>NC_143431.1:7787500-9012500 GCF_059467195.1 Physcomitrium patens | reverse complement strand
ACTAAAAAGACTTGAAATAAGACTTAGGACTAGAAAGGTATTGACAAGAAAGAAGAAGGCTTCACTCTTGCCTCTATATATACTCTCTAATTAGGAGCTACATGGCGATATTCTATAGGACCTCCAACATTTGTTGACTTTACTAGCCACATGTCTTAATTTGCAAGGCAAGTTATCTATGTATGCACCACATAGTTAGCTTATTTCACAAAATACTACCCGGAGTTAACATGTTCCATAAGCTACCAACATGTGGTTAATTTGTTGGTTAATTTTCTAACCTACAAACACATCTAAAGTCAAAACCACATCTATAAAGCTTCTAGGAAGCTTTTTTAGAAGTTTTTATGAAATTAATCTATATTTATCCACTTCTATCTAATCATATCAGTAACTATTGAGATAAATGTATATGTTTGTGACATTATCTTCTTTTCTAAGGATGAGTTCTATGAGGAGCAGTCATCATCTTTCATAAATCTTTCATAGATTCTTCATCTTAATTTTGATGGATGTTGTTGATGAAAGGCCTTAAACTTCTTTGTTGCATTTATAAAATTCTTTGTTAGCTCCTATGTGCATTTGCTTATATCATATCTATACCAATGAATAAGATATTCCAATCTATTTTGGCGCCACCTTCAATCTAAGACTTCTTCTACCTCAAATTTTTGATTATTATCCACTTCTATAGGAGGAAGTGGCATTTACCTTCTTTTTGAGATATTCACTATCTAATACGGTTTAAGAAGGGATACATAAAATATTAGGTGGATCTTCATAGTCTACAATAGATATAATTGATAAGCAACATGATTGATTTATTTACAAATAGAAAAAATTCCAACCTATGATAGTCCAACTTATTACAAAAAGAAATAGTGTTGATATTGAAATGAAATAATCATACCTTATTACCCATATTGAATTGTGGTTGCTCATTGCAATAAGCATTTGTGTAGGTCTTTTGTCATTCTTGAGCTTTCTTTAATTGTATCTTCATTGTTGCATGTAGCTCTAACAAATAATTTGTTGAATCTTCCGTTGCAAGATTATTAACTTTTGAAAAGTCAAAAATAACAAGTCGTGGATGATAACTATGATTGACACAAAAAAGTGTTTGTTGAATAGAAGAATTTATCAAATTATTGTATGCAAACTCTGCCAATGGCAAAGGAATTATCTAATCATCTTGATCATAATTGATAGTATACCTCAAATATTGCTCCAAAACTTGAATCACCAATTTTTTTTGCCTATCAATTTAAGGATGAAAAGTCAATGAGAGTTTTATATCTACCTTTAGAATCTTAAATAGGTATCTCTAAAATTTTGATATGAATTGAGTCCTCCTATCCAATATAATATCCTTTGATAATCCATGATAGTTATAGATATTGTCAATGAAAAGCTTAGCTGCTTCTTCACTTCAAATAGATTTTGTATTTGATAAAAAATGTACCATATTAGTGAAGCAATCTATAATTATGAATATAGAATTATAAGAAGTTAAAATTAGAAGATCTATAATAAAATCTATAAAAATAGAAAATCATAGTTGTTTGAATATAGGCAATGGTTGAAAAAATCCATAGGATTGATGACAAGCTTCTCCTTTTGGAACATATAGGCATCCTTCAAAGTAGAATAAATTATTCTTGAACTCAAACTTTGAAATATTATGAGACTTAAAAGAAAGATTTTTAATATCATAAACAAGAATATCAGAGGATATACTCGATTGAATTTGTTTGACAAAGGTCAAATCAATAATCAATGTTGATTTTATTTTTCAAAGATGAAAATACTCTAACTTCAAGAAGATTATTCTTTATTGATCAAAAGATACATTTCTTTCTTTTGGTGCAAAATAAAAGCATCTAAAAAGAGCATCTAATAAAAAATGTTATTTTTCAAGTCAATATGTCATTTGAAATCAATCTTGATAATGATATGCTCCAACAAACTTGGCAATGATTCAAAATACGTATTGACATGAAATACTCAAGATTCTTGTGATTTGTATATATTATGACTGGACTTGATAATGGACTCATTTTGTGATAGGCTCTAGATTGGTCCAAATGGTGGTTGAGTTCTTTCTTGAAGATCAATGGAACAATCATAAAGACAATGCTCTAGAAGAATATCTACATTCTTTTTTTTAAAAACGTCCTAGAAATCTTGATATTGGTTAAGAATACCACTTGATATCTTCTCACTATCAGAAATTGGCATAGCATATATAGCAAAAGATGGCCCTTCATTTGTGGCATGCATGAAAGCTCTTGCATCTACCAATAAGGATTTGGATGTACTAGACTTATGGATTTTTACTTGTCTAGCAGGACTTTAGGCTAAACAATGGAAAAAATCAAGATTACAAGAAATTCAATCTATTAAAAGGTTATATCTTTTTAATCACAACAATCTCAAAATAATTGGATTAAAAGGAGATTTAATCACATTAAATATTATCAAACTATTGTGACCACTAGTTGCTACTATTATAGGAATAATTTGATGTATAACATCTTCAGAAGAGAATAAACATCCATCTATTACTTCTACATGTACATATTTAATTTTCTTAATTAAAAATATATCTTATTTTTTGATAAAGTCTTTATCTATAAAATAGGCTAAGGCTCTTGAATCCAACAAGATTAAGACTTTGTGATTTTTTTTTATCCTAAATAAGATGGAAGATTAGAGGAGAGAATATGCCTTTTCTTAGATGTTGCACATGATTCTAACCGCACAGTCCCTATTGTAGTTGGAACAACTCATTTTTTAACACATTGTCTTTTTTGGCAATTGTGCTTTTCAATTTGTAATTGTCTTGTTTTTTTGGATAATATTGAGCAGTATAGTTATCTTCTCTACAATATAAGCATAAGCCCTCTTAACATTGTCAAGCCTTTTCTTGCTTTGTGAGGGATTTAAACATATTGTATCAATTTGCATTGGTTCTGGTCATGATAAATAAATTTCTAAAAACTTAAGAGCTGCCATCACTATTTGATTTGTTCCTTTTTAGCCATATCTTTGTTCTTGATATCTTTCAAATAATCGATTATTATATACAATAGCTTGAGCAATAAATTGTTTTAAAGATTTTGTCTTTAGAATTTTTAGTAACAAATTTTTGACATTATCCTTCAACCCATATTGAAATTGATTGATAAGAAATTTGTCATTCTAGTCCATGTCACAAATAAGGTTTTGGAATTCAATAGCATATATAATAGCTGATTGTGATTCTTATCATAAAAATAAGAGCTTAGTTTCTACTACTCTTTCTCAATCATTTTCTCTGAATGTAGTCATAAATACTTTTAGGAATGAATTCAAATCATAAAAGAGTCACAAATCATTTTCCATTAGAGGTACAAACTAAGAAAGAACACTTCTTGATAGAAATGTGCATATGAATTTGACTTGAGTAAATCCATTAAGGTATTGGAAAGGATGCAATCTTAGATAGAACTTGAGTTGTTGCAAAAATCTTCAAAATTTTGATCTTGTTCCATCAAAATTCTCAAGCATATTAATCCTTATTCCCATCATACTTGTAGAAGCAAAAGTCCTTAGATTTGGTTGTGAGGTTAATCTACTTGCTTCCTTCAATTACACAACTTCTTGTTGCAGAGTCTAAACTTCTTCCATAGGTGTAGGTATAGTACTTCTATGATTAATGTTAGAAATACGTGAGATTTTTACTATTAGAGTATTGACAAGCTCATGAAGATTTGCAATAGTTGTAAATCTATTCTCACTTCCGTTGAGAGTAGCATCCATAATTTTTCCTTCTATAGGTAATTCAAATAAATTCAAAAATTTAAATTAGAAGAAGATAATCCACAACCTCTAATATAAATTTTGACAAAGAGGGATAATTTACTCTCTTTTAGGAAAAGATTAGTGTTAGAAAATAAGATTCTTTATTTAAAGGTAGATAGTCCACAACCTTCAAAATACAACAATAGAAGTGGAGTAATCCACTTACTTCTAAAATAAGATAAAAATAATATGTTAATATTCTTGACAAACTGTCAAAGACATGGAACTCAAAGAAAGAAAATCCTCAATATATTCTTGTATCACTGAAAGGAATTAAAAAGTTACTCAAAGATGATATAATATTAAATTAAAATAGATATTGCCAAAAAAAAAAGACTAAAAAGTCTTGAAACAAGACTAAGGACTAGAAAGGCATTGACAAGAGTGAAGAAGGCTTCACTCTTACCTCCATGTATATTCTCTAACTAAGAGCTACATGGAGATATTCTATAAGACCTCCAACATGTGTTGACTTTGCTAGCCACATGTCTTAACTTGGAAGGTAAGTTATCTATGTATGCACCACATAGTTAGCTTATTTCACAAGCTATCAACACATGATTAACTTGTTGATCAAGTTTCTTGTCTACAAATACATCTAAAGTCAAAATCACATCTATAAAGCTTCTAGGAAGCTACTTTAAAAGACTTTATAAAATTAATCTATATTTATCTACTTCTACCTAATCATATAAGTAACTATTGGAATAAATATATATGTTCAAGACAAAAAAATTGTACCTTGTTTGCCTATTTTACTACCAAATTTAATATTTTGATTTTTAAAGAGTAAGGTTTTGTCAAAAAATTCTTTACAAATTTTCCATCAATATTCAAAGATTATAGAGTTTTATTATTAAGAAGATTTTAGTAATGATTTTTGATGGCTTATGAATCTTATTTATAACGTCTTATATATATATTTTTAAATTTTTATTTGCATTTGTGTATCAATTGCAAAGATTTGACATTGAAGGCAATCAATACTTATACTTCTACTCTACTTGACTTTTATTTTAATTTCTTGTTTGTACTTATATGACATTGCAATATTTCATCTATACACTTATAAAATTTATGCACTCATCAAGGACTTCATAATAAATATAGATGTATTATAGTTCCTCTTATTTAATCGATTTATGCAATGGTTAGTTGAAGATGATATCATTGCCAAGACAATAAACCACAAGCAATAAGAACAACAAGACATCCTAAGTCACAAGAAGATAACTCAACCTATATCAAACTAGAAATCTAATTATAAGAAGCATGATGTTGCTTTGATAATATTTTGTAACTTTAATGAATAGACTTAAGCAAGGTGTGTATTTAGAGGAACTAAGCAATTAATTATATTTTGCAATAATTCTCAATTTATATTGCTTTGCTTACAATTTTATTCAACAAATTTCAACGTAAATATTTTGACATATTTTTGAAAAATCATATTACAAATTATTTTAATAAAGTGATTAAAAATTATTAATTTTAAATAATTTTAAATAATAAATAAATAAATAAATAAATAAAATCCAAAGCTTAGATAATATTATTTTTTAATTTGAAAATTTTAATCTTTTATTGTAGCCAACTTATATAATATTAAAAACAAAGTTGTATAATATCAAAATATTAAAACATTAAAGATGTAATTAATTAAAGTTTATTTTTTATTTTAAAAATAAAAATCTAATATTATATATAATTATCAAAAAGATCCTTCCAATTTTTTAAAAATCTAAAAGTTTACAAAGATATGTTCTTGGAAAGTAGTATATTACTTTTCAATCAACCTTTCCACTTACAAAAACAATTACAAATGCAACACTCAAAAAATGCTAAAATACATAACATTTATGTATTCTTTGTAATGATTTTTTAAATATAAATATTTATATTTATATGGATGTTAAGTTTTTTTTTCTTGCAACACTACTTAAAATTAAAAAAAATAAAAAATACTCCATAATTTTTTTGTTTTATTTATTGCTTGTCTTTCAAAATATCATCCATTTTTTTGAACTTCAATAAATAAATGTCTTTATTTATTTATTTATTTTTATTATTTGGTACGTTTTGTACATATGAGTGCAAATGACATGAACACAAAGCATTGTAGATGGACTACAAATGAGCCAATCAACCCTTTTGAATAGGACATTTGGATGCCCATCACCTCCACAAATGGGCAAAAGCTCAAAGAGCACCACCAATGATGTGACTTGATTTTTCTTCATGTCAAAGTTGAAGTATCCACATCCCTGTTGATACCATTTCACTTTCTTCTTCTCCCCTCCCTTAAAATAACAAAGCAAATCAATCAACCAAACAAACAAACAAAGACAAATGTAGACCATTCAGCAGCAGCACCAAGTCACAGAGGCTCGGCTTGTCAGATCACAAGACTCACTCACACAAGGAAGGAAGAATGGCTCTTGTTCTCCATCTGTCCAGGTTTCCAAAAACCAAGCCGTCCCATGAAGAGATGGGCTTGGCCATAATGATGCATAACCAGAAGTGATAAAAGCACAGGAGCTCTGCAGATTGAAGGCCATGTTAACAAATTGGTGCTGGAACGCATGCCAGTGCCTCTCTTTCGCACATCACTCTGGTAAGCTTGCTTCACTGTATGTGTAGTTCCTCTTCCTGTTGGTGTAGTAGCTCTTGAATTTCTCTGTTGCTGAATGGTTTTCAGTTTGTGGGTCAAGGTGTGCATCAGCAAAGGCGCAAGGACCCTCTGCTTGTGACCCAGTAGTGGTCTTTCAGGTGTGTGATAACATTGGAGCTAAGTCATGTCGTTGGTCTCTCTCTCTCCTTTGCAATCGTCATCAGGATTAGGGTTTAGGTTTAGGATTTTATTGCAATGTAACGTGAAGTAATGTGCGTGCGAAGCTTATGTAAAAGAGATATTTCCTTGTGCTTTGTTGACAAGGTGAATTTTATCAACTGTAGGGGAAAGCCGGCGTCGTGGGAGAGGCATTGTTTATTTGATGGAGTCCGGGAGGTGTGTGTGTTGAGGCATGGTTTGAATCCAGTCGGTCACTGCATGAAGTCCTGAACTTTAGCTGTATGTGCAATCTTCGAAGCATGAGACTGGATCCGAAAAATAATGCTATAGTAACTGGTTTAATTAGGAATTGGTATGGTTGGAAATACTGGAAACTAGCGCTCGGATTTCGTGAAACGGAATGGATAAAAGCTTAAAGCCGTTCTTGCAATAGAGCTCCGGCTACACTTTGCTGATCAGTCCATGCCTCCAATTATCTTGTTTCATTTGTCTTTGTGCTAATTGGGCTCACAGTGGCAAGTTGTCATACGAACGAAGAGAAGGACTTGATTCATCACCCATGCGCATTCAGAACTTTCTCCATCAAAATGGCTTTTGCAGAGACCTTCTGTGGAAAGACGACTCAAGCATCGAGTCCGAGGAACCATTCCTTGGAACCAGTGTAAACTTGAAACACAGATAAAGGTACGAATGTCGATTCTTCGCAGTAGCCATTATCTTTTTTGTTTCTCTTTAAAAAGCCTACTTGTACAATTTCATGATTTTGCTGTGAATATCATGAACGTTCCGAGATGATTTTTTTCTAAGAATAGATGCATGGATGATATCTCCTCAAAGCTCTATAGTCTTGCACCTGAAACACCCTCACCCACTGATTACAAATTCAGCCGTCTGTCAGAACTTCAATAATCACCAAAGACCTTACAATCGAAGCAATCACTCGTACGCTGATCTGTAGCAGAGCTTTTTCCTTCTGCACACACAACACCAATTCTACAGAAGTGCCCTTCTCAACGAAAAAGTATTCCTTTGCGGAAGGACCTAGTTGTACAATGGCGAAAGTTGCTAAAGAGGCGAAGTCATCGAGGTTTTTGTCGTTTCCTTTAACTGAAGGGGGCTTTTGCTTCGAGATGAGTGTGTTCACCCTGACGTGGACAAGGTGTCCTGGCCACACTAGAGAATGTATACCGCGTAGAGTAGCTTTGGAGATTGAGAAGACCAAACCGACCGTTCATCGCTTGTGGACTTTCTGTCTGGATCAGAATAGCACTTTTGTGTATTGTGATCTACCAGCGCCATGAAGCATTCGATTTTGTGAGATTGAAATGGGGAAAGGATCAGAATACTATCAGAATACTATCTGACACGACCACATGAATAAATTGTGCTTTTCTCTAACCAACGTACATACACCCCAATTCAGCTTGCTATTAATCTAACCTGTGTCTTGTGTCAGCATATTCACTCGCAAAAAAATGCACCGAACTTCAAAATGATTCAGAAAAACTTTTGCTTGAAGAGATTCTCACTCACGTTTCAAAATTCTGGAATATTGGTGAAAGAACGAAACGTCATTGATCAATGTCCGAAATGTTTGTGAAAGTACAAACAGAATATGAGAAGAACGTCCTTGTAAATAAAAGCAAAAAGCACAGAAATCCTTGAAATCTTGGAGTCACCGGAACATACAATAAAAGATATCCCTTCACTGTGGGGGTGGGTCTCACGACATCGAAAACACTCCACCCCCGATTATTTTTTTTAAGAACCCAAAAAAAGAAAAGAAAATCAAACAAACAAACAAACGAACAAAAAAACTCTGAAACACAGAAGCAAGAAAGGGGGACACTGGAGGCATCTTCTTCTTCGTCGTCGTATTCTGCACATGTTTGCACATACGAGATATGCTACCAAAGAAAGAGAATCTGCTCGTGTTTGTCTCTTCCTTCCTTCCTTTCCTTACATGCTTGCATTGGATTCTTTTGTCTGTGTTGAGAATGTTTAGAAAGACATAAGAGTAATATTAAGTCATACACACACACAAGAGTAGTAGTAAGTCATACATACAAGAGGGTTTCTAAGGAGAGAGAGCTTTACAAACACAAAATCTATTCATTTGGTTGTGTCTCGTATATAAGAAGAGAAAAGAGGAGAGGATAAACAATACTTCTCCACTAGACTCTAAATATTGTAGCTATGGTAATTACTATAGTCTACAGTAAATATTATGGAGAGCGCCGGCTATATTTAATGATCTCAACACTCCTCCTCGCTCATCATAATATTTGCATAATATAAAATTTGTATATAATTATAATCTATACTTTTCTGTGATCTTGCAAGATCAACAATTGTTGCCTCATTAAAACCTTATCTAAGAAAACCTTATTGTATTTAAGGACAAAATCATAGATGAATGAAAAAGAGTACAACATCATTTTCTTTAATTATTTAAAGAGCTCATTAACTTTCTTATTCAAGAAAAGGAAGTCGCCGCATACCAATGCCATAAATAAGTCGACGATGGTTGCTTAATGGGAGAGCTTTGATGAAGAGATCAGCAAGGTTATTTGTAGATTCAATTTTCTTAATTATAAGTGCTTGATTAGTAATCAAGTCATGAGTATAACTAAAATACTTTGGATCAATATGCTTTGTCATGTTGCTTTTAATGAAACCAACTTGCATTTGTGCAATACAAGCACTATTATCTTCATGTAAGACAGTTGGAGAATCATCATATGAAAATCCACAGGTTGTTTGAATGAATTTATCAATTGATCACAACCAAATACATTCTTGAGATGCTTCATGTAAGGCAATAATTTCTGCATGGTTGGATGAAGTTGCAGTTATTGTTTGTTTCACTGATTTCTATGATATTGCAGCTCCATGTCTTAAAAATACATATTCTATTTGAGATTTAGCTATTGCAATATCAGATTTATATCTTACATCGTAATATCCAACCAATTTTGGATCTGCGGATTGTGTGTAGTATAATTCCAAGTCTTTAGTTCTTTTTAAATAATGTAATAAATGTTTGATGCCATTCGAATGTCGTAGTGTTGGACGTGCACTATGTCTTGCAAGAATACTAACTGCAAATGTAATATGTGGTCTTGTAGATGTAGCTAAATACAAAAGTGCTCCAACCGCTTCGAGGTATGGATATTGGTCTCCCAATATTTCTTCTTCCTCTTCGCATGGACAGTATGGATCATGGCCATCACAACCACGTCCAACCATTGGTGTGGACAATGGATAAGCATCAATCATATTAAATCTTTGCAAGATTCGTCTAATATATGTTAATTGGTAGAAAAAAATACTACCATCTGTTAGATGCATAATCTGAAGACCAATGTAGAAAGTTATTTTTTCTAGTATTTTCATCTCAAATTTATGTATAAGTAGATTAGTAGCTGTAACACATGTAGATGTAGTGCCCACTAGGTTAAGATCATCAACATATATAGCGATGATCAAAAAACCAGTTTTATCTTGTTTGATAAATAAACAAGGGATTAATGGATCACTTATAAAATTATTTGTAATTAAATAATCTCGAAGACATTGATATTACATGTGTCCAAATTTTTTTAAATCTTACAAGGCCTTACATAATTTAATACCATGATATTGTTCTAGAGTAGGTCCATTTGGAGTTCCTGTTTCAAAGCCTGATGGAACTTTCATATAAATATTTGCATCAAGAGAACCATATAGATATGTAGTTACTACATCCATCAGATGCATCTCAAAGGTGGCATGAATTGTCATTCCAATAATATATCAAAATGTAATTGAATCCATGTCTGGAGAATATGTGGATTCATAATCAATGCCAAATTGTTGAATAAATCCTTAAGCAACAAGACGAGCTTTATAGCGGGTTATTTGGCCTTGAGCATCTTGCTTGCATATTAATACCATTTTATATCCCACGAGGTGAGATATAAGAGTGTCTACAATTGGACCAAAGACTTTCCTCTTACGCAAAGAGGCATACTCCTCCTCAATAGCAGTTTTTTATTTTGACCAATCTGAGTGATGCATCGTCTCTTCGATGGTTTGAGGTTCAGGATCATCTTCCTCATAAGAAAGAGCTTCTATAATCATACATGCAAATGATTCATCTACCATAAGAGATGGTCTGTCCCAAATATCATCTCTAGCACAATACAAAATAGATAATTCTTTACTCAACTTGTTCTTATTCCTTCCAATTTTAAGATTATTTTTCACAGGAATTGAAAGTACATTATGCATGGATATATCATCATGAATTGATAGTCCTATAGGATGAGTGGCAATTTCTTGAGAAATAATACCAGGATTTGTTAATTTTATAGCTTTCTTTTTACATGGTTGTTTATCTAGTCCACGAGTTCTTTTAGTTGTTGTTGTTATAACTTGAGGTATTGTAGTCAACGGCATTGCAATCTGAGCAAGTGCATTTTGAGCCTCATCAATAGGAATTCTTCTAATTCTAGGTGCATCATTGAAACCATCAGGTATTTTATTCATGATCTGTTTTAAATGTAAAATCTTAGCAACTTCAGTTTTTGCCAAAGATGTCATAGGATCGAGATTCATTGTAAACGTTTCTAGTACTTTAAATACAAGTACTTTATTTCTTTGTTGATTGGATATTCCTTCTTGAAGAGATGGAATTATATTTTCTTCAAAATGGTAATTTTTTAAACATGTACGTAATAATATGCCAATTGATAGATCAATAATATGAATAATGCTTGGTGAATCAAAACCAACATATATGCTTTCTTGTCAATGAGCTCCAATGGTATGCCTTTGAGGTTCTGGTACTGGAATCCAAGCATGACAACCAAATATTCGTAAATGAGATATATTTCGAACACAATCCGAAATGAACTCATGTGGTGAAACAAGTTCAAGAGAAGAAGGGCAGAGGCATATTAATACTGCAACATATAAAACTGCATGATCCTACATAGATGCAGGTAGATTTGCGTGAAGGAGGAGTGGCCGGGTAATGAGTTGTATACGCTTTATAAATGACTCTACAAGTCCATTTTGAACATGTTCATATGAAACTTAATATGTCAACTCGATTCCTATTACAGTATAATAGTCTTCAAAAGACTTTGATGCAAATTCTTTTGTATTATCCATACGCAATGTTTTTATAGGATAATCAAGAAAATGTGCCTGAAAGTAAATAAGCATAGATATAAGATTGGCAAACACCATGTTTTGAGTTGATAATAATGAAACATGTGATTGTTAACTTGATGCATCAACAAGGACCAAAAAATAACGAAATGGTCATGATATTGGATTAATAGGACTACAAATATCACCATGCAATCTTTCAAGCATTGGTGGTAATTCTTGTGGAAGTTTCCAAATTGAAGGCCGAGTAATCATTTTACCTTGCACGCATGCATAATATAATTCCATAGAGTCTACATCTACAGGCTTTAAATTAAATCCAATTATACATAGAATGATTGTTTTAAATAATGTGGATCCTGGATGTCCCAATCGTCCATACCAAAGAGAAATACGACTCTCTGAGATAGATGATGCAAAATTAAATATAATGGGAGGCCAAATCACAATTGGATATAAACCATTTTGTGTAGCAAAAGCTTTTTCAAGAACTTTATGGTTCTTTGCAAGAACCATAACCTCTTTTTTATTTAAAGTGGCGGTAGAGAGGTGATAACCATTAATACGCACATCTCGATAGCTGATCTGACTCTGAGGTATTGAAGGTGCAAACATCGCATGTTTACATTTTATGATGGAACTCACAAGTAATTTTACCATCACCGTGCCCTCTTGGAAACAAAACGCATTTGCTCCAGCCATGGTCATCATATTTTTACTTTACCAAGTTGAAGATTTTTTAATAAAAAATCATCTATCTTGCAAGATAGTATATGTTATTGCAAAATCAATGAGCGCATCATTTGATTCATCATTAGAGGTTTTGTCATTCATATATGCCTCTAAGTCATCAACACCAATTGAATCCATCGACGCATCCATGGTATGAACTTCACGAGCCTCAACTTATAGCTTCTTATTTTCTTCAAATATTTTAATAAAATATTTTGAAGTATGGCACACATGTAGTAAATGTCCAATTATTCCACACTTATGGCAAGAATGTATCTCTGATTTTTTTTTTTACTATAATTAATAGTAGAATATTTATTCTTTCCATATGGGTAGAAATGGTCTTGGCTATGACTACCTTGATACTTATGAGCATGTTTTCCATATTTATATAATTTCTTCATAGACTTTGAAATATTAAGTGCTTGAGATTCTGGAAGTGTTGTTCCAATAAGATAAGCTTCCACATTGCACAAGAGTAGCTCATTTTGCTTCTCCGCAAGAATTTGATAAGACATGAGATCAGAATGACTCTGAAATTTCATGTTCCTGTATTATTGTGCAAACATAGCAGATACAGGAGGAAATATAGAGAGATTTTTTTCAATCATTTCTTCTTCAGAAATGCTTTGTCCACATAATCGTAATTGTGAGACAATATTATATATTTCACTATTGAAAGCATTTAAATTTGGAAAATCTAAGACACATAAATGTATCCAATTATGATGTGGACGTGGAAGAAAAATGGTCTTTTGATGATCAAACCTAGATTTAAGATTCTTCCAAAGTTCTGTAGTATCTTTTATTTCTAAATATTGATATTGTAATATAGGTACAAGATGACGACCAAGGAGAAGAAGTGCTTTCCAACGAATAGCAGGAGATATAGAAATACTTGTTGTAGAAGATTCTTCAAACATAATGGCATCCAAGAGTTGTTCTGCAAATAAATTTACTTTTGCCATTTTTGCCCATAATAGATAATTGTTTCCATCCACAGTCAATGGTGGAAATAAAAGAGCTTGAAAATGTTGGGATGTACTGGTAATAGTTGGAACCAAAGTAGAAGCAGTTGAAGATGTTGAAGCACTCATTATAAATAAATCTATAAAGAAAATATAAGATCAAGTAGAAAATTTGAGTAAAATGTACCTTAAAATATAAAGTCAAATAAAATGATAAACTTGAACTTGAAAAAAATAAATATAGATTATAGATTAAGGCAATAGAACAGCAATAAGATGGCACAGCAAACAGCCATAGGGCGGCAGCAGTAGGGCGGTAAGATGGCAGCGACGGGCAGCAGTGGACAGCAGCGGGCAATGACGGGCGACAGCGGTGTCGGGATAGAGAGAGTTTACCTCAAGAAAACGCTGGGCTTCTGGCTGTCACTAATTATTCAATCAAACTTGAAAATAAGGGAAGCCCTAAGTTTATATATAATTTTTTTCTTTTTGAGTAATTACACCAAATACACAATCCTCAAGTAATCCACAACTTCCAAAATATGATAAAATCTTCTAAATCCTTGTTTATTCTTATGTGGAGATTTTTCCGAACTTCAACACCTCATATCTCTTAATCTAACCATCCAAACAAACTCAAATTTTACATGAGATACTTATATATTCTTATTAACTTCTATAACAATTTTCAACTGCAAATTCATTGCAGATCTTGAGATATCTTGAAATCCCTAACAGTCACTTTAAACCCTTGTCTTTATACATTTGCGTGCAATTTTCTTCATATCTCACAAAATATAAGCTCAAATGCCACGAAATTTGTATTTATAGCTTCTTAAGACAAAATTTTACATTCTCTAAAAAGTTTCAGTCAAAAATTCGTCCGAAAACTAAAGTTATGGCTCCAACCATTACTACAAATAAACCTACTTACTTACTACTTTTGATTTGGAAGCGTCGCCTTCAACTCCTTACAACTCCTTTATATGAACTCCAAAAGTAATAATTCTTTCGTAAAAGATGTAGGCCTTAAAATCGCCGTTTGAGTTGCACCTTCCGATCTTCAAAAGCTGCTGTAAAACGCCTCGTATTCTCAAAAGAGTAACAGTATGTCTTAAATAAACACCTTAACTTCAAACGGTTATAACTTTTTCACCTTAACTCCAAATCCTCTAATTTTTCTACACAAATTGTTTTCCAAACTCTAAACTTTACAACTCTAGCTTCTAATCTCCGAATTCCTCCTTTGAAGTCGCCGAAACCCTTCTTAAGGTCGCGGGCAGCCTCCTCAAAGCCCATTGGGCATGGTATTCGACCAGTAGGGATGAAGTTCTCCATTCCTTGCCTTCATCCGACCATGAATTGCTTTCATCCCTCCCAATTAGCTTCCTACTAGTTTAGATTTTCATCCTTAGGTTTCCACCTTTTCCCAAGGTTTCATACTAAACATTTAAGTCATATATATATATATATATATATATATTAATGTCAAAATCAAAAGAAATAAAGAAACAAAGTAAAGTTTCTTATTCCAACTCCTTTTAATTTAATCTACTAGCCACTCTAACATACATCTAGATTTATCAAGATATAATATGTTTTAGCTAATTTTTACATACTGTAAGCATTTATAGTACGACAGCTGTGGACAATAGTGATGGGCGGCGGCGGGCAATAGAAGGCGATAGCGGCGGACAACAGCGACGGGCACTGGCGGTCAACTGTGGGCAATGGCGGTCAACTGTGGGCAATGGCAGGTGGCGGCAACGGCATTAGGGTGGCAACGGCGGTGGGTGGTAGCGTCAACGGTGACTGGGTGGCAGCGGCGGCAACTCGACGACTGTTTGGTGGTAGTTCAGCGACAGCAAAGGCGAGGTGCAGCACGGAGCATGGAGCAAGCTGGGGTGGAGTTGGACTGGATCTAGTATTCTAAGCAAGCAGGGCAGAGAGTGGAACAAGTGCTCTAAGCAAACTAATGTATGAGAGACGAGTAAGAAGAATAAGATTATGAGGCAGACATTGAGAAAGGGTAGCAACCAGTTTGAAGAGTCAAAGACTAGAGCAAAAAAATTGTGATAGTGTGTAGAAGAGAGTCGTACTGATAACGTGTTGAGAATGTTTAGAAAGACACAAGAATAATAGTAATTCATACACTCACACAAGAGTAGTAGTAAGTCATACATATAAGAGGGTATCTAAAGAGAGAGAACTTCACACACACAAAATCTATTCATTTGGTTGTATCTCATATATAAGAAGAAAAAAGAGGAGAGGATAAATAATACTTCTCCACTAGATTCTTAATACTATAGCTACAGTAATTATTGTAGTCTACAGTAAATATTATGGAGAGCACCGGCTATATTTAATGATCTCAACAGTTTGGACTATTAATGAATGAATGGATGGATGGTGCTTTCTATCTATGTATCTCTCTATCGTCCTCCATTTTTCTAAACTCCTTTTTTGCTCTCACTCACTCTCTTCATGAACATATATTATATACTATGTCTTTATTTATTTATTATTCTTATTTATTATTATTATTATTATTTTATTATGTTGTTTTGTGTTGGGTCTGTCTTATCTTCACTTGTTCATCCCCCCACACCATCCTTCAACCATATCTACTACATGTTCCTCTACTTTCTTTGTCTCTTTTCCCTTTTATTTCTTGAGGTTCTTTTGTAAAGAGGGTGATGATTCCATTATTCCATTTGTTTCTGTTGAGAGCATTAAATGTAGTAAACACTCTCCATAATATTTATTGTAGACCACAATAAATACTATAGCTACAATATTTGGAATGTAGTAGAGAAGAACTGTTTATCTTCTTCTCTTTCTTCTCTTGTATACGAGATACTATCAGATCAATAGATTTTTTTGTGTGAAGCTCTCTCTCTTTAAAAATCCTTTTGTATGTATTATTTACTATTACTCTTGTATGTGTGTATATTATTTACTATTATTCTTCTGTCTTTCTAAACATTCTCAACACATTATCATCACGACTTTCTTCTACACACTATCACAATTCTTTTTGCTCTAGTCTTGACTCTTCAAACTTATTGCTACTCTTGCTCACTATCTACCTCATGATCTTGCTGTACTTCTTGGTGGTCCCTCACACATTAGCTACTTGCTTAGAGCACTTGTTCCACTCTATGCCTTGCTTGCTTAGAGCACTTGCTCCACTCTATGCCTTGCTTACTTAGAATACTTACTTAAAATACTTGTTCCAATCTAACCTCATTGCGCCTCGTGCTTACAACCCGCCAATGTCATATTGCTGCTTTACTACCACAATCTACAATCTTGTTAAAAATAAAATAAAATAAAATAAAGAATTATAATATTTTTAATTTTTAAGTTCAAGTTTATCATTTTATTTGACTTTATATTTTAAGGTACTTTTTACTCAACTTTTCTACTTGATCTTGTATTTTTTTTATAGATTTATTTATAATGAGTGCTTCAACATCTTCAACTACTGTCATGGACATACATTGGAAGATTCTTCGAATATTCTTCTAGAATATTCTCTAAAGATTCTCTAAAGATTCCTTTAGAAGGTTCTAGAAGATTCTTAGAATATTCCCTAAAGATTCTCTTAGAAGGTTCTAGAATATTCTTAGAAGGTTCTAGAATATTCTGATAGATTCTAAGAAGTTGCTCGAGAAGTTTCCTAATTAGTAGAAGTTGTTGGAGAAGCGTCCTAGTTAGCGGAAGTAGCTCGAGAAGCTTCCTATTCAGTAGTATATATAGGAGTCGAGGCTGAAGGGTTCTTCAGTCTCGACAACACATCTCTTGGAGTTCTAGCTCACCTTTCTGGTGTTGTTCTTGTACTCATCTGTTTAATCTAGTTCTGCCACTTCTTCTTGAATTTCTTGTTAGATTTCAAGTCTGTATTTTGTGTCCGTGACAGTTTGTCGAGACTGCATTTTCACTGGTATCAGAGCTAGTTCCTTCTTGTTAGAGAGTGGATTACCCCTCTTCTTGAAGGTGTGCTAGTGTTTTAGAGGTTGCGGATTACCCTCCTCTAAACTGATATCTCTTCTTTCTCAATATTGGAGCCTTATTCTTCTTAGAGAGAGTGGATTACCCCTCATCTTGGAGTCTTAAGGCGTTTTAGAGGTTGCGGAGTACTCTCCTCTGAACCAATATTGTCCTCTTGTCAAAACTCTTTTTTCTTCTTTCTGAAGGTTAGCCGAAGGTTAAGACGTTAAAATGGCTGAAAGTTTGGAATCCAAACTAGACGCCATCATAAATGCTCTTGTCTCGTTGTCACATAGGACAACAGAGATCGAAGGAGTCATGGTAGGACTCCATAACAATGGAGCATCTGGGATAGGGCCATCTAAAGCATATCAGCCTCAAACTTCTGCGCCAGAAGAAGCAGTTCTACCTCCATTTCAACAAGATCGAGTAGTCCTACAACGAAAGGAGCCTCGAGTTAGTCTTCCGGATAAGTTTGATGGAACTCGTTCCAAGTTTCGAGGTTTTGTCAACCAAATCAGGTTGATAACAATTTTACAGCCCGAACGTTATCCGACGGAGGAAGCGCGTGTTGGGCTTGTTGGAACCTTGCTTACAGCACAAGCTCTGTCTTGGTTTACTCCCTTGTTTGAGAAGCGATCACCAATCCTGAGTAACTTTGAAACGTTCTTGGAGGCATTTGCACAAGCATTTGGCGAGCATGATAAAGTTCGATGGGCTACAACAAAGATCCGATCGCTACGACAAGGAACACGCTCTGCATCAGTCTATGCCTCGGATTTCAGACAATTGGCAAGTGACATTAATTGGGGTGAAGAGGCGTTGGTGAGTCAGTTTTATTGGGGCTTGAAGGATGATGTGAAGGACTTGCTGTTATCTCTTCCTGATCCTCAAACGCTCAACGAAGCTATTAGCCAAGCTGTAAAGTGTGACAACCGCCTATTCCAGCGTCGCCAAGACCAACGTCCAAGACACAAAATGACTCGTTACGACGTGACTATGTCTGCAAATAGCTTAAACTCACATTCGGAGGCAACAGACATGCAAATCGACACGGCGCGTGTCCGATCTCTTACTCCAACAGAGAAGAAACGGCGTATGGAGGAAGGGTTATGTTTGTACTGTGGAGAAGAAGGTCACAAGGTTGGAAATTGCCCAAAGAAGCAAAATTGGCACCCTGTCAAGACTAGAAGTGCGATGATTCCGGAAAACGACGACGCCCAGCTACAGTAGGAACCGTGCGGCTGGACAATCTAATATCACGACAACAATCAGGTTCCTCCTTCTCTGTCCAACCTGCCCGTTGTTTTACAATTCCTTTGTTTTTAGGCCCTCAAAAACAAAAAACTTTAGCTTTATTGGATTCGGGGGCATCTACTTGTTTTTTAGATGAAGAGTTTGCTAAACGCCAGAAGATCCGTTTAGTACAGAAGTCCAAACCTGTTCACGTAGAGGTGATAGATGGACGACCCTTATTGTCAGGCAACGTTACCCACGAATCAGAACCTATAGAAGTGGTGTTTAAGGACCATAGTAGTTACGTTATTTTTAATATTATTAGAACCCCATCAAGCCCTGTTATCCTTGGTCTTTCTTGGTTAGAAGATCATAATCCGTCCATTGATTGGAGGCTACGAAGGATAACATTTCCTGAAAAAAATAATAATAAACCTGTTGGTAGAACCTACATGAAGAAATCCATGTTTATTGGAGCGAGAGCGTTCCTAAGATCGTCCAAGGAAGGCGCACCATTTGTCATTTATGCAGCTCCAACTAGTGGCGAGAATATCTCAACATCGAATATACCAGAGCAATATAGCGATTTTGAAGACGTGTTTCAGAAGAAGAATGCCGATATACTGCCGGAACATCGACCATATGATTGCGCCATAGACTTAGAGGAAGGAGCGCAACCACCTTTTGGTCCAATATACAACCTATCGCAGACGGAGTTGGCAGAATTGCGGAAGTACATCGATGAGAATCTAGCCAAGAATTTTATTCGACATTCAAAGTCGCCAGCTGGAGCACCAATCCTATTCGTGAAGAAAAAAGATGGCTCACTGCGGATGTGCGTGGACTACCGAGGACTCAACAAGGTGACCAAGAAAAATCGCTATCCCTTACCTTTGATCTCCGGCCTCTTAGATCAACTTGGACGTGCAAGGATTTTTACAAAGATTGATTTAAGAGGAGCCTACAACCTTGTGCGAATCAAAGAAGGAGATGAATGGAAGACAGCCTTTCGTACAAGGTATGGCCATTTTGAGTACAATGTCATGCCTTTTGGTCTTACCAATGCTCCAGCGGTCTTTCAGCATATGATGAACGACATCTTTCGGGAGTACCTCGATGACTTTGTTGTCATCTATCTGGATGATATTTTGATATTTTCCAAGAATGAAGAAGAACATGAGAAGCACGTTTGTTTGGTTCTTGAAAAACTACGTGAACGAGGACTCTACGCCAAGTTGGAGAAGTGTCAATTTCACCAGAATGAGATGGAATTTTTGGGCTTCATTGCGACTACAGAGGGCTTGAAGATGGATCCAAAAAAGGTGGAAGCAATTATATCTTGGGAAGTTCCGAAGACGGTTAGAGATGTTCAGTGTTTTCTTGGATTTGTTAACTTCTATCGGATCTTCATCAAGAATTATTCTCAAGTTGCTGCACCACTCACGCGTCTAACAAGCAAAGACAAGCTCGAATGGGGATCACAAGCAGCAAAAGCATTTCAAGATCTCAAGACGGCATTCACTACGGCTCCAATCTTGGTACACCCTGACTTTGCAAAGGCTTTCTATTTAGAGACCGATGCTTCAAATTTTGCTTTGGGAGCTGTGCTTTGACAGATGGGCATAGACAAGAAGCTTCACCCAGTTGCGTTCTATTCACGAAAGTTCTCTGCTGCTGAGATCAACTACGAGATCCACGACAAAGAGCTGCTTGCTATAGTGGATGCCTTCCAAGAGTGGCGTCACTTCCTCGAAGGAGCTGCACATCCAGTGACTGTTTATACGGACCACAAGAATTTGGAGTACTTCATGACAGCTCGAATTTTGAATCGTCGTCAAGCTCGATGGAATATGTCTCTATCACGATTTGACTTTATTATCACCTACCGCCCTGGAAAACAACAAGGATTATCTGACGCATTATCGAGGAGATCGTATCTTGCGCCAAAGGCTAGAGAAGCAGCGTTTGATCAACAATGTACAACATTGTTGAAACCAGAAAAATTCAGGATTTTTGCTACTGTTGCAACTATCGATGACGGCTTCCTCAACGAGGTACGTACTGCGACCATTGAGGATTCTATAGCTCTTGACATCAAACAACGTGTCGATAATGACAAGTTTAAGGTGGAGGGAGATCTTCTGTATTTTGAGGAGCGGTTGTATATCCCAAAAGGACCAACTCGACTCCGAGTACTTCAATCTCGCCACGACTTTCCAGCTGCAGGACATTTTGGATTCAACAAGACTTTGGAGCTCATTTCACGAGATTTTTGGTAGCCCCAAATGTGGAAGGATGTGAAGGAATTTGTCCTTTCTTGTGATGTTTGTTCAAGATCCAAGATCCCTCGACATCGTCCATATGGACTTCTCCAGCCATTGCCTATTCCGCACCGACCATGGTCTTCAGTTTCTATGGACTTCATTACGGACCTACCGCCATCGAATTCATTTGACAGCATCTTTGTTGTGGTGGATCGATTTACAAAGATGGCGCATTTCGTGCCTTGCAAGAAAACATCGTCAAGTGAAGACACCGCAAGACTCTTTCTTGATAACATATATCGTTATCATGGCCTACCAGATGATATCGTGTCGGATCGAGGTACTCAGTTTGTATCCAAGTTTTGGAGGTCCCTCTTTGAGATATTGAAGGTGGATATTAAGCTCTCTTCGGCTTTTCATCCTCAAACTGACGGTCAAACGGAGCGGGTGAATCAAGTTTTGGAGCAATATTTACGATGCACCATCAACTATCAACAAGATGATTGGACTGCATATCTACCGCTTGCTGAGTTCGCATACAACAACACTCTTCATGCGTCAACTCAACAAACACCATTCTTCTCCAACTACGGATACCACCCCAAGCTCGATTTATTGAGTTCTTCAGCAAATAACAACCTAGCAGCTGAAGGATTTGTGAAGCAACTATCGGAGCTTCAAGCGACGTTGAAGCTTCAATTGCAATCTGTCCAAGAGAGTTACAAGGCATCTGCAGATAAATATCGAAATGAGGTGCCTACTTTTAAAGTTGGAAGTAAAGTATGGCTTCTTCGACGGAATATCAAGACCAAGCGGCCATGTGACAAATTGGACTATCGGAGATTAGGGCCATTTGTTATCGGGAAGCAGATCAATCCGGTGGCATATCGTCTCGAGTTACCAGCTACTATGAAGGTACATCCAGTCTTTCACGTGTCTTTGTTGGAACCTTATCGAGAGTCAGCTTTTCCCCAAAGAGTACAAAGTCCGCCACCAAGTATCGAAATTGAAAACCATGAGGAATACGAGGTGGAAAAGGTACTAGATTCACGGCGTAATAGAAGAAAATTGGAGTATTTAGTGCATTGGAGTGGATACGACATCAATGAACGAACGTGGGAGCGTGCCGAAAATCTTGCCAATGCGCCAAAAAAGGTACAAGAATTTCATCAACGATATCCTCATAAACCTAAGCCGATTCAACGATAGCTTCTTGCTGAAGCTTGCTCATCAAGTAGCATAAAAAGGGAGGAGGGCACTTCCAAAACCCATAGTTCGATAGTGTAGAACTTTGTTAGCAACTATAGTTTGCTCTCATCATTTTAGCCTTTAGACATGGATAGTCAAGATACTACACTTGTTATGTCATCTCAAGCGACTAGCTCACGAAGACGACCGCGAGATGAAGAACCGCCTGCACCACGACGACGTCGGAGGATACCGAGCAACAGATCGCTAGTAATTGTATTTGAGGTCGAGCCTGCCTACGACAGTCAGCCAGAAGGTGTGTTTGGAGGACAGTTTCACAATGAAGACACAGAAGTCCACGCTTGGTCAGAGGTTGAAGGTGTTGGTCACTACCGTTGGCTCCAAGGGCCGATGAATCATTTGCCTCGCGAACAACAATTGGAATTCATAGCGGATGTGATGCGACAGATTTTCATTTTCTTGCGTTGGTATTGACTGATAACAACATTGCTTCTCGGAGACCTCGAAGCTAGAAGAGGAGGTGATGTCATGGACATACATTGGAAGATTCTTTGAATATTCTTCTAGAATATTCTCTAAAGATTCTCTAAAGATTCCTTTAGAAGGTTCTAGAAGATTCTTAGAATATTCCCTAAAGATTCTCTTAGAAGGTTCTAGAATATTCTTAGAAGGTTCTAGAATATTTTGATAGATTCTAGGAAGTTGCTCGAGAAGTTTCCTAATTAGTAGAAGTTGTTGGAGAAGCGTCCTAGTTAGCGGAAGTAGCTCGAGAAGCTTCCTATTCAGTAGTATATATAGGAGTCGAGGCTGAAGGGTTCTTCAGTCTCGACAACACATCTCTTGGAGTTCTAGCTCACCTTTCTGGTGTTGTTCTTGTACTCATCTGTTTAATCTAGTTCTGCCACTTCTTCTTGAATTTCTTGTTAGATTTCAAGTCTGTATTTTGTGTCCGTGACAACTACTTCTACTATGGTTCCAACTATTACCAATGCATTCCAATATTTTCAAGCTCTTTTATTTCTACCATTGACTATGAATAAAAATAATTATCTATTATGGAAAAAAATGGCAAAAATAAATTTATTTACAGAACAATTCTCGGATATTATTATATTTGAAGAATCTCCTACAATAAGTATTTCTATTCTTCCTGCTATTAGTTGGAAAGTACTTCTTCTCCTTTGTCATCATCTTGTACTTGCATTACAACATCAATTTTTAGAAATGGAAAATCCTTCAAAACTTTGAAAGAATCTTAAATCTAGGTTTAATCATCAAAAGACCATTTTCCTTCCACGGGCACATCATAATTGGATATATTTACGTGTCTTGAATTTTTCAAATTTAAATGCTTTGAATAGTAAAATGTATAGTATTGTTTCATAATTACAATTATGAGGATAAAATATCTCTGAAGAGAAAATGATTGAGAAATTTCTTCATGTATCTACTTTTACTTTTCCGTAAGGAGTAGATAGGACATGAGATTAAAATGACTCTAAAATTTCATATTCTTATATTGTTGTACAAGCAAAGCAGATACATGAAGAAATTTCTCAACATGTTTTCTCTACATTTCTTCATGTATCTACTTTGCTTGTACAACAATATAAGAACATGAAATTTCAGAGTCATTCTGATCTCATGTCCTATCTACTTCTTGTGGAGAAGCAAAATGAGCTATTCTTGCGCAATGTCGAAGCTTATCCTATTGGAACTATAGTTCTAGAATCTCATATACTTAATATTTCAAAGTCTATGAAGAAATTATATAAATATGGAAAACATGCTCATAAGTATCAAGGTAGTCATAGTCAAGACCATTTCTATCCATATTGAAAGAATAAATATTCTACTATTAATTATAGTAAAAAAAAAAAAATCAGAGATGTGTTCTTGCCATAAGTGTGGAATAATTGGACATTTACTACATGTGTGCCATATTTCAAAATATTTTATTAAAATATTTGAAGAAAATAAGAAACTATAAGTTGAGGCTCGTGAAGTTCATACCATGGATGCGTCGATGGATTCAATTGGTGTTGATGACTTAGAGGCTTATATGAATGACAAAACCTCTAATGATGAATCAAATGATGCGCTCATTGATTTTGCAACAACATATACTATCTTGCAAGATAGATGATTTTTTATTGAAAAATCTTCAACTTGGTAAACTAAAAATATGATGACCATGGCTGGAGCAAATGCGTTTTGTTTCTAAGAGGGCACGGTGATGGTAAAATTACCTGCAGGTTCCATCATAAAATGTAAACATGCGATGTTTGCACCTTCAATACCTCAGAGTCAGATCAGCTATCGAGATGTACATATTAATGGTTATCACCTCTTGACCGCTACTTTAAATAGAAAAGAGGTTTTGGTTCTTGCAAAGAACTATAAAGTTCTTGAAAAAGCTTTTGCTACACAAAATGGTTTATACCCAATTGTGATTCAGCCTCCCATTATATTTAATTTTACATCATCTATCTCAGAGAGTCGTGTTTTTCTTTGGTATGGACGATTGGGACATCCAAGATCCATATTATTTAAAACAATCATTCTATGTATAATTGGATTTAATTTAAAGCCTGTAGATATAGACTCTATGGAATTATATCATGCATGCATGCAAGGTAAAATGATTACTCGGCCTTCAATTTGGAAACTTCCACAAGAATTACCACCAATGCTTGAAAGATTGCATGGTGATATTTGTAGTCCTATTAATCCAATATCATGACCATTTCATTATTTTTTGGTCCTTGTTGATGCATCAAGTTAACAATCACATGTTTCATTATTATCAACTCAAAACATGGTATTTGCCAATCTTATATCTATGCTTATTTGCTTTCAGGCACATTTTCTTGATTATCCTATAAAAACATTGCGTATGGATAATACAAAAGAATTTGCATCAAAGTCTTTTGAAGACTATTATACTGTAATAGGAATCGAGTTGACATATTAAGTTTCATATGAACATGTTCAAAATGGACTTGTAGAGTCATTTATAAAGCGTATACAACTCATTACCCGGCCACTCCTCCTTCACGCAAATCTACCTGCATCTATGTAGGATCATGCAGTTTTATATGTTGCAGTATTAATATGCCTCTGCCCTTCTTCTCTTGAACTTGTTTCACCACATGAGTTCATTTCGGATTGTGTTCGAAATATATCTCATTTACGAATATTTGGTTGTCATGCTTGGATTCCAGTACCAGAACCTCAAAGGCATACCATTGGAGCTCATTGACAAGAAAGCATATATGTTGGTTTTGATTCACCAAGCATTATTCATATTATTGATCTATCAATTGGCATATTATTACGTACATGTTTAAAAAATTACCATTTTGAAGAAAATATAATTCCATCTCTTCAAGAAGGAATATCCAATCAACAAAGAAATAAAGTACTTATATTTAAAGTACTAGAAACGTTTACAATGAATCTCGATCCTATGACATCTTTGGCAAAAACTGAAGTTGCTAAGATTTTACATTTAAAACAGATCATGAATAAAATACCTGATGGTTTCAATGATGCACCTAGAATTAGAAGAATTCTTATTGATGAGGCTCAAAATGCACTTGCTCAGATTGCAATGCCGTTGACTACAATACCTCAAGTTATAACAACAACAACTAAAAGAACTCGTGGACTAGATAAACAACCATGTAAAAAGAAAGCTATAAAATTAACAAATCCTGGTATTATTTCTCAAGAAATTGCCACTCATCCTATAGGACTATCAATTCATGATGATATATCCATGCATAATGTACCTTCAATTCCTGTGAAAAATAATCTTAAAATTGGAAGGAATAAGAACAAGTTGAGTAAAGAATTATCTATTTTTTATTGTGCTAGAGATGATATTTGAGACAGACTATCTATTATGATAGATGAATCATTTGCATGTATGATTATAGAAGCCCTTTCTTACGAGGAAGACGATCTTGAACCTCAAACCATCAAAGAGACGATGCATTGCTCAGATTGGTCGAAATAAAAAACTGCTATTGAGGAGGAGTATGCCTCTTTGCGTAAGAGGAAAGTCTTTGGTCCAATTGTAGACACTCTTATATCTCACCTTGTGGGATATAAAATGGTATTAATATACAAGCAAGATGCTCAAGGCCAAATAATCCGCTATAAAGTTCATCTTGTTGCTCAAGGATTTATTCAATGATTTGACATTGATTATGAATCCACATATTCTCTAGACATGGATTCAATTACATTTTGATATATTATTGGAATGACAGTTCATGCCACCCTTGAGATGCATATGATGGATGTAGTAACTACATATCTATATGGTTCTCTTGATGCAAATATTTATATGAAAGTTCCATCAGGCTTTGAAACAGGAACTCCAAATGGACCTACTCTAGAACAATATCATGGTATTAAATTATGTAAGGCCTTGTAAGATTTAAAAAAATTTGGACACATGTAATATCAATGTCTTCGAGATTATTTAATTACAAATAATTTTATAAGTGATCCATTAATCCCTTGTTTGTTTATCAAACAAGATAAAACTGGTTTTTTGATCATCGCTATATATGTTGATGATCTTAACCTAGTGGGCACTACATCTACATGTGTTACAGCTACTAACCTACTTATACATAAATTTGAGATAAAAATGCTAGGAAAAACAACTTTCTACATTGGTCTTCAAATTATGCATCTAACAGATGGTAGCATTTTTTTTCTACCAATTAACATATATTAGACGAATCTTGCAAAGATTTAATATGATTGATGCTTATCCATTGTCCACACCAATGATTGGACGTAGTTGTGATGGCCATGATCCATACTGTCCATGCGAGGAGGAAGAGGAAATATTGGGAGACCAATATCCATACCTCGCAACAGTTGGAGCACTTTTGTATTTAGCTACATCTACAAGATCAGATATTGCATTTGCAGTTAGTGTTCTTGCAAGATATAGTGCACGTCTGTAGAATAGATATTAATTCGTTTTTGAAAGATATTGGTAAAATATATTAATAGTCCATATAATAAGAAATTTAGGAAGACGGATGAGTGATTTAGTTCTTAAAAGTGATTAATTACAGAATTACTGTTAAAATTTGGAGAATCAGGAGAAAGTATATAGGAGTTGTAGAAGTTAATTAGGATGCCAGACTGTGATAGTCATGAGCCGAGTGCCATCGCTGTGATAGTGTGAGTCGGGATAAGCTTGGTGCTACCTCTTTTTTTTTTTTTTGTTATTTTCTTTGAATAAGAGGATTGAAAGTTTTTGAATATTGTGAAGTGAATTATGAAATAAAAATGTGATTGGTATTATTTGAAAAGAAGAAAGATTGAATGCTGAAATCTGATTGTAGTTCAGCAGAGAGAATGAGAAAATTGGCAATGGAAGTCGATTTCAGTAGTGTTTGAAGCAAGATTATGATTAATAAGAACAAGAGCATTGCATCGAAGAAAATAAATCAGTTGAGAGAAAGACAGGGAAGAGTGCAAGGAAAGAACTTGCTTAGAGAGGAGCAAGAACGTAATCTTAAAACAAAGTATAAACAAAATTGGATTAAACCATGGTTGCAAGCTTGTTGGCACATCCAAATATATCAAGAACTGGATAGATTATTAATTCTGCAGTCGTATGTACCGTTAGAAAAACTGCCAAGAATACTCGCAAAAAATTTTGTTAACATTCCAGTGAAAATCTTAAGGCCGTTAACTGAAAGGAAGGAGGCGTAGAAGAATTTGGTACTCCATTGGGTATTTTTCTAATATGAGGTACCGCTGAAATGAGTAATAGTGGTTCTTCAGATTGGCACAAATTGGTTGCCAATAAAGATAACTATATTGTATTTCAAAATCTGACGTTTTCACTTATAATTAAACCAATAAAACTATTTGCGGAAAATAACAGTAAATTGAGGAGCACTGAGAGATTGGAAATTAAAATAAAGAAAAGCAGAGATTATTTTAAAATGGAGTTTAGCGGAATAAGAAATTCAATGGCATCAAGAGGACCAACCATTTTGATTGCAATACAAATGGATGTAGTAGGCAATCGTACAACTAGTGTCGTGCCACTACCTACTTTTCGGGGATTTTCGGATGTGAATCTTGATCAACATTTGTCTCAGTTTCTTACAGCATGTATAGTTAATAATAGTAGAACTGAAGATATTTGGTTGCAATGGCTGCCAGCGACCTTAAAAGATACGACATTTGAATGGTACAACAACCAACTAGTGGATAAATTTCTGAATTGGGAAGCATTGAAGAATGCATTTTTATCTCATTTTTGGCCAATTAGTTTTGAGGACCGCCCTCGAGAGAGGTTAATGAACAGTAAAATGATCCTAGGGGAGGTGATGGAATCGTACTATAGCCGAGTGGCTGATATACTCAGTAAGTGGCCGAATCACCAAATATAAAAGGCATTTATCTTATCCATATTAATGAATGGTTTGCACCCACGAGAGCTAAAAATGTTTGTAAAAGAAGCTCAAACCATTACGGTGGCTACGTCCCTTAATAGAGCCAAGGTTTGGCAGGAATGCCATTATGATCAGTTTTTAACTGTGGGAGCCACGATGATTCTAGTTCAAGGTAGATATCAAAATCCGACTTGGAACGAATCAGTGGGTAGTTATCCACGGATGTTAGAAACAGGGGCCAATTCCAATACTAATATTTAGGGGCCAGTTAATGTCACCCCATTGCAAGCCATACCACAGAATGTGACCACAGCATATACTCCATATTTTCCATATGAATAACAAGCATTAACTATGACAGAGATACCAATAATGCCAGGCCTAAAAGATTCTAATATAACCCTGTTATTAAATTTGACGAAGAAAATGGAGGAAATGGCCGTCAATATAGTCAAAGATAAGGAGAAGAGGCAAAAGTCTACCAATACTAGGACCAATGTATGGTACAGTAATTGTAAGGGCCACAGTCATTCTGTAATAGAATGCCCCTCATTCTCACAAATAATGGGTCAATGTACATTTTATGGAGGAAAGCACCTAACAGCAAATTATTGGAATTGGCAAAGACAACAACAACAATTTAGTAATCAGACCATGATCCCATCAACCCAGTGGGATGTCAATTAAGTGCAAACAAGAAATACATTTGGATGGAATGGAAATCGATTTAATCAACAAAATGGAGCATTCAATAACTTTCAAAGTTCCAATTTTAATCAGGGATCTGCATCGAACCCCTAGAACTACGATAAAGAGCAGCAGAGGTATCAGTAATATGCTCCACCGACGTCATCAAACCAAATTTCCTTAGTACCAACGGGACAACTAGGATCATTTTCTAATCCTATATAGAACAAGCTTAATAGGTATATACCGGTGGAGGCACCTAATATGCCTGATGGAGGTGCAAGAAGACCACTTCATTGTTTCCGTTGCAGACAAATTGGTCATTATACCAATGAATGTCCCAATTCCAGAGCCAGTGACGATTATGTGCCAGTTTGTGGGAATTGTAAGCAGTCGGGGCATACATATCAGCAATGTAATGCTCCGTTCAATTTCAATAATCGAAATCAACAGATCTGAAGCCAAGGAAAAATTGAGGAGATAAATCGAGGTCCTCAAGATTCTCTAGTAAATTGGGTGGAATGTATCCAAGCCATTCTTACCTAGAATCACCAAAAGAGAAAAGGACCAATTCAACATCTTAGTAATCCCGATACGAAAGACCAATTTGATCCAATTAGGGGACCATCCAATTCAGGTCTTGTTACGGGCTTCGTACCCAGTATGAGACCTGACTCGGTGGTACAATCCAATAGGGTCCCAATTACGGAGGCTTTGGTTCCATTCCAAGCAGTTTTGATCTCTACGCAGTTCCGAGAAACGTCCTATCCATTAAAAGATCCTCTCAAGGACGGGAATTCTAAAGAAGCCCCAGCTCCTGTTCCAATTCCAAGTCCAGGGCGGAAGATTATCTTACCTCACGGAGTTAAACTCAAACCAATGAAACGCAAAAGAGCATTAGAAATTACTCTCAATATAGAACCCTACGACATTCTGAAGAATTTGGATGTTATTCAGCCTTCAATTACAATGAAGCAACTTTTGGCTGTAGCATCGAAATGTCGATCTATATTGAATTCAGTATTAATACGACGAAGATCCCACACTAAAGAAATTCATGAAGTTAGCTTAAACCCAAATCTAGGAGCACCAATAATCGATGTATCAATTGATGGTGTTTTAATTCCAAGGATATAAGTCGATGGTGGCTCTAGTGTGAATTTAATGGACGCGGATACAATGGAGTACTTGGATCTAAAGCAATTGCTACCTACGACATTGGTCTTGTGAATGGCAGATCATAGTCGAGTAAAGCCAATGGGAATCTTACGTAATATTGCCACTGTAATCACGAGATTGATATACAAAATTGATTATATTGTATTTCAATTATAGAGTTCTACATTATCGTATCCCATTTTATTGTGTAGACCTTGGCTTTATGAAGCCAAAACTAAGAACAATTGGGGCCGACGTACATTGACAATTGAAAAAGGTCGTGACCAGATTGTTTTACAGATTTACACGGTACAATATCATGGAGAATCTCAATTGCCAGAATCAAAATTTACATCGGACAACGAGACTCAATCGATTGAGGCAGATGACGATGCTATAGGTTCACCACAATTTGGGGTAGGACAAAATACTTCAACAGCAAAGGTAAGAGTCTACTAATGTGGAGGTCCCGGTGAATATTTACTGCATCAGGAGGATGTGACTGACTCGGATCATGCTATTGCCGAATAGATGAACAATCCCGCAGTCAATAGAGTCAACACATTGGAACTAGATTTGGGTAGTTCTCATATGTCGAATAAAAGAAGATATTCAGATCAGGAGAAGACAATTAAATCAGAGGCTATTGAAGACCCTGTGTGTCAATCTATTAACTTGGGCACCAACGAAATGCCACAACTAATTAAAATATATGTCGGTATTATCGATACAAAATTGGATGCTTGGAAATAGTTTTTTGTGTGTCACAAATCTGCCTTTGCGTAATTGTATGCGGATTTGAAAGGGATTCCAGTTGATGTGTGTGAGCACTAGATTATTTTGGAGGAGGGTGTTATGCCAGTTCGTCAAAGATAACACCGGCTTAACCCAAAATATTCCCTTTTAGTGAAAGAAGAATTGGATAAACTTCTCGTCGTGGATTTTATTTATCCTGTCCCGCATAATTCATGGGTGTCGCCAATCGTGATGATATCGAAGAAGAATGGAAAAATCAGGATATGTCAAGATTTTTGAAAGTTAAATACGGCCACCAAGAAAGATTACTTCTCATTACCTTTCACGGGCAGTATGGGTAACATGTTGTCATTATCACCAAGTAGTAAAAGAATATGAGTGGGGCACCAGTTAAAGTCATTTTGTGGTATTTTTTTGAGTTGGCTGGAGTGCTATTTTCTTATATTTCTTATGGTTTCGAGAGTAGTAGTTCCAGTTAAGAGTTAACAGTGAGGAGCTAGTCACAAGTATCGATTGAAGATATTCTAGAATGGATGAGTTAGCAACAACAACAATTGGAATTTTGGGATGTCTAGATCTTGAAACTGGATGCTCAAATCCATGTACTGGATAAATATAATGAAGATCTATCAAACCAGTTGAAGAAAGAGTTGATGGATTGGAACAAGAAGAAGAAGATTTGCAATTGGAACCAGATTCGGCGGAACGTATATTCGATAATGTAGCAAATGATTAATTAGGTGGACCAGAGGAACTAGTAACTTTGTGGAGATTTGTTAAGTAGTTTTTAGATAGGAATCAATTGAGTGTTTGCGAGGACGCTGTACAGATAGGAGTGGGGCTATGTAGAATAGATATTAATTCGTTTTTGAAAGATATTAGTAAAATATATTAATAGTCCATATAATAGAAAATTCAGGAGGATGGATGAGTGATTTAGTTCTTAAAAGTGGTTAATTACAGAATTACAATTAGAATCTGGAGAATCAAGGGAAAATATATAGGAGTTGTAGAAGTTAATTAGGGTGCCAGACTGTGATAGTCATGAGCCGAGGACCATCGCTGTGATAGTGTGAGCCGGGGTAAGCTTGGTGCTATCTCTTTTCTTTTGTTTGTTATTTTCTTTGAATAAGAGGATTGAAAGTTTTTGAATATTGTGAAGTGAATTATGGAATGAAAATGTGATTGGTATTATTTGAAAAGAAGAAAGATTGAATGCTAAAATCTGATTGTAGTTCAGTAGAGAGAATGAATCTGTGTTTGTGTGAAACACCGTAATGTGAATGGCAGTTTTGTGTGAAGAATTCCAGTGATTGGAATGAGGGTAATTGTGTGCTGAAAGCTATGAGGGCGCAGTATTACAGTTCGAGATTATGAGGGTGAATATATTGGTAGAAATAACAGTTATTGGTATGATTGAATTGATGTAAAAAAGAGACTGATAAGGTAAAGGAGGAGATTATAGTTTCCTTGTGTGTTCAAATATTGGAAATAGAGACGATACATTTAGGAGGTAATTGATTGTATGATCCTAACGTGAATGCTTAAGCAACTACTCATTCCTCGTGTTTGAATCCCCGTATATGGGTTTATTCCCATTAGATTAATTTCGAATAAGTAAAACGAACAATCACAACGTCCAACACTATGACATTGGAATGGTATCAAATATTTATTACGTTATTTAAAAGGAATTGAAGACTTGGGATTATACTACACATAATCCACAGATCCAAAATTGGTTAGATATTGTGATGTAGGATATAAATCTCATACTGCAACAACTAAATCTCAAATAAAATATGTATTTTTAAGACATGGAGCTACAATATCATGAAAATCAATGAAACAAACAATAACTACAACTTCATTCAACCATGCAAAAATTATTGCTTTACATGAAGCATCTCAAGAATATATTTGGTTGCGATCAATTAATAAATTCATTCAAACAACTTGTAGATTTTTATATGATGATTCTTCAACTATCTTACATGAAGATAATAGTACTTGTATTGCATAGATGCAAATTGTTCTTATTAAAGGCAACAAGACAAAGCATATTGATCCAAAGTATTTTAATTATATCCATGACTTGATTACTAATCAAATACTTATAATTAAGATAATTGAATGTGCAAATAACCTTATTAATCTCTTCACCAAAGTTCTCTCATTATGCAACCATCGTCGACTTACTTATGGCATTGATATGTGACATCTTACTTTTTTTGAATAAGAAAGTTAATGAGCTCTTTAAATAATTAAAGAAAATGATGTTATACTCTTTTTCTTTCATCTATGGTTTTGTCTTTAAATACAATAAGATTTTCCTAGATAAGGTTTTAATGAGGCAACAATTCTTGATCTTGCGAGATTACAGAAAAGTATAGATTATAATTCTATACAAATTTTATATTATGTAAATATTATGATAAGCAAGGAAGAGTGTTGAGAGCATTAAATGTAGCTAGCGCTCTCCATAATATTTACTATAGACTATAGTAAATATTGTAGCTACAATATTTGAAATGTAATAGAAAAGAATTATTTATCCTCTTCTCTTTCTTTTCTTATATACAAGGCATAATCAGATCAATAGATTTTTATGTGTGAAGCTCTCTCTCCTTAGAAACCTTCTTGTGTATATTACTTACTATTATTCTTGTGTATGTGTGTATTACTTACTACTACTCTTGTGTCTTTCTAAACATTTTCAATAGTTTCTATTTCTTTTTTGTGGATTTTTATTTGATGTTTTGCTCATTGTTGTTGACAAATGAACATGAAATACCACAGGAATATAATAGTAGGAAATGGAATAGAAAGACAAAATAAGAAAGAAAGAAAGAAAGCCATTGAAAATGTATGTTGGTGGAGCCAACATAAAAAGACATGGAATTGATTGTTTCTATTTTTAGTAATATATGTATTGTAGGGTGTAACAAACACCAAATTACAACTTCTCATATTGTGCTTTTAAAGCATATGTGAGAGTCGACTAAAAACTTATAAATTTTTGGATGCTATGGTGGTGAGAATTGCAATTTGGGTCCAAACCATCTTCACATGTGTGCTGCCATTGTTCAAAAATACCCCACAATTGCAAGTTTTATTTATTTATTTATTATTTTTTTTCTGTTTCTCAAAGATCTATATATTATCATATATTAGTTAACATTTTTATTGACTTAATTCTTTATATTATTTTCTCACACACAATCTGATCAATTTTTCTGCAGTGAATCTTCATCTTATGATCAAAATAATAACATGATGCTTATTATTACAATAATATGAAAATATTTTTTCTGAAAAATAAATACTGGAATTTAGAATTATTTATGGAGCACGTTTTTAGTCTTGTCCAAAAAAGAAGCAACAAAAACAAAGTAACAGTGGTTTTGCTCCAGTCAGTAGTTTTTTTTTGTAATCTTAGTAAAAAAGCAGTTAAAAATTAATGTTTGTATTTAAGCAGTATATTGTAATTTTTTTCAAAATATTGCAGACCTTGATATCTTTGTAATTTTAGGAATACTTATACTCTATTTTTGTTTTAGGACTTGATAGCAATCTGTTTCTTTTGAATTTTATATTAAACAAATGATGTATGTCTTGTAAATTAAGCTATTTACATAAGAAAAAAAAGTAATTCTATTGTAAAAGATGCAGTATTATTTGGAGAAATTTTTAGTTATTTATAAAAAAATAGAAAACGAATTTTATATTTTTAGGTATTCTGATATTTAAAAAATTAAAGAAATTTTGTGTATAAAAAGTTTCTTAATCAATTTCCAGATTTTTTGCTTCAATAAAAATATAATGAATTATATATGTGTGTATAAATAACGAGTAGAATATTATACAAATTTGATAGAACATAGTTTAAAACTCAAATATAGATACAATACTTTTGATACAATAAGTTTAGTTTTACTTATATTGATATTTTCCTACTCATTGGATAAATTTATTCAATTTTTTTTGTTAACCAAAATTGAATCTGAATCTTAGTTTCTAGTTTTACTATTCTTTATAAGAAATTTTAACATTTCATGACTAGAGCTTTGCCAATAGTTGTGTAATTTGATTTTAGTTGTGTGATTCTAATAGATTCGAATTGTATTAATTTTAAAAAATTAAACTCGCTTATATATTACACTGTCAAACATTCATAATTTTTTAGCAACACATAATCTAAACTGTAAAATAATCCTGACTTGATTTCAATAGTAATGGAAAGAATGATGTCAATTCATTTTTTAAACACAATACCTAAAGCTAATAATAGTTATTATAAACTTTTTCAATTTTTATTAGAATTATTTAATTTATTCAATTAGATTAAAAATATTTGAACTCTTACACTAGAAATTTCCTTTTTACAATCTCAAAAATGTTGAATTTAATTTTTAATGCTTGAGACCTATGCCAAATGATGCAATTTGAATTAATTAATTTTTAGAAGTAACACGAGATAAATGTGTGTGAGTCATAGAATTGACTCACTTAGATATTTAATACAAAAAAAATGCACTTATTGTACTTTAAATCACAAGTTTTGTGAGTTAGTAAAGGAATTCAATGATAATTAGAAAAAATTGAAATACTGGTACAAATTACAATCTACAGTAGAAGTTCTTGATATGAATTCTCAAGATGAAAATTTATCTTTTTAAATTTAGCCAATAAGAATAATTTATTATCATTTATTTTTTATTAAAATAGAAATTACGGAAGAATTTTAAATTCAAAACAATCCATTTTTATTTATTTATTTATTTTTACAAATAAAATAGAATGGAATAATTGAATAGAATAAGAAAAAAAATGGTAGAAAGAAAGAAAGGAACTAGTAGGAAGAGAAAAAAAGTGAAAAAAAAGAAAAAAGATGAAAAAGGAAAAAAGAAGAAACAAGAAAAAAAAGCCTTACCTTCTCAAAATTTTTGCACTATGGATGATGATCCGAAATTTCCAGGGTTTGGCAAATTAAGCAGCCTAATGGCATTCTTTATTCTTCTTTGGTTTAGTTACAAGGAGAAGCTTCAAGTTTGTTTTGTGTGTGCTTTCTTCATTGAAGATATGCTGGGATTATTGTGGTCCTAGTATGCAGAGCAATTTTTTTCTAATATTACCTCTTAGTTAGAGAGCTACATTTTTTCATTTAGAGTGTCCATGCAATGTTGTTCTTGGTAATTTTAATTTTGTTTATTGTCGTTGTCAGTGGTTCTACTTCAAAGTGTGCTGGGATCAAGGCTACATGCAAGTTCTTATTTTTTTTCAATGCATGGTCATGTCAAGGATTGTTCTAAGGGAGTTAAGGAAGCCCTTGTTGTCGATACAATATGATCTTGTTGTTGGTATGAAGAAAAAGTGGCATACTATGGTTGGTTGAAGATTTTAGTATCAAAAATAGTCATGTCTTTTTGCTCCTAGAATTCTAGTAGCAATATTAGAGGCTAATGTTGGCATTGGATTAGCGTTGAAGAAAGTGAACAAGAATTTGCCATTTTTTGAGAAGATTTTTGTAATGCAGTGCCTTTGTATTGTGTTTGTTCTTATTTTTTTTTGTTTTTGTTTTTGTTGTGTTAGTGTTGTTGGCAAAGACTCATCTACATTACTTGTATTTTTGAGATATATGGCAATCGAGTGGAACAATTAGGTTGCTTCATTCTACTACTTGTGGTTAAATAAAAATTATAAAATAAGTAATTAGATATTGGAGTGTAAGTCACAAAAGGTAGTGGTTTGTGAAAGTGTGCCAATTGGATTAAGCTAGAGTTTGTTTGATATTGAAATAGCCTCTATCTTATAACTATAGATTGTCAATTTATTAGCTGAAGCAGCTCTTGAAAAGAATTGGTCACTCATTCCATTGCTAGCCTAATTTGTTTATGTACTCTAGTGGTAGTCTATCAATCTAGATTTTATTTTTGAAGGATTTCAAAAGTGTAGTAGCCTTTGTACTATAGAGATCAACAAAGCCAACTTTCTCTTTATTGTCATTGTCATTATTAACATCTTCACAATTTGGTGTAAGTAGCCTTTAATTAATTCGTAGCCAAAGTTGGAAGTTTTGGACTAGGGACAATTTGGTGTTACAATTAAGCCACGTGTTATTATCTAAGGGTGTTGGATGGTTCATCAATAGGGCTGAATATTCAAAGAAAAAAAATAAAAAAACCACATTACTCTAAAAAGCTTATATGATTTTTGAGAGCAATTTTTTACGAATCTCAAGAACCAAGGGTATTCATGAGGATTTGAAAAAAACCATGCTACCTTACAGATCTAATTGGAAAATTAGACAAACTTAATTGTTTGTTGGCACATATTTTATTAATTTATCTAGTTGCAGTACTTATTCATCTTCAAGGTAGTTGCTATTCTACAAAAAAGAATAAGGAGAATAGGACTTAGTTGGAGATCAATGTGTCTATGAATCTTCCTCAAGTTGCCATTAATCTTAAGTAGTGAGATTTTCAAATCAAATGAGCATCTAGCATTGGATGAAATTCAAGAACTAGAACAAGTTAGGTTCGATTGGGATAAAGTTAGGTTAGGATTTTAGGTCAATTAATTTGAATAAAATTTTCAATGAACGATGAACCTAAATTATAGATGAAGTATGTAGATGAATTTATTCAAAGATGAATTATTATTTACAAATAAATTTTAAGTTAAAAAATAAAAATAAAAAAATAAAATACCACTACTATTAATAATAAATAATAATTATATTTATAATAAATAAATTTTAAATGTATGGAATTTTTGAGTGACATATTATAATAAGTACAAGTGAAAGAAGAGATTTTGCTAGACTACTTAATTGATTTAGGAAGTTTAAGAGTGATTTAATCCAAATTGAATAAGAGCTATAATTTCTAAATTTTACATAATTAATTTACTTGTTGTGAACTATAATAAACTTCCAATTAGTAGAGATTTATTTTAGCTCATAATTTATCATAAAAAGATGATTATTTTCTAAGAATTTATATCAAATAAATCATAAGACTTTTTACTACTATTGAATTGGTAGATAAAATGTGTATCTTGTGCTATTATTCAAATTAAAAGAATAAATAATTAGAATATTTATAATTAATCTAATAATGGCTAAAAATTTAATATATTATATTGATATAAAAGATACTAATATCTTAGAAAATCAATAAGTTATATCACAAAAAATTAAAATCAATTTTTTTGTAATTATTTTACTCTCTTAATTTTGTTAATTAAAGTTTTCAAGTTGTTTTTTAATAATTTATTCTTGGATATATATACATATATATATAATATATTTATATTAATTATTAAATATAAATAAACATAAAAATATATAAATTTTATATATATTTGATTTTGTCTCAACTATTTCAAATTATATTTAGATTTGCCACAAGTCAACTATTTGAAATTGAATGAAGAAATTTTACTCAATTAAAAAATTCTTTTAAAATTTAATTGAAAAATATTTATTCTTACTTATGTAAGAAGAAATACAAGAGTAAAAAAAGGTCGTTTTTATTTTATTATCTAATTTTTGAAGTACAAGTTTATTTTTGTGGCTTAAGGTATTTTTTAATTTTAAACTAAAATTTTTTAATTATAAATTTATAATATTTATAATATTTAATTTCTTTCAATTTCTAAATAATTTAATACTATATTATTAAAAATATTAAAGAAAAAAATCAAAAGATTTTTTTTTATTGAATTTGAATATTAAATTTTTTAGTTATAATCTTTCTTTACTTAATTATATAGAAAAAATTATTTTATTCATATGATACTATAAACTATAAAAAAAATTATATAAAATTAATTAAAACAAGAAAAAAAATATATATGTATGAATTGTAAGGACATCTTTTTTAAGTACTTTGGATATTTATTAAAGTTTCTTTAAGAATCTTGTAGAATGATAGAAAAATTTCTTAGAAATAAACTTAAAAATTTATAAAATAAAAGATATAAAATATTTAATAAATTTTAAATTGATATTATATAGATCAATTATTTTATCGAAGATATAATCTTATTAAATTCGAAATTAGATTAATGATATTAATTTAATTATTATTTTCAAAAATATTCTATATAAAATAAATTTTCTTTTTTTATAAATATAAATATAAATTTAATATATGTATTAATTTCAATTAAATTTATTATTATATATAATTTTAATGTTAAATAGAAATTTTTTGGTAATATTTGAGTACAAAATAAATTATATTTTAAGAATAAAAATTGTAAATTTATTTCTTCACTTTTAATAAATTTTTATTTTATATTACATTGTTGAAAGTTTTAACCATTTTCAAGCAACTATTTCAAAACATAATATCTAATATTAAGAATTTTAATTATTTTTTCTTAATTTTTCATACAATAATTGGTTTTTCATATTAATTTATAATCATTTTTATGATTTTATGTACTGTATTAAATGTCAAAAGTTTAAAAAATCTTATATTTATAGAGCCTACAAATTTTGGTTTATATATTATTTCAACAAGAGTATATACACTTCAATAATACAAAAATATCTCCAATATTATAAGAATATATTTTAGAATAAAATTCTTACAATAATACTATTTTTAATTCCTTTGATTCTTTTGGCAATTGAACTCATAATACTGCAAATATAGATAGTGGACTGTTTTTTCATTAAAAATCAAACCAATTTATAAAAACTAAAGAAACTTATCTGAAATAAAAGATTACCGACTTTTATCTAATCCTAAACTTGATAAGAATAACATCATCATAGAATAGAGGTGCATGTTGGATATGACCAAGACCTCCCATCAACCTATGCTCATTATTTTTTAATGGCATATTATCATCCTGCTTTGTTTGAAGTTCTTGAACATTTGCAAGGTGCATTCAACAAGCTATCATTGTTAATTTATAATACATTGTTTTAATTTCTATTTTAATATATGCTACTATGCAAGGATTAATCTTGAGATATTTAAAAATATCTTTGGATATTTAATTTGAACTTGTAGCATGGCTTATTATGGTGGTTCTTTGATGTATTTATAAGATATTCTTTTATTTGGTATTATCTTGATTAATCTTATCTGTATTGTAGAAGAACCATAAAGATAGCAATAAAAATGCTTCAGTTGGAGTGGTTCTTTTTTTGGTGGTGCCATTAATAAGGTTCTAAAATGTGGCAATTATACCAAAGACATATTTTCCAAAATTTTATGTCATGGCCATAGTATGGAGAATAGTTTTAACAAAGGTATAAAGTATAAGAATTTTAGAATTTGAAAAAAAAAAACAAAAGATATGATGTAGCCAAGAAATTAAATTAAGCTAATTTAAATTTTTTTAGATCAAGTTTTGTTTTTGTATATTTATGCTAGTACTTTCATTAATGTGACTAATTCTTTGTTTTCAAAAAAATCAACAAAGCTTAAATCTTTTGTAAATATATTAGCTTATTGTGAATAAGTGAGAATGTTATTTATTTTAATTATATTATCTTGTTGCTTGTTCTTAATGCGGAAGCAATTTAATTTAATATGCTTTGTTTTTTGTTGCGTAAGTAGATTCTAAACTAATTTGATATTCCTTATATTGTCACATAACAATGGTATGGAACCATTGTCATATTACGTAAAGTTTTGCTTTAGAATACATTGGACATCTAGCTATGAAAGGTAGAAGAGAAATTGCAACAATAAGATCCTAACAACTCTAATAGAATCTTAAATAAACTCCAATTAAACCTTAATAATGTTAATCAAGTTTTAATCAAATTCAAAAGAAATATTAAAGAAATTACAAAAGAAATATAAAAAAATCTTAAAAAATCTTAAATATATCTTAAGCAAGTCCTACTGTAATCTTAATTGAAACCCTAATGGATCTAAATCCTAAATCAAATCCTAAATAAATCTTAAATCCTAAATCAAATCCTAGATAAATCGTAAATTCTAAATCAAATCCTAAAGGAATCCTAAATTCTAAAACAAACCTTAGATAAATCCTAAATAATAAATCAAAACCTAGATAAATCCTAAATCCTCAATCAAATCCTAATCAAAACCTATTCAAACTAATCTTAAGATAGATTAGAACCTCAATATCTATTGATTAAATTATTTATCTTATTTAAAAATTTATACAACTCTCAATCTCTTAAATTCAAAACAAATATAACCAATTTGAAGATAACTGCACTTACTAGATGGAAGAAAAATCCTAAAATCCACTCAAGTATTAGATGGCCTCCTACTCTAATCTAAATGTTAAACTTTTAGTGCTAATATCTCTCATTTGAACTATTAATTTTCTCGCAAAATTTATTTAAATTGTTGGAAATCAAGTCTAGTCTTAATACAAAAAAAATCATCTTAATCTAATTAACAAATTACTAAAGATCTTAAAAATACTCATTGATCTTTAAACTCCAATTTCTAAGATTTCAACCCATAGAAACTTTCACACACTTTGATTTAACCATTTAATTGACCTTAAATTCATGATACACATCAAAGACAACTATATCCACCAATCTATGAAATTAGACATATAGATTTGCTACAAAACTCCTGAAATTGTCCAAAATATCAATCCTATTTTATTTTATAAATATCCAAGTCATCCAAAACAACCTTAATTTTGTAAAGCTCTTACAAAGTCATTACAAATTCAAATTACCAAAAATTATTTCTCATAGAAACCTTATCAAGTCTGCTATCAAATTCCACTCTTTGATCTATCAAAAAGCCTTGGACTCACTAAAGGTGTGTGGTTTTTTGCCTTGGGGTCTAATTTCGATCCAAGTTAACAACTAATTCTCTCTAGGTATCAATTCTTAGCTTCTTATAGTAAATTTTACTAAAATATATTCTTAACTCTTTCTTACACATATATATATCACTTTATTTCTCAATATACTTTGTTTTGCCTTATTTATGGTCCTACAAAGTAAGTAGAAGCCTATTTTGTATAAAGGCAGCAATAATATCTTTTAATTTTACTATCTTTTTGACTATTATCTTTATTCTAAGATAATTTGCTATAATATTTTAAAATAAGATCTTCTATAATATAATATTTTTTTTTCTTTCATTCATTAATTGTGTTATATCACAACATTGTTATCATTGAAGTATATTTCTTTGAATAATCTCCAAAAGTAAGTGATGTTGTAGATAATTTTTGAAAGAATATAATATTTGATCTTTATTAAAGATATTATAATTGATAAATTAATTTTATTTGACTATGATATATATAAAAATATCACAGACATATATATTTACTCCAATAGTTACTTAGATATTATGAATAGATAAAAGTAGGTTATTTTAATAATATCTTATTTAGAAACTTTATAGATGTAATTTTATCTTTATACATATTTATAAGGAATTGATAGGTTAAAAACTTGGCCAATGAAATAATCATATATTGCATATTTTGGTAGCATGTGGTATAAGCTAATAATATGGTATATATATAAGAAACTTATCTTACAAGTTAAAACACATGTCGTGCATATTGAATACATGTTGGAGGTCTTATAAAACATCACGACATAGCTTTCAATTAGATAATATATATGAAACAAAAATAAAGCCTTTTTTATTCTTATTAATACTTTTTTAGTCTTTAGTCTTCATTCAAGACTTTTTAATCTTTTTATTTTTAATAATAGTTATTCTAATTTAATATTATACCATTTTTGAATAGTTTTCTAGTCATTTTAAGTAATGTAAGAGTATATCAATCTCATAGTTCTATGAAATTTATATCATTGACGATTTGATAAGAGTACTAATCTATTTTTTTGTCTTGTTTTTAAAAATAAGTGGACTACCTTGCTTCTATTACTATGTTTTAAAGATTTTAGACTATCCACCTTTAATCTAATATTTCAGTATCTTAACAATATTTATTTTTTTAAAAGAGTAGACTACTTCTCTTTGTAAAATTTTTTATTTAGTATTAGAAGTTGTAGATTATCTTCTTCTAATTTGACTTATAGATTTATTTTAAATTATTTATAGAAAAAAAAATTATGGATGTTATTCTCAACAAAAGTGATAATAGATTTGTAACTATTACAGATATTTATGAGCTTGTTAACACTCTTAGAATAGAAATTTCACATATCTCTGATATCAACTATAGAGGTAGTATTTCAACACCTATAGAAAAAGTCAACAATAAAATTTAAAGTCTATACTAAGAAATTGTGCAACTAAGAGAAGCAAATAGATCAAATTCATAATTAAAGCTAAAAAGTTTTGCTACTATAATTATGAGAGATGTAAGAATAAGTATGCCAAAGAAGTTTAATGGAACAAGATTAAAATTTCAAGGATTTTTAGAATAAATAAAGCTCTATCTAAGGTTGCATCTTTCTCAATTCCTTAATAGATTTACTTAAGTTGGATTTACAAGTGCACTTTTCTTTGGAAGTCTTTTCTTTTGATTTTCATCTTTAATAGAAAAATATTTACAACTAATCTATGATTTAAAATCATTCTTGAAAGTCTTCATGGCCATATTTGGTAAAAATCATTGAAAATGAATGATAGAAATTAAACTTGTATCTTTACAATAAAGATCACATTCAACTATCATGTATGCTGCTAAATTCTAAAACCTTGCTTGCAATGTGGATGGAAATGACAAGGCTTTTATCAATCAATTTTGATATAGATTAAAAGATAATGTCAAAGATTTATTGTTGACAATGCTAAAAGTAGATTCATTGAAAAAAATTATTGCTCGAACCATTGCATGCAATCAATTCTTTTAAAGATATCAAGAATAAAGATTTGGTTGGATAGGTATAAGTTAAATTATGGCGATAGCTTTTAAGTTCACAAAAGCTTATTTATTAAGACCAAATCCTATACAAATTAACATGATACATTTCAAACTACTTATTGAGCAAAAAAAGATTTGATATTGCAAAGAAAGATTATGCTTATATTGTAGAGAATTTGAGTATATTTTCCAACATTTTCCAAAGAAGCAATACAACCACAAAATAAAGAGTGTAGTTATCAAAGATGATAGTGTATTGAAAAACTAGGTTTTCCAACTACAATAGAGACCATGCGGCTAGAATCTACTGCAACATCTAATAAAGATTATATTCTTTTTTGAGATCCTTCACCTTATTTTATAGTAGAAATTTATTTAAGATCAAAAAATCACAAAATCTTAGCTTTATTAGATTTAAGAGCCTCAATTTGTTCTATAGATGAAGACTTTTTTAAAAAACAAGAAATACTTTATTTAAAAAAATCAAACTCATGTGCATAGAAGTAATTAATTATTGTTCATTATCTTCTAGGGATGTCATCTATAAAATTTTTCTTTTAGATGTAGTAACTAGTAGTTATAATAGCTTAGTAATATTTAATATGATTGAATCTCCTTTACACTTAGTTATTTTAGAATTATTGTAGCTAAAAAAATATAAATTCTAAATAGATTAGATTTTTCATAACCTTGATTTTGTTAATTAAGTAGAAATCTAAAAGTCCAATACATCCAAATTCTTATTGGTATGTATAAGAGCTTTCATGCATGTAAAAAAAATGTCAACTTTTGCTATGTATGTTGTCATATTTTAAGAAGTTTGCTTGAGAATGCATCGAGCATTTATTTATAGAAGATAAAATAGAACTTACAATAATAAGATTTTAATAATTTTTAAAGAATCTTAAAAAAACTTCAATTAAATAATAATAATGTAAATAAATTTTTAATTAAATTCCAAAAGAATCTTAAAGAATTTATAAAGAAATATAAAGAAATTACAATTTAATCTTAAAAATATATATATAATAAAAAATTATAAAAAAATATTAAAAAAATCTTAATAAAATATCAAAAATAGAAATTTTAATTGAATCTTAACCAAATTCTAATATGACCTTCAAAAAATTCTAAAAAACTCTTAATGAAATCTTAATCATATTTTAATAAAATCTTAGACCAAATCCTAATAAAATCTTAATCAAATCCTAAATTCTATAGCAAATTAAAACTTCAACAACTTATAATCAAAACATTGATATTGACTCAAAATTTGTACACTTTTTAATAATTTAGTTAGAAACAAGCATCAAAAAAATGAAATCAATCATATATCTTGATTTAAAGAAATGTAAGATAATCTATTTGAATATTAGGTGGCCTCTTTTTCCAACCTTAATGCCAAGCTTCTAATGCCAATATTTTTCTTTAAAACTATTGAATTACTCTCAAAATTAACAAAAAAAATTGAAAGCAACTTTACTACCTATAATACTAATTTTCATTTTAATTCAATTAACAAATTGCTAAAAATCTTAGAAATTCTTAGTGACCTTCAAATTCCAATTTTTGAGATCTTTACCTATTTGAACTTTAATAACCTTCAAATTTATTTTTAGATTAAGCTCAAATTTATAGCACATATTAAGCACAACTATATATACAAAAATACGAATTTTTACTTATTGATTTATCACTAAACTCACAAAATTGCCCAAAATACCAATCCTATTTTATTTCTTAAAATCCAAAGTCATTCAAAACAACTCTAAATTTGTAAAGTTCTTATAAATCCATTACAAACTTAAATCCTTTAAAATTAACACTCAAATAATCCTTATCCAATTTTTCTTTTTTAAATCTTATTCTTTAATTTACCAAAGAATTCCAAAGACAACATAGACACTCATTTTTGTGCCTTAAAGTCTGATTTTGCTCTAAATTAGCTTAAGTCCTCTTTAATAGATCTTTGCTAATGTGTATAGACTATTGAAGATTCAACTACATTATTATTAAAAATAGGTATCTTTTACTTTTGATTTCAAGACTTATTAATCAACTCAATCAAGTGAAGATCTATATCAAAATAGATCTATAAAGATTATACATTTTAATAAACTTTAAAGAAAGAAATAAATATAAAATTATATTTTAAATTAGATATGGATATTTTGAATATTATATCATATCTTTTGGACTCAAAAATATACTTTTTATTTTTTAACATCTAATGAATGATGTCTTTTATGAATTTCTTGATAACTTTTTTGTTTGTTATCTAGATTCTTTCTTAATCTATTTTAAAAATAAAAAAGAGTGTAAACTTTATATTTGTCATATATTAAAAAAACTAAAAAAATAAAAGATTATATGCTAAGTTAGAAAAAAATTTATTTAACATTATTCAAGTTAATTTCTTAGGATTTTTTTTTTTATCTTGCACAAAAAAAAAAATGCATCTTTTGATCAAAAAATTTTTTTTTTTTTGAAGTCAAAAAATTTCCAACTTTGTCAATAAAATCAACATTAATTATTGATTCAACCTTTCTCAAGCAAGTTCAATTATATATGCCCTCTAATCTTCTTATTTATGATATTAAAAATAATTCTTTTAAATCTTACAATACTTCTAAATTTAAATCTAAAAATAATCTATTCTATTTTGAGAAATAATTATATATGCCAAAAGATGAAGCATAATTATATATTCTTCAAACTTATCATAACTTTTCAATAATTGAATATTTTAGATACAACAAAACTTTGGAACCAATATCAAGAGATTTTTGGTGGCTTCAGATATAGAAGGTAGTTAGAGACTTTGTATGATCATATGACATTTTATTAAGATAAAAAAATCCTTGTCATCAACCTTATCGTCTTCTTTAGCCATTAACTATTTTGCTCTAGGTCATTGTTAAAGTAGTTGTTTAAAAATCCCTAGAATAGATTAGATTATAAGATAGGATTGAAATAAAACCTCTAGCTACTTAAACAATGACCTAGGGCAGAATAAGATTTCATTTGAAGATCAGCAATTAGGATTTAAGAGCTAGCTTCGAGCTTATTCTATAGTCATATTGGAAGTTGGCAATTTGAGATTGGGTAGAGTTTCTATGATATCTAAAGATCTAATAGTTAGATAAAGGTGAAATTTGGCATGGTCTTAAAAGACTTAAAGATCAAGGTACATGCCAATTTTGAGTTGAAGTTAACAATTGGAGAAGGAGAAATCACTACTAGAACATTTGTATCAACTTTGAAGTTGTTGGCCAAGTACCATTAGTGTAGTTTATGGGCGTTTTCTCATGATCTGTAAGTTGGACTGGAGTGAATTCTTTTTAAGCACATAAAAGACTTATAGTGGCATTTGTATGAAATTTTTTGCCCCAAGTAGACAGTTAGATTAAGAGCTACAACTTCCTAAAGCTTTTTGATTAGGATTAAGTTTTACAAAGAGAATTTAAAATTACCTAATTATAAAAGTAAAAAGGCAATTGGAGTTTATGTATGGTTTAGAATATTAAAAAGAGTATTTTTGAGTACTTTGTATTATATTTAAGCACTTTAGAATTAAAATTTAAATTACATTCTTCTTACAAGGATGAAGCATATTAAGATTCTTGGATACTTATAAAACACAATCTTACCTTCTACAACCAAATGCTTGGTGCATTTCCAAATAAAATAATATATAATACAACAATGGATCTTCTAGTTTTAATTTCATATGATTCTATATTGATGATAGTAGAACAATTCACCAAGATGACATATTTTATACTATGTACAAAATCTATTATAAATAAAGAAATTTTAAGCTTTTTATTTAATAACATCTATCTTGACCATAGAATATTAAAGGATATTATATCAAATAAAATGATGCAATTTATATCAAGATTTTAGAGAATTCTTTTCAAATTTTTTAAGATAGATATAAAACTATTTTTAACTTTTTATCTTCAAACTCATGGCTAAACAATCAAATGAATCAAGTTTTAGATTATTAATTAAGATGTACCATCAACTATCAATAAGATGATAGAACAAATCTTTTACCATTGACAAAGTTTTCTTATAATAATATAGTATATTTTTCTATTCAATAAATATCTTTCTTTGTCAATTATGGTAATTATCTATGACTTCATACTTTTGACTTTTTAAAGTTAATAATCTTATGATAGAATTTTTGATAAATAATTTATCAAAGCTACATGTAACAATGAAGGTGCAACTAAAAGAAGCTATAGAATGACAAAAGATTAATACAGATGCTTATTACAAGGCATAACCTCAATTCCATATTGGCAACAAAGTATGATTATTTTGTCGCAATATGAAGACTATTTGTGCTTGTAATAAATTGGATTATTATAAACTTGAACCATTTCTTATATATAAATAGATTAATTTTATTGCTTAATGATTGGATCTATCAAAGTCTATAAAGATTCATCACATATTCTATGAATCTCTTGTTGAGCCATACAAGACAATATATATATATATATATATATATATATATATATTAGAAAGATGATAAATGTCACTTCTTCCTTTAGAAATAGATAATAACCAAGATTATAAGATCAAAGAAGTCCTAGATTCAAGGTAGCACCGAAATAGATTAGAATATCTTATTTATTAGCATAGATATAATATTAATAAATACACATAAGTACCAACCAAGAATCTTGCAAATATAGTGAAGAAGGTTGATACTTTTTATTAACAATATCCATCAAAACTAATATGAAGGATAACAAATCTTTATTATAAAAGAACTATATATTAAGAAAGATTACATTCTATCTTCTATCTTTGTTTGTAATTTCTATATGTTTGTAGCACTAAGAAGATGAAAAACCAACAACAAGTAGTTTCAACTCAAGAGCCATCGTTTGCTAACTTATTAGATAAGATATTATAATTATCATAGCCTTAAAGACAATGTAATTAAAATGAAGACCTTCAAGAATGACATGTTCTTCTTTGAATAGATGGCAAGATACAATGCATTATTATATTATGTATATTCTTGCTTGAAAATACATCAGACACTTATTTGTGGAAGATAAGTAAAAATACAATAACAATCCTATTAAGTCTAATAAATTCTTAAATAAACTTTAAGTAATTATTAATAATCCTAATAAAACTTTAATTAATCTAAAATAAATTTAAAAGAAGTTATAAAAGAAATACAAAGAAATTATAAATTAATCTTAAAAAAAAATAATAAATCAAGATGACAATCTTTGAGCAAAATTATATTTCAATTCAATTAGAAGATTAACAAATATCATAGAAATCCTCATTGATCCTTTAAATTTTAATTTTTAAAACCAAAATCTATAAAAATCTTTATATGTTTCAATCTAACCACTCAATTGACTTCAATTTTTTTACACACACTTACAACAAGTACAAAAATAATTTTTTAATTTTTATCTATAAATAATCTATAAAATTCAAAAAATCTTGAAATTTTTAAACTTGTTTTTATTTCTCAAAATCTAAATCCATTGAATATATTATTAACTTTAAAAATTCCTCAAAATTTCATTTTTAATCCAAATGTCATGAAAAATTCTTAAAAATCTCTTTTTAAGTTTTTTTGACATATGTTCTTTGATTGATAAAAATGAAACTCAAAGTCATCATAGAAGTTTGATTTTAATCAAGATTGACAATTGGTCCTTTTTAGATATCAATTTTTGATAATTTGAAATAATTTTTGCTTTAATTTATAATTAATTTTCTCTTAAATATGTTAATATTAAATTTTTGTTTCATTTATTTTGATTTGGCTCATTTATTCATCTACAAAGTAAATAAAATTTTCTTTTATAAAAAATAGAATTAAGACTAAATTTTTTATTACCTTTCTTTTATTTATTCTTATTTTTCTACTACATCTTTTCACTAGGTTCTTATAAAATAATATTCATATTTTTATTTTTTACTATTTAATTATATTATTACAAAACAATATTTGATATCATGACCTTAAAAGAGACTCTTAATCTTTGATAATATTATTGGAAGTAGAAACAATTCTTGATAGTATTACAAATACTTTGTTTGAAAAAAGTTACAAAGGCTTCAAAAATTATCAAATAATAAGATGGTCTTTTTGCCTTAGAATGAAATATTATCAATAGCTAAGAAGACCTATCAACTACCTTTGAAGGAAACAAAAATCAGAGTATATTGTTAATAAAATTTGTTGCATCTTAGACTTCTTCAATATGTAATCACTACTCTTTGTGAAACTCATTCCTAAAAAGAAGGATAGTATCATAGACATACATATTTATTTTAATAATTATATAAATATTATAAATCAATAAAAATAATTTAATTTGATAATATCTTATTCAAAAGCTTCTTAAAAGCTTTATTAACAAAATTTCACCTTTATACGTATCTATAGGCAATTGATAGATTAGAAACTTGGCCAACAAGTTAATTCTATATCGTATTTCTTGGTAGCTTATAATATAAGCTAATGATTTGATACACATATAAGAAACTTGTCTTACAAATTAAGATATTTGTCTTGTAAATTGGACATGTGTTTGAGGTCATATTACATGAAATCTTACTTGAAAATGCGTTGGGCACTTGCTTATGGAAGTTAAAAGAATTTTACAACAACAAGTCTTAATCACACTAATAAAATCATATATAAATTTCTATAGAAGCTTAACAAACATAATCGAGCATCAATTAAGTCCAATTATTTTTATTTTATTCTATTTTTATTTTTAAAATAAATTATATATAAAAATAAAAATAAAGAAATAATAAAGAAACTTAAAATAAATCCTAAAGAATCCTAAAAAATCCTAAAAAAATCCTAAAGAAATTCAAATCAATCCTAACTCTAACAAAATCCTAATCCTAACCAAACTCTAATAAATTTTTAAAATCTCAAACAAATTTCTAATAATCTTACAACCGATTTTGAAATTCAATAACTAATATTTGAACCATTGGTTTCAACTCAAAATTTTCACATTCTTGACTAATCAAGTTAATAATAAGCAAAAAAATATTGAAAAGGATCAAAATTACTAAATAGATTATAATGTCAAAAATGTGCTTAGGTGTCCACCGGCCTTTTTTTCTGACCTTGATGCCAATTTCTCAGGGCCAATTATTCTTGATTGAACCATTACTTTGCTCCCAAACTTTATACACTTATTAGAAATCAAGCTAAAAACCTTAATGAAATTTTTTGCTTCAATCTAATTGGTGGATTGATAGATATCTAAGCAAACCTTACTAGTCCTTAAAACCCTAAATTCTGTGACCATAACCTATAAAAACCTTCATACTTTTCAATCTAATTGTTCGATCAAATCCAAATTTACAGCATACATCTAACACAACCACATCCACAAACCTAAAAAATTTCACTTATACGTCTATTACCAAACTCTTAAAATTGCATAAAACGTCAATCTTATTTTATTCTCTAAAAATCAAAGTCATTAAAAACAACATCAACTTTGTCAAGCTCTTGCAAGGTCATTATCTACTCAAATCTTCTAAAATTAGTGCTTATAGAAACCCTATAAAGTCTCTTTTCAAATCCCTTTCTCTTATCAACAAAAGAACCTCAAAATCATTGTCAAAGCTTGGTTTTGTGCCTCAGGGTCAAATTTCGACCCTGGTTGGTAACCACTCTTCTTTGGGTATCAATTTTTGTCCTTTTTGAGGTAAACTCTGCTAAAACCAACTCCTCACTTCCTCTTACATAAGCCTATATCTTTTATTTTTCTAATCTACCTTATTTTGCCTTATTTATTGCCCTACAAAGTAAGTAGAAGCTACTTTTCTAAAAAGGCAGCATTACCACTAAAAATTTTACTACCTTCTTATATTTTATTTATATTTTTCTACTTTATCTTTTAATTTGGCTCTTCTATAATGAGTTCCATATTATTACCTTTAACCATATAGTCATGTTACAACACAATAATGTTGCTACATAGCTTTAAGTTAGATAATATATATGAAGGGATGAATGAAATCTTCTTTAGTCTTGTCAACATCTTTTTAGAATTTAGTCCTATTTAAAGACTATCTAATTTTCTTATCTTTGGTAATAGTCATTCTAGTTTAATATTATATCATCTTTGAATGATTCTCTAGTCTTTTTAAGTGACATAAGAGTATATTGAACTTTTAATTCTTTGAGATTCATGTCCTTGATAGCAAATCATAATTTATAAAAAAAAAATCAATGTTGATTTCTAGGAGTTGATAATCTTTAGTCAATCTATATTAGAAAATTTTAATAAATCTCCCTTATCATTGGTCAAATAAAATATCTCATAGTTTAGTATATCTTTGAGGTACTATTGAATTTTCTTTGTTGCAACCAAATGTATAAGTTGGAAATTGTTTATGTATCTTGATACCTTATTGATTGAAAATTATATATCTTAATGGCTGATTATTATATACAATAGTCCTTGAACAAGAATTTGATACAATTTTTGAGAAATTTTAGATGTTCTAGTTTTATGCTGAAGTTTGGCTTTTAGATTCATTGGTATTGATGATGATTTTCAATGAGTTAAATCAAATATGTATAATAGAGTTTGAATGTAATATCTTGTTAGAAGTAGATGTTTTTAGTGATATATTATAATTTGATTTCCATATCCAATTTTATATCTCCAAGATCCGTCAATTTAGAAGTAGTCATCAACTTGCCTTAAAGTTTTTTTCAACATGGATCAGGTCATTGCTTGTGATAATGATGTCATTGATATTGAGCAATAGTATAGTATATTGTCCATTTTGAATTGTAAAGTACATACTTATTTTAACTTATAAATCTTATCTTAACTTCTTATTTCTTTAAATCCTAAGAATAGTGTCATATAAACTTCTTCTTTAAGTTTGTTATTTAATAATATTATCTTTATATCTATATATTAAAGTTTTTAATTTTTTTTAGTACTAATGCTATGATTTTTTTAATTTTTAATAATTTAATCATATATACAAAGATTTTAAAGAAATTAGTATTCTTCTTTTATTCATATCATTGAGCAATAATTTAAGCCTTTAATTTTTTAATATTTTGATTATGTCTTGTTTTATTTCAAATATCCACTTTGTTGATACCAATTTTTTTTCTTAGATAAGTCTATTAAAATCCAAATATTATTTTTTAGTATGGATTCTACCTCTTTTCTAATTGCCTCTTTCCATCCAATGTATTGAATTCTCTCTTCATAGTTGTTAGACTAAATATTTGATTTTATTCAAAATATATAGTTATTATTGTAACTAATATTTGGTTTTTTCTTTTGAATAAGATACTTTTGTTGATCAACTTTATATAGAAGTATGGTTGAAGAGTATGCTTAAGCATGTCTCTTAAAACAAAAGAGGATAATTTACTTGTTAGTATTGATTGAAAGATATTTGGTCTTTCGTCTTCTCCAAGTTCAAGATACTCAATTTTTGGAGCTTGATCATTTATCAATTAATTTACAGAATGAGATGATTTCTTGGATAGTATATTAACTTCTAAAAATAATTCAAGTTCATCTCTTGGAAGTGAGTGGCATATTACATGATCAAATTTAATTAATATTTCATCAAGTACTATATCAAGACTAACACATATTTTATAATATAAAGGAAAAAAAATTCTATAGGCTTTTATTTGATCATCATATCCTAAAAATATGCATTGAATAGTTTTGCTTTCAAATTTTGATATATTTTTTTTAGGATATATAGAAAGACTCATGATCTAAAGACTTGCAAGTAGTTTAGATGTGATTTACCTTTGTTATAAAGTTGTTATGAAGTTATGCCTTGATTAGTTCTACTGGGATTTAGGTTGATTAAATAGTTGGTTATATGGATAGCATCAATCTATAGATTAGTAGATAGTCGACAAGCAGTTGATATCAAATATATCTTTTTTATTATTATTCTATTTTGGTATTCATTGACTCTATTTTGTTGTGGAGTATAAGCCATGGTAAGTTGTCTTCTTATTTTATGATTGATTAAGAAGTTATTAAATTTGAGTGCCAAGTATTTTCTACCTCTATCTATTTTTAAGTTTATATATATATATATATATATATATATATATATATATTTTGTTTCTTTTTCTAATTATACTTTGAATTCTATGAATTTTTTAAAATTTTTGTCTATACTTTATATAAAGTTGATCCAACTTTTATAAAAGTGGTCATTTATAAAAACAACAAAGTATTTAAAGTCTCTTAAGAGTAGTGTTTTCATAAGTCCAATTAAATTGAAGTGAATGAATTGAAATAGCTTTTTAGTACAATGTGGTAAAGTTTTTGGACATATATTGATATCAAATTGCAGTTTAATGGTATTACATACAAAAAATCATACAAGTTTATTGCTCTAGATTTTATTGCTTTAGATTATAGTAGTAAATCCAATGACTTTGATCTTATAAAATTTGCTATTTTTAATCTTTATTTTTTTATTCAAAGTTTGTCTATCTATCATTTAGATGTTTAAATATTTTTTTAGTAAAACGATTGCTAGTTCTTAAATCATTATGTTAATTGTTGTTTTGGTAGTCAACAAAGTTAGCTTAGGCAGTTTTGTCAATATAACCTTTATAAGTGCCTCCTTCTACATAATTGATGTTGGGGCTATGGTATTGATTTTATAGACAATTGCATACAATATGATTTGATGTTCTATACATGTAATAATAATATGATCAAGTATTCCTATATTATTTAAAACCAAATAGTTGAGACATGGACTAATATGATCTTATTCTAAAGTAGCTTAATAGTCCTCTCAGTCTAATTTTTGATTGATTGATCATGTTAGGTCTTAATCTTCCAAATTAGTATCGTATTTCAAAGCAAAAATACTTTTTTTTAACCACCTCCTTGCATAAAGTGACTTTGTCTACAACTTCCAATATAAGTACATTGAAGTTATACTACCAATACTTTCTTTTGTTCCAACTTCTATTTTTTATTGCTATGCAATGAGTTTTAGTGAGGAGCTTATCCTTCATATCTTTAAATATGGATTTTGTTATGTAGGTGATGTTATAAATCACCATTTCATAACTTTATAGCAGTTCATTGAATATAATATTTATGAGCATCTTATCTGCTATAGTTTTACCAAAAGCCTTCAATTTGTTCTTCATATCCATTGCTTTTGTGAAATAAGTACTAATGTCACTTCCTTCTTTTATTTTCATTTTGTTTAATTTTTTTGTCAACAATATAATATGTTGCTTGTCTCATGCTTTAAACATCTTTCTAAATATGTCCCATGAATCTATAAGGTCATTCTATTAGGATATTGTTCCAATCAAGCTATTTGCAACCAAAATAGTAAGTCTAATTTAGCTCTTTGTTTTGCTTCTACTAACTATGTCTCAATATAAAATCTACATATTATAGTTACAAGAAATAATATAATTGACTTCTTTGTTTCTACTATGTCCCACAAGTTTTCTTTCTTCAAGATTGTGGACATCTTCAACTTCCAAATATAATATTTTTGAACTCCTAAAATTTTGATTGATTCTCCTACCTTTTAGTTCAAGGACTTCTCTCCGACTTCCACCACTTCTCTAAATCTGATATTTACCCATTGGGGTACATATTCTAATGTGCTTCTATCACCTTCTCTCTTACTCTTAGTAGAGAGAGCAGAGCTCACCTAACCTAATAATAACATGTTGCAAATTTACACAATAGATTACTTTTCCATTAGACGACAAACCAATTTATACATATTGGGATAACCTGTCCACAATTTATATTTAAAAAAAAAAAAAAAAAAAAAAAAAAAAAGTTAATGACTTTTACCCTGATATGAGTGACATCAACACAAAATGGTGACGCAGATTGGGTATCACCAACAGATAAAAGGCCCACTCTTAGTGCAAATCCTAGTTCTGTATACGTCCGAAACTGCAAAATCTTCTGATTTCGCAGAGAGGGAGGGATATGCACACACATACATATTTGTATTGTTTTGGTGGATGAGTAGAAAAGCTTGGTGAAATAATATTTCTGAATCTGACCTCCGGTTCATTGCACTGAAGCTATAAGCCTTAGCCAGGTTACAGCTGAGTCAGCTCACATTATAAATGAAAATCTGTGTTACAGTATCCTGACTGGTGTATGGTGCCAGTAGAATTAAAGCCTGAAGTTTGTGTGTGTCTGTGTGTGTGTCACTGTGTTTATATACCACATGTGTGGTTGACTGGATACATGTTTAGCTACAATAATGCAAGATCTGAACTGGGTCAAAAGCAACGCAGCTTCGCTCTGACTGACTACAGTTAGACCAGGTGGAAGGTCTAAAGCTTCCTTTCTTCAGTGCGCACTCCTGTTTTTCCTGCAGCAATTTTGTATCATTTCACACGCAACAACTATGTCTGCATTGAGATTCATGCTTCCCAATGGGATGAGTAGGCTGCTGCAGGTTGTCTGGATTGGTGGCCAGTTGACAAGCTCAGCAATGCTTTTTTTTCCAGATGGGAAGAGGTTGCAGTCTTCGTCCCCTCGAAGGTGAACTGTATGGCTTCTACTGTACGTGTCTGCAATGGGCAAAACACTGTGTTCCATTTGTACATGGCAAAAGTGAAATAGAAATGAACTGCATTGAACGATGGTGAAACAACTCAAGCCTGTGAAAGTGGTTTCGTTGATGTGGTATAATATGGCTGACTAACACCGAGAAAGTCTTTCGATGGGATGAGGTGCCACAGTCGAGTGGCATTCCGCGAATTGGTGATCACCATGGGATGAATCGGAGCTTGAGATGGGGAAGTGTAGATCTATCTATGCATAGCAATGCGATAACACAGATGGTGTGGATGGTGGGTAGATGTCTAAACCTGCGGCACGCTTTTTCCTTTTGCCACTTGAAGTAAGGTCAGGAATGCAGTGTCCCGACGATTTGGCTTGAACCTGTGGTGCAAGACCGCAGATTCCAGCGACAGTGCAGTGACTTGCACTGATGGACTGTGCGAAGCTTGATTCACTTCGTTGCAGTGGCTGGGTCGTCATCAAGTGTCTGCGACCGGCGGCAACCGACTGTGGGACTGCTGTGGTGGTGGTGGTGGTGGCGGTGCTGCTGCTGCTGCAGGTTTCACAGGCTTCTGCGTCAGACCGAGCGATCTGCTCGTACTGGTCGCAAGTGTGGCAGCACATTGGCCCAGAGAAACCTTGATGTGCAGAGAGACAACAGTAGACCTAGTTTTATTTCCGAAGCACCAAATCCAGCTGCTTTGGCATGTGCGAGCATTTTGTAACCCACTGCGCAAACTTCATTTCGAAACTTGGCTGTAGTGATGGCAACAGAGTGAAGATGGGTGTGCGAATGGAGCCAAGAGAATTAGAGGCCACCTATCGAAGTTTTTTCGACCTTACTTAGAAACATCGGATTCAACAAGCATATCGTCGGGGTCACACCAACGACTTAATGGCTTTGAGGGCCGCTTCACAGTTGCGACTCCATGCAGTGAAAATTCGACAATCTCTTGTGCAGGAGAAAAGGGTTCATATCCCATGGTCGAAGCCAAACCTGTATCACATATTTATATCTTCAGCTATCTTTCGAAAGAAAATTTTAAAATAATAATAATAAGAAGAAGAAATGAAATCTTCACCCCTGATTATAACTTTGCGAAATCCAGGTGCGTGCAACTTGCTGCAAACCTCCCAAGTCTCCCTAAATATCAAAATTTACACCTCAGAGCCAACTTCTGTTTGGATGCGCACCCTAGATTTGTGATAAGTTACAGCATCGCTGTTCACCCTGCAATTCCGCTCCCAGTTTCCATCAGGATGTAAACATGGTTCTCATCTTCAGAGAAAAGACGGAGCCAGGTCCATCGGCGACAGAGACCCTTCCCCCACAGATCAATGGACTTCATTGTGACACAAATAGCAAGTCCATTCACGTACAAATCCGGCCGAGCCTGATTCTGTCGAAGGTGGATCCTGGATCCTTATTCTGCATATACGTCATGTTCTGACACCCCCCCTCAGATTCTGAAGTTGCGGCTGCTAATTAAAGTGTGACCATGCAACAAGCCCATGCCCCGTGATTCAAGAGCAAGCGACTGGAAAAAATATTTCTGTCAAATGAACTTCGCATTTGGAAACCTACTTGTGAGGCGAAGTTTGTGCAAGATGTGAGGGGGTAGCTAAAGCTGATGTTTGCCCCCCCCCTCCGTTCATCATTTTGCCTCCTCTCAGCTCAACAACTGTGGCCCAGGATCTCATAAGCTCAGCAGCAGAAGAAGCTGTAGCAGTGGCTATGGAGATGGGGCCAAGAGCCGTTGTTGTAGGAAGAGGAGACGAGCTTGGCATGATCTCTGCAATCAATTAAGCTTCGGAAATCTATGAATAAATCAATCGATCAATCAATCAGACCATGGAGCATTCACAGAGGCTGCCACACGAAGAAGCTCATTTCTCAAGCTCATTCTTACGCAACGCCGATGATGATGATGGTTAAAATGGCATTGCAAGCTCCTTCATTGTAGTAGTTGTCGTTTTTTATTTTCTTTTTCTTTCTTTCCTGCTTTCATTTGGTGGAGTATAACTTCTGTCTCTCAAGCAAGTGCTCAACAATGTAATTCTAGATTACGTTGGTTTTCTTCAAAACTTGAGAAGATCGTACTTTTGAGCTTTCTGTAAAACTATTTGCTGGTTGTGGTTGTGTCTTTCTTTTCTTTTCTTTTTATACAATTTTTCTACGTCCATATATAAGTTCAAGATGAAGCATAACTACTTGCCGAAGTAGAAAGTTATTGTGATTTAGATTGTGAAGGATATGTAAAATGTTGTTGTGCGTTTTTATTGGATATGCTTTCCAAAAGACCAACATAAGAAATGGATCTTCTGAAAAATGTTGTATTTTCAATGTTTTGATGTTTTGAATATTCAGGAATCAGAGATTTCTGGATGTTTTGATGTCATGTATTATCATGTAAATAGCTCTCTCAATGCTGTATATATATATATATATATGTATGCATATTCTTGTTAATACTTTTTAAAATATATATATATATATATATATATATATATATATATCAATTTCTTAATATCATTCTAAATGTGAATATTTTATAACTCTACATAATCTTATATTTAAAATGTTATGCTGTGTTATATATATATATATATATATATACATAATCTTACATTTAAAATGTTATATTTTGTTATATATCTATATATATATATATATATATATACACACACACAATTCCCCCCCATAATGAATCCTCTAATAATTAGTAAAATTATTGAGAATTGACTCCATTCTAATATGCATGATTAGTAACCTCTAATTTTTAATGATTATTTAATTTTTATTTGATTATATTAATTAATAGAGATAATTAACAAAGATCATATAATTGACAGGGCCACATGGCTATGTGTGATTGAGTGAGACAATGCAATGAGGCTGGCAAGACTCTAAAAAGGATGATTTCTATCCTCACTTTGACGTGCCACTTCTAATAATTAATTACTTTCTTGCAACAAATCAGATTAATTAGCAAAAGAAACTTGCAAGGAATTACAAATTAAACTAGAACAGGCCTAAATTCTAGTAATACAAAAAATGTATAATCAACTAGATTTTAATTTTGAAAAATATTATTTTAAGATTTTTGAAATATATTTGTAGCTCAGAAATACAACACCAAATGCTTTACAAATATCATTAACAATGTCCCCATACAAAAATCACTTTAATTGATTGACGTAACAATTGAAGCAAATCTCATATCTATATTTTATATTATTTTATTTATTTATATATAAGGCCATCCATCTTTTCTAATTTCATTCCACTTTTTTCCTTCAAGTTGTTTTTCTGAAATCCCATCAAGAAAGCAACACAAGACCACATTGATATCACAAAATTATTGGATATATATATATATATATATATATATACATGAATAATTTAGAAAAGTTCAAATTTTAGAAGTAGGATTCAGACAAAATGTTTAAATTAAGTATTAAAAATATAACAGTCATCTAGTAAACTTATTTTGACTTATATTAAGCGCCTAATTTATACACATTTTAAGACAATTCATTATAAAATTATGCTTTTGTATAAGATTTGGTATATCACATGCATTTCAACTGCTAAACAATCAAATAAAGTACCATTTATCTTTTCAAAGGAAAATAAGAAAATCAGAAGGTATGTACAATGTTCTGCTGTTGTATCTAAAAGCATAAGAATATTTATCTCAAAAATCTATGGGAGGTTATTTTTGAACTTAACAATGAATTAGAAACCAAATACAACATATCTCTTTTCACAATATTATTCACAATGCTTTTAGCAAAATCTTTAATCTTGCACTGGACTTAGCTTGAGCTTAAGTATATAACTGGGTTAAAGGTGAAAATCCAATCTACAAAGACAACTGAGAGTTTATACTCTTAATAATTTTTTTATTTTTTTGTAATTTAAAAAAATTATAAGTATAAGTGTATATATATATATATATAATGAAGATAACTATTCATAGTTTGAAACAAGACATACATATGATAAATCTTATTTTTTATTTTAATAAAAATATCAGAAATTCTAAGGTATTTAATGAAATATAAGAGCATCTTGGGAATCTGAACAAAATCACCTTAGAAATATATGTTTAAAAAAAAGTGAAAGATGCTGGATAAAGTAAATGTTTTATTTCTTGTATTGCATCTACGATATGTATGATTTTTTCAAAACATTTTCATCAAAAATTGTTTTACGTTTCAGAAATAATTTGCATAACTCTTTTTCAATGTATTAAAATATATATATATATATATATATATATATATACATTAAAATGAAAGCTCAAATTACCTCAAATTCATAGTGGATAAGTTAAACTGTTAATAGTAAATAAATAATAAACCACCTGAGTAGATGTATCCTTTTTGCACGTTTGCTTGAAAGTTTAAATTGTGTTTATATAATTTGAATTAGAGATGGAACCACCATATTTTATGCTCACTATTTTGTCAAATAATAATGATTTTGATACTTTTGACATTTAAAAATAAAAACCTCGAAAAAAATAAATACGTAATTTTTTAATTTGAGAACAAATTATGATCATATTGATAATAAAAAAGAGACGAGAGAAATTTTTAAAACAAACTTGCACTAGTCATATGAGGAGTTAGATTAAAGAAACTGTTGTTTTTGTTAAATTGTTATTTTTAAAGATCTATAAATATTCTAGGTTTGTGTAAAACACAGTTTTCGATATCAAATATTTTGTGATGTTGTATTTTATTCAAAATATTAAAAAATTAAAAAATTAAAAATATTTAAATGTTTAAATGTTTAAATTTTGAATCTTAAAAGATATGCTTATTGATGGATTTAACAATGAATTATATATATTAAAAATCTTGATATTTGTAATGAATGAATCTCATAAAGAAATTAAATCTTTATTTATTATTAAATGTATATATAAATATTTATTTATTTATTTATAGAAATAAATTAATCAAAACCTCATTATTCTTTTTATATTTATTTTTTTGTGAGGTAAACTTTTATCTGAATGTTTATAAATAATCACTTTTTAAGTTTATATTTAAAACAAAAACCAACAAAATCCTTACAAAAAATTAGTTTTCTTTTACTAAATCAATTTAATTTAATTAGTTTTATATATATTCATTAGCATCAGAGTCTTCATGCAATGAATAGAGATGGCAAATTAAAGTTGTGAACGTCAAATTCAAATGGATTCCAAATTTGAGCAATTGTATACCTTTGAAGATATCAATTGCCACAACATTCTAATAGATTGTAAATTAGTGATATGAAAACAAAAAGGCATGTTGTTCCAATATAATAGAAATCAATTGATTGCATCAACAAGTTGAATTTGGCATTGGAAATTGTGCCTAAGAAGGTTCAGCTTAATGAAAGCGTACATTATTTTTGGAGCATCATTGAAATTTGTTTGATTTGAATACAAATAACTAAAGTACTACTGATTATTCTAGTGTAATGTAATATAGTAATAATGTGTATGGAATGACAATAGCAAAGATATTTTTAAGAGGCTTATGTTTTTTTGTTTAGGTCATACATTACAAAGAAGATTATGTAAGGTTTTGTTGCACAAAGAAAAAATATATTGTTTTGAGTCAAATGGTGTTAAACAATAAGAAATGCTACAAGAGACTCCTAAAATTATGGAGAAGGATTAGAAGTTTTAGAGGTTGTGCTTGAAGAATCTCAAGCTAGATGTCTACAAGGACAACTAAGACAAGTCGATGTAGGTAGACTTTTTGAGGTACCACTCAACAAGAAGGTGATAAGTCTTAAGCACTACGCGACCTTAGTAATAGATAGCAAAAAGATGTCTATTACATCATAGAAGAGAATAAGAAAGAATAAGAAGTAGTACATAGAAGTTATCATAGTTTTTTGGTTACTGATTTGCACCTCTTACAAGAAGAAAATGCTACAAAAATTAGATATATGCTTATAAGTAAGGTTCTAATGACTTCCTTTCCTAGCTGAAATTCCTTACATTCCAAGTAACTAATAAAAAAATTCTTTGATGTTTATTGAGACAAGTGATGAGACTATATTAGATTATTCTACAAGCAATACAATCTTTTGATAATACAATGTTATTTTTGTATATACAAAATGTGAGGCACAAAAATAGGATAATGTTAACATTATAGTTTTTAGTGGTTATGCTTTAAACACCAATTATAATATTGAAGGTGTTCTGGATATAGTTAAGAGATATGATAATGGAACAACTTTGATTTGAGCACTCTTGAAGTGTTATTGAAATTAAGGATTTCAATGAATTCAAGATTCATCTAATAGTATATGAATTAGATGTCTATATATGTAGGTTCATACCTGCCTAATATATACCACATATTTTGAGGTGTTGTTTATAGTGACTATAAAAGACTTATAAAGCACATGTTTCTTGTTTCAATGTATTATGAATATGTACTTTAGAAGCATAATAAGTAATCCAAAGAAAACTGAAGTTTTATATTAGAATTTAGTTTTGAATGATAAATTGAAAGTTTTTGAGTTTTGTGTTATGAACTTGTAATATATCAATAGTAATAGATATTGATTACATATTAAGCTTACATTTGGTGGTTAGACATGTGTAATTATAAACATATATTATTACCCATAGCAAATTGTATGAAAAGGTTGGAGTTTCAAAATATAACATTTGGATATATGAATTAAAGTGGATTGGATATGTGTATGTATTTTCATACATGTCCAATATATGCAATATATTATATAGCAATGTCTTCAATGACTATATAAGACCTCTAAAGCATTTTTTTTCCTATTTCAATGGATTACAAACATATAATTTAGTAGCAAAATGAATAAATAAGGTAGCATTTTAAATTGTATTGAAGTTTTTTTTTGAGTAATAAATTAAAAGATCTTATGTTTTATATTACAAATTTGTAATACATCAATATTAATAAATGTTGATTTTATAATAAGTGTATATTTGGCTACTATAGACGTGTAATTATAAGCATATAATTCTATCTATTGTTACTGGAATAAAAAGGTTGGAGTAATGTAATTAGACATGAAGACATATCAATAACTTAAGATTAGATTTAGATTTTGAATTACATTCTATTAAAATTCTTATGATTAAAATTTAAAAATATCAAAAATTATGATTTTTTTAATTGAATAAAATTAATTTTTTATGTACATATTACTAGAACATTAAATAATATTATATATTTCTATAATATTAAATTATATTATCATATGAAAATATAATATATATATATATATATATATATATACTTAAACACTTAAAAAATACACAATAATCGGTGGAAACTCAAGAAATACAAGGAAACATACAAGAATCCATAGGAATTTGGAAAATTTATAGAAACACACTTGAATATACAAGAATACTTTCTTATATTCAATAGCATGGATTTTCACATTTCCAAATATGATTAAGATCCTATATCTTGAAACATAATGAAGATAAAAATACCACTATGAATGTACTTTATCATAGGATTCTTTTGGCTTAGTTATATTAATTGTTGTAGTAATTAAAAATTATGTTTTTTGATTAAATTAAAGAAATATAAATTTTTCCATTGATTTTTTTATATATATATATATATATATATAAAAGTTTTCATTATAAATATAAATTAGATTTTTAAATTTAAATATAATATTTTAAATATAAATTAAATTTAAAGTTTGAATTAAAAATCATTTCTTAAATTTTGATATTAGTTAATAAAATTTATGGTATGTAATAATTTTTCTTAATTTTTAAAATGTATTGGTATTGTATGATTTATAATTTCTTATGGAATTTTTCAAACATTGGGGGGCATTGCCTTGTACCACATCACGTTTGTAAATAAAAGATTAAAAACTATTGGACATCACAGCCTGGGTCACACTCCAAACAAACCCCTCATCAAGTCACAATTGTGCACATGCATGACAATCACCGATCATAATGACCAGATACAACAGCCCTCCTCATGCAAACCATGTTAGAGTTAAATTAAATTAAATTAATTACTTGATGGATGGGTAAGAAGAATTAAAGACCAACTGTACTACTACCACCACCACCACCACCACCACCACCCTGGGCTTTTGTAAAACCGAAAGAAGAAAGGAAAGAGCTTCTAAAGAAAATGCAAGGACATGAAGTACGTAAGCAAGTAATTAAGCAAGAAAGCAAGAAATTAAGTAAGTAAGAAAGTAAGTAATTAATTAAGTTAGCAAGTAACGAAATAAGTAAGTAAGCAAGTAATTAAGTAAGCAAGCAAGTGAGAGTGAGAGAGAGAGAGATCAAAGCAGATTCACCACCAAATCCGCCTGAGAGAGCAAGAGGCAAAAACGGCAACGAGACAAGGAGGGGACGGGGAAGAAACCAGAAGGGACGGGGATAGGGTGGGAACGGAAGGAAGGAAGGGGCACGGTGAAGGGCGTCACCGTGGTCCTCCGCGACAAGGATTAAGATGGGCTCGACGCCAGCACCGGCAGCGCGTGTGGGCGTCGGTGTCGCAGGCAGGCAGCGAGCGAGCCGTAGCGAGACGATGATGATAGCCCAGATGTGCTATGTCCACCACCATCTGCGCGGCAAGCAGCATAAGAAGAAGAATAGAGAAGGAAGGAAGGAAGGAAGGAAGGAAGGAAGGACTAGTGCTGAGTCCCGTGCTCACCACACCCATACAAATTCTCAGCTCCTCGCATGTTTCGTTGAGTACAAACAACATCGAGTAGTCATAGTTTGGAAAGGTGGTCGCTATTGTTTTGGGCCTCCTCGCTTCGTCTTCGATCAGGTCATTCTGGCGTGCAAAAGCTGGTTACGGCGCTCTCACCGACTTGGTAGTTTGGTAGCGCGCTCGTGGATTGTGCTCAGGGAAGATTGCATACAGACCATCGCGTTGTGTGGCGGCTACCCCAGGTTGTGGTTCGTGGGTTTCCATTTTTGGGCTGTCATTAAGGCTCCGCAGCAGGCATCTCGCGCTTGCCCTGTTAACTAGCCGTAGAGTGAGGGGTAAGAGAGCTGGCCTTTAGCCACCAGGGGTTAAATTGTGATGGGTCTGCACTCGTTGGACGAGATCACTGGAAGCGGTGGACACTGCCGCGGGATAGGTCTAACTTGGTGTGTTGGAGTTTTGTCATTTGAAGCCTGATCGACTGGAAAAGGCAGGTCTTTCACGTGCGGGTGGGTGGCATGTTGGTGGTCTCCGGAAAGGCGAAGTGGGTGGCACATTTTCATGTCTCACGGGTGCTGAAGAGAAACTCTCGCGTTTGAGATACGAATTTTGAACTGCCTCTCGATCATCATTTACGAGCTGCTTCTTCTCCGGAAATGTTCGCTCCAATTTTCTCGCTTTTCGCACCTATGGGCGGGGTTGCTTCAAGAAACCGAACTTCTTGAGAATAACATTGCCAAGCGCGTGTTCAAGCGGAGGATGCAGTTTGGTCTGCACACCTGCGTCGTGTTTTCTGTAGTTTTGTTTTTTATTTTTTTTATTTTTTTATTTTTTCCTCCCAAGGATTCGATATTTATCGTAGGGCGGGTGGTACTATTTCCAGCAAGGACTTTTAGTGTTGTGGTTGTCAGGATACACAGCTTGGGCCATCTCTTTGTTGCTGTTTCTTTTGTTGGATGAGGAAATCTCCATCTCCTGGTTTGTCAGCAATAGTTCTATATTGGCGGTGGTCGCATGCACACCACCAGTGCTTGCAGTTTGCTTCTCTTTGCAAACATAATGGTAGAGTTTTGCCGAAGGTCGTGGACTCGTAACGCGGTAAGAATTTAGTGCTTGTTGACGAGTAATTGCTCCCACTGTACTGCTGGAATTTGGAAATCCAGAAGCATTGACGACATCGATTACTCCCAGCGACTGTTACACATGTGAACTTTTTGATTACAGAGAGGCTTCACGTAAATTCTCCTCGGCAACGTTGAGTTTTCAGGTGCTGATTCGACAACAAGATTAGTTGGAACAGAGGGTTTTAGTGAACAGCCATGACTTATCTTGTGATTAGCATGTGAGAGCAACCTCACATGCAGGTTCAGGAATGGTTAGTTTGGTTGCTTTTTAGTAACGTGTCTGACTTCGGTGGGCTTTCCATCTTCGTCGCTTTCTATATCAACGTCTTATTCAAATGGGGAGGAGTTTCGTTCACAGTAGAAAGGTGACGAGTAGCTTGAAAGGGGAGTCGGTACTGGTGCCCTCCGAAAAGAGGATTCCCAAGTCAAATAAAGTCTTCTCCGTCCTTCGTGCCTTCTTTCACCTCTTGCCACACCCTCTCTTCTCTTGCGGAGGATCCGACACCGGTCCCGACAGCCATCCGCAGTCTAGTAACTGCGTCATAGGTGAGCTTTTGCATCTACTTCCAAGTTGCAGAACCTGCTAGACACCTAAACGAAAACCACGTGACGGTTTGCCTGATTGCGTTTAATATCTCCACCCTGAGACCTGTAGCTGACAGTCTCCGCTCACACGCAGGCACTTTGTATGGCCAGAGGAAGGGTCACGTCTTCCTGGCGATTCAAGATGACCCGAAATGCTTCCCCCTCTTCATTTTGGAATTGGCCACCCCCACGAGCTCTCTGGTGAAGGAAATGGCGTCAGGACTGGTACGCATCGCACTGGAGTGCGAGAAATCTCCCAGTGAGTCGAAAGTGCTCCTCCAGGAATCGACATGGTCAATGTTCTGCAACGGCCGCAAAACTGGATACGCAACACGGAGAGATTGTTCCGAGATCGACCGCCACATCCTGGCTCTCGTGCAGGCCGTCTCTATGGGGGCGGGCGTGCTGCCCATGGCCAACGAAGGTTTCGAGGGTGAGCTCATGTACATGAGGGCGCGCTTCGAGCGCGTCATTGCCTCTGCAGACTCCGAATCCTTCTACATGATGAATCCCGACGGAAGTGAGGGACCGGATCTCAGTATCTTCTTAATGCGCGCATAGATTTATCTCCGTCTGTACCATAGAAACTGCTGGAACTAATGCCCTTTTCCCGGGTTTTCCACTTCCTTAGCCACGACGACCTTGGAGCAATCGGGGATGTAACAGACCTCCTTTCAGTTTTGAATCATCTCTGAGTACCCTACCACCCTTGGATTGCTTTGAGCAGCTTCAGCTGCAGGTTTCTTGACAATTAATGCTCCGTTTTTGCCAAATTTTTCTTTGGTGTTCATGTGCTACTGTGAACTAGAGGCGGAGGTTTGTCCACAAATTCTTGATGCATAGAAAGGTTAGTTTTTTTTTCTTTGACAGTTTTTCTCCTAACAGAGGGAGCTGCGGGGCTGCCGATTGCTGACATTTTGGCCTTACTTGCCTCTTTGCTTGTGCTTTTCCTGCACATTATCGTGGGGTTTCTGGTTACGAGAAAATTCGCTGTTTTTCATGTCTCTGCCAATCACGATCAGGCAAGTTGAGATTTGGCACGGAATCGTGCAGATTGCTTGGTCTGATGGATTCGCTTGCTTTGATTAGAGTACAAATTTTGTAGTTTATTGCCTCACCGATCGTTTCTCTTCGGGGAGTTTTCATGTTTATATGATGTGGTGCATTATTCATGACATTCTTAGAAATACACAATGAAATATTCTATTCCTTGAGGATTTCAAACCCATGGTTATTTTGAAGTGGTGATTGAACGAAACCTTTCTTCTTGCTACAGTAGTGGAAGTTATGCACATTTCACAGCGGTAATTTAATACTACGAGTACTGTTTTCATATGTTTCCTAATCACAGGTTTATGAGCCCCGAAAATGCTGAACTCTTTACTGACAAGCTTCACTGTGCTTGTACAACTTCAGTAAGCACAATCTTCGTACACACAGGCCAAGTTCACAAGTAAGAGTTTAAGAGACATATTTCTTCCATGCAATCGTGCATCGACGGTCAAACTATTTCGCAAACGATCTGTATCACTATAATTATCTTCAATCTACGATAATAGCAACTACCGGTTGACAAACCCTGGCAAAGTCTGCAGACGTAACACAAGAAAAAAATCTCGCCTCCAACAAGCCCTACACATTCACTCAGATACAACTCCCACGGGCACAAAGAGAAAGACCACTGCGTTGCAGCCTCCCTTGCAGTGATCTCTCCGAACCAAATCGTAGACCACCAGCACTACTCTCAAGTTGACCATCATTTTCTCACCATCATGCTGGAAGGAACTACGGAAGAGCATTACCCACATTCAAACAATCGACAACTTGGCATCACATGCTCTTCCTGCAGCAGTTTCCACTAGAAGATCTTCTAGTCCCGAACTAACAAGAATGGGCTCTTTAAAGATTAAGGAGGATTAAGGCAAGAGCAACTTTTTTTATCACACGAATACCTCCTCCTCCTTGTCCACTGGGACTGATGCAGCACTGGCACTACTACTGCGAGGATGAGTCCGAGAGCTCCAGTCCACCTTTGGATGTATATGGCGATCTTCCTTCATGGGTCCTGATCTGAAGCGCATGATCAGGTTGAGACAGTGTACAAGATCGGCTGCTACTCGATCTCAATCAATCAGGAGTTCTGCACAGATTGCGTCAGGAGCTGCGTGTGTTTCTCGACATGGGCTCGCCTGAATCAATGAAAACAAAAACAAAAAAAAAAAAAAAAAAAAAAAAAAAACACGCACTCGGCGGCTCAGGTGGGTTCAGAGCTCTACAACCGTGTTGTGCATCTGTCAAAAGAATTTTCCAATTTTATTTTTATTTGTATGGGTCCAAAACGACATTAAACTACCAGAGGTAAGTAGTTTGCTCCAAAAAAATGAACTTCCAAGTTCGCTGGTTGGAATTCTAGTTGTGGAATTTTAGTTTTACTTGATATGTGATCTATTTCCAAGTAAAAAGTTGACGAAAAATAAAATAAAATAAAATAAAGAAAGGAAGAAAGTTTTACGGTGATGTTTTTCCCTGGATACTTATAATTTTTTTATTTTATTCATACATTTTATGAATAAGGTTAAATCATGATTTTATTTTATTCTATTTTTTTTACACCAGTTTGAATTATCAATAACTAAGTTGCTACTATTAAAGTCAATATAATTTTTTTCTCAGACATAATTTAAAAAAAAATATATTATGTACAAAATATATATATATATATATATATATATATATATAGACTTGTATGATTATTCAATATATATAATTTATATTTCATAATGTTGAAATTTTAAAAAATATAAATATAAAAATAATTATTATTTATTAATGTGTATTAAATTTGAATGCTAAATAAAATATCTTTGCCTAAAATTATAAAATATCAAAATAATTTATTTAGGTTTTGAATAATGTTAACTTGTCTTGATACATGATTGTACTTAATAATATTATTCTTTTGTAATTTATCATCTACTAAAATTCTATTGTTTAATCTAGAAATGTTGTAGTCACTTTTGGTATGATAGTAACACAATTTTTTAAATAAATTTTTAATATTAACATTTAATTAGAACTTAAGGTGCTTTTAGGCAAATACAATTATTTAACTAATTCTAATTTAAAAGATATAATAGGAATTCTAAACTATTAAAATTTCAAAAAAGATACTACCTAAATAAAATTAAAAGTGTTCATACCTTATTAAGTTATATATCACTTAACAGGAAAAACCAATAAATTTTAATTTGTAGTCACATAGAAATAAGATGTATATCAACTCTATTTCAATAAATTCTTAGGAATTTATGTCTTTCTAATAACTTCAATTTTTTTAAATCGCTGAAGGGACATCCCTTTTTCAATTTATAGACATCCTTTCCTGCCATGCACATGTACTTACCTACAATAAAACTCTTATTTATACTAAAAAGTTCAATCATAAATTTACAACAAAACAATTGACTACAATGGCTGATAGTATTTATATATATATATATATATATATATATATCTTTCTAATAAATTCAAAAAAATTTATAGTACATTATATATATATATATATATATATATATATGTTTTACTTTTAAAATATTATCAATTTCATTTGAAGAATCTTTTACTATGAATTTTTCCTAAATCTTTTTATTATATATATGCAAAGGTGAGTGGCATAAGAGAGTATCCTAATAGTAAAAAGGAGATGTCTACCAAGGAATTCCCTTTTTATTAAAAGTTTCTTACTTTGTTGTCTTATGCCATCTAGACATCTTTAAAAACCAATAAATTTTATAATTATCTTTATATAAAATACATTTTGGAAGTTCAAACATATATGCATAAAAGCCATAATTTTTAATGCCCTTATTTCTTAAAATTTTAAAGTTTAAATTATTTAAAATTATTTTTATTTATTTATTTTAAATTAATAAATTATATTATTTTTTTTATTAATAGTTACTTTTTATGATATATGGTTTTTTTTGTGGGATGATTCAGAATATAAATTTTTTATTAAATTAATATTCAAATTTATTAAATAATTTATTTGATGCATATTTTGATACAACTTCAATATCTTTTTTATCTTTTATTTTTATCACATAAATTATATTAATATCAAATATTTAAGCACTATATAGAAGTTAGTTTTCAAAATTGAACACAAAATTCTTTTACTTTTAAGAAATATTGATTGAAAAATCTAATAAATTTAAATAAATTAACATTAACCCAATAAAAGAATAGATTTTTTAAAAAATACTCGGAGTTTATAGTATAAAAATAACAAAGTAATTGATTTAAAGTCATTATTTTAATGTAATATTTTTTAACATATTATATATATATATATATATATATATATATATATATATATTATATGTTAAAATATACAAACATACCTAGTATAATGTTATTTTGTAAAATTAGACTAAAAGGTTTAGATATAATATAATAAAAGTTGTCATTTTTTTATGACTCTTAGATACTTGGATGATATTAAATAAAAATATTATTTAGTATAAGTTTAAAGTTTTATAAAAGATGTGTCAAAAAAATATATATGTATATATATATATATATATATATATACAACTAAATATATATATATATATTATTTTTAAATTATATACTAAAAATATCTATGAATATTTTTAGGTGTTATATAAACCATACAGAAGATTTGGTTTTACTTCAAAATCTTCAAAAAATTCAGGTGATTTATTTTAGTTGTAGAAATTATAATAATTTACATATTCTAATAGTTTAATATAGATTTTTTAGAAAGATAAGTTGTTAAAGATAGATTGGATGTATCTTAGTAAATTTATATTATTCAAAAAATCTAAAAAATTCTTAATTTTAATGAAATTTACCATTATCTGAACTCTATATATTTTCTTACAAATATAGACTTAAGTGTATAGCAAAGGCTATATCTATTTAAAACATCTTTGGAAGAGACCATGTGTTGGATTCTATTAAAATTGTCTTATCAATTTATTCTTGATTTTCCACCTTTTAAGTTTAGAATCCAAATTCTAATCCATTGGCTATATAGAATTTGAAGGCAAGAATATATTGTAGTTCCTTTAAATTTTAAAATTTGATTACTTTAAAAAGATTTTTGAAAGAATTTTTTTATTGCAGCTAGGTAAAGGTCCAAAAAATAGAAAAAGAAAAAAATCTTCTTCTCTACATAAAATCAAGGGTAGCAATGGTAGACATTCTTACACAAACATACAAGCTTCCATCCCTAGCATCTTTTTTGTTCACACAATATGGATTTTGATATATTGGAGGGTAATAATTTTTGGAAAATCCAACAAATCCTTCACATTTTGGCTCTTATGGACTAAAAAATGTAATGAATGTGGCTTTCTATTTCAAGAGAAAAATTAGTTTAGATCTCCAAAAAGGAAATTGCTTATTGACAAGATGTATCAAAGCTTTTTTTTTTCCAATAATTTATGAAGTTAAAGATTTTATCTTATAATATAAAAGATTTATGTGATCTTCTAAAAAAATTAAAAATTTTATAATTATATTTAGAGAATTTATCTAAAATGCAATACTATTATTTTTAAGAATATAAGTTATATAGAACAAAGGTTAAAGAATTAATTAATTACTTATAATCTAATTCTATAAATAACACTTGTAACATCCTTGTTTATATATTTAAAAAGAAATCAAAGATAATATAAACAATCTTGATGGTGCAAGATCAGAGGGTGTTTGTATATTAATTTCTATAGAAGTTAAGTACCTAATTAATAATGAAGGTGCTCTCATACATAATAAAAGGTTATGGATCATGCTCTTTGTTATCCTTAGAAAGTTCATTAGAGTTGTGAACATCTATACATGTAATAAAAAATAAAAAAGACGTTAAATTTAAAAAGACTTAGATAACAATCTATTTTCTAATATTTTATTTATTTTTAGTAGAGATTAGAATATTATTTAGAAGGCAAAAGAAACATCCTTATTTTGTAATAGATTATTATCCAAAGATAAGGAGAATTTTTAAAATTATATTCAATCTTATTTTTTTTTAATAGATGCCTTCAATGAAGAAGGTTTATTAAGTTATTCATGAGATAATAAAAATGAGGGAGTAGAGTCTTGGCAAGTCTAGATTTTTTATTTTTTTATTTTTTTATTTTTTTTATTTTTTTTAATCTAAGCTCTATTTTTTTCTAAAAAAACCAAATTTAAGAACATTTTATAGGAAGAGATAGAAAATAATTTAAAAACCTTCAAGCTGAATTTATTTTTAAACTACAAAAATATAAAACTAAATAATTCAATTAAAAAATAGATATTATTTATTTAAATAATCATCAAAATTTTCAATAAATTAATAGAATTTGATCTTACTACAATAGCAAAAGATCTCTTATATATTGCATCCAAATTTTTATATATTTTCATAACTCTTTATATAAAAAACAATGATTTTTAAAGTCAAGACAACACATAAATTTCTAAGGTCAAGACGACTCATCAATTTTAAAGTCAAGACAACACATCAATTTTTAAGGTCAATGACATAAGGCTCTAATCTGCTCTTTAAGAAAATCATGAAGGTATTGATCTTCAAGTTTTTTCTTTTTTATTTTTTTTATTTTTTTTATAAATAAGATGTATCTTTCAACTAACTTAAAGTGTTAAAGTAAATGGAGGATAAGTTAGCAGGTAAAAGATATTATCTTAGATAAGTTGCTAATGGTCAAAGGGCAGCAAAAGGATGAAGGAAAGTTACCAAGGTGGCAGCTAGGATTTAAAGTGGTGGCTAGATTAAGAAGATTCTAGGGTTTAGTTGGATGAAAGTAAGATGAATATTAGCCAAAGTGGATGTAATCTCTACCTATAAGTAAAGGGTACTGGAAGTGAGAGGTATCTCATTCTTTACTTCTCTTGTGTCTAACCTTGTTGATTTCTACTTACTTGTGTCTTGCTTATTGTATTTCTTCAATAGTTTCTTCAATAGGTTATGGGCCCATGCACACTTTGTTGTACTATTCAAGTAAGTTGAAGTCATTTGCTAGTTGTTGTTCTTGTGTGGAATAGATCTTATGGTATTTGCTGATGTTAGAGATTCTATGATCTAATCTGGTGTTTTGACTTGTGGAGGTTCTGATTTGGGCCTTATAGATCTCTTACATTAGTTTGAAGGTTCTTAACTCATAGGATTGAGTGATTAAGACCTTGTACAAAGACCTTGATAGTGTCTTTGATTTTGTGGTGAGAAAGTGAGTTTTATGAGTGGAAGAACTTGACGGTGAGGTTGATTGGAGTTCACATATTTATAAGAAGCTTCAAGAGTTGATTTTGGAGTGTTTGGAGTGAAGAAACATTCATTTGTTCAGAAGAAGGCATTCTGAGATTTTGCTAGTACAAAATTATTTTAGTGATTTTAAGCACATAGAGACTCCTTTTTTTGATAGTTTTTTGATAGAGCTTTTTTAAGATATGGCTTCAAGTGAGGGTGAAGGTTTGAGAGTGATTGAGAAGTTTAGAGGTGACAATTTCTACCATTGGAAGGTCAAAATGGAGCTTTTGTTGGCGACTTTGGACCTTTGGGACATTGTAGATGAAAGTGAAGAGCCTCCAAGTAGGCATGTTGATGCTAAAGAGAAGAAGGACTTCACAAGATGAGAAAAGAAGGCTTTTGGCATGATTGTCACTAATTTGGATGAAGCCAAATTTTCTCACATCATCTCTTGCAAAGAACCACAGAAGCATGGAAGACTCTTTGGAACATATATGAGAGCAAGAACTTGTCCAATATCATCTTCACAAGGAGGAAATTCTTCACTTGTAAGATGGAAGAAGGTAAAGACCTCATGGCTCATGTCAACAAGGTAAGGATCCTTGCTAATCAACTTGCTATTGTTGATAAGTCTTTAGAAGAGAGTGATATTGTCATGACCTTGCTTATGAGCCTTCTTGAATCTTACAACTATCTCATTGTGGCATTGGAATCCATCAAAGTAAAAGAACTTACAATGGATTATGTGACGGCAAGACTTGTCCATGAAATGACCAAGAGGAAAGAAAAAGAGTTCCAAAGTGAGGATTCGGCTCTGTTTTCAAGGCAAAGTAAGGAGAGTCATCCTAACTAATGTGGCAATATGAGAACTTGCTTCATTTGTGGAAAACCAAGTCACTTTGCTCGAAATTGCTACAAGGCTAAGAAAGGAGATAGAGAAAGTGCAAACAATGCTCGTGATGAATATAGAGGTGATGATTATGCATTCATGGAAAGTGAAGGCACTTCTATGGCTGCCATGTCTAAGTGGATCATTGATTCTCGTGCCACCAAGTACATGATTCCATACAAGTGTTCATTTGACACTTATGGAGAGATTTCAACAGCAAATATCTTCATGGGAGACAATGGCATAGTACAAGCTATTGGAATGGATTCCATTGTTATAGAGATTGTTGTGAAAGGCCAAACCAAGAGGATCAGATTGAAAGACGTCTTACATGTGCCAAAGTTGAAGAAAAACCTTCTCTCAGTGAGTAAACTTGTTTCACATGGTTGTAAAGTGTAATTTGATAAGAATGGGTGTTTTGTGAAGACATTGAAAGGAGATCATATTGCAAAGGGCTTTAGAGATGGCAACCTCTACTTCATCAAGTGTAAAAAGGTGAATGGAGTTGAAGTAGCGGCATTTACTGAATTTCCTCAAGATCAAGACAAGTTTGATATTTGGCATCGACGCCTTGGTCATTTGAATGCCAAGAGCATGAAGGAGCTCCAATCCATGGTAAGTGGCTTAGATCTTGGTCATATAAGCCACAATGCTATGACACTTGCTTATAAAGGTTGTATTCAAGGCAAACAACAAAGGACCTCATTTTCAAGGTTATTGAAGATTATCCATTTTGATGTTTGTGGACCTATGAGGATGCCATCAATAGGAGGTGGAAGGTATTTTGTCACATTCATTGATGACTTTTCAAGGAAAGTATGGATTTTCATCCTCAAAGCAAAGAATGAGTATTTCACAAGGTTTAAAGAGTTTAAGACATTTGTAGAGAAGTAATGTGAATGTAAAATCAAGGTATTATGTACAGACAATGGAAGTGAGTATATATCAAAGTAATTCAATGATTTCTTAAAGTTGCATGGTATTACAAGACAAACCTCCACTCCTTACACTCCTTACACTCCTTGTTGAAAGAGCAAATCGGACCATTGTGGAGATGGAAAGGAGTATGCTTCATGCACAATACCTTGGACATGAATTTTAGGCAGAAGCAGTGGTGAATGTAGTATACATAAGAAATAGGTGTCCTACAAGTGTACTTACATCAATGACACCAGAAGAAGCTTGGAGTGGGAGAAAACCTTGTGTTTTTCACATGAGGATCTTTGGATGCATATCATATGCAAAGATACTAGATTGTATGAGATCAAAATTCAATGCAAAAGGTACAAAATGTGTGTTTGTTGGATATTGTGAAGGTACAAAGGCTTATAGGCTCATGTGTTTGGAGACTAAAAAGATCATCAAAAGTCGTGATGTTGAGTTTTTGGAGTACAAGAGTGCTTGTGAGCACTTAGAGATGTGTCTAAGTGGGAGTAATGGTGTGTTTATGGACACATCTTCAAATTCAGAAAAGAAAGGAGAAGACAAAGACAATGATGGTTGTAAAGGTGGAAATGAAGATGAAGAGGCAAAGAAGGTGGATAAGAAGGCCTCTACAATTGTTAAGACCAGCAATGAAGAGCATAAAGATGTTGATGATGATGGTGATGAGGATTATGAACTTTTGAGTGAAAAAAGACTATCTTCAAAAGAAAAGAAGGTTGGAGGTGACCATGGAGTGCAACAAGTTGAGTCTTCTTCAAATGAAAGGAGATATCCTTTGAGAGATAGAAAACAATGTGGTGAATGGTGGAAGGACCATATTTTTCCTCAAGTAAGTAAAGAATATGCCAATGTTATATTTCTTACTGATTCGTTGAATTTATGTGATGCAATGAAGTCCACGGATGCTATGAAGTGAGAGAATGCTATAGAAGAAGAGTACAAATTACTCATGGACAATGGAACATGAGAATTGACTCAACTTCCACCAAATTGAGCTTCAATTGCTTGTAAGTGGGTGTTTAGAACCAAAAGGGATGCAATGGGTAATACTGTGAGGTATAAGGCAAGATTGGTTGCCAAAGGCTACTCACAAGTTGTTGGTGTTGATTTCAATGAGACATTTGCTCCCATGGCAATTGGGGCAGCAATGGACTTGGAGATGCATCAAATGGATGTGAAGACGGCTTTCTTGAATGGAGAATTGGAAGAAGACATCTACATGGATCAACCTCAAGGATTTGTTGAAGAAGGCAAACAACACCTTGTGTATAAGTTGAAGAAATCCTTTTATGGGCTTAAGCAATCATCAAGGGCATGGTACCAACGTATCGACACCTTCTTTATGAATGAAGGATTTGTGAGGAGTGAGGCTGATGATTCTATATATGTGATACAATCAAAAGCCTTCTTGCTGATTGTTATTCTTTATGTTGATGATTTGATCATTTTGACCAATACTTTGAAAAAGATGGATTGGTTGAAGACAAAGTTAACAAAAGAATTTGAAATGAGTGATTTGAGAGAGCTCCACTATTGCTTAGGAGTGGAAATTTGTGAGAGATCAAGCTAAGAAGATCATTACATTGAGCCAAAAGAAGTACATTGAAACAGTTCAACATGGAGAAGTGCAAGTCCATTGGAACAGCTTTGGAGGCAAATTTGAAGTTGATGAAGCTCACGAATGAGGAATTTATTGTACTTGAAGAAAAAATGAAAGATGTTCCATACAAGGCAGCATTAGGCTCACTTATGTATGCAATGGTTGGTACAAGGGTGGATCTTGCATATGCGGTGAGTGTTGTGAGTCAACACATGTCAAAAGTTGGACCAATTCATTGGGCAACCATTAAGAGGATCTTGAGGTACTTAAAAGGCACTTTGAACTTCAAATTATGTTTTGGAGGTAATAGTATTACATTGCATGGATATTGTGATGCGGATTGGGCTGGAAATGCAAATGATAGAAGATCAACAACAGGATATGTATGCTTTGTTGGAGTAGGAGCAATTTCATGGAATTGTAAGACACAACCAACAATTGCAAGGTCTACAATGGAGGCGGAATATATGGCAACAAGTCATGGTACAATGGTGTCATAGACATAATAATATAAGCTGGTAATTATATATATAAATAGGTAGAAGTAAATAAAAGTAGATAAAAATAAGTTAATTCTATAGTATTTAATATAAAAGCTTCTTAGAAGCTTCATAGATGCTGCTTTGACTTCATACGTGTCTTTAATTGACTTTTTGGATTAGAAACATGGTCAACAAGTTGGCCATGTACCACACATGTTGTTAGCTTGAAGATCAAGCTAATTATGTAGCCCACACGTAGAAAAACTTGCCTTGTAAGTCAAGGCATGTGTCCTACAAAGTCAACATATATTGAAGGTTTTATAGAACGTCGCCACGTAGCTCCTAGTTAGATAGTATATATAGAGACAAGAATGAAGGCTTCTTCACTCTTCTCAACTCCTTTCTTGCTTTTAGTCTAATTTCAAGGGTCTCTAGTTTTCTTGTCTTTTGGCAATAGCCATTCCAGTTTCTCTTTTAATATATATTCTTGTTTATATATATTTTGTTACCTCTCTTTGAGTGAAGGCTCACTTGTCTGAATTATTTTTTCATCGAATTCTTGTCTTTGACAGATTGACAAGAGTACACCTATAATATCAGAGCTTTGTCTAATCTTGATTAAGAGTTGATTACCCCTTTTTCTTGATAAGATATAAGCATATTAGAAGTTGCGAATTACCCTCTTCTAAACTAATATTGTCCTTAGTATTTTCTTTGTTCTCAAGTCCTCTCTTCTATTTGTCTTGAGCGATATTAGACATCTTCTCTCTTCTAAATGTTATCATGGCAGAACTTCTTGAAATGAAGAGTGCAATGGCACAAATGCAAGAGCAATTGAGGGAGTTAATACTTGCGATGTATCAACTCAATTTACCACCATAAATAGCAACAAGATTGGCAGGAAGTGAAGATATAGAAATGGTTGGAGCTGCTTCAACATCTGCACCAAACCATGTCCTTTTTCCTATGGTGGAACGCCCTTCAAATGTTAGAGAATCAAAAATTGCCCTATCCGAGAAGTTTGATGGCACCAGATCTAAGTTTCGAGGATTTATCAATGAAGTACAACTTGTGATTGAACTTCAATCCCAAAGCTATCCAACTCCAGGATTACAAGCTAGATTCATTGGTACGCTTCTTTCAGATTCAGCACTATCGTGGTTTTCATCTTTTCTTGAACGACGAGATCCAATATTGGATAATCTAGAGGCTTTTTTGGCAGAGTTTCGATCCATGTATGGAAAACATGATGTAATTCGTGTTGCAACCAATAAGATCCGTATTTTATGATAAGGCAATTGATCAGTAACGTTATATGCTTCACAATTTCGACAACTTGCAACTGATATCAAGTGGGATGATGTTGCACTTATTAGCCAATTTCTCTATGGATTATAATATGAGGTAAAAAAAATAATGCTCAACTTACCTGATCCTCAAACATTGAGTCAAGCAATTGACTTTGCTGTGAAGTATGACAATCACCTTTTTGAATTTCGATCTGAGAACTGTACAAGTGGACCTCAACGTTACTATAATTCAATGGCAACACCAACACCTCTTCAACACATACATTCGGAAGTAGAGGATATGCAAATTGATGTAATACATTTCAAACCTCTTACTGAGCAAGAAAAGACTCGTCGTCGTCAAGAAGGATTATGTTTATATTATGGAGAACCAAAGCACACTACTCAATATTGTCCAAAGAAATGACTCAATCACAAAATGAGGAGTATGGCTGTGAAAGAAGATAATATGTCAAAAAACGAGTTTGTCCAGCTACAATAGAGACTGTGCGGCTGGAACCTTGCACAACATCTAGTAAAGGTCCTATTCTCTCCTCAGAGCCATCTCCTTGTTTTACATTAAATATTATTTTAGGACCTAAACATTACAAAGTCTCTGCCTTGTTAGATTCAGGAGCCTCAGCGTATTTTTTAGATGAAGAATTTACTAAAAGACATAACATATCTTTAGTAAAGAAAACTAAACTTGTTCATGTAGAAGTCATAGATGGTCGTCCATTGTCTTCTGGAGATATTACTCATAAAATCCTTCCTATAGAAGTAATAATCAATGGTCATAATAGTTTTGTAGTATTTAATATCATTAGATCTCCCTCTAATCCAGTCATTTTAGATTTATCGTTGTTAAAAAAATACAACCGTCAAATAGATTGGATTTCTCGAACTCTTACTTTTTCTAAAAGTATAACTAACAGTGTAGTTAATCAAGTAGAGAGTCATAAGTCCAGTTCAATTAAACCCGTATTTATAGGTGCAAAAGCTTTCTTGCATGCTGCTATGAAAGAATCACCATATATTATTTATGCCACACCCGTTTCTACTGGTGAAAAGACTTCAAGTGGCATTCCAAGCCAATATCAAGAATTTCAAGATGTATTTGAAAAAAAGAATGCGGATACACTCCCGGAACATTGTCCCTATGATTGCTCAATTGACCTTCAAGAAGGAGCACAACCGCCATTCGGACCAATCTATAGTTTATCATAAAATGAGTTGGCTGAACTCAAGGAGTATATTGAAAAAAATCTAGCCAAGAATTTCATACGGTATTCTAAATCTCCGGTAGGAGCTCCAATTCTATTTGTAAAGAAAAAAGATGGATCATTGCGGATGTGTGTTGATTATTGAAGACTCAACAAGATTACCATCAAGAACAGGTATCCACTACCTTTAATATCTGGACTTCTTGATCAGCTAAATCAAGCTAAGATCTATACAAAAATAGATCTTCGAGGAGCATACAATCTAGTATGCATCAAAGAAGGAGATGAATGGAAGACTACATTTCGAACTAGGTATGGACATTTTGAATACAATGTCATACCTTTTGGACTTACAAATGAACCAACAGCTTTTCAACATCTAATGAATGATGTTTTTCGAGAGTTCTTGGACAATTTTGTGGTCTGTTATTTAGACGACATCTTGATCTATTCTAAGAATCTAGAAGAACATGAACTTCATGTTCGTCATGTGTTACAAAAATTAAGAGATGCAGGACTCTGTGCCAAGATAGAAAAGTGTGTATTCTACACTACTCAAGTCGATTTCTTAGGTTATATCATTTCAAATGATGGACTTATGATGGATCCTAAGAAAGTTCAAACTATTATAGACTGGAAGATCCCAAAAACGGTAAGAGATGTCCAATATTTTTTGGGATTTGCCAACTACTATCGGATCTTCATCAAAGACTTCTCTCGAGTTATAGCTCCACTTACACGTTTGATTTGTAAAGACAAACTCTAATGGAATCAAGAAGCGGAAGTTGCTTTTGAATCTTTGAAGACAACATTTGTTTTTGCACCAATCTTGTATCATGTTGATTTTTCTAAAGCATTCTTTATGGAAACAGATGCATCGGACTTTGCTCTAGGTGCAGTTTTATCACAAATGGGAACAGATGACAAACTTCATCCAGTAGCCTTTCATTCAAAAAAATTCTCAGCAGCAGAAATTAATTATGAGATCCACGACAAAGAACTTCTTGCAATTGTGGATTCTTTTCAAGAATAGCATTATTATCTAGAAGGCCCTCCAGTCCAGTCACCATGTATATGGATCACAAGAACCTCAAATATTTTATGTCAACACGCGTATTAAATTGTCGCCAAGCTCGTTGGAGCATGTCTTTATCAAGATTCGAATTCATCATCACTTATCGGCCAGGAAAACAACAAGGTTTGTCTGATGCCTTGTCTAGACGTTCTTATCTTGTACCAAAAGAAGGAGATGCAGCTTTTGAGCAACAAAGAACGGTACGCTTGAAGCCGGAGCAATTTCATCTTCGAGCAATAAAATCAACATTAACTATTGATTTAACTTTTCTTAAGCAAGTCCAGTTAAGTATGTCTTCAGACCCTCTTGTTCATGATATCAAGAATAATTCTTTTAAATCTCATGATCCCTCTAAATTTGAATTCAAGAACAACCTATTATATTTCAAAGGACGCCTATATGTTCCAGAAGGAGAAACACATTTACGTGTTCTTCAAGCTCGTCACGACTTCCCAGTAGCAGGATATTTTGGATATAATAAGACTTTGGAGCTGATATCTAGGGATTTTTGGTGGCCTCAAATGTGGAAGGCAGTTAAAGATTTTGTACAATCATGTGATGTTTGCTCAAGATCAAAAACTCCTCGTCATCGACCTTTTGGACTTCTTCAGCCATTACCCATTCCAAAACAACCATGGTCTTTTGTTTCTATGGACTTCATCATGGATCTTCCAATCTCAGGTTCTTATGACTCTATATTTGTGATAGTAGATCGTTTTACCAAGATGGCATATTTTGTACCATGTACAAAATCTATCACAGGTGAAGAAACAGCTAAGCTCTTTCTTGATAATATCTATCGCTATCATGGATTACCCAAGGATATTATATCAGATAGGGGAACTCAATTTGTATTAAGATTTTGGCGGACTCTTTTCAAGATTCTTAAAGTGGATATAAAACTATCTTCGGCATTCCATCCTCAAACTGATGGATAAACGGGGCGTGTTAATCAAGTTTTGGAGCAATATTTAAGATGTTCTATTAATTACCAACAAGATGATTGGACAACTCTTTTGCCATTGGCAGAGTTTGCTTACAATAATACGATACATTCTTCTACAAAACAAACACCTTTCTTTGCTAATTATGGTTATCATCCACGACTTGATACTTTTGACTTTTCAAAAGTTGATAATCCTGCTGTAAAAGATTTGGCGATTCATTTATCAGAGCTACATGCAACGATGAAGGCGCAGTTAAAAGAGGCTCAAAAACAACAAAAGATCAATGCGGATGTCTATCGAAAGGAACAACCATCATTCATCTTGGGTGATAAGGTATGGCTACTTCGTCACAATATCAAGACCACTTGTCCTTGTGACAAGTTGGACTATCAAAAGCTGGGACCACTTTTTTATTTCTGCACAAATCAATCCAATTACATATCGTTTACATCTACCGGAGTGAATGAAAATCCATCCTATATTTCACGTGTCTCTTTTTGAACCATACAAGACAGTGGATATACGAAGAAGATGACAAGCTCTACGTCCTCATATAAAAGTGCACAATAATAGAGAGTTTAAAGTAGAAGAAGTCTTAGATTCAAGGCGGCGCCGAAATAAATTAGAATATCTTGTCCATTGGCATGGATATGGTATTAGTGAATGCACATGGGAGCCAATAAAGAATCATGCAAATACAGCAAAGGCGGTGGAGGCTTTTCATCGACGACATCCATCAAAATCAAGATGAAAACCTTCTTTATAAAAGAAACATCTAGGCAAGATAACATTCTACTTTCAATTCTTGTTCGTAGCTTCTTTGTAGTAGTGACGCTCAGGAGATGGAGAACCAATAACCAGTGAATTAGACTCAAGAGCCTTCATTTGCTGACCTGCCGGACGAGACATTACAATTGTCACAACCTTCGAGACGATGCAATCGAGATGAAGATCTTCAAGAATGACATGTTCTTCTTCGAATAGATGGCGAGATACAACGCATTTGGTATCACGATTTGGGAAGGGACTCCTGATGTTTGGTGATTGTGCTAGAGGTAGGAACAACTCCTGATGGTGTTCTAAATATTCTATTCGAAGGAAGTTATGAAGGCCTCAACAATGATCAAATAACTCGGTGGTCTTCCTGCCTTGGTATAGGACACTACCGATGGTTGAGAGGCCCTATCAATCATCTTCAAAGAGAACAAAGATCAGAGTATGTGGCAAATATAATTCGTTGCATCATAGATTTCCTCAACATATGATGACTGCTCCTCGTGGAATTCGTCCCTAGAAGGGGGGGTAATGTCACGGACATAATCATATAAGTTAGTAATTATATATACAAATAGGTAGAAGTAAATAAAATTAAGTAAAAGTAAGTTAATTCTATAGTATTTAATATAAAAGCTTCTTAAAAGCTTCATAGACACTGCTTTGATTTCATAGGTGTCTTTAATTGACTTTTTGGATTAGAAACATGGTCAACAAGTTGACCATGTGCCACACATGTTAGCTTGAAGATCAAGCTAACTATGTGGCCCACATATAGAAAAACTTGCCTTGTAAGTCAAGGCATGTGTCCTACAAAGTCAACACATATTGAAGGTCCTATAGAACATCGCCACGTAGCCCTTAGTTAAATAGTATATATAGAAACAAGAGTGAAGGCTTCTTCACTCTTGTCAACTCTTTTCTTGCTTCTAGTCTAGTTTCAAGGGTCTCTAGTTTTCTTGTCTTTTGGCAATAGCCATTCCAGTTTCTTTTTCAATATATATCCTTGTTTATATATATTTTGTTACCTCTCTTTGAGTGAAGGCTCACATGTCTAAATTGTTTTTTCATCGAGTTCTTGTCCTTGACAAATGGAGGCAATATGACTAAGATAAGTTTTAAAAGACATTGGACTTGTGCAATTGGAAGCAACTCTAATGAAATGTGATAATCAAGGATGCCTTGTTTTTGCCAAGAATCCAAAGCATCATTCAAGGACAAAGTACATTGACATTCAACATCACTTTATACAGGAGAAGATTGAGATGGGAGTAATTGACATGAAATATTGTGCAACAGAAGACATGCTTGTTGATTTACTCACAAAAGCATTGGTGAAGGATAGACATTACAAATTGATAAAGGGATTAGGTTTATTAGCCTTTGACCAATAGCAAAGTGGGAGTGTTAAAGTAAATAGAGGATAAGTTAGAAGGTAAAAGATATTATCTTAGATAAGTTGCTAATGGTCAAAGGGCAGCAAAAGGATGATGGAAAGTTACCAAAGTGGCGGCTAGAGTTATAGGTGGCGGCTAGGTTAAGAAGATTCTAGGATTTAGTTGGATGAAAGTAAGATGAATACTAGCCAAAATGGATGTAACCTCTACCTATAAGTAAACGGTGCTGGAAGTGAGAGGTATCTCATTCCACACTTCTCTTGTGTCTAACCTTATTGATTTCTACTTGTGTCTTGTTTATTGTGTTTCTTCAATAGTTTCTTCAATATAAAGATTAGCAAAAATAAAGGAGGTAAATATCTGCTTAGATTTCATGAAGATAATTTTGGAGATAGTATTGACAAAGTTTTTTATGCTACAATTAAAAATTATCATTCTAAAACTATTATTATAAAACTTTAAATTTTTTAAAATAAACTATAAATAAAACCTCAATACATAGAATTTTATATATATATATATATATATATATATATATATATATATATTCTAATATTTATAAAATAATTTAAAGATCTTAAGAATTTAAAAAAACTATAACTATTATGCTTAATAATATTCTATGTAAGATCACAAAAAGTATAAATAAAGATTTTTTAAAGTAATTCAATATGTATGAATATAATGAAGTAATTAAGAACATGACAAAAATCAAAGCAATTAATATAGATGAAGTAGATATTGAATTTTTTTAGACCTTTTGGCACATGATTGATAATAGTTATATTTCCATGATTAGCTATGTTTTAGCTATATGTTAGTTCTTACATTACATTGTCACAAGATATATATATATATATATATATATATATATATATATATATATATATATATATATATTGCACAAAAGTGATGACAAAATGAAAGTACGCAATTGAAGGTCTATTATCTTATGAATATTTCTTACAAAATCTATACTAAAGTAATTTAAAGACAACTCCAAGTAGTTCTCAAAGAGATTATTTATTTTAATTAATAGAATTGAGTTAACAACACATGTACTTATTTTAAAAATATAAAAATATTTTAAATCTTACTAATTGGTATAAAATTAATAAAAAAGAAAATAAATATTGGAAGTATAGATTATGTTAAGTGATCTTTATTCTTTTCTATATGTAATTCTTTCAAATCTTGATAATAAATCACTTGGTTTAAACTTAGTATGTATTAGATTACCTAATAATTAATATATTTTGAGTAAGTAATCTTTATTTTTCTGTATGTGGAACTTCTAAGTAGCAACTATAAATCAATTAGATCTATTCTAATAGTTGTTCTAAAACAAGACATATTCATTATCTAAAAAATCAATTGACTAACAAAATTCATTAATTCCAATTTATTACTTGACTTCAAAGCAACACCAATAAGATGGCTATTTATTCCCAACCTCGTAATATTGTCTTTTTTAAAAATTAACACAATTTTTTTAATCTTAGATATATAAATTAATTGGTCATAATATTATAATTGTAGATAACTACATAAACTTTTTAGGATATTAAGCTTAAAATAAAAAATATAAACACAAAGAAAAAACTTTTTATTTAAGAAAAATATATTCATTTAACAATTTTTTAATCCATTGTAATTTGTGACATTTTTTTGATTAGATTCTGTTTTTTTATGGGATTACCTAACTATATAATATTTTAGTTATAAAAACCATAATAAATGATTGAAATCCTATTTGATATGAATTAAACTTTAAATAATCTATTGATAATCTAAATAGAGACTAATTAATCAAATTGGACATTAATATTGAAAATATTAAAATTTTAGATCAATCAATAAAACTTTAGGATATTTGCATAGTCTCTCTTCTATTAAATTTCATCTTTGAAAATAATTAACTCTAAAGACTAAGTTCTTATATTAGTAGATGGATTTGATTGACAAATTTTTGAGCCTCATCCTTCTTAATAATTTTAAACTTATCTATCTAATTTTTAAAAAACAAATATTTTGAAGATTCTTCCTTTACATAATCACCTCTTAATTTTTAATATAGTTTTTTATTATTTTTTTTAGTACTTGGATTTAAATTGTCAATTAAAACCAAATAGACAAACAATACCTTTATAAGAAAAAAATAAAATAAAGTTGAAGATGAAAAAAATAAAATAATAATGTAGAATTAAAAATAATTATGTAATTATAATAACTTAAAGATGAAAGAAGTCAATTTATAACAAGAAATTATTTATATGTATTTAGAAAATATATTTATATTTATATATAAATTAATTAATAAATCAATCAATCTATCAAGCCATATTATAGTGCAAAGAAAAAATTTAAAATAGAATTATATAAGATGTTGCTATCTCTTTAAAAGATTGTAATAAAAAAAATTAATTAAATAAAATTTTAAAACTTTAATATGAAAAATAGTGATACTATTTGAATTATGAAATTAAAGAACTAAACTTGATTTAGCAATAGAATTTAAAATAAAAAAGAATTATATCACATTTACTACAATAAAATATAGTTACATAAACAAAGATTAATAAAAATAATATTATTTAAGAAAAAGAACTTTACAGTCACCAATACATAGTATGAGTAAGGTTGCTTATAAAGAGAGTATAGAATAAGATGTCTATAATTTCTATTTACTTTTAATCTTAATGTCTTTCTCAAAATGTGAAGTCTATCCTTTTCTAATGCATTTTTCAACAAATTAGTAAGCATGTCATCTGTTGCACAATATTTTATATTAATCACTCTCATTTTAATCTTCTCATGTATGAAGTGATGTTGAATATCAATGTACTTGGTCTTTGAATGATACTTTGGATTCTTTATAAATGCAAGACATCATTGATTTTTACACTCCATTGAAGTTGCTTCTATTTATATTACTTTAATATCCTCTAAAAGTTGTCTTAGCCATATTGCCTCTATTGCACCATTGCTTGTTGTCATATGCTTAGCATCCATTGTTAATCTTATGATTTTTGGTTGTTTCTTACAATTCCATTAAAGCTAATAAAGAAAACATATCATGTTGTTGACATTCTATCATTTGTATTTCTAGTCCAATCCACATTAAAATAACCATGCAAAGTAATGTTATTACTTCCAAAGCATAATTTGAAATGTGAAGCATCTTTTAAGTACTTCATGATTCTTTTTATGGTTGTCCAATGAATTGGTCTATTCTTTGATATGTGTTGGCTCACATCACTCATTACATATATAAGATCCACCCTTGTGCCAACCATTACATACATAAGTGAGTCCATTATTGCTTTGCATAGAATACCTTATATTTAACTTTTAGCTTCAACAAATTCTTCATCTATGAGCATCAACTTCAAATTGGCCTCCAAAGATGTACCTATAGGCCTCTACTCTTCCATGTTGAATTGATTCAACACCTCTTCAATGTACTTGCTTTGACTCATTGTAATGGTCTTCTTAGCACAATTTTTCATAAATTCTACTCCTAAACAATAGTGAAGTACTTTCAAATCACTCATTTCATACTTCTTTTCTACCTTTGTCTCTAATCAATCTATCAACTTCAAGATATTGGTTAACATAATCAAATCATTAATATAAAGGATAACAATCAATATGAACTCACTTGATTGTATCACATACATAGAATATTCAGTCTTATTTCTTTCAAATCCTTCATTTACAAAGAATGTGTCAATATATTGATATCAAGTCTTTAATGATTGCTTGAATTTATACAAGGATTTCTTCAACTTACAAACAAGGCGTTTGTTTTTTTCAACAAATCCTTGAGGTTGATCTGTATAGATGACTTTTTCTAATCTTTCATTTAAGAAAGATGTCTTCACATCCATTTGATGTATTTCTAAATCGAATGCTATTCCAATTACTATAATGGTTCTGATAGTGTTGAATTTGGCCACATGAATAAATGTTTCATTGAAATCAAAACCAACAACTTGTGAATAGCATTTAGAAATCAATCTATCCTTGTATCTCACAATATTATCTATTATATCTTTCTTGGTTCTAAATACCTATTTACAACCAATTGAAGATTGATTTGATGGAAGTTGAGTCATTTCTCATTTTTCATTATCTATGAATGATTTTTATTCTTCTTCTATGGAATTTTTTCACTTCATAGTATCCATAGACTTCATTGCATCACACAAATTCAATTAATCAGTAAAGAATGTAATATTGATATATTCTTCATTTATTTGAGGAAAGATATAATCCATCTACCAATTACCAAGTTTTTTTCTATCTTTCAAAGGATATCTCTTTTTACTTGATAAAGATTCACCTTCTTGTACTTCAAGATCTTTTGCAATATTTTTCTTTCTTGAAGCTTATCTCTTTATAGTTAATGGTTGATACTCTTCATTATCATCATCTTCAACATCTTAATTGTCTTTATTGTTAGTTCTAAAAATTGTAGACAGACTTTAATCTACCTTTTTTGGCTCTTCATCTTCACTCATATCTTTACCATCTTCATTGTCATCATTTTCTTCTTTCTTTGTTGGAATTAGAGATGTGTTGACAAACACACCATTACTCTCACTTTGACACATTTCCAAAAACAAGCACTCTTATGCTCCAAAAATTCTACATCACAACTCTTAATGATCTTCTTAGTTTCTAAACAAATAAGATTGTATACTTTGATACCTTTAAAATATCCAACAAAAATATTTTGTATATTTTGCATTAAGTTTGAACCTCATATAATTTGGTACTTTTACATAAGAAATGCATCCAAAAAATTTTATTTATAAAACACAAGGTTTTTTACTACTCCAAGCTTCTTATCGAGTTATTAATTTGAATTTACTTAAAAGGCATCTATTCCTTGAATACACTACCATAACCACAACTTTTACTTAATATTCATGTCCAAATTTTTTTACTTGAAGTATATTCCTTGTCATCTCTACAATGGTGTAATTTGTTGTTTTTCTAATTCCATTTCATTGTAGAATATAAAGAATAGAGGTTTCTCTTCCAATGCCTTAAATCTTTAAAAGATCATCAAAATTCTTTTATATATACTCACCACCATTGTTTGTATGCAACACTTTAATCTTGCACTCACATTGCTTTTCTACAAGTGCCTTAAATTCCTTAAACCTTGAAAAATATTCATTCTTGGCTTTAAAGATGTAAATCCACACCTTTCTTAAAAAAATAATCAATAAATGCTACAAATTATCTTACTCCTTTAATTGATAGCATCTTCAATAGTCTATAAACATTATAATCTATAATCTCTAATAATTTGCTAACACATGTTATAACTTCTTTTGGAAATGAAGCCTTTTATTGTTTGCCTTAGATACAACCTTCACAAATAAGTGTCATAGCATTGTAATTGAATTAACCAAAATCTAAGCCACTTACCTTGGATTGAAGTTCTTTCATGATTTTTGCATTCAAATGATCAAGTCATTGATGCCAAATTTCAAACTTGTCTTAATTTTGTAAAAACTCAACAAATACTACTACTTCAATTCCATTCACCTTCTTACAATTGATGAGGTAGAAATTGCCATCTCTTAGACCTTTAGCAACATGTTGTCTACTCAATGTCTTCACAAAACATCCATTCATATCAAAGTGAATCTTTCAACAATGTGATAGAAGTTTGTTCATTGAAAGGAGGTTCTTCTTTATTTCTAGCACATATAAGACTTCTTTCAATTTGATCTTCTTCATTTAGTCCTTCAAAATGATTTCAATGACAATGGAGCCAATTCCAATCGCTTGCATTATGTCATTATTTTCTAATCAAATATTTGTTGCTGGAATTTCTTCATAAGTATCAAATGAATACTTATATGGTATCATGTGCTTAGTAGTACCCAAATCTATAATCTACTTGAACATAGCAACTGTAGAGGCTCCTTCACTTGCCATGAAAGCATAATTATTTCCATCAAAACTATCACTAACATTATTTGCATTCTTCTTATTTCATTTCTTAGCTTTATAGTAATATTTAGCAAAGTATCCTACTTTTCTATACATGTAGCAATTTTTCATGTTGTTTTTTTAAATTATTATGTTGGTGAAAATAGCTATCTTTTCTTTGTCTTGAAAATAAAGCCAAATCATCACTTTGAAGTTTTTTTTTTCTTCTTGGTCACTTCATAGGCAATTCTTATTATAAAATAATTTATAATAAGAGCTGATAGAATCCAATGCTACAATGACATAATTATAAGATTTGAAAAGGCTCATAAGAAATATTAATACAATGTCCTTATTATCAACTAGCTTGTCAATAACTGTTAGTTGATTTGCAAGTATTTTTATCTTTTTTATATGAGCCATGATGTCATCTCCTTCTTCCATCTTTATTATTGAAAACTTCTTCCTTGTCCATGGAATGTTAGCAAGGTTTCTACTTTCACAGATATTGCAAAGAGTCTTCCATGCTTCCATTGGTCCATTGTAAGTAAACTTTTATAATGTTTGTACTTCTTCTTTATTTTAACATCATTATCATTTCTTAGAGGCTCTTTACTTTCATGGACAATGTTCCAAAGGTCAAATGAAGCCAATAAAAGTTCTATTTTTTTCATTTAGTGGTAGAAAGTGTCATCTCTAAACTTCTCTATTACTCTCAAGTCTTCACTCTCACTTGAAGCCATGTCTAATGAAGAGGTGTATCAAAAATGATCAAGAAAAGAAAATATAAAGCTTTCTAAATAAAGAAAAAGATCTAATTGCTTTAAAAACCCATAATACCTTTTTTGTGAGTAAACTAGTGATTTCACTCTTTAATCACTCTCAATTCTCATAAAAACACTTCTAATCTCACAAATATCTTCTTATCACTATAAGAAAACCTCTTAAGATATTCAATATACAAAAGCATAATATTAGTGCACCAGTTATGTAACTTAACAAAAAAACACAATACTATTGTTCTATAATATCATTCTAAGGTGATTGATACCTATTAAGACAATGATTGTACTTAATAACAAGAGCAAAACTACATCAATAACTAGATGCAAAAGGGAGTTTAGAAGATATCAAATCCTAATATCAGCAACAATCATAAGATCTACTCCTTACAATGAGAAAGACTTTAAAGAACTTCAAAACTCATAACTAAAGGTGAGTGAGCTCATAACTCATTGAAGAAAAAGAACTTTGAAGTTACCAAAACATAACATTAGCAAGGTTGCTCACAAAGAGAATATGGAATAAGATGCCTCTTACTTCCAACATCCATTACTTATAAGTGGTGGATGTTGTCTTAATGGACAACTTCCATCCTTTGATGAATACATCCATCTAACATTTTATCAAGACTATCTATAGCTATTTTATCTACTATAAGAATATATTTTTAGCATATTTTCTATATACTTAAGATCTTTTGTCCGTTTGTCTATCTTATCTCTTGACCTTCTTACATACCAAGAGCCAACCTTTTGATTGATAGCAACTTATCTAAAGTAATATCTTCTATAATGTACTTATTCTACTTTCATTTTTATTTACTTACTTAAATAAATCTAATTTAAATTATTATATAAAAAACAAAATATAAGATAATTTATAACTTTGATATATTGATCAAGGATATGGAAATGATTAGCAATATGATGTTGAGGAGAATAATCATGATAGAATAAAATAAAAATATTTTAAATTAGATGAATATATTTAAATTTAAAAAAAATCAAAATAAATAATAATGAAATTAAAATTAAAATTAAAGCAAAAAACAAGACCTTGTCAAGATAAATGAAGTATAGGAAGGACAAATGAAGGGTTAGTAAGATAAATAAGGTGCATAATTAATAATACAAATGGATAAACAAGGTGTGACTTTTGAATTGAGAAAATACTAAAAAAAATAGATGAAATGTCTCTTAGATAAAAGAAGCACCAAAAATTTGAAAATTATTATAAAAAATTTATAATATGTAATAAAATATTAATAAAATATTAATAAAATATTAATAATTAATAAATTAATATGTGTATTATTTTTTTAAAAAAATCAGTATCATAATTTATTTTTATTTTTTCTGTGAAAAGAATTGGATGTACCAATTGTGTGAAGTGAAGGAGAGGGAATTTTAAGTGATAGCAATTGAGTAAGAAAAATCAGCTATGAGAACCTAAAATTTCCTAAAAATGTCCAAGAAGCAGATTTAGAAAAATTATAATTTTTTGTGAAATTTTGTGCAAGAAAGAAAAATCATAATTAAAAAATTAATGAAAGTGAACAGGAAGATACATCTATAAAAAAATAATTAAATAAATAAATAAAAACTTTTCACCTTAAAGTTTTTTATTTTGAGTATCTATTTCTTCTTTAATAGATATTTATATATAATTAAACTATGATTCAGTAATTTTTTAAAAATTATCATAAATATTAAATAAAAAAATATTATACATGTGATAAAATCAAATAAAAATATTACTTTTTTATTTCTTTATTTTTGCATTATAATATTTTGTTACTAATTTTAGTTTATAAATGACAGGACAGAGTGACTATAAAAAGTAGTAATAAAAGGGCAAGAGAGAATCTATATTAAGTAAACATATTTTACTTAATTTTAGTATCTTTTTATCTTTTGAAATACCGAAATATCTCTTATCTCACGAAGAAATTTAGAATCTTCATGCTTGTTGAACAAAGTATACTTATCCTACAATCTCAAAGTCAAATCTGTTCATCTACTAGATTAGAAGCATATATTAAAACCAAAAACATACAAATACATTATAAATGATATTTATATAATATAATACAGAGATTTTTTTTTTAAATAAACAGAAATAAAAATAAATAAATAATAACTTTGAAATTTGTTTTGATAATCTTTAAGCATATCCGAACAACAATACCCGTATAATCATAAAACAAGTTTTGATTTATAAAAGACAATTATACATATATGTTAAGTAACATAAATGTACAAGTTTGTATAAAAATAATTAATCTAAAAACATTATACCTGCTGACGCTTTCTGGGATGCAACTGCCGAGAGGAGAGGTTGTTGCCAAACAAAGTGATCCGCAATGAATCTAACTGCAACATGAACACAGATCCACTCTTTGGAACTACTCTAAATTTGTCTTGTGGAGTTATAATCCCAAATGTGTTATCCGTTTCCCTTATCATAATGCCCTGGATCCCAGCGTAATATGTGTCCTTCGACTCCACCACAGCAAGTATAGCCCCATGTAAGTCTGCTGCGAGAAGGCGAGGTCGAAGTTTGGAATCGTTGCACTCCCCCACCAACAAACTCTTCGCGTATTCCTCCCACATCTCATGCATGGGAAGATACAAATCGTATTTATGATATCTAGCAAACAGGTCATATGATCCTGCAAGACGATGCTGGCGCAATGAGAAATGCTTAGCAGATCGTTTGCTTCGGGCTCGTAAGGCTCTATCTTTGGCTCTCTCAACAGCCCCACCATGTGTAGCAGGGTTGTCTAGTAAGTATGGCCGGTCCATGAGCCGGTTGTCAATGGTGCCAGCGATGTTGCCTGCTGTTTTGGCATTGCTTGTCAGGAGCTCCTGCACAACGCTGTCGACCGACGAGTTTGAAACGGCTTTAGGAAGCTGTATTCATAAAATCACCAAAACATTGTAAGCTAATGTGAAGAAATAGGGCTCCTGTAACTGACAATAAGCATCACATGATTAGTCCGCGTTAAGGTATACACTCTGCTAGAGCGCTCTTGAAAAGATCTCCACTATTAGAGAAAGCAATCAACAAGAATAAAACGGTTAATCGAAGCACAGGGATCATTCATGGTTCAATCATAAAACGTCTCCGGAAAACAATCTGCTAAGATGTTGAAGCTTCCCTTCTCAAGCCAGAAACAAGAATTCACGTAATGACTCATATGAAATATTTGACCTACAAGAATCATCCAAAGTACGAAACATGCATACCAGCAAATTTGATACAAGAGGCCCCTTGAAGACAAACGGCGACAGTTTTGCGTAAGTTCGATCAGATGGACCTTTGACTTTCTTCTCCTCTCCTTTGCTATCGCCCTGAAAAACCTCGGCGACGTATCAAGGGTTAGATTGACATTAAAGTCGTTCCTAGAAAAACATAGATCATAGAATATTATACTAAGCCTTAAACTGTAAAGTTCAAATAAACGTTGCCGGCTGTTGACACCGCATCGAATGTTATCACAAAACATGAACGACGACATACATCATCTCAACCCTAATTCACCACCACAGCAATGTAGACACCAACTCACGATTTTCACAGGAGCTGTTGCTGGGGTAGAACTAGCGTGCTGCCTCATGTACCATTTTCGGACGTTGTCCTGTCCTGCCATGGCTTTGGAAACCCTGCAAAAATTATTTTTTTAAAAAAACCATCACTCGCAATTTCTTCTTCAGCATCGTAACCCAATTGGAAATACGAGCTTTCAAAAGATGTTCGATCTCCAAACAAGCGTGTTCCTTTGCATGAACTACGCCAGACATGGGAGCGAGTCACCAAAAACATCGATCACGGTTTTTCAATGTGAAATGCTAACCATCCTCCGAGTGGCTAAGTTCTTCCTCACACGACGCTGTGATTCAGAAACAAAGGGATTCTGGGTTTTCAAATAGAGGGAATGAAGGAACAATTTACAAACGAATTAGAGAATAACCTTCGTGTTACAATTGGCAATCAACCTTTCATAGAGTAATTACAACAACGGCCTCCGTACAATCGCTTCTTACTAAGGTACTGTGCGACGCATCTAAAAAGACATGAATTACCAGTTCATCACACAAAGAAAAAATAAATAAAAAATAAAAAATAAAAAGAGAGAGACTTCACCGCAACAATGAATCCTTCTACAACTCACCAATTCAACACTACCCAGAGCTGGATTTCATTTCAAACCATAACCCATCGAAAAGTTTCTCAATGCCCAATGTGTGGGTATCGTGACGTACCGAGTGCTCACAGATTGTGTTCGAACAAAACCCTAAAACCCTAAACCCCTAAACCCCAAAGCCCGTATAAACCTGGTGCTCTCAGAGGTTCAGTCACAACAAGCTCGACCCAACAGCGACGCATCGAATCGACATCGAACGCTCCTAAATTTGACAGATAAGAACGCGAAAAAACACAAATGGGACCCACCGCATCCGTTATTCTTTGGCGTTGGCGAGTGCCGGAAGTCAATCCATCGTTTTCACCCGGTTTCCAAAAGCGACTCGGAGTAGCCCAGAGATCGACTGTTCGCGCGCCAATCAACTGAACAAATTGGCAACATCGTCCAGGCGAAGAAAACACAAAAATTAATAAATATAACTATATAACTATATAAAACACAAAATTAATAAATATAACTACAGTGACAAACAAAACCGAGTACAAAATCTGAAGTGCCAACTTTCAAGAGCAATTACAGAAATTTCAATGATTGCTTTATAAATCTGAAAGTTACATGGAATAATACACACAGTCTCGTACACATGTACAAAGTTGCACATCAAATTGATAACTAAACATCCTTCTACAAAGTCAAATCAACAACTATGTCTTGTACTCAGTATTGTTCAAAGAAAATCTTCAAACTTCAATATTTAGTCCAATAACCTTTTGTTTCCAAAACAGCTGAAATCCTTCTTGGCATACTTTTGTGTAGTTTCTCACAATCTTTTGCATCAAAACTAGGGTAAATACTACAAACATTCTCCCACAATTCTTGAACACCTCTTGGCCTTGGCGTGACTTGGCTTAAACGCTATTTGAGAAGGGCCCAAAAATGTTCCATTGGATTCAAATCTGGAGATTGAGCTGGCCATCGAAGGAGCTGAAATGGCTATGAAGAGAGCCAAAACTGAACACTTTTTGTTGTATGTTTGGGATCATTATCATGTTGAAAAACCACCTTAGTAGGATCTAAGTTGTAATTCTGTGTGGTACTTTGCAAGTAGGTTTCTAAAATTTTTTTGTACAAGTGTTGCTCCATTCTACCTTCAATTTGATACCAAGCACCCGGCCCAAAAGAAGTCATATAACCCCAAATCATAATTGAACCACCACCATGTTTGACAGTTTGACTAACATGTTTAGGTCCAAGTCGTTCTCCTTCTCTCAACCAACACCAAGACCTACCATCTAAGTTGATTAGGTTAATCTTTGTCTCATCACTGAAAATAACCTGTCTCCAATCATCAACGGTCCAATTTTTGTATTTATGAGCAAAACTCAACCTTACAAGAACATGTCTTTTGGCAAGTAGAGGCTTCTTTTGTTGCACACAAGCACCCAAACCAGCTTCTCTCAAACCACGCCTCAAGGTGATGTCTGAGAAGTGTTTACCTATTTTTTCTCAAAGTTGTATTGCAGCTGTACTTGCCATTTTGAGACAACCAGCAGTGATAAGGTGCACACCAAGTCGCTTCTCTTGCTCTCCTGAAACCTTTGGACGTCCTCCTCTTTGCTTTTCTATTTCACCACTAATCTCCCTCCTCAGATGAGCTACTGAAGACTGACTCATTCCAAGTGAGTCTGCAACTTTTCTTGTAGAAACACCACTCCTAAGCTGCACCAATGCTTGGTGCTTCAATGATTCACACAACCGAGGCATAGAGATACAATTGACAAATCAACTTTCACTATAGATAGTACACAACAAGAGCAACACAACAAACAAAAAATGCCCTCAAATCTTGCAACAAGGAGTGTACATTGAAATTTCGAAATTCAGCAAGAAGAAGCAACCAAAACTGAGTACGCATGTCTGTGTGCTTCTACAACACTTTTCTCATAAACCCTATCTCAAATGATAATGAGATTTTTCATCCATATAGAGGATTGGATGAATACACATAATAAAAAAGTAATTCTATCAATTGACTTATGTGTCAGTTGGAAGGATCAATGAACTATGAGTGTTCAGATTTTGTATTCGGTTTTGTTTGTCACTGTATATAACTATATAAAACACAAAATTAATAAATATAACTAGTGTGAAGTAGTGTGATGGGATAATATTCTTAAAATGATAGTTATTGAACTCATGGGAGGATACTTGTTTAGAATATCAGTTCTTAGATAATGGAAACATAGAACTGTAAACAAACAATGGTTGTTCACATGACTTATTATCATAGTATATGATCTTGAAAAGAAAGAAGAAATTGGTAGAAGTTTTACACATAACATTTAATACAATGAGTTGTACAAACAAGAATGAAAATGGAAATAAAAAAGAAAAAAATATATAATAGATAACAATATTACAAATAAAACTATAACCATTGAGTCCAAATTTTATGTCATTAATTTTTTATTGCAGATTTGATTTTTAATTTTTCAAAAAATACACACACACACTTTAAAAAACTAGCAGTATTCACACATGAATAGGTTTGTGGTTTTTTTGGAGATTTGTTCAACATCTGTAGACAAATGGAAAATAAAATAATAGCTTCATTTTATGACAAAGAAGTGCCCTTTTCATTATATATCTAGAAGATATGAAGATAATTTCATTTTACTGCAGCCTATAACACATTTTACTGAAATTATAGGTTATTCAAAGCATATGGTCTCAGTGACAACATGCACTAAACATTGAGGAAAAAAAATCTTAATTTAAGAGCTAGTTCTAAAGCCAAACAGACCATGCCTCATGCAAATTGACTTGCATTAAATATATGTGAGAGAATCCAAGCAGGCAAATCTTCAAAAGTAGTGATTTATGCTCCATGCTAGACTAAGAAGAGCAAGAATCATTCAGTTTTTTAATACACCTCCCTAATTCAATCTATGCTTCAAAACCCTAATTCTAAAACTTAAAAAAGATGGCGAGTTATTAGAGCAACTTCACATTGTAGCTTGTACATAAAAGAACAAAATAGCTCTGAAGAACAGAAGGAAAAGGTATGAAATAGTCTGCTCTATGATAGCTCAATTATAAAAATGATACCTTTATGTATGTCGATGAAACTCGAAGGATTTGTGAGACTAATTATTGAAGAAATAGAACTTTGAAGTCATAATACATAGCATCAGCAAGGTTGTACACAAAGAAAGTATGGAATAAGATATCTCTCACTTCCAACACCCAATACTTATAGGTTGTGGTTGTTGTCCTACAAGACAACTTCCACGCATTGACTTTTATACACATGATCTTTGCTCTTAGAATCCTTTGGTATCTAACATACCTCAAGGGTATCCTATGATCCTTAGATCCTTTGGCATCTTACTAACTACAAAGGTATCCTATGCCAAACACTAATTACTCTTACCTAGTATTTGGATATTCCCTAGTTCATACTTTATCCTCTTGGCTTTGACTCTTAGACCTTGACCTCGTCCTATATCTATAGGATGCCTTTTCTATACACCAAGAATCAACTCTTTGACTATTAGCAACTTATCTAAGATAATATCTTCTACAAGGTAACTTATTCTTCTTTTACTTTTATTTCAACACTCACACTTTGTTATTCATCAAAAGACTTTTAATTCTAATACCTTTGTTAACATGTAGTATCTATCCTTTACTAGTGTTTTTTTCAACAAATCAGCAAGCATGTCTTCCATTGCACAATACTTTATATCAATCACTTCCATTTCAATCTTCTATCTTATAAAGTAATATTGAATGTCAATGTTCTTGGTCCTTGAATGATGCTTTGGATTCTTTGCAAATTCAAGACATCTTTGATTGTCATACTTCATTAAAATTACTCCCATTTTCATATCTCCAATGTCTTCCAAAAGTTGTCTTGGCCATACTGCCTCCATTGTACTATGGCTTGCTGCCATGTACTCTGCCTCCATTGTTGACCTTGTAATTGTTGGTTGTCTTTTGCATTCCATGAGATTGATCTTACTTCAACAAAGAATACATATCCTATTCTTAACCTTCTATCATTTGCATCTCTAGCCCAATCCGCATCACAATAACCATGTATAGTAATGTTATTACCTCCAAGACATAGTTTGAAGTTCAAAGTATCTTTTAAGTACCTCATGATCATTTTGATGGTTTCCTAATGGATTGGTGCAGCCTTTGACATGTGTTGACTCACAACACTCACCGCATATGCAAGGTCCATCCTTCTGTCAACCATTGCATACATTAGTGAGTCCATCGATGTCTTGAATGGAATATCTTATATTTGTCCTTCAACTTCAGCAAATTCTTTTTTCGTAAGCTTCATCAACTTTAAATTTGCCTCCAAAGGTGTTTTAATAGGCTTATACTCCTCTATGTTGAATCGTTTCAATACTTCTTCAATGTACTTACTTTGGCTCATTGTAATGGTCTTCTTAGCACAGTCTCTCACAAACTCCACTCTTAAATAATATTGAAGCTCTTTCAAATCATTCATTTCATATTCTTTTTCTAACTTTATCTTCAACCAATCCATCGTCTTTATAGCATTGATTGAGATGATCAAATCATCAACATAGAGGATCACAATCAATATGAACTCATTTGATTGCATCACATACAATGAATGATCAGCCTCACTCCTTACAAATCCTTCATTCACAAAAAAATGTATCAATACATTGGTACCATGCCTTTAGAGATTGCTTGAGCCCATATAAGAATTTTTTCAACTTACAAACAAGGTCTTGTTTGCCATCTTCAACAAATCCTTGAGGTTGATCCATGTAGATGTCTTCTTTTAACTTTCCATTCAAGAAGGCTAACTTTACATCCATTTCATGCATCTCCAAGTCCATTGCTGCCCTAATTGCCACAATGGTTCTAATAGTGGTGAATTTAGCTACAAGAACAAATGTCTCATTGAAATCAACTCCAAAAACTTGAGAATATTCTTTGGCAATCAATCTAGCCTTCTATCTCACAACATTATCCATTGCATCTTTTTTGGTTCTAAACACCCACTTATAACCAATTGAAGCTCGATTTGGTGGAAGTTGAGTCAATTCCCATGTTTCATTATCATGAGTAATTTGTATTCTTCTTCTATGGCATTCTCCCACTTCATAGCATCCATGGACTTCATTGTATCACACAAACTCAATAGATCAGCAAGGTATGGAATATTGGCATGTTCTTCACTTACTTGAAGAAAGATATGGATCTTCCATCATGCACAAAGTTTTTTTTGATCTCTTAAAAGATATCTCCTTTCACTTGATGAAGATTCATCTTCATGTTCTCCAATAGTTCTTGTAATCTTCTTTTCTCTTAAAACTTGTCTCTTCATACTTAAAGGTTGATACTCCTCATTGCCATCATCATCTTCAACATCTTGATTGTCTTCATTGATGGTTTTAGCAATTGTAGGTACCTCATGATCTACCTTCTTTGATTCTTCATCTTGATTTGAAATTCTACCAACTTTACTTTCATCATTATCATCTTCTTCTTCTTTCATTGCTAGATTTAAAGATGTGTCCACAAACACACCATTACTCCCACTTGGACACATTTCTAAGTGCTCACAAGCACTCTTTTGCTCCAAAAAGTCTACGTCATGACTTTTAATGATTTTCTTGGTTTTTAAACACATGAGCCTATATACTTTGGTACCTTCATAATATCCAACAAATATAAATTTTGTTCTTTTTGCATCAAGTTTGGACCTCATGCAATGTAGTTTTTTTATATAAGAAATACATCTAAAGATCTTCATGTATGAAATACAAGGTTTCTTGCGATTCCAAGCTTCTTGGGGAGTCATTAATGTGAGTGAACTTATTGGACATCTATTCCTTATATATATAGCATTGACCACAATTTCTGCCTAATATTCATGTCCAAGGTTTTGTGCATGAAACATATTCCTTGCCATCTCCACAATAGTATAATTTGTTCTTTCAACAATCCTATTTTGTTGTGGAGTGTAAGGAGTAGAGGTTTGTCTTGCAATGCCTTGATTTCTCAAAAATTCATAAAAATGCTTTAATATATACTCACCTCTATTGTCTGTATGCAATACTTTTATCTTGCACCAATATTGCTTCTCCACAAGTACCTTGAATTCTTTAAACCTTGAGAAACATTCACTCTTAGCTTTAATAATGTATATTCATACCTTTTTTGAGAAATCATCAATAAATGTCACAAAGTACCTTGCTCCTCCAATTGATGGTGTCTTTATTAATCCACAAATATCAAAATGAACCATCTCTAATAATTTGCTTGCACGTGTTGCAAATCTACTTGGAAATGAAGCCTTTTATTATTTGCCTTGGATACAATCTTCACAAGCAAGTGTCATAGCATTATGATTGAATTGACCAAGATCAAAGTCTTTTACCATAGATTGGAGTTCCTACATACTTTTGGCATTCAAATGATCAAGTCATTGATGCCAAATACCAAACTTGACTTGATTTTGTGAAAAATCGATATATGCCATCACTTCAACTCCATTTACCTTCTTACAATTGATGAAGTAGAGATTGCCATCTCTAAGGCCTTTAGCAACATATTGTCCACTCAATGTCTTCACAAAACATCCATCCATGTCAAATTGAACTTTACAACCATGTGATACAAGTTTGCTCACCAAAAGAAGGTTCTTCTTCATCTTTGGCAAATATAAGACTTCTTTCAATCTGATCCTTTTGATTTGGTCCTTCACCATAATATCCACCACAATGGAGCTGATTCGAATGACTTGTACCATGCCATTATCTTCCAATCATACTTTTGTTGCTAAAATTACTTCATAAGTATCAAATGAACACTTGTATAGTATCATGTACTTAGTGGCACCCGAATCTATAATCCACTTAGACATGGCAGTCATGGAGGCTCCGTCACTTGCCATGAAAGCATAATCATCTCCACCAAAACTATTACTAGCATTATTTGCATTTTCCATATCTCATATCTTAGCCTTGTATCAATTTCTAGCAAAATGACTTATTTTTCCACAAATATAGCAATTCCTTATGTTGTTTTTTGAATTATCACGTTGGTGTGGAAAACTACTTTTGCCTTGTCTTGAGAATAGAGCCAAATCATTACTTTGAAGCTCTTTCTCTTTCCTCTTAGTTACTTCATGTGTAAGTCTTGATGTGGCATAATTCATGGTAAGCTCTTTCATGTTGATAGACTCCAATGCCACAATGAAGTAGTTGTAGGACTTGGGAAGGCTCACGAGCAATGTCAACACAATTTCTTTATCATCAACTGGTGTGTCAACAACTGCTAGTTGATTTGCAAGTCCTTTTACATTATTGACATGACCCATGAGGTATCACGGACACAAAATACAGACTTGATATCTACCAAGAAGTTCAAGAAGAATTGACAAGAACTAGATTAATCAGATGAATACAAGAACAACACCAGAGAGGTGAGCTAGAGCTCCAAGAGATGTGTTGTCGAGACTGGAGAACTCTTCAGTCTTGATCCCAATATATACTTCTATTTAGGAAGCTTCTCAAACAACTTCTATCAATTAGGAAGCTTCTAGAAGGTTCCAGGGACTTGCTTCTAGAAGGTTCTAGAAACTTATCTCTAGAAGGTTCTAAGGACTATGTCCCTAACATCTTCTATCAACTAAGAAGCTTCTAGAAGGTTCCAAAGACTTGCTTCTAGAAGGTTCCAGAGACTTGCTTCTAGAAGGTTCTAGATGCTTGTCTCTAGAAAGTTCTAGAAGCTTGTCTCTAGAAAGTTCTAGAAACTTGTCTCTAGAAGGTTCTAAGGACTATGTCCCTAACATCACCCCCTCCTTTAGCTTCGAGGTCTCTGAGAAGCAATGTTGTTGTCAATCAGTACCAACGCAGGAAAATGAAGATCTGTTGCATAACGTCTGCTATGAACTCCAACTATTGTTCGCGAGGTAAGTGGTTCATCGGCCCTTGAAGCCAACGGTAGTGGCCCACTCCTTCAACTTCTGACCAAGCATGAACTTTCGTGTCTTCATTGTGAAATTGTCCTGCAAATATGCCTTCTGGTTGACCATCGTAAGCAGGCTCGGACTCAAATACAATCACCAGTGATCGGTTACTTGGTATCCTCCGTCGTCGTCATGGTGTAGGTGGTTCTTCATCTCGGGGTCGCCTTCGTGAACTAGTTGGTTGAGATAATCTGACTGGCATAGTATCTATCTCTTGGCTATCCATATCAGAAGACCAAACTATGGCTACTGAAAAAATTCTATTTTATCTTGGAGAAAATAACTACATCAACTACGAATTTTGGTGGTGCTCTCTCCCTTTCTTATATTCTTGGGTGAGCAAGCTTCAGAAAGAAGCTATTGTCAAACCGGCTTAGGTTTATGAGGATGTTGTTGATGAAACTCCTGTACTTTTTGTGGCGCATTGGTGAGATTTTCAGCTGGCTCCCACGTTCTCTCATTAATGTCGTAGCCGCACCAATGAACAAGATACTCCAACTTGCTCCACTTTCGCCGAGAATCCAACACCTTTTCAACCTCGTATTTCTGGTGGTTCTCGATCTCAATACTAGGTGGCAGACATTGCACTCTTCCAAGAAAAGATGACTCTTGATAAGGCTCCAACAAAGAGACATGAAAGACTGGATGTACCTTCATAGAAGCCGATAATTCCAGATGGTACGCCACTGGATTGATTTGCTTTTGGATGATAAATGGTCCCAATCTTCGATAGTCCAACTTATCACATGGTCGCTTGGTCTTGATATTTCGTTGAAGAAGCCATGCTTTATCTCCAATTTTGAAAATAGGTGCTTGATTCCGAAATCTATCTGCAGACGCCTTGTAGGATTCTTGAGCGGATTGTAATTGAAGCTTCAACGTATTTTGAAGCTCTGATAGTTGTTTCGCAAATCCTTCAGCTGCTGGATTGTTATTTGTTGATGGACTCAATAAATCAAGCTTTGGATGATACCCATAGTTGGAAAAGAATGGTGTGTATTGAGTCGACACATGGGAGGTGTTGTTATATGCAAACTCGGCTAGCGGCAGATATGTGGTCCAATCGTCTTACTGATAGTTGATGCTGCATCGTAAGTATTGTTCCAAGACTTGGTTCACGCGTTTTGTTTGACCGTCAGTTTGAGGATGAAAAGCCGAAGAAAGCTTGATATCCACCTTCAGTATCTCAAAGAGAGATCTCCAAAACTTTGATACGAACTGGGTTCCTCGATCTGATACGATATCATCTGGTAGTCCATGATATCGATACACATTATTGAGAAAGAGTCTTGCTGTGACTTCACTGAACGATGCCTTCTTACAAGGGACAAAGTGTGCCATTTTTGTAAGCCGATCTACCATGACAAAGATGCTGTCAAATGAGTTCGATGATGGTAAGTCCGTGATGAAGTCCATAGAAATTGAAGACCATAGTCGACATGGAATCGGCAATGGCTGTAGGAGTCCACAAGGGCGATGCCGAGGATTATTGGATCTTGAATAGATGTTGCAAGAGAGGACAAAATCTTTCACATCCTTCCACATTTGGAGCCACCAAAAATCTCGAGAAATAAGCTCCAAGGTCTTGTTGAATCCAAAATGTTCCGCAGCTAGAAAATCATGGCGAGATTGAAGAACTCGGAGTCGTGCTGGTCCTTTTGGGATATATAACCGCTCTTCAAAGTATAAAAGATCTCCCTCCACCTTGAACTTGTCGTCATTGGCACGCTGCTTAATATCAATGGCTACTGAATCTTCAATAGTTACGGTACGTACCTGATTCAGGAAGTCAGCATCAATTGGCATAATAGTAGCACAAAGCTGAAATTGCTCTAGCTTCAACAATGTCGTACATTGTTGATCAAATGTTGCTTCTCCAGCCTTTGGTACAAGATACGATCTCCTCGATAAGGCATCAGATAGTCCTTGCTGCTTTCCAGGTCGATAAGTGATAATAAAATCGAACCTAGATAGCAACATACTCCATCGAGCTTGACATCGATTTAGAACTCGAGCCGACATGAAATACTCCAAATTCTTCTAATCTGTGTATACGGTCACTAGATGTGCAGCTCCTTCAAGAAAGTGACGCCATTCTTGGAAAGAATCCACTGTAGCAAGAAGTTCCTTATCGTGTATCTCATAATTGATTTCAGCAGCAGAGAACTTTTGAGAATAGAATGCAACCGGATGGAGCTTCTTGTCTTCTCCCATTTATGAAAGTACAGCTCCCAAAGCAAAATCCGAAGCATTAATTTCTGAATAGAAGGCCTTTGTAAAGTCTGGATGTACCAAGATTGGAGCCGTAGTAAATGCGGTCTTCAGGTTTTGAAATGCCTTCTCTGCTAGAGGTCCCCATTCCAGGTTATCCTTGCATGTCAACCGAGTAAGAAGAGCAGCAACTTGAGAGTAATTCTTGATAAAGATCCGATAGAAGTTGGCAAAATCAAGAAAGCATTGTACGTCTCTAACCGTCTTCGGAACCTCCCAGGACACGATTGCTTCCACCTTCTTGGGGTCCATCTTCAAGCCTTCCGTAGTCGCAACGAACCCCAGAAACTCCATCTCTATTTGGTGAAATAAACACTTCTCCAACTTGACATATAGTCCTCGCTCGCGTAGTTTCTCCAATACCAAACGAACGTGTTTTTCATGCTCTTCCTCATTTTTGGAGAATATCAAAATATCATCCAAATAGATGACAACAAAATCGTCAAGGTACTCTCGAAAAATGTTATTCATCATATGTTGAAAGATCGCTGGAGCATTGGTAAGACCAAAGGGCATGATATTATATTCAAAATGGCCATACCTTGTACGGAATGTTGTCTTCTACTCATCTCCTTCCTTGATTCGTACGAGGTTGTAAGCTCCCCTTAGATCAATTTTTGTAAAGATCCTTGCACGTCCAAGTTGTTCTAAGAGACCAGAAATCAAGGGTAACGGGTAACGATTCTTCTTTGTTACCTTGTTGAGGCCTCGATAGTCTACGCACATCCGCAACGAGCCATCTTTCTTCTTCACAAATAAGATGGGTGCTCCAACTGACGATTTTGAATGACGGATGAAGTTCTTGGCTAGATTATCGTTGATGTACTTTCGTAACTCCGCCAACTCCATCTGCGATAGATTGTAGATTGGGCCAAAAGGCGGTTGTGCTCCTTTCTGTAAGTCTATGGCGCAATCATATGGTCTGTGTTTCGGTAGCATGTTGGCATTTTTCTTTTGAAACACGTCTTTAAAATCCTTATATTGCTCCGGTATACTTGCTGTCGAGATCTTCTCCCCGGTAGTTAGAGCCGAATAAATGACAAATGGTGTGCCTCCCTTGGACAATCTTATAAACGCTCTTGCTCCAATAAATAAGGATTTCTCTATTCGGGGTTTTCTACTAGGCTTGCTCTTGGGTGGTTTTGTGAGAAAGGTCATCTTCCTCAACTTCCAATCTATGGATGGGTTATGCTTTTCCAACCAAAAAAGACCAAGAATAACAGGATTTGATGGGGTTCTAATAATATTAAAAATAATATGACTACTATGATCCTTAAACGTCACTTCTATAGGTTCTGATTCATGGATGACACTACCAATTAATAAAGATTGTCCATCTATGACCTCAACGTGAACAGGTTTGGATTTTTGTACTAAAAGGATCTTATGACGCTTTGTAAATTCTTCGTCTAAGAAACAAGCAGATGCTCCTGAATCTAATAATACTAAGGTTCTCAGTTTCTGAGGGCCAATAAGCAAAGGGATTGTAAAACAAAAGGCAGGTTGAGCGGAAAGAAAGAAAACTGGTTGTTGTTGCGATATTTCACTGTCCAGCCGCACGGTTCCTATTGTGGCTAGGCATCCTCGTTTTCCTGAATAAATACACCCCTAGTCTTGATAATACGTCGATTTTACTTCTTGGGGCAGTTTCCAACTTTGTGGCCTTCTTCACCGCAATACAAGCATAGACCTTCCTCCATACACCGCTTTTTTTCTTCTAGAGTAAGAGATTTGACACGTACCGCATCAATTTGCATGTCTTCCACCTCTGAATGTGAATTCACGTTGCTTGCCGATATAGTTGGGGTGTGGCGAACCGTATGTTGTCTTGAACGTTGGTCTTGGCGACGTTGGAATAGGCGGTTATCGCACTTCACAGCTTGGCTAATAGCTTCGTTGAGCGTTTGCGGATCAGGAAGAGTTAACAGTAAATCCTTCACATCGTCCCTTAAACCCCAATAGAATTGACTCATCAACGCTTCTTCGTCCCAATTGATGTCGCATGCTAATTACCTGAAGTCTGATGCATAGACTGATGTAGAACGCATTCCTTGTCGTAGTGACCGGATCTTTGTTATAGCCCATCAAACCTTGTCGTGTTCACCAAATGCTTCCGCAAATGCCTCCAAAAAGGTTTCAAAGTTGTTTAGTATGGATGATCGTTTCTCAAACAAAGGAGCAAACCATGATAGAGCTTGTCTTGTAAGTAAGGTTCCAACAAGCCCAACACGTGACTCCTCCGTTGGATAGCGTTCGGGCTGTAAAACTGTTATCAACCTGATTTGGTTGACGAATCCTCGAAACTTGGAACGTGTACCATCGAACTTGTCCGGAAGGCTAATTCGGAGTTCCTTATGTTGTAGAACCAGCGGTGCTTGTCGAACCTGAGGCAAAGTTGCTTCTCCAAGTGTAGAAGTTTGAGGCTGGTGCAACCTAGATTGTGCCATCCCAGATGCTCCATCATTATGAAGCCTTGCCACGACTCCTTCAATCTCTGTAATTCTTTGTGATAACGTAGCGAGGGCATTCATGATAGCATCTAACTTGGACTCTGAACTTTTCGTCATACTAATGTCTTGGCCCCCGACCATTCTAAGAGAAGGACAGGAATGACTCTACAAGAAGACAATATTGGTTTAGAGGAGCCAACAAAGTTCTATTTTCTTCTTCCAATGGTAGATGTTGTCACCTCTAAACTTCTCAATCACTCTCAAACGCTCATCCTTACTTAAAGCCATATCTAAATAAGGGATGTATCAAAGAAAATCAATAATAGAGAAGATAAAACTCTCAAAATCAACAAAAAGGTGTTGTTGCCTTAAAATTCTAAAATGCCCTCTTTATGAGTAAAATAATGAATTCATTCTTTGATCACTCTCAACTTCACTTATAAGACTTCTCACAAGTCTTCCACATTATCAAAACCTCTCTTACAAGCTTTGCCTCTCTTTTATCACCTCTAATGTCTTATAACACCTCTTTTTACTATAGAAAGATCTATTAGGAACTTAAGCACATGAAAGTTCAATGTTAGTGTATCAGTGAGGTAGGTCAGCAAAGAAGATACCACTAGTGTTTTAAAACAACATTCTAAAGTGTATAATAATCTTCAAGACCATGAATGCACTTAACAAGAAGTAAGAGCATAACTACATCAACAACTAGATGCAAAAAAAGATTTAGAAGATATCAAACTCTAACATTAGCAACAACCATAAGATCTACTCCTCATAACAACAAAACAACTTCAAAGAACTTCAAAACTCACAAATAAAGGTGAGTGGGTCCATAACCTATTGAAGAAATAGAACTTTGAAGTCACAACACATATCATCGGCAAGATTGTACACAAACATAGTATGAAGTAAGATATCTCTCACTTCCAACACCCAATACTTATAGGTTGTAGTTGTTGTCCTACAAGACAACTTCCACTCATTGACTTTTACACACATGATCCTTGCTCTTAGAATCCTTTGGTATCTAACATACCTCAAGAATATCCTATGATTCTTAGATCCTTTGGCATCTTACTAACCACAAAGGTATCCTATGCCAAACACTAATTACTCTTACCTAGTATTTGGATATTTCCTAGTTCATACTTTATCTTCTTAACTTTGACTCTTGGTCTTTGACCTTGTCTTCTATCTATAGGATGTCCTTTCTATACACCAAGAGTCAACTCTTTGACCATTATCAACTTACTTAAGGTAATATCCTCTACAAGGTAACTTATTCTTCTTTCACTTTTACTTCAACACTAATTGCTTGAAATGAGCATAGAAAATGCACTTACAAAAATGAGACACTGCGAAGGGCCGTGCGATTAGTAATTTCCAGGGGTAATCTGACACTAGATTGGCAGGTGGGTACTTTAGGGGGAATGGTAGTTTGTTTTTTGGAGATGGGACTATGTGGCCACATTTGCTTGCCAAAGCCTTTGCAAGTGAATCCAATGAGGCAAGTACAAGATAGATTTGCAATGCAAAAGCCCTGGTCACACAGGCATTGATGCACATGCCACTACCAATCAAGGCATGTAATCTGGCTTCCAGGATCTTTCTGCAACCCCAGCCTACCAAAGGGGCCGTAAGGTAGCGTTGTTAAAAAAAAACTATAAAACGCAGTGGAAAACAAAGCTGGTGGTCCTGAAGTATCCCCTCTTCCTTCCACATGTTGGAAGCTGGAAGCACGAGCTATCGGAGTGCAATGTTGGACTTGGTTTCTCTGCATAACGTGATTTATTTTTTATTTTTTTATATCAACAAGGAGATGTTGTGGCACAGTTTCCCTACTTGCTGGGATCTGTCTCTGTGTGTTCCCCACTGCAACCTGCAACTAAAATGCTGAATAAAGCAGACAAAATAGTGTCATAAAATCTAGGCTATGCTAGTGGTGCTCTTCACACAGGTGAGGGGAACGTGCCTATTCCCCGTGAGAATACTCAAGTTGCGAAGCTCAGCAGGCGGCAGAGATTGTGCTTCAAAACTATTCTTGTGTAAAGAATCAGTGCAGATCGGCCACCTCGACAAGTAGCACGTCTGAATCAGCAGATCTGAGTAGGCACAGGAGCACTTGGCGACATCTCGTCTGCAGCATTGAATGGCAGGTTGACAACAAGTTTGATCTTTGCACGAATCACCTAGAGGACGACGTTCAAAACAAGACGCCGGTAACAAAAGAACCAAAACCAGAGCGCACCATTTCTCAAAATGGGAAAAGTAGTTGTCTTTCTAATGTTAGAAACGGACAAGTCGGATAGGAACATTAGTATGCTATTCTAACAGAATATTTATGACGCTGTTTTAAAAGTTCTGGTAGGCATTAAATGCACTGCTTCTCTGACAGGTGCGGTGCGCAACAAAGGCGGCTGGGCCCAATACCAGCTTATTCGCAAGTTGACAGTTAATTCTATAATTTGAAACCTATTTGCAAATAGCAGCTGTAAACTTTAGTTGTGGAGGGGAATGATTGGATGAAGTTGGAGCAAAAAACCAAATGCAGAACTGTAATTTAATCATAGCACTGGAGAGTTGACAGATGAGGCGAAATCCTCGCGCTGTGTACACATTCCAAGCGTTTATATTCATACCACGTGGAATTTTACGATTGTCAGTACTAATGGACCGCCATTTCCCACTAAAAGGAAAAAATGACGTAGCACAGATGATCCTTGCAAAATGCAGAGCTTCAGAGCATTGTGTAGTAGAAAAGAAGAGTCGACGTTTAAATTAATCGCCTATGCTGGGGAAAGGGCCTCATGACATTGCCCTGTATGAACTCGCGTGTTTAGAGCTACACTAATCTCTTAATAAACGCTAACCGAGCCTAATAAAGGGGCAAACACAATCCAGAGATCAAAATGTGTTGTGAATGGTTACCTCAGAACGCTAATCGATCTGAGCACTTGAGCGTCTACCTACAAAAAAATTGGAACTAAATTGAAATGCAGCCAATATCAACAAAACCGAACCTCTGGAAAGGAATCGAGCTCACATTCATCACTTCCGAGGTAGTCTATGTAACGGAGAGCCATTAGTTCGAGTTCGAGGGACTGGCTTTGGTACAGAAGGCCATCGAGAACTAGAAAAGATTTTTACACCTCTCGCGGATCTACAAAAAGGACGGGCTGTGGAGGAGCGTGACACCAGTCGAAGTTGGGTTTGGAAGGGACTTTTTCCTTAAGCGATTTGATGCACCAGATATCCTCGGTGGAGGAGAGTCTCTTCCAGTGAGGTATGCTATTCCATGCAGGATCGGTGGGGGCAACTTCAGACATAACCGCTTTACAATCATTCTTCCTTGCCAAATTATGTGCATGCCAGCAGAGAGAATGCAGAAGCTCAGGACCTCCATCACCTTCGCAATGCAAACCAAACATGAATTGTACACCGAAAGGATGGAAGAAATTGGGGACGGAGGGTACCCGACACCCAGGGAGGCAGAAATCCACCAATCTGGACAATGCCGCCCCTGTTTTCTTGAACCATGAGGCGTTTTTGTACTCGCACTGGAACAAATCGTTGCTCCTCCATACGCTCAGCATGGCCCATGACGCTCCCTTTGCCCAGCTTGCGTCGACCACTTTGCCACCCCTGCCCCCCTCGCATGCAAAATTGTTTAACTCCTCATCGAGGCGGCTCTCCTTGAACGAGGCAATCCAAGTGCCTTCGCAGAGTTTGTTGCGCAGAACAGCGTCAATGTCCTTAGGGAAGAACTCGGCAGTGCTCATTGTGGCGCTATACAACGCTACAGCGTGATCGGGGGCTATCTTCGTCAATTGAATACGTGATGAAATACGGCGATCGTGGACGTGCACAGGTTGGATGAAGATTCCAGGAGTGCGGAAGTGGCGGTAGCTGAGACGCTCCGTGAAAAGCTTCAAGGAGGCTTCATTGTCCTTCTCCGTAGCCATGTAGACGTATTCAACGTCCTGTTCGCGACACCATTCTTCCATAGATTGTACCAACTTGAACGCAATACCTATCCGTCTGAAAGAAGAAAATAGCAACAATTAGTTTCCGGGCATCACACTGCGTGTTCAAGTTCTGTACGCTCAGGAGACTTGCGGGCGAGTATACCTATGGCGGGGGCAAACTCGTAGACCGAGAAGGTATCCCACCCGCGCATACTTGCGGATCGAAGCTTTATCTGAGCATGCAGCGCTCTGACTGCACACCACCTCCTTCACACTGCCTCTGATAACCCCTACAATTTCACCTCCGATTTCGGCGACCTGTTCCAAACACAACAAGCAGATTATTCAAACAATTTCCATGCATTACGCGGGTGATAATCGACACTGGTGCTCAGAGGACTTAAAACGAAACTCTCGGCAATCATTCGGGCCTTACCAGCATGTGGAATGCGGGAAGATGACGAACTCGACAGAGGGGATCGCCCAACCAATCAAAGGTAAGAGATTCGGACCCTGCTGGGCCCATTTCCACACGCTTGTCGAAAGCTGCAAGCTGTTTCACATCAAATTCGTTGTATTTGCGAATGATGATGTGGAGGTTGGACCTATCCTCCACGGGAGTCACTTGAGAGACCATTTTCATCTCTAAACTTGGAAGGAAAGAAAGAAAGAAAAAAGATCACAACGCAGATTCCAGGGTGATTGATCCGAACGCAATCCTTTTCACTCCGCTCACTGCCAGAGAGGAGATTCCAGGGTTGATTACAACAATGTCATCAGCGATGAGTCCATCCCTCACGCTCCTCTGCAATAACCTCGACATCTAGAACCGGAGGTCCCAACTGGACCGAATCCAACTTTCGCCCTCAGGAATGTGACACCATCCCCCACGACTGAGACGACCACCGCCAATCACTCCTCAACCCGGGCTCCATGAGCACGCACAACACTACCATCCAAATATCCTCACTCACACCTTGTCCTCACTCCCGGCACGACCTCACCCTCTAAAAATCTCTCAAAACATCGGAACCATCAAACCTCCCACTCCCCAAACTTTGACTCTCCCCAAACAGAAAACAACCAGCTGCGTTGCGGCGCGCGAGACCAACAACAACAACGTACGAAAGGCGATCTTCACAACAAGACGAAGCGCACAATTACACGAGCGAGTTGGAAGTATACTACTCCGAGAAAGGGGATACACACTACTACTCCGATAATGGCAAGGATCGCACAGCAGCAGGGAGCTATGAGCTGAGAGGATTCCGAATCTCATGGAAACGAAGGGGTGGTCTTGAACCCAGGACGGAGCACACACACACACACAATAAAAAAATTAAAAAAAAAAAAAAAAAAAAAAAAAAACGAGCGAGAGAGAGAGAGAGGGAGCGCCGCCTAAAGGTGAGAGAAATGGGGCGAGATCGTTGGGAAAATATAGACTTGAACTAACTGGGCTGAACACATCAACGCAGCATTACAATGGACAGCCAACACGGGATCTTTTAGGCGCCGCCAGCCAGCCTTGATGGCAATGAAGGGCGAGGGAGAGGGATCCAGCTTCCTCTTCCTCCTCCTCTTCCTTTCTCCGGCTCGGCCCGGACCTGCTGTGATAGGTAGGTTCGGGGGCCCAGACCAAATTGCGACCTCCCTCCCTCCCTCCAGCCATTCATCGCAAGTCCGGAACCGTTAGCAGGAGAGCGGCGGAGGACTGACCCGACGATGCCGATTCGACCCGAGGGGCACGGGGCGCGGGGGATTGATCTAGGAATCGAATCCTTATCCCCTCCTCCTCCTCTGCTCTGTGGCAGCAGCCACCTTGTGAATCAATCCCACGTTGCGCGGTTGCTTTGGCGGCCCTCGCGTGGAGTTAGTTTTCTGGCGACCGAGAAAACTCATGGAAACTTGGAACCTTGGCCCGCTTACGGCGTCGTCACCCCCCGAGAGCTTGTACCCAGATGAAAATAGTCCACGGGCCCATGATGCTGTTGCCGTTTTCCAAATTTGGTTTTGGAGATCCCAAATTTGTGAGGAGGGGTGGCACTGCAAAAAGGTGTCCCACCAACTCGCCCTTTTGGGTTGGTTTGTCGACCATAATCCTTTTTCCATCCCCACTCTGCGTAGCGTCAATTCGTATGGGCCGTCGTATCCAAACCCAGGCTTACAATTCTGCGAAACTTAGAAACTCCAAGTTGGCAGGCGGTCCCCGCATTTCTGTTGAGCAGTTTGCATGATGTTATTTATCAGAGCCCCTAGCGGTCGGATGGCAGCAGCTCGTTTCGGGACGGAACAACACTCCCCAGAGGAGCTGCTCCTTGCTGGTGCTGCTGCTCTGACACTGACTCCTCCTCCTCCTGAGATGGAAAGCATGCGCGCAGTGCGAGGTTGAAGCCCATTCCCCTGGAATTCGGTAACAACGATTTCAACCCGCACTTGTTTGTGATCTCCGTTTCAGAGTGACGAGAACGCCTTTTGGTTTTTCCATTTTCTCTTCCCTTACTATATATCTTCACTATTCCACTATTCCCTTCTCTTGCATGCTTCTTCGGTGTGTGCAAGGATTTCCTCAGAAACCTTCATTCCGGGAATAGCTTCATCATTTCATGGTTTTCTTTTCTTTTCTTTTCTTTTTTTTCCTCCAGACTAGTTGCTCTACTCTGCCTTCATTCTTCCAAGCATCATGAACTTTTTCTCACTTTTTTGGGAGTCCTGGATTGGAATCTGATAATGCTGCTGCTCTCTGTGTAACTGTTTGTGTAAGAGTATTATTGTGTGTTGTATCTCTATTCATTAAATAGTCCTCATAGAGAAGAAGCCTCCACAACCCATTTACTCAACAAGTTTATATATGGCAGTGGAACTGGAAGCTTGTTTTGAGGTACTTACAATGAAGAAGAGCAGAGCCAGCTGCTCAGATGCTTCTAGAAGGGCTCTAAACTCCTCATAGGGTTACAGAACCAACCCACTACATCATTTCTTGTCTAGGATTGGATATCAAGCTGAATACAACTTGGTGGTGCCATGGTGAGTTTCATTGCCAAAGCCCCATCATCAAAATAAAATAAAATAAAATATTTAAAATTTGTGGTTTAATGTGTACTTTGAGGGAGCATTGATAGCTGCTGGAATAGAAGCTGTATCAAATAGGCAAGATAGGCAAGATTGTGTAAGATTTTTCACTAGGAGTTTTGTGATGGAGCAGTTGAGATTATAAAAAGTTGGTTTTATTATTATATGGAAAACAAAGGGGGCTGCTGTCTCATTTTTATGAATTAATTAATTTATTTTTCTTTTTTTAAATACACAACCATTTATAAAGAGAACTAGAAATCTAGGTAGGAGCTGCATGTCCAAGGGGAAGGATGGGATGGTTTTTTACAAGGATCATGCACAAAAGTGCTGAAAAACTAGGTCAAATGTGTCTTTATATTTCTTTTTCTTTACTTCATTGTTGTCTTCTTCGTCCCCTCCTCTCTCTTTTCTATGTATTGCCCTAATTCCTTATTTCATTATCTTATTCTCCTATTCCTTTGTTGTATCTCTTCTTAAAGAACTGGAAATTTATTCATTTCAATGATAAATTCATGATAGTTTGCTTGAATTTATCATGAGAATACATGCATGCCAAAAGGGTTTTTACTTTTATTTAAAATTGAACTTGCAGACTCTCATTCTGATTTCAACCTTTATTCATGGAGTAATTTCATACATACATGTCTGTATATATATATATATATATATATATAAACCAACCTATGTTCGGCTGGGGTGTCAAAAAATCTCATTAGCCGGGGCAATAGGGTGGTAAAACCCAATTACTCAGTTATTGGGATCAAAGGATGGGACAGGCTGACGGCAACAATAGCAGCAATGGTGCAAATGAACCTGACCCACACCTGGCTAACATGATGCCATTTTTTATTTTATTTTTAATTGCAATAAGGAGCACTAATTGGTATATATATAGTGTGTGTTTTTCTGTTTGATTGGCTGCAAAAAATGTACTCAACATTGGCATAACCAATGGTTTAACCACTAGTATGTATGTAAGTATATATATATATATATATATATATATAGTTAAATGTTTTTGTGTGGGTGAGAAAGAATAAAAGAAGTAGAACAAAGATGATAGTTCAAAGGTCAGTTTTTGAAACATGTATATAAGTAACATTTGAATCAATCAATTAATCAGTACACAATGTGTGTATGTGTTTATGTGTGGACACACACACACATACATGCACACACCCTCTCTCTCCTGTTTATGTGATTCCATCTGATCTGTGACAAGGTACTCCCCAGGCGATTCAAAGAGTGTGGCCAACAAGTGCATGGAAAGCATGAAGTTTCAGTGGGGAGCTAATGGAAGCAATGGTTCTAAGCTGTGTATCTGTGTCAGATGAGCATCTTAGACAACCAGGCATCTCTGAAAATATGGGAAGTCCTGGTGGGATAGGAGACAATGCCAGCACCTGTCCTGTGCAGAATGACATGGGTCTGAGCAGCAGCTTTTGTTTTGTGTTGTGTTTTGCTCCCTTACTGTACATGTATGTGTGTGTGAATGCATGAATGAATGGAGAAAAATCTCACCATGTCATGAAATATGAGTGAAGTAATATAACATACTTGGGAGTGGTAGGATACTATCTGTGGAAGCATCAAAGAATGTTTCAATCTTAAAAGTTGAAAAAGCTAATAAATCTCTAAACCTCCAATTATATGTATATATATATATATATATATATGTAGGAATGCAAGAAAACAGAAAAGTAAGATCAAAGCGGAAGTGTCCATTTAATGCAATTATTATTTGTCTCGTTGCCCAAGTTCTTTTATTATGTAGTATGATTTTCAACATGAGAATGAAAGAAAATAGAGAAAGAGAGAAGATGGAAATTTAATCTTACTTAAACAGTAAATCAACCTTTGGTGACTCGCAGCTAGGTGAAAAAACTCCAACATGTTTACACAACCCATTTGTGGCTTTTTCGTTTGTAGATCCTTACCCTCAATGAGAAGAGAATTCAGCTCCGTCTTTTTCACCCATAGTGATCTGATTTTGCAGCGCAAGGATGAGCAGCTGCTGATGATCTAGTGGCGTGGCTTCCGAGGCGAGTGTGAGCTCATAACACTCCAAAACCTCAGTTCCCCATGTAGTAACAGTAAGTGGTAGTTGTAGTTTGTTTGTTTGTTTGTTTGCTCACTGACGAGCTTGAGGTACTACCCTGATCATCGACTTTTGATGGGATCACACACAGGAAGCCAGCCACTGAAAAGAAAAAAGAAAAAAATGGAGTCCAATCCAAGAGCTCCAACAGTTGGTGGCCAAGCCATGGATCAAATCCAACTCTGCCAAGAAAATCGGCTCAAAATTGCAAGCAGAGGACACACACACAGTAGCAAAGCAGAAGAGCCTGTCGGTCTTGTCTGAGACACAAGTTCTTGACTGTAGCTCTCGTAGCGTCATCTCCCCAGTTTTGCATTAGAGCTCCTGGCATAACTTCTTGCTCACATTTGTGGTTTTAGTATTTTGATATTGTCAGGATTGAGGGAGCTGTCTTGTACCAACGGGAATTGCAGTTGCCTTTCATGCATCCCCATGCTTGCAAGCTCCAAAAGACACCGCCATGAAACTCGAAATCGTGTGTGGTATTGGTGTGTAGGGAGGCCCTTAGTCTTAGTTCGTACTTTGGTAGCAAGTGCTGTGTCCCGATTAGTGGTGTGGTTTACAGGAAATGAGGAATGTTACTAACATTACTGTTTTGGGAAACTTAGCTCTATGCTTGTCTCCGGACTAGGATGTGCAAAAGAAATTTCAATTTTGAACCAAAATATATTTATATTTGACGAAGTGACACTGAAGCAAATATTGAGGAATCAAGCGAAACCAAGGTGTTCCCGTGAGCAAGAGCAAGCTAAGGATATTTACGCACTGGTTCTCCAGGTTGTACTAGAAAGGCATATCTGAGTATGTGCACGATGTGAGTTGTAAACCTTGGTGGAGTTCATATGGCTTTTGAGGCTGCTGAATAGCCGCATCAAAGATGACAATGTGAACAAGGCTTGATCGGTCATAGTGCACACAAATCATGCGAGTGTTCAACACACAGGAGACAGGGCAGGAAATTGTTCACAGCTCTCTCAAGCATTCGCTGAACTTTTCAGCAACGCTTAAGAGTAATAGGGATTTGAACAAGTGAACAGACAGTGGTGTGCTGCATGCCTACTGCTACTATTACTGCAGCAGAGCCGGCCGCTGAGCTGGACCCACTCTCAGCTAGTTTGACATAATCCAGCAGTGTGGGAAATAGGTGCAAGACAGGTCTTTACGATGGGGGCCAAGGTATGGGTAAGTGCATGACCTGTAATCTAAGGAGGTTTATGTCGGCCTTTCTGACTGCTTGGGCGACTGATCTGACTTAGCGTCTACTCAGATGCTGACTTTTCAGAGGTTTGAATCCATGACCTTTATCTAAACAGCGGTCATCTCCACATTGGATCTGTCAATGGGGGCGATTTAGCTCAAAAGAACGTCTTCCTTCCGCACGCTGTGCCGTGCTACCGCATGAGCGTTAAGACACAGTTTTCCTCCCCATTTGTATTTGTTGCTCTGCGAAAACATACGAGCCCAATAAGACGAAATATTGTCAAGTTCTCCAATTGAGTGTGTACAGTGGCCGCCAACAGGATGTCACAGAATGTGTAAAATTCTTCCAAAAAAGGGGAGACACTCCGGTTATCAGAGAAATTAGATTTGTTAATTCAGGTCAAATAGACAATGGATATGCCATTACCACTATTGAGTTCTTGTCGATTAGGAGTGCGTAGACGACTTCACACCAGTTTCGCCGAAATCACTTGGTATAATCCAGTGATTGAAATGCTTGAAATCATATCTAAGTAATTTTCCACGCTGCAAACACTTGAAAAATACAGAAATAAAATAAATTAGTCGTATTGCTCATTAAATTCAGTAAGCGGATAAAGCTCTAAAACATTGTGACAGTTTATTAACATGTCATATACACCCACTGAATCTTCATTGTTTCAGGCACTAGTACATAACTACTAATACTATGAAAATAACAGGTTGTAGAAGAAGTCAAAGACTGTCCATCGGTCCCTAGGATAACACAATCTGCCTTGGTTTTCTAAAAATAATTTAAACAATTTATTATATTTAAGAAAATGACAGACGTAGAAGCTTTCTGCAGGCACAAATGATTTCAGAAAGGCTCAGTTCACTATGTCTTACCTCAAGACAGATGGTAGAGGATAGAAACACAGAAATGAACAACATTAAAAAAGGGACGGGATTAGGCACTATGGTCAATCTCAGGATATCCTTCAGAATGCTCCTATCTTTCAACTCTAACGAAGAAAGCTAGGATTGAAGCATAGAAATAATCTGAGGAATATTCCAAATCGGAAAAGGGGACTAATCCTATTGGTAGTTGGTATCGTGTGACCTTCCAAATCTGAAAGAGAGCCCCAATCCAATCGGCGCTTGGTGTTACGTGATCCGAGATGCTAGAGAATAAACCATGACAGATACAAACTTTGGCTTCATGGATCAAAAAAATCATGTAAGCTGTTACAGGGCAATGGGTGCAAAGCTATGACACTGAAATCTCTTCAATTCCAAGACAGGGTGGTGCTTGAAGATCGATTTAAGCCACGTCTTACAGATCATGCTGCAGGATATCCATCAAGCCAGAGAAAAATCTACAACAAGAGCTTGAGATAAATATCTGGTATGTAGAGAGGAGCACACCTTTTGATTGGAAGTCCACTTGTAGCTTTGGAAATGCATTGTGCGTATCTGCTTCCAGTTTTAACAAGGAACTTGCTTTAAAACCATCGAGGAACAACCTGAAAAGACATACTCATTTGGCTCAGCCATCAGGATTTTATTTACACCTCGATTCATGTTCTCACCAGACGCCTGAGTCATATGTCGTGTGCACCATGCAGCACATGATAGCACACAATAGCACAGAGCAGCACAGAGGGGCACACAGCAGCACGCTGCTGAACATGATTTGTTATTAAAATGGGCTCGTACCAAGCTGTAACATTTTTGAAATGAAGAACTGTTCATTGTCAGAAGGATCCTTCACAGTGGTATCCTTGGAAAAAGTGAATACATCCAGCATTATTTACTAGGTTAAATTCCACAACACTGAGTTTGTCACAAGTCTATTAACCGTAAAGAAAAACCCTGGGTTTTGATGTCAATGGTACAGTTATGAAATTCCTAATCTGTTTACGCCGATTGTTCAGTTCACTGCACGCTGGAGTTAAACTAAAAAATGCACAACTTGTCCAACGAAGAATCCCTGACGCTTGATTTTCCCTCCACGATAGGCCTGAAACTCATCTCCCATTCTCTCATACGGGGTGGTTTCCCAATTATGGAATGTGTAAAAGACCAGCAATATGTCAGAACTGTGAGCCGAGGAAAGGCAGTTCATCAGAAAATCCGGGTTTAGGTCCCGCTTCTTTATGACCACTCTCATGCAATAGAATTATTGGGATTAAGTATTGTACTGATCTAACTTCTACCCAAATATTCAAGGTTCCTAAAATTTAGAGACCTGATATACCAATTAAGTGGAAGCAAAGTCTTCAACGGGTTTTCAGGACCACCAAGAGAAAGTGGTATCTGCAAAAACTACTAGACCAATAGCTTACACCACAAAGACGGTTACCTGGCTGAGACTTAAAACAACGACCTCCTTCGCAATGCCTCCTTTCTCAACAAGATCCAGTAAAACCTGCCCAGAGAAGTAATCAGTAATACCGTCGAACTGAGTGAAACTGCCTGCTAAGGTTCTAATCAGAAGCCGTGGTTGAGAACAAATAAATGAAGTCCAGCAATGTTTTTACCACTTCAAGAGAATTAAATATGAAATAGCATGCAAAACTTCATTAAAATGTCGATTAGTAAGAATAAGTTGTGCAGTAATTTCAATTATAAAGCACATGAGCCATCACATCTATAGAACTTACGTCACGATCATTTCCAAGCACAAATGTCTTGCAAAGAGGGGCATAAGCTCTCATGGTAGCGGCGTTCGATATTAAGAAGCCCAGGTAGTATTTCCTTGGTTGCATCTATATATTCCTGAAATAAGATGGTTGGACTTGAAGTGGCAATTCTGGTACAAGTTCGCACTGAGATCATGCTTAAGCCTACAAGTAACTTCCTGGTGCTGCAACGTTGCTCACGATCAGCATTTAGCGACATTACTTCCATTTAAGAGGCCATGAAGAGCCCAGTAAGATCAACTGCAAACCTGCTGTAACTCATATTCTGATTGTCTGGTCTTCTCATCTACTTCCATGAAAAGTGTTCTCGACTAAGACTCAGAACCATGTGACTGCTGGGCACCAGACACTATATCTCACAAAAGAATCGTTGCTGCCGAGCTTGAACGTTATCCCTACCGATACTCGAGTTGTAGGACCGCAAATTTTTTGCCATGCTGAAAGCTTCCATTCTTGTTTTTTAAGCTAAAAATTGCATCCATCCCGAAACAGAAAAACAAAATGTCACACAGGGACAAAAAGAGCATAGGTACCAAACCGGGATCCACTCTTGGGCATCGGCATTCTGACATAGCATCGCATCAAACCCACCTGCACGCTTCCATTGCTGATACCCAAGTATCGCACCATTCACTGCACTTCTGCTGCATACTCTGTTACTTCAAGTGCATTTTGCATCTGTGACTCCGAAACTACTTCCAACAGAGTCACACCAGCCCGATTAGAATCCACCTGAAAAGACGAATTTTAAGCTCTGAAGTGGGAAAGTCTCCAAATTGTTCTTACTTCCCCCAGCATCAGGGTTTTTAGGATTCAGCCATAGACTTCAGGGTACACACCTGGGATAAGGAGGAGTCAGAGAGATGGTCATTTGCAGCGTGAATCAGTTTGCCAGCATCTTCTGAAAACCTGAGCAACCCAAAATTCAGCTATGGCCGCCGCCAAACTCCACAGACAAGTCGACATCGATGTAGCCCCTCTCGACGGTAGGAATGCTAAATTGCGAGATGCAGCAACTCCTCTGAACAAGATCAGGGTAAAAGTACTGCTCTCTGTCGAACTTAGGCTTCAATGTAATGTCTGCCTGGAGAGATACTCTGTTTCATCATCGCAGGGGTGGGTGTACGCTGGTCTACTGCTTCGAGAGGGTTTGCACTACACAGAGAACTCATGATTTGTTATGCTGCCAGTATGTTCCATTTCCATTCCCATTTCAATATCCCCCAATGCTGCAACTCCTCTGAACAAGATCGACACGTCTGCACCGAGGTTAGTCCCGTTCAGCGCCATGACAGCATAAACGCCCGCTACTCCACTAATTGCTTTTTAATCAATTTCGAATTCTGCATGTTTCTCTAAAAAAAAAATTGAACTGCAGTCATCAAAAAACATGATCCAGCTCGTCATCCAAGGCTCAGAAAATTTGTAACCACTCCACCACGACTGCTCAGTGCTCTTCGGCTCCTCGAACCCTCAACATCTCAATGCACAATCGTTACCCCACTATCGTCCCAGCAAAAACCGCCCCCAATGAATAAATAAACAACGATGAACGAAAGTAATAACTGAAATAGAGTAATTCAATATGTGCAATTCTTAACTGTACCCAACTTGATTAGAGCAGTCCATCTCGTGACGACGGTAGAGAGATCGACGATTCAGATTCTACAACCCAGAATGGCCTCGGAGTATGAATAAAAAAACCTAAAGTTGAAGAACCGAGTTAACCATCTTCGATCAAATGAATTGGGTCATCCGCTACGGGGATGAACAGGAGCCGTATATTCCCAAAAACACAAACTAAACGAATTTCTATCATTTTGTGAACATTGTTTTTTGAGATTCATGCAGATCGTATGCAGGAAGTTGGATTCGGTGATTGGAATTGAAGGAGAGCAGATATTACGGTTTTTTTGAGGTGGGTCTGCCTGAGACTTAGGGTTGGGGAGGACCATCGGAGGTAATGTTTTACAGAGTGTTTTAGAGGAGGAGAAGCATTTTGAGGGTCAGGAAGATGGCTATCGTCAGAGCTGGTCGGCATCTGCTGGCTCGAGCGACAGGAAAGCAGGCGAATGCAAGCGGGCGTCCAGTGCGGATGATTCGACCCGTGCGCTTGAAGCGGGAGGAGCCGCCGTTGCCAGTTCAAGCGCCCTTTACACAAGAGATTTTTGACACGCCAAATATCAAAATGGCTGTGGGCATGGTGTTGGCAGTGGTGCTTGCGAAGCTTACCATGATGGTACGAGTTTCGGCAATTTCGTAATGTCTTGTTGATTCTGGTTCATTTGCATGATTTTTGGTTTCTAGAGAGATTGAGAGGTTGTGCACAGAGGCCCTGCTTGTGGATGGGCGGCTAGTAATGGTGCAATTCTTGTAAACGGTTAATTTGTATTTTGTATGTTTGCTATGCGTAGTGTTTGACTTCTCTAGGATACTCAGAATTTTTTCTTTTTTCTTTTTTCTTTTTCTTTTTTTTGTAGATGTGGATACGCGTCGATATGTTTCCGGAAAGTGGTAATTACGTGTTCTGAGGTGTATTTGAGGTGTATCTTCTCTTCAGTACGACGAGTCGTTGGAGCCGGAGCGAATTGAGAGGCAAGCTAGAGAATTCGCCGAGGTGCAGGCCAATTTGAAGCCGTTAAGTAGAGATGAATGGGAGGAGATCCAGGAGCTTCGGCCGCGGACGCCGTTTGAGTCCAAAATTGGTCGATCTCATTCTCGCATTCGAACAGGAGAAGTGTTAAGCCTTGTGAGTTCATAGCTGAATTTTCCCTTGACCTTGAGCTTGATTACATGATCAATGCTCCCGACTGTTTTTGCTCCTACCGTTGCCTTGTGTAGAGTTGTAGACGTTTCAGGAAGTTCTGTTGCTTGAATTTGCAGGGATAGTATAACTCCCATGCTGTTACTTGTTTGAGATTTTTTCCACGACGGTGTGCATGCTTGAATGTATGTGGAGATTAAGGATGTTTTGAGGTAGGATTTTATACCATTTAATGAAAAAAAATTAGGTGTAACTTATGGTATATTCGTGTGATTGTGCTGCATAAATCAGGAGGACATTAAGGACTGGGCCTTCGATGTTCTGATGGAGGCTATGATGCGAAAGGAGGAAACGGTGCAACGATCTTTAGAACAATAATCTTGAAACCTAAAGACAAACACCTGTTAGAGTTGACACACAGCGGCCAGCATTCAGCAATGTTGGAGGCTTTCAACCACTCGTGTATGGATGCTCATTACCTGCATTGCTGGCATTGCTTGCGGGTTTCTGCAGTCTGCTACGTTTCGGCCTGGAGCAGCAAGTGGGATGATTTTCGGCGATGCATGGAAGCCTGTATTCTCACTGGCGAGTAGTTAGGTTCATGCTAAGTGATAAGTAATGTGCAGTCTAGATGAAGCTGCATAGAGCTTTCAATGGCGGGTCTCTGACGGCGGCATTTCTGGTCTAACGTCAGTCTGGTAATCTCGCCTTTAAGCCAATATTTAAAAGTTTCTCTGTTTCCCTCTCAAATGCGTACTCAAATCTTACCCTGAGGATGGTATCCAAGGAGGTATTCAGATTGAATCAGGATCAGGTGTTTATTACTCGGGTCTTTTCACGGCTGTAAATTGGAATCAGTCATTGGGTGCGTACAGTTTTGTATATTCACTTAAAGAAATTGCAGTAATTCTGAGAGAGGAGCCAGAATTTAAATAATATACGCAGTTAGCAGAGTCTACACGTAGCCAGAGAAGTGCTGCTATATTATGGAGGAGTTTGCTTCATGTTGCAACAAGAATTAGTAACCCCACCGTAGTCCAGAGTATTTACAACTGAATATTCAGCTATCTGCATAACGATAGTTCGTTCCACAGGCATAGGAAAAAACTGAAATGCGTGGATTTCTTCACGGCATCAATTGTGTTTATAATCCTTCTCAAACCTACGCCGAAGTTGCAAAACCTTATCGAAAAGCTTCATGTCCATTCCATCCACGTTCCGCCCCACTCTAGCCTTCAGCGTGAGCTGCAAACTTCAAGACCACGTCTGAACATCCAACTCGAAACTGTGCCATTCAAAACTGATAGTTCAACATTTGAAATCCACCAGCATGATTCCCATGTACCTGTTGAGTGGTGTCCACTTCCAATTCGCCGATGAACTCAAATAATGACCCTACGCGAAGCGGGAGCTCCCGCAAGTGCTCGAGGTCGAGTCGGAGAGAAGCACCCGCATCAACTAGGACGGCAATACCGGAAGTTGAGTCAAAGCTCTGAAGGGATCCCACCACACGCAAAGACTGATTCGGGAGGACGAACGATGAACCAGGTTGAAGCTCCTGCAATCGCACCACTAGGCCGGGATTTAGGGTTACGACCGCCATAATTATTAAAAAAAAAACTTCAACAACAATGATGCTTCTGCCCTAACCCTCCAAAAACATCCATGGTACTGGAACTGCATCATGAAAAATGTTCTTCCTCCAAACATTTCTGAAGTGTTCCGTCGATGAAGATCTCTCAAATGGGTATTGGACTTTCAGAGTCAACTAAATTTGGTTACATGAAGTTTTTGCTTCACTTTGAGGAATCACTGTGAGTTTGCAACTGCGAGCTATTTTCTTGTTCTTGGGGTCATCGGTCTCAGTGACCTCTTCGTTTCGTCTCTAGGATATTGTAGCAGGTAGCGTAGAATTAATAGGTTTGTTTTAGGTTGTGCAATGTGACTCGCGGAAGTAATGGTAGAAATGTGTAAATGAGGGGGTAAGTTGGACCTTCCTTTGAATGAAGTGAGAGGTGGCGGTAGGGAGATAATGGGGGTTTGGGAGGAGGGACTGTACGTAAGGAGGTGTTCGAAGGAAGGTAGCGGTGTAGTAAGACCTGTTGTATTCGCGTGTCTGTAATCGCTAAGTGAGCTGGTAGGTATGGTCCTGTGAGGAATCGCCGCTGTGCTTCAGTTGGATTGCCGTTCTTCGAAGGCGGGAAAGTTTGCAGTGATGAACAATGTGATGCATTACTCAATGCTGATGTTATGCTGTGCACTATCCCTTTCTTGAAGAAATCTGAGAAGGTGTGCTGAGAGGCTGCATGTATCTAAGAAGTGCACCATGCTCTTCAACAGTGATATTCTACATGCTCCAGGCGGCACTGAGATTTGTACAGCCTGTAGTTCTTAGAGAGGAGTAGTTTGTGTTGTTTAGCGGCTATCGTGGCCATGGTTATTAGTGTTCCTGGTTATGCACACTAAGAAGGGCGTAGTTTAGAGGTATGGTCGTCTGCAGCTACAAGAACCGTAGACCAGCATACTTCCTGCTTGGGAAGTTACTGCGCATGGGACCGCATTGTCGATGACGAGGAGGAAGAGCAAATGCTGATTTGGATTGAGTTTAATTTGGAAGTCGTACCTTGGACGGTTATCATGAAGGCCTCCAGGAAAACTTTGCTGGTCTTGCTGTGGACGTGGATGTTGCCCTCAGCGTGTGCTGCACTTGCGCCGGAAACACAAGCGCTGCTTGACTTCAAGGCTGGGCTTACTAAGGGCGACATTTTGCTTAGCTCTTGGAATAACACCAATGTAGACTCCCGCGGGTGTCCTGTCCAGTGGAAAGGTGTGACGACGTATGACGGCAATGAATGTCGAGTTGTTGAGCTTTGGCTGCCGGCGAGTGGTTTAGTGGGCAGTATTCCGCAAGCCATTGGCGGTCTACTGAGCCTGGTTAACCTCTCATTGGCGCAAAATGAGCTCGGAGGCGACATCTCCCCAATTTTGAAGCTGCCAAACCTCATGCGTCTCTTCCTCTCTGGAAATGCTTTCTCAGGTGCTCTAAAGTTTGAGGTCGCTTCGAAGTTGGTTGTGGTGGACCTCAGCGACAATAACTTCTCAGGCTCCATCGAAATTCTGTTTCCAGAGGGCCTTGCAGATATGGACCTTTCTGGGAATGCTTTTGCTGGTAACATACCCCAGGAGCTGTTCCAGAAAACTACTCTCAAGACTCTTGATCTTAGTCGAAATAAGTTGAGAGGACCAATACCTGCCGTGCTGCTTATGGTCTCCCTCACAACTCTTAGGTTGTCAGACAACATGCTCGAGGGACAACTTCCACTTGAGTTGTTCAATGAGCAGACGCCACAACTTCGAGAGGTGGATCTCAGTCGGAATCAGCTCAGCGGTAAGTTAATCGATCTTCACTCTTTCACTCACAGATTTTATGTATTCTCGATGTTGTATCACGACTATCACGGAGATTAATCTATAAAGCATAACCTTAAAGAATGGACGTTTTAATCTGGAAGTATTGAACCCATCTCTGAAGCACTTGACACAATAGCTTTGCATGATTTGAGGGAGTCAGAGAATCGCATGTTCCTCAATTATGGTTCTAACTCTATTCCCAAATAATTTTAGGGAAATTACTTCAGTCCTGCTAATAGACACTTTGTTGAACTGATCACGTTTGAACACACAAGAGACCTTATTTTTGACGGGAAGTTTTACTGAAACTCGGCGTTCTGATTAAGTGTCAAAATTAGGATACCTATATCACTAACTCGTTGATGTAGGGTGTGATGGTTAACAACCCATGCCATATTTTCTTCTGGCTTGTGCAGGTAGCTTAGGTCCTGTGACAACCAAAGTCATGAGTATATTGAAGCTTGCTTCCAATGGTCTGACAGGCCCTCTGCCTTCAAAAATACAGTCTTGTAGTGTGATTGATTTAAGTAATAACCAATTTTCTGGAGGAGTATCGTTAAGCAAATGGAGCGCCAACCTCCGGACGCTGGACCTCAGTCATAATAACCTCAGTGGTACCATAGACAACGCATCCCTGGTCCAGCTATTTCAGTTGAATGCTCTCAATCTCAGCTCCAATCAGCTTTCTGGTTCTATCTCTCCACAGCTGTTGGCATCGCCCTCCATCACTGAGCTAGTTTTATCACACAACCAATTCCAAGGGCCTATTCCCAATCCGTCCACGGCAACAACTTTGCCCCTCAGTTTATTGGACCTATCCTACAATCATTTAAGTGGAGGTATTCCTGATTCATTAGGTTCATATCTTAAACTCGTTGTTCTCAACTTGAGCACAAATCAGTTGGAGGGAACCATACCGGGGCGTTTATCTAATCTGGTGCAGCTTCAACTTCTCGACCTGTCCAAGAACTTGCTGAGTGGCCTCATACCTGCAAAGCTCTCTTCACAGCTAGAGAGCTTGAATGTATCTGGCAACAATTTATCAGGCACAGTACCTTCAAATCTTGCCATCTTTTCGAACTCATCTTTCTATCCTGGAAATCCGAACCTCCTATTCCCAAATGCGCCTTCTGATGCTCCAGGCTCTGGAGTACAAGTTACCTTGGGAAACAGTCACAAACAAGTGAAAATCGCGTTGAAGATTGGGTTGATAGTAGGGATCACTCTTGGTGCAGTATTCATCGCAGCATTAACCTTGGTTATATATTTTTGCAAAATGTTAAAACCTTCGATGAAACCACCTGTTACCAAGTCCGTAGACCAGGATACCAAACCAAATACCGACGTTGGTGTGGTTGTCGAGCAACCTGATGTTCCATCCTCAGTTCCCAGGGGTTCTGTAAAGGGTGCACTAGCACCACCTAAAGCAAGAAGTGATATCAAAAGGGATGCGCTCGACTTGCAGAAGAGTGGCGAATCACCGATGCGAACCAAGTGGCGAACTGGAGGGACGCCCTCTGATGATGATGGCTCGGTCTCTGCTGAGCACCCCATGGTGTTGAAAGTCAAATCTCCGGATCGCTTGGCTGGCGACCTTTTCTTTCTTGATGCGACGCTTCTCTTCACTGCTGAGGATTTGTCACAAGCTCCAGCAGAGGTTCTAGGAAGAAGTAACCATGGCACGTCATACAAAGCTACCTTAGACAATGGCCACGTGCTTACAGTGAAATGGCTCCGTGAGGGCCTTGCTCGAAACAAGAAGGAGTTCACCAGGGAGGCCAAACGATTTGGGGGTATCAAGCACCCAAACGTTGTTTCATTACGAGGCTATTATTGGGGCCCTCGAGAACACGAGAAGCTTCTGTTGTCTGATTTCATTTCCACAGGCAGCCTAGCTCATCATTTATATGGTCATTTTCCACTTCCTCTTCTCTGTACTTGGTGACTAAGTTATTAGAGTAGTATTGTTTTCAGAGGGATTGGACTGTATGTGAGCCGATAAATTATGATAGTTTGCACATTTTCCTCATTAACTCAGAATATCACTATTTTGAAATTTTTATTAACTCGTTATTGTGATGCAGAAAGGACAGGGCGTAGGCACCCTATACTGACATGGGAGCAGCGGCTACAAGTAGCAGTTGGAGTTGCTAGTGGGTTGGCTTGTCTGCACAACAAGCATGGAGTGGCCCATGGTAACCTCAAGGCAAACAACGTTTTTCTTCAGGGCCCGCAGTTAACTGCCAGGGTGTCCGACTACAGTCTCCATCGTCTGATGACTGTTGCTGGGACTGCCAATCAGATCTTGAACGCAGGTGCCCTTGGGTATCGGTCTCCTGAGCTGGCTGCCACACGCAAACCTAAACCCTCATTAGTAGCTGATGTGTACGCACTGGGTGTAATTTTATTAGAGTTACTTACAGGCAGAGGTGCTGGAGATATAATGTCTGCCAACTCTGGGGCTGTGGATTTACCGGATTGGGTTAGGTTGGTCGTCAAAGAAAGCAGACCAGTGGATTGCTTCGACACGGCGCTTGTGGGTTTGCACAGAGAGCAAGAGCCTCCCAAGAGCATGCATGAAGTGCTAACCATAGCCCTCTCATGCATGACTCCTCAAGCATCGAGGCCAACTGTTAAGTGCATTCTAGATCAGTTGGTTGCTTTGACAGATGCTTGACAGTCGATACTGTTTGGAAGATGGGTTCTTTGATACATTATGTACATTTTCTGCTTGTGTGTTCTTACATTCAAATTGTTAAGCATTTAACGATTACCGTGCAAGTTCTCTGCTATTGAGACTGATTTGTTTAATAGTCCAGCATTTGACTGTTTGAGGAATCAAACGTGATGGATCCATCAGTGTGCAAATTGTTCTTCTTCACCAATAGGTCACGTCCAACATTGGATTGGTATTAGTGTGAGATTCATTTGAGATTTGGAAAGTGAAGCTAAGAATTGATGGTGGCACGCCAGCAGCAGTGCGTGCCGTGTCCTACTTAAACACTAGACGAATTGGAGGACTTTTCTGACATTGTACACGTTTCTTAAATGGTTGTGTGAGTTTTCTTGCAGAACCAGATATTACTGTACTTGATTAAAAATACATGTTCCGACAGTGGACTACCCTAATAATGTCTGTAAGCAAGTGTACAGCATATCTAGCAGCAGATAGTGCGTCAGGTTAACCAAACTTCACAATTTGAATTAGCGATGAGAGAAACATATTATTATCGTGTGCAAAAAAATTTAAATAAAAAACAACAGAGTTGATGAAAAATGTTACATCATGGCATAGGTTGCCGTGACGGTGAATTTAGACCTTTGCCTTTTCTAAAGGTGCCTGACCTAGTCATGACTACCAACGTACAAAGCCACAAATCTACTGCTTCTTTGTCTTCAGGTATGGCAAGGCACCAATGACGTTCTGCCAATCGCAATGCTTCACCTCGGTCTGCAAGGTTAGTAAAGATGTTTGATTAGCCCCCATCCGATTATGGTGACGATCTACACATCTACACTGCGAGAACTTATAGAATGAAAAGGTGATACAAATTCATTCAGGGATTCTTCTCAGCCGGTGCTAGATTTATCTAACGTAAGAGGACGTAACACTAAGGCTAAGAAGCATAGACCGCACAACATTGAATAAAACCATACCTTGCCCGCCAGCCGATTCTTTCGCTTGGTGGACTTCTTCCTCAGAAGATGAGCCCTTCCCGCACACCTCCTGGTTATCTTCCCGCTGCCTGTTACACCGAACCTCTTGGCAGAAGCCTGCATTACAAAGAAGAACGCGCCATGTGGTTCAATTTAAAAACTTCGATTTCCAAGAGAATTCCTAGGAAATCATGGAAGTAAAACTAGGCTTAAATGGCAATCCTTCATTCCCCTGTCCTATGTCCGTCAATACATATTCCATTTCCATTACTGGTAGAGATACAAGCATCAGGTGGTGTTCGAATTTTCTAATGCATTTCCTGGATTTTTTCGGGGTCCAGTGGACAATACAATATACTGCCACCAAACCAAGAGGAATGCACGTAATAGAATGCTCAGGAACGCCGGACATTGCCATTACAATGAGCAACAACTAGGTCTAACGCACTTTCAGATTCATAAATCCCATTCCCATTCCAGGATACAAAACCACGGTGCCCCGAATTGGACACATTCAATCAACATCACCTGCGAAAACGAAAAAAAAAAAAAAAAAAAAACACAACAACAACAACAACAACAACAACAATACTCGTCTACCACATTCAAAACTCAAGGGAGAAATCCGCCAACCACGCACCTTGTGAGACTTGAGCTTGTAACCAGCGGCAGCGACGGGCTGCACGACAAGCTTCCTACTCGCAGCAGGCTTCACCTGGATGGCCGAGAATGACACGCTGGTCGTCGACTTGAGCGACAAACCCTTGAAAGAAGATGCAAGCGAGACGACGCTGGGCGTCGCCAGAGTGCATGCTTGCAACATCATCGCCATCACTTGAACTCTTTCTACTCAATCCGTCCTCCTCAGCCCTCAGCTCTTGAGAATTGCGCAGGCTCTTTCTCTCACTCACTCGCAATTGCAACAACAACAACCAGACGTGGTTGCAACAAGGCCTCGGCAATCAAGGAGAAGATTATCCAGACCTCTGTCTTCCCCCTCTCTCTCTGTTCACGCTGGATAAGGGTGGAGGAGGAGGGTCCGGGGTCACGGTCTTGGGTGTCCGCGGTGGGGAATATATTCCCATGGAGGGCGCTCTACGACCGTCTGTCTGGTACCGTGGGTGCGAGAGTTTAGTGAGTGAGTGAGTGAGTGATTAGTGAGTGAGTGAGTGAGTGATTAGTGAGTGAGTGAGTGAGTGATTAGTGAGTGAGGTGGTGTTCACATGGTGGTTGATTACTCACCATTAGTTGCTTTGATTCCCCTTTTCGGCAATATCCTCCAAATAATTGAGTTTGTTTCCATGAAATACATGTAAAACATACATGTCACTTCTTTTAATTACCAATCAGAAATCCCGTTTGAACTGATTATTGCTGAATGGTGATTTGACATCAATAGAGTTTCAATCACCATGCACCAAGCTTTAATTACTAATCAGCAATTCCAATCACCATTCATCACTTTTCATATAATGTATGTACCTACTCACAAAAAGGTACATACTCACAAAAAGGAAAGTTAATATTAACTTCAAATGAAAATCTATGATTACAAAGTGGGAGCGCACTGCCCATCTTGGCCTCATATTTTTCTTAAATGAATTCTGACACTAGCAACAATGAATGTCACGCACTACAGTTTCGTTCACCATGTGTGTTGGATACCATGCTCATATCATTAACACTTATTCTAAAACCAACCAAATAACATTTTGAAATAGGCAGAAAAATTTCCTGTCAGCTCTAATTGAGAGGAGTTGGGTGTCTTCGATAAACACGCACAAGTACTCAAAACCTGTACAACATTTTCCTAATTGGCCTTACGGCGTAACACTGCATCAAACACCAAATTCTCGGAGTACCCTACTACATGTGCAAGCTACCGAGTAGGACAGCATCCGCCCACCTGCTTTGAAAGACATGAAACTTGATTAGTATTCATGATGTTGAGAGACAAGCACTGAAAGTACTATTCAGCAATTGTCTGACCACATTTCTCAATCTGCTGTCACCAAGGAAGAGGATTGATTGGTGTGTTACGATGTACTCCCCACAAAGTTGACAAGATTTAAGATGGTAAGAAAAGCAGATTCCAGTCTCAAAAACAAATCAATTCTTGTACGAGGCAAGGAGTTTCAAAAACCAGCAGACGAACGATGATTTGTGCATGGGAAAGGAATGTCCGCCGATGGTGAGCTGGTAATGAAGGGCTCTACTGGCATAAACAGCAGCCAACGAATTGATCGAGAAACACACATTGCCGCTAGTGACACATGACCTCGAAACAAGTAACTGAGACTTTTGGAGTCATCCGCAAACTGGAACCCCAGAGCTATAACAGCTGATTCTCACTGGCTCTTTGGGGAATCAAATGCTTAAGATGAAGTTAACCTAATTATGTCGACAGGGTGTGGACAAGCTGTTCCAAACATCACCTACTGAACTCGTAGCAATACATTTGTTAAATAGGTTCCTTCAGGATATGCTGGATCTATGGTATGGTCGGGTGCAGCTCCTGCATAACGTAATTGCGTGACTCGCCTATTTGCTGACATGGCTGCCTCCTGCGAGAAATTTTTATAAAAGAATGTTATTTCAAATGTATTTAAATCACTTGCTATTTCTACTGTAGCATAGAACATAGATGAAAATGAAAGTTGAAGAGACTTGATATCCAAGTTTTGTTAAAATTCAGTCAATTCATCTGCTTGAGAACATAGTATGCGGAAAGGAGACAACGTAGACGTTAAGGTCCAAGCAGCATCACAAAAAAAATCCAGTCAGCAGGGCACAGTTAAATGAACATCTCTAATGAGGATAAAACCTGAATAACAGAAAGAAAATTGCCACTTTGAGTCATCGCTCCTGAACATGAACAGGTCATGAGCAGGCCTCCTGGTTTTGTCAACCGTATTGCCATCGCATTTAAATTTCGGTACTTCGCTGTCGCACGTTGCAGGACCTGCACGTCATGAAAAATAGTCATCAGATCTATTCTCCATTGAACGGACTAAGAAGAATACAAGGATTAAAAAAATGCTCTGTACAACTTCCATGAAGCATATAAAAAATCTAAAAACTGTGGTAGACATCCTTCACAAGCTACATATGACGAGCTGTCGGTGAATCCATTCCAAAGTGTTCGGCGTGAATCGTAAGTTCAACCAAAGTGAAGTCTGTATATTACTATATTTGAACAAGTGATAAAAATGAACTTGACCCGAATGATGAGGAACGTGAATGCCTTGGGTGTATGTACCTTGCGATTTGGGGCGAGTTTTGGAGGATCTAGTACCACAATATCCCACTGCTTTCCTTCAGAGAGTGCAGACTTCATATACTCTGCTACGTCTGCTTTGACGAAATCGATCGAGTTTGCATCTAACCGGTTCAAGGATGCATTGGACTTCGCAAGTTCCAAGGCAGGAGAAGAAGAGTCTACTCCTGTATCGAAAGGCACGGAGCGAACGTGTTTTCACGAAACTTCAATATCATTTCCATACTTCCACGTACACTAAGAATGACCATCATCTCAAATCAAGATGGTTAGGAAAATATGCTTACCAGTTATATAAGAAGCACCCCCCAAAGCGGCATTCAAAGCAAACCCCCCACTATAGCAGCACAAATCTAGCACAGAAGATCCACTTGCAAGTGAACGAAGTAATAGTCGGCTGTCTCGTTGATCAGCATAAAATCCTGTCTTCTGACCATCTAAAGATGCAAGATATCGAACTCCATTCTCAACTACCTGTGCATAACATCCGCTTACTCCCAGATTCAAAATTGTCCCATGCTGGTGTACTTCACAATTCAGCATCCTCCGTAAGAAAATCATAAGGAAAAAAAATTCTTAGGACTGCAACAACAGAAATGCGGTTTATAAGAATTTGTGAGTGTGGAGAAACAAGACCAGGAAAGACTCAAATACCTCAAAATCGCCTATTACATCACTTGCAGAATCAAGTGAAGAATCTTCGGAAGTACTAACTTGTAATCCCTCTTCCTTGAGAATTTCAACGGATGGTCTCCAGGACACATGAGAGGTTTTGATGGCTTTACCGACAGCAAGTTCGATTGTAGACCTATGTCTCTCAACCCATGCGGCAGACGAGGCTACCACAACTTGTTCCCCGAGGACGTCAACAATTAAGCCTGACAACCTGTACCAGACGAAATTCTATGATTTGCACAAGAGGCTACAACAGATATTCTGACAACTCCATGCCTTTCATTTACAGAATACAGGCTGAACCGAAAAATCACCATGAATTCCTACAACCCACTGAATGTAACGAATCCAGAATGTAAATTTCCAGCAAACCACTGTATGCACTTGCCTATCACCTTCACTGTTCACCAGCCGGAAGACATTGGTATGATCAGACGGCAGTCCCAACGTTTTCCGCAACTTCCTGGCTGCTGAAAATCTAGAAAGTAGTAAGGTCTCCATGTTGAGCACACATTCGGGTTCTCTAAACCACAAACACAAGATTGTGAGTAAGAGACGTGTTCCACTATCAAATGCTCTCTATCTAAACCGAGAAACATTGCACGTGACTGCATGAAAGTAAATCAATACCTGCGAGCTTCATCCTCAGTTTGCATGATCCGAACAGCAAACATAGATAATGGATTGTACACTCCCCATGCGATAGGTTGCTCTGCACCATCTGTGACCATGACGAGGTCACCTGCCACAGGAGGCGGCCTTCCCACCACTCTATCAATGGCTCCACTGTACACCATGGGATTACCACCCCGGAAAAGCTGTGTCTTTCCTCTCTTCAGAACAACTTTAGGCACTTCTACAAAACCAATAACCACAGCAGTTTCGTGAGGCCTTCTACAGATGACAATATACACCAATTGAATACAAAATCATAGCCCTAAAATAATCAGTCCAGTTATTGGTAAATCACATATGCTGAAAATCTAAACCTCTCGTGAAGTTCTCCTAATGACAACTTACTTTCATTTTGGCAAACTGAAAAATACGAATCTTCTCAATTTACTTACAAATCCTAATTCATAGATTCATTGTATTCACGCCATTTACAGAGTGACCAGCTCTTTCAAAGCAATGGGACACAACGTTTCCCAGGTTGCCAAAGCATCCGCTGAACTCTATCAGAGATTATGACTAGATAAAAAAGCCTTCAAACTTATCGATTCAAACTCACTACACATGCTGAAAGGCTTAGATAAAGGATAAAACGGTAAGCAGGAGTAAAACTTGAACTTCTTGGAGCATATTGACACAAAGCTATCAAAAAAAGGAATTTTGATGTCATACTGGAACGATCTTTTGCAATGTCTCCAATTATACTCTCCATCACCTTTACTTGAGCACCTCCAGCCATGACTGGAAAAGAATGTATTCGAGGACGCATTCGGGTACTGTTCCCAGCAGTCCCCATACGAAGAGCCTGAAACATGGATATTGCAACACTAAGCTGAATTCCAAGCTCCAATTCTGACCAGTGGTAAACTAAAGTATGTGTGGAATGTGAGAAAACATCCATGAACAAATTGCAGACGACGGAAGACAAAGATGAGAATGAAACAGAAATAGTGTACCTGTCCATGTCGGAAACAGGGGATACTCAAAGACGGATGCACAAAATGGAGCACACCATTCTTCAAGGAAAGCATGGTGCCTCTCAAGTAACGATTGATGCTGGGGCTGCAGAAATGTGAAGCCATAAGCACCGCATCAATAAAAAACAGACATCTTTAACAAGGAACCTAGACATGCTCTTTGCTTACTTCAACAGTATACTCATCCTCGAGACTTGTCGTTCTACAACATGAGCTACGAACCAGTTCTACCAAAGTTGAAAGGTTACCAGCTACCAACATTTGATCACAAAATTCGCAAGCAAGCAATGCGGTGGAGGCATCCAAACCACGAAATCAAGCACAATTGAACCTTCATATCGTAAACTGCACTCAAAATCTACAAATGTATTCTAGCTTTCAAGCATTATAATCATGAGAAACCACCTGCAGCTCAGACACAGAGCTTACCTCAAGTCAAATTTATCTCTCAAGTGAGACAGTCAAGATTCCGCCCGGTGAGAAAGTTTTCAGCTCCGCGGAAAGGCGCTAAACCGACACGATCAGGAACTTGATAAGATAACAGTAATCAACTCAGCAAGGAATTTAGGGTAGTTGAGGGATCAATGGAACAGCCACGGCAGTTCGACTCGCAGTACAATGCGCACTAGAATGGAAATGGCTGCTCAGATACACAACCACATAATTGATTTTAAAACGCAATAGGTGCGCACCCACCAAGATTTAGGTCTATCACTGCTCATAACTCACAATTAGGCGAGCCGCGTGCTCATTACCAGCGAAGGACCTAAGCCCTAAACCTGGTTTCCAGAACAAATGGCCACTTCTGCTCCCCTAGAAACAGAATTTCTAAACAATCCAAATCCGCGGTTACAATCGACACATGCGCGTAGCTTGGACTTCATAAATCGATCGAATCAAGCATGGCCTTCATAAGAATTTGGGTCGCAGTAGAATCTCTTCACGTTACACGAAGTATTCACTGAACACATACTTAAACTGTGCAAATCGGGTCTGTACAGAAGATTAACGTGTGCCTAATGCAGATTACCGTCGTTCCGAGGATGCCGTAATCACCTTATCCGTCACTGAACTGCGGATGTGTCGTGGCACGCCACGTAGGATGTGGCGGGAATACGCCATTCACTCCCTTCCATGTCATTCGTAAACCCTCCCCCCCATGAGTTAGAGCTTATGGATATATAATTCTTGTCGTCATGGGATTAATTGCATTTTGTAATATTTCTCAATTACAATCACAGAAAAGAAGAAAAAAGAAGAAATTAAAAAGAGTATTGATTATGCTTTTTTATATGATATGATTATTTACACTTTTAATGAATAAATTTGGTTGAATGAACTATGTTTTTAATAGAATAAGAATTAGAGTAAGACACTAGTTAATAAAATAATTAATTTTTAATTAAAAAATACCAAAATTTTAATAAGATAAATATATTTTGAATATACTTCTTTGAAATATTTTTGGGTTACTTTGAACATGGCATTACTTTATAATTTAATGTTGCTTCTTCACATTAGTGGAGCATGTTTTCCAATCCCAAATGACTAAAAGCTAATGTTCATTCTTAACCAACCAAAGTTAGAATACGATTACAATAAAGTAAAGTTTGGTGTGAATTAGAGAGCTTGATTGCCATTGTAGTGCATATATCTAAGATTTTGAAGTCTTGTTGTTTCTAAGAAACGTTGCAAAAAGATTTGCATTATCTTAGTAAAAGTATTTCCAGGAGATTAGAATTTATTTTTTTCCTTGGCTATTGAAAAAGCATAATAAGTCTTTGGGTTGATGAGCACAAATCATTGGTGACCATCCTTGAAGGTAACACCACAAGAACTGAACCAATTGGTTCAGTGGATTTTGTAGCCATGGATCACATGCAATTGGACCCCAAGGCTGTATTTTTGTGAACTTTACAAGCTAATGAAACAAAACGTTATTTTGGCTGCTAATCTACATCTACACCTGTTTGGCAACAGACATGTGTCAGTTGAATAGATCACTGTATGTAATGAGGAAAGCAACGTTGAGTAATTGAAAAACTGTAGAACAAATATTCAGGCTATTGCAATCACAGCTTCCTTCATGCTCCACACACAGTAAGCACGCAATCCACACACGTCTTTCGAAAAACTCCTCTGAAACCAAAAAATTCAGACAGTGAACGCAACTACACAACTCATGGAATTGAACGAGATACAACCAAGACCATTTCATGCAGTAGGGTAACTGTTCTGGCTGCTCGGCGGCCAGCTTTACTAATGATCAGTATCATCTTTCCACTACGAGAAGCTTTTATTCCCATCCAGTCCATCAAAAAATTGCAGCGGTGTCCTTTCCCAAGTCAGTTTGGAGTGAAAAGTGGACACTATGAGACCCTAGTAAATGGGCCGGAACCAAGCCTCCATGCACATTCAATTGATGAGAAAATGCTATTCCGCGCTTTAACTGGGAGACTTCACTTTTGTTAGTTTCTTTACACACAGATATACGCGGTGTTGACTACAGGAGTATACATTTATCATAGAATCCAGATGTTCCGTGTGTTCTTCGTGTGGAAAATATTCTATGCAGAAAGGTTCTGTAAAGATACCAACTCTGCTGTTGCAATGCTAACAAATAGCCCAAAAGTTGCAAATCAACACTAGGTGTACATGAGAGCAGCTTAATAGATAAAATGTGTCTTCACTAAGCTGTCAAGTCGTCTGGAATCTGCTGCTGATTAGAGCCCATAATCTTCCCACCCACATCAGGAAATGTATTGTGTGATGGCAAGTTTATCACAGTGCCATTGTCTTCTATCTTCAGAGGGTAGCGGATCAGGTGGCTCTTCATGTCAGTTACCTCCTCAGCAACATACTGCTCCCAGCCTCTGTCTGCAATGTAGTTGATCCTCTGCACGCATTCCAGGCTCGAAGGAGTCTCAAACACAGGTTCCAGACATGCCAGATGCTCCGCCCACAGTGACATCCGATAACCATACACCTGGAAGTTCAATTTCCAGAGAGTGTATTCCATTAAAAAAATTGTGCTTGTAGAAATTATCTAAATACCTAGTCGGTAATCATTAGAAAGTTCATAGTATGTACCACATTTTAGTTTCGTGCAAATTTGCGACAAAGACATGTCCCACTACAAAGAGTATTTTATAGAACTCTCAGAGAGAAAGAAGACCAGTACCCACCTGACCACGAGGAGGCCCATTTTTGTGAGCCCATGTGTGTCGCGGCTGATACCCACCCATGGCAATCTCTGTGTCTCTCGACCCATCCATCGACCGTTGATTTATGTTAGCAGAGCCCATTATCACCAATTCATCGTCCACGATGATTCCTTTCGCGTGCACATATATCATCATTCGTCTACTGTCTTGTGATTGTGCCTGCAGTAATGGAGCCTAGAGAATTCAGCGAAATTATACTGCTTTGGCGATTTGGATTCCAATTTTTCTTTCAGGTTTAGACTAATCGCAGCTTAACAGTCTTAACATCTCAACAGCGCCCAACTCGTACACCTTGAACTGACAGCTTTCGTGTTCACGCAGGTTCTATAAGAAAAGTTTGGTCAACTGCAGCTAACTTACATGCCGAGACTTAGGCTCGGGCGGGTTGAGCGGTGCAGCTTCTCCAGGCTTTTTGGTCTCTCTGTTCCCGAGACAGTAAAAGTTCAAGTAGTCTGTTGGCTTCACTTGTGTATCTAAACCAGTATCTCTTATGGTCTCAGCAATTATTGCGTACATCATCTTTATGGTTTGTGACTGGAAGTTGCCACATGCACAACAAACATCAGATGTGCGTACACTGCAATTGATGTATAAACTGCAATAGCATACAAGTAATTCATGCACACACCTTCTAGAGAAATTTAAATACCAGTTACAAGCCAATCACAAACCATGCTTTGTGAAAGAGACCAGAAGAAATAGAATAAGAAGAAGAAGAAGAAGAAGAAGGAGAAGAAGAAAACAAAAAAAGGGTACATTACCTGAAAGAAAAGAATTTCCTGAACAGGAGCACTGTCAGGGATACCCTCGGGCCACATAGGCACGACTACGTACACTGCAAACCGTTTACCCTCTCTAATCTTGCTGCAGATCTTCAACGTTAGCTCCATCGGAATGAGATGGTTGGCACCTGTTAAATATTTTCAGTTGTGTTCAGTCATTCAACAATTGTTCTCATCATACAACACATAACACACAGAATTCGTGTTTCAATTTCTATGCATGCCATGATTGCAAGAGATGATTAAATCATGTCATGCACAGGAAAAGGAAGACACATCCAATGTGGTATTTCCATATTTGTTCAGATGGGAATGAAGGTTACCTGCTGTGGTATAGTCTGGCCAATTGTACGAAGATCCCAAAAAATATTGATTCTCAATATATACAAAATGCTGAGCAGAACGTATAGCTTTGATGTACGCCATTTGGATACTTATGTCTATAGCTACGCTTTTTCCCCACACGAGATTCTGCGTCATTAAAAGACACTTCAATCGAATGCAGACTACAATATCAACGCAAACAGAACCGGACACATGGGAGTGAGTTGAGACCTTTAGAAAGTCCTCAAGTTCAAGCAGCATTTCTAAATTAAAAAGAATATAAGATATTAGTCCGGAATTTCGCTTCTGCTATATAACAAACAGCGTAAAGGTTTCTGTTTGAACCAAATCTCACGTTTGAACAAGAATGGCTCAGAAGGACGACAAGAAAGTTAGAAAAGGAAAAAAGAAAGAGAAAAAATCCAACAAAATGGAACAGAATAAGGAGTTTCTTACTTCTTTCTGAACGTCATCAACGATGTTGGGGAAACCTTTCACCGATCCTGAGTCTATGGACCTAAAAACCTGCAAAAGCAACAACAATCCATAACGTTAGTAGCGCAACCTTTATATTATTCAAATATTTTTATTCTGTCTCATGCTGTCTGTCGTTTGGACTATGCAGAGAAATATTACCGCTGATGATTACTCAAAAGACATGCAGTAATTCTTTAAAAAACAAAAAAGGGACAAAATAATTAAAAAAAACTATAATTCCTCACATTAGGTGTTAGGCACAGATGTGAAAATCCAAAGGGGATAAAATCACCTGAACATGCCAAGTTTCCGGATCGTTGTCACTAGTCACATAAAGAGCCCCGTCTCCAGAAGACGGACACTGGTTTGAGGGACCCAAAAGCCCCTCCCGGTTGTTGATATCAATCAAATCATCGTCATACCTTCGGGTGGCTTTTCTCCATCGCTGCACGAAATTGGTATGAACGTCATAAGCGGCATGGCCTTCAATTTTGCAGTGCCAATCATGCCAAGGTTCTCTGGGTCCTCCACTACCAGGTGCATACTGTTCCAATCAAAAACATAAGCACTTTAGAATTAATCTAACCCATCCCATTGACTCCATAAATTCATTGGAGAATGCTCTGGACTATGATTGAGAAAACGATCCTCTGTTCCCTTTACAACCTAATTGTAGTTGTTTAGTTGTCACTTACATCCCACGACTTGTTGCGAAAGTCATACTTATGCTCATCTTGTAATGATGCAAACAGAGAATGGGTAGGAGTATCCCATCGACCTCCAGTTAGATCCAGGCCGCCAATAAAAGAAATCAACCTCCTTTGTTTGGGTGGTCCGCTATCAACAATGGTGATTTTCTGGTGATGTGAGTACAAGGTTCCAACTACCTGAAATTTCAATTGCGTTTCAAAATTATTCAGTCTTCCAATCTTCAGTAAGTTCCATCATACTCAACTCTGATTTCTTGGAATGACTCAGCCACGATGGCATGAACGCCGAAGCAGCGTACACTTGTGTCCTGCTAATAGTAATAGTTCAAAACCACAAGACCGTACCTGTTGTCTGAACCAAGTCGTCTTGTCAGCACCATACCTTGGAGCTAAAATACACCTGACCCCTGTATTTTTGAAGAAAGACTTAGTTTCTTCGTCGTGCGTGTTCATTACACCAGCCTGAACACAACAAAATCAAATCAAATCAAATCAACACTTCAAGTCCTCATCCGTACCAAACAGAACTTCACTTCATTAAATGGCGCCCCACAATCGGATTCTACATAACTCAACGGAAGACGCTCAGTCCAATGAAAGTTTCAATAAAAACAGTACGCGCGAACTCTTTGCAATAAGAAGCTTCACATTATCATGCTGAATTAAAGCTTCAAAAATCCCCGCATTACCGTTTTAAAAAATGGAATATCGTGAGAGGTTTTGTCATCCCAAACTAACATGAGCACCCGTACTTTCTCACTAGCTTTCTTCTTCAATAGTTCGCCCAATGTCAAGTCTCCCCCTTGGATCATCGGCCGGTTCACATCCCGCACTAGCGTAACCTTGTCAAACACCGACCAGCCAGCTATGTATATCAAGTGCTGAGCATCGTTGATAGCAGTACACATATCCTCCCAGCACCGATTCTGGACATAGGGAAGCCCACCCTCAAGTGCAATACTGGGAAGAGTATTATCGTAAATATGCGCGTCCTGATATAAAGTGAGCCGGCATCCTTTCCTCAAAGGAAAATAAGTGTTAGGCACTCCGTGTGCTTCACTACCCACTCCCTTCATGTAAAGAGGGTCCTGCTCTACAGGAAAATATTTTACAGATAAACGGAGTTTTGCCCCCACATGACAAGACTTTCCTTGTTTGTCCAACAAATCGAACCAGTTGTCTACAACACCGCCATTGAGGACTACTTCAACTGGAATTTTCACATGGCCGATAAACTGGGAATTTACGACGTCTTGATCTTTAACCTTAAAAACAATCTCATGCACAAAGTGTGCGACAGGGATGATGAAGCGCTCCTTCCACTCGGGGTTAGCATTATTGCTTATCACCCTTGTTCGAGCTACCTTGGCTCCCGCGAGAACCACGATTGCATAAGGGTCACTGGTAATCACAGTCGCAGAGTGTAGTTTAGCCACTTTCTTGAGCTTTTCAAGAGGACCAGGGAGGTTTTGCGTGAGCTGACGAATCTTTTCAGAAAACATGTCCATGTTTGGTAAGTTCACTGCTTGGTGCATGAAAACTTCCAAAGTTCCGTGCACCAAATAGCCTCGTGATGTCGGTGCACCATAGACCTGGATTGCACTGCCGGTTGAAACGGTCGGTTGAAATCTAGTGGTTGACACAACTGGGTTAACTGGTTCATCCGTAATGCGACCTGAAATGCGACACCAAACTCTGAAGATGGGTGGTAAAAAGTGAACTGAACCTTCTAATTTGCAATCTTTCTATCAGCACTGGCTACATCTTCTCAGATCGCTCAGCAGAGCGTGCGTCCTGATCAATCGTCCCAACCGTCGAAAGACCTGCATTAGGTTTCGACAATGCTCAAGAAGATTTCGACTATAAAATGAGTGCAGAGCAGACAGCTCACCTGAATGGATCCCTTGAGGAAGATATGGTGAAGCCCCGGCTTGAGGTGAATATGAAGACACCACGGCAGAGTAGGGACCTGTAGGATCAGCAACTTGCTGGTAAGAGTGGTTAGGATCATGGGCGGAGCAACTTAGGTTTGAAGGAGGTGGTGGAGCACTTGGCATGTACGCATTGGGCTGGGGTGAATAGAACGGACTTCCTAGAGAAGTTTGATGCGATTGCGGAGGTGGATACGACTGATCAGGATAAGTTCTGGACTTGAAAGAACCCTCTGGTGAGGGAGTTTGAGACAAGTGCGGATTGACGTAGGGGTTAGGGGCATATTGAGAAGGGTTTGGGACGAAGTCTGGAGGTCGTGAAGGGGAAGTATGCTCCGACATGGGCCCCGATGCTATTGAGAACCACTTCCCCAACCCCCGTAGACCTCCATAACGTTTGGGACTTCCTGTCATATCATTAAATGAATATTGTTGTTGTCAATGCGTTCGCTCTATCAATTTCAATATCGAACTTCTCTTCGTTGTGCCTTCCTAATCTGACTTGTAAATTCCTCCTCGAAGATTTTGTTCGTTTAAAACCTGCACCGTAGAAGATGAGAGGTCAGTGCTTAATGCAATAGGTACAAATGACGTTGTATTCTGGCCTTGATTGGTAATAAGACAACAGGGATACATAGATTTTTCAGCAGGTTGCTACACTCGTCGCCGACAAAAAACTTTTTCCTGCCAGTTGCAAATTCAAGAGCATTGGGGTTCTAAGAACCTTAACTATAATGACGAGGAATAGATAATGTCAAAAACATGGGACGGAGAAGTTCATTGAACCTTAACAATGGTACAATCAAGATCCAAGACTTCGATTGCACGTTCACGTTAGGCGGCATTAAAACAGAGGAATCGGAGCAGATACGGAGGAAGACTACCCTTCTGACTAACTAATATTTTTCAAACTAGGTTAAGAGTCAGCAGAAATGGTCTCTGTCCTCAAATCAGGAAATTACACAGCATTCTCGCACTTTAACTCAGATCGCTTGGCAAAGTACATTTGATTGCCAATTCGTCCTGAGACAAAGGCTTCGTTGTCGGCACAAACACACCGAAAAGTGTCACGGTTGAACCTGGAAACAAATTGCTAATGATGAATTCATCCGAGATTACCGCGCAAGGTATTCAATTCATCACGAGCCCTGGTCTAAACTCAGTGAACAAAAGACCTTGCAAACGCAGAAAGCAGCACAAAAGACAAATAAACAGATTAAAAAACAAAAATAAGTGAACTAAATGAAGCACAAGACCCAATTCAAAACAGAGACCTTTGCGAATCAACACTGAACAATCCATTCCACCCTCCTATTCGATCCATCCCGCCAATAAAACCCCAGAATCAGACTCTAGTGGTTCAAGAACAGACCTCATCTACCGACCCAAGCACAGACCACCGGGCTTAAAACTCCTGCAAACCCCTCGATGTACAGCCATCGCAGCCAAACTTCGACACACAGAAAGCGAATTAAGAAAACGCTACCGATAGCACGGCACCTACCTAACTCGACCAAGCTCTTGCCACCACAAATGGCGCTCTCTCGTAACAATCCCAGTAACCACAACCGTCAGAGCATAGAGAAGCCAGCAGCATCGACGATCAGTTCAAGACGGGCTTCACAGAAACCCACTTCAATCTTACCAATAAAAATTCAAATACGCATTGGGGGCTTCAGACACGGCGAGCTCTCTGTAATGGTGCCTGCACCTACCTTCAAGCAGCGAGGGTCGGAATCCGTCAACATCCGAAGGTGCAACTCGCCTGCATATTTCACTTCTTTCCCAATCCATCCATGGTCAACACAGTGCACGCGACAGTGGACCGAGCCGCAATTCAACTGCAGAGCTCTGTTCACGCAGTGCGTAACGTCCGGCCACCGGACGGGAAATTTCTACACTCAGCTGCGAGGCGAAATCTTCGTGGGTAGACGAGATGCTCGTTCACCTACCCCACCATGGGCACACAGAGGGGAGAATGTTCTCACCCGAAGAAACTGCCTGGCAATACGAGACGAGACGCGGCTTGGGCAGATAGGATTGCATCCATCACATACACTGTTCGACCGACGGAAGCCTGATTCTTCGTTGCAGACACAGAATCTCCGAGAATTCTACGTGCGGACACCCACCAACCCACCACTTCCTCGACACCGACGACGAAAAAGGTCACCGGCTCTCACTCACCGGCCACAGTACACACAATCACTCCAGCTGCTTTGCCGGCCCCGGTATACCCAACCCGGCCCGGCATATGAATCGCCGATGTTATTTATTGTTTATATTTAACTCATTTTATTATTTTATTACATTTTTATCAAAAAGTAGTTCGTAGCAGTTGATAGGTGGTCAGAGTTCTCTGCAACATGGTTGACTTTGTTGATAAAGAATGAGAATAATTTCCATGGTTTTATTTAGAGATTTTTTTGAGCAATTGGATGAAAATTACAAGTGGGTATTCTATCAGAGAGTAATGAAGAAAAAGAACTTTGAAGTCATCAATACATAGTATCAGCAAGGTTGTTCACAAAGAGAGCATGGAGTCAAATGTCTCTCACTTCCAATATCCATTACTTATAGATGGTGGTTAATGCTCCAATGGATAACTTCCATCTTTTGATGAATACATCTATCTAAAATTTTACCAAGACTATCTATATCTATCTTATCTATTATGAAAATATACTTTTAGCACATATTTTATATCCTTAAGATCCTTTATTTGTTCATCTACTTTATCTCTTAGCCTTCTTATATATTAAGAGCCAACTCTTTAACCAATAGTAACTTATTTAAAATAGTATTTTTTATAATATAATTTATTCTACTTCCACTTTTATTTACTTACTTTAATACTTCTATTGTAAGAAGGTATAGATAAGATAATTATATAGATAATTAAAACCATAGAAGTTTCTAGAATTACAATTAAGTTAGTGGATCAAATAGGATCGATCATAGAACATTCTAAAAAGGATATAAGGTGGTTATTTAGGTAGGGCCTTCTATAGAACCTTCTAGAAAAAAACTTAGGATGGTTATCCAAGTGGAACCTACTATCTAAGAACATTTTAGAAAGTCTAGGATAGTAGGATAAGGTATAAATAGGACTAGCTAGGTGTCACGGATAAAAAATACAAAGAAGAAATCTAAACAAGAAGTTCAAGAAGAAATGACAAGAACTAGATTATCAGATGAGTACAAAAGCAACGCCAAGAGAATTGAGCTAGAACTTCAAGAGATGTGTTGTCGAGACTGAAGAACACTTCAGCCTCGACTCCTATATATACTACTGGCCTATGGTTCTAAGGAAGCGCATCAAGAAGCTTCCCAAGAACTATGAAGCTTCTCGAGCAACTACCCAAGAGCTAGGAAGCTTCTCAAGTAACTTCCTAGAATCTACTAGAATATTCTAAGAATCTTCTAGAGCCTTCTAAGAGAATCTTTAGAGAATCTTCAAAGAATCTTTAGATAATCTTTAAAGAATATTCTAAGAGAATATTCAAAGAATCTTCTGGAAGTTTCTAGAGACTTCTTTCTAGAAGGTTCTAGAAACTTGTCTCTAGAAAGGTCTAAGGACTATGTCCCTAACATCACCTCCTCCTTTAGCTTCGAGGTCTTCGAGAAGCAATGTTATCGTCAGTCAATACCAACGTAAGAAAATGAAGATCTGTCGCATAACCTCTGCTATGAACTCCAATTGTTGTTCACGAGGCAAGTGATTCAATGGTCCTTGAAGCCAATGGTAGTGGCCCACGCCTTCAACTTCTGACCAAGCATGAACCTCCGTGTCTTCATTGTGAAATTGTCCTGCAAACACTCCTTCTGGCTGACCATTGTAGGCAGGCTCGACCTCAAATACAATCACCAGCGATCTGTTGCTTGGAATCCTTCGACGTCATCGTGGTGCAAGCGGTTCTTCATCTCACGGTCGTCTTCGTGAGCTAGTTGCTTGAGATGACATAACAAGTGTAGTATCTTGGCTATCCATATTCAAAGACTAAAACAATAAGAACAAACTTGGGCTACTAACAAAGTTCTACGCTATCTTGGAGAGAATGACTACATCAACTATGGATTTTGGTGGTGCTCTCTCCTCTTTTCTGTTTTCTGGATGAGCAAGCTTCAGTAAGAAGCTATCGTCGAACCGGCTTGGGTTTCTGAAGATATCGTCGATGAAACTCCTGTACCTTTTGCAGCGCATTCGCGAGATTTTCAGCCGGCTCCCATGTTCGTTCATTAATATTGTAACCGCTCCAATGCACAAAATATTCTAATTTACCCCGTCTTTGCCGTGAATCTAGGACCTTTTTCACCTCGTATTCTTCGTGGTTCTCTCTTTCTATGCTAGGTGGTGGACATTGTACTCTTCCAGGAAAAGACGATTCTCGATAAGGCTCCAACAAAGAAACATGAAAGACAGGATGTACCTTCATAGTAGCTGGTAACTCCAGACGATACGCTACAGGATTGATCTGCTTCTGAATAACAAATGGTCTCAATCTTCGATAGTCCAATTTGTCACATGGCCGCTTGGTCTTAATATTTCGTCGAAGCAGCCAAACTTTGTCTCCAATCATGAATTTAGGTGCCTGATTCTGAAATTTATCCGCGGACGCCTTGTAAGATTCTTGGGCAGTTTGCAATTGAAGCTTCAATGTAGTTTGAAGCTACGAAAGCTCCTTCATCAATCCTTCAGCTGTCGGATTGTTAATCGTTGACGAAGTCCATTAGTCAAGCTTCAGATGGTATCCATAATTGGAAAAGAATGGCGTTTGTTGAATTGACGCATGAAGGGTGTTGTTATATGCGAACTCGGCTAGCGGTAGATATGCGACCCAATCATCTTGTTGATAGTTGATGGTGCAACGTAAATATTGCTCTAAAACTTGATTCACCCGTTCTGTTTGGCCGTCTGTTTGAGGATGAAATGCCGAAGAAAGCTTGATATCCACCTTCAATATTTCAAAAAGAGATTTCCAAAACTTTGACACAAACTGGGTTCCTCGATCCGATACGATATCATCTGGTAGACCATGATATCGATACACATTATCAAGAAAGAGTCTTGCTGTGTCTTCGCTTGACGATGTCTTCTTGCAAGGGACAAAATATGCCATCTTTGTAAACCGGTCTACGACAACAAAAATGCTATCAAATGAATTCGATGGTGGTAGATCCGTAATAAAGTCCATGGAAACCGAAGACCATGGTCGGCGCGGAATAGGCAATGGCTGTAGAAGTCCATAAGGCCGATGTCGAGGGTTTTTGGATCTTGAACAAATGTCATAAGATACAACAAAATCTTTCACATCCTTCCACATTTGAGGCCACCAGAAATCGCGGGAAATAAGTTCCAAGGTCTTATTGAATCCAAAATGTCCCGCAGTTAGAAAGTCATGACGAGATTGAAGAACTCGGAGTCGTGTTGGCCCTTTTGGGATATACAACCGCTCTTCGAAATATACTAGATCTCCTTCCATCTTGAATTTATCATCACTAATATGTTGCTTGATATCAAGGGCTAGAGAATCTTCAATGGTTGCAGCCTGTATCTGGTCGAGGAAGTCAGCATCAATTGGTACAATAGCTGCGTTGAGCCGAAATTTCTCTGGCTTCAACAATGTCGTACACTGTTGATCAAATGCTGCATCTCCAGCCTTAGGCGCGAGATATGATCTCCTTGATAATGCATCGGACAACCCTTGTTGCTTCCCAGGTCGATAAGTAATAACAAAGTCGAACCTGGATAGCAACATACTCCACCGAGCTTGACGCCGATTCAAAATCCGAGCCGACATAAAATACTCCAAATTCTTGTGATCCGTATATACGGTCGCTGGATGTGCAGTTCCTTCGAGAAAGTGGCGCCACTCTTGGAAAGAATCTACTATAGCAAGGAGTTCCTTATCGTAGATCTCATAGTTGATCTCAGCAGCAGAGAATTTTCGAGAATAGAACGCAACTGGATGGAGCTTCTCATCTACGCCCATCTGTGAAAGTACAGCTCCCAAAGCAAAATCCGAAGCATCTGTCTCCAAATAAAAGGCCTTTGTAAAGTCCAGATGTACCAAGATTGGAGCTGTAGTAAATACCATCTTCAAATCTTGAAATGCTTTTTCTGCCATAGGTCTCCATTCGAGCTTGTCCTTCCACGTTAACCGGGTGAGGGGGGCAGCAACTTGAGAATAATTCTTGATGAAGATCCGATAGTAGTTAGCAAATCCAAGAAAACATTGTACGTCCCTAACCGTCTTCGGAACTTCTCAAGACATGATTGCTTCCACCTTCTTTGGATCCATCTTCAAGCCTTCCGTAGTCGCGATGAATCCCAAAAACTCTATCTCAGTTTGGTGAAATAAACACTTCTCCAATTTGGCATAGAGTCCTCGCTCCCGTAGTTTTTTGAGTACCAGACGAATGTGCTTCTCATGTTCTTCCTCGTTCTTAGAAAATATCAAAATATCATCTAGATAGATGACAACAAAATCGTCTAGATGCTCTCGAAAGATGTCATTCATCATGTGTTGAAAGACCGCTGAAGCATTAGTAAGACCAAATGGCATGACATTGTATTCAAAATGGCCATACCTTGTTCGGAACGCTGTCTTCCATTCATCTCCTTCCTTAATTCGCACAAGGTTGTAAGCTCCCCTTAGGTCAATCTTTGTAAAGATCCTTGCATGCCCAAGTTGTTCTAGAAGACCAGAGATCAAAGGCAGTGGGTAGCGATTCTTTTTTCTCACCTTATTGAGACCTCGATAGTCCACGCACATCCGTAGTGAGCCATCCTTCTTCTTCACAAATAAGATTGGTGCCCCAGCTGGCGACTTCGAATGACGGATGAAGTTCTTGGCTAGATTCTCATCAATGTACTTCCGCAACTCAGTCAACTCCATCTGCGACAAATTGTAGATTGGTCCAAAAGGTGGTTGTGCTCCTTCTTGTAATTCAATGGCACAGTCATAGGGTCGATGCTCTGGCAGCATATTAGCATTCTTCTTTTCAAAGACATCTTTGAATTCTTCATACTGCTTTGGAATAACCAAAGTCGGAGTTGCATCTCCTCGAGTCGGAGTTGCGAAGATGACAAGAGGTGTATTTTGCTTGGCTTCCTTCATGAAAGCCCTTGCATCTGTTAACAAGGATTTGTTTCTAGACATTGTCTTGGCAGATTCCACCTTCAAGGAGTTTGTTGGAAATGTCACTTTTCGCAACTTTCAATCTATCAATGGATTATATCTATCAAGCCAAGATAGTCCCAAAATGATAGGACATGAAGGGGACTTGATAACATTAAACACAATATTGCTCTCATGATTTTCAAGTCGTACCTTCAATGGTTTAGTTTCATGGATAACATTGCCCGAAGACAATGGTCATCCGTCTATGACTTCTACATGGACAAGCTTAAGTTTCTTTACAAGAGAAATATTGTGAAGCTTGGCAAACTCTTCATCTATAAAGGAAGCGGATGCACCCGAGTCTAATAAAGCATCGACTTGTAGTTCTTGAATACCCAGATGTAAAGGTACCATAAAACAATCTGAAGGTTGAGCTGAGAGAAAGGGACCTTGATTAATTTTGGATGTTGAGATGTCCAGCCGCATGGTCCCTATTGTGGCTGGGCGTCCTTGTTTTCCTGCATGCTTGTACTCCTGAGTCTTGTTGTTTGAAGCTTATGTTTCTTCCGACAATCTACAGCTTTATGGCCCGCTTCTCCACAATATAAACACAAGTTCTGTTCAAACCGTTGCTTCCTTTCCTCAGCTGTGAGGGGTTTGTAACGTACCGCATCAATTTGCATGGGTTCAGGATCTGTGAAGTGATTCTCTGGACCTTTTGAAAATGTAGCAAATGCTCCATCATTTCTCCAGCCTGATCGTCTTTCTTGTCGTAATTCAAAGAGGCGGTTGTCACAAATAATTGCCTGAGATATAAGTTCTTCTAAAGTATCTGCCTTAGGCATGGTGATCAATAAGTTCTTGACATCATCTCTCAGTCCATATCGAAATCGTGTCATGAACGCCTTATCATTCCAATCAAGATCACATGTAAGCTGTTGAAATTCTGCAGCATAGATTGCAGCAGAACGTGATCCTTGTCGTAGATTTTGTATCTTTCTTTCAGCCACTCTTTCTCGATCGCTATCTCCAAACGCAGCAGTAAGTCTCTCTATGAAAGCCTCTAGGTCGTACAATATTGGAGAATCCTTCTCCAATAATGGAGCAAACCAAGAGTGAGCATTTCCTGATAGAAGAGTACCTATGAAAGCAACCTGGGTAAATCCATTCGGATAACGAGAAGGGTATAGGCGTAGGTAAAGCCGTACTTGTTGCACAAAACCTCGGAAGTTGGCTCTTGTTCCGTCAAACTTGTCTAACATACTCGCTTTTGGTTCTTTCGTACTAATCCTTGAAGTATCCATAGGGGTCGTATGTGACACATGTCTTGCTTCTCTCAGTCGAATAATCTCTTGTTGTAGGCTATGAATTTCGCGTCTAGCTTCTTCGGTCACTAGATCAATTTGAGGTTCTTTACTTGGATTGCGAAGAAATGCAATCTCCTTTCGTACACTATTCATAAGAGCTTGAAGATCTGCAAGAGTTGCCACTCTATTGTCTACTTGTGGAGATGCACTATCTATGACTTGGTCTACTTCCATATTTAGAGAATAGATGGATTAAAATTTTGAGAGAAGAAGAAATTGCTAAGTCTCTTAGAGAAAATTGTAGCACTACCTGTCACTAAAACCTACTCGGAGAAAAGGAAAAAAAACACTAAACGATTTCAATTTTAGAGGAGGGTAATCCGCAACCTCTAAAAATGCCTCAATGCTTTCGAGAAGAGTGGTAATCCGCACTCTATCAAGAAGGCAAAGCTCTGAAATCGATGTTAACAGTCTTTTTTACTAGCTATGCTAAACAAAAAGAAGGAATTAATATCAGTCCAAGAGAGGGTAATCCGCAACCCTTAGAACGCTCAAGTATCTCCAAGGAAAGAGGTAGTCCACTCTCTGCCTCAAAGAACTAAGCTCTGATATTGTGATTGAGAAAATATCAGTTTAGAGGAAGGTAATCCGCAACCCCTAAAGCGCTAGAATACCTTCAAAAAGAGGGGTAATCCGCTCTCAAACAAGAAGGATTCAGCTCTGATATTAAGATAAAGGCAGTCTCGACAAACTGTTACGGACCAAAAATACAAACAAGAAATCTAAACAAGAAGTTTAAGAAGAAATGACAAGAACTAGATTATCAGATGAGTACAAGAGCAACGCCAAGAGAATTGAGTTAGAGCTTCAAGAGATGTGTTGTCGAGACTGAAGAACTCTTCAGCCTCGACTCCTATATATACTACTGGCCTATGGTTCTAAGAAAGCGCATCAAGAAGCTTCCCAAGAACTATGAAGCTTCTCGAGCAACTACCCAAGAGCTAGGAAGCTTCTCAAGTAACTTCCTAGAATCTACTAGAATATTCTAAGAATCTTCTAGAGCCTTCTAAGAGAATCTTTAGGGAATCTTTAAAGAATATTCTAAGAGAATATTCAAGGAATCTTCTGGAAGTTTCTAGAGACTTCTTTCTAGAAGGTTCTAGAGACTTGTCTCGAGAAAGGTCTAAGGACTATGTCCCTAACACTAGGGCCTTTTGGGACATGTCTTCAAATATGGCTTTGGACCCTTTCTCTTTAGAAAAGTTTGTTTCTACATCTTTTTATTCAAATTTGTTCAATTCTATTTCTATTTGTTCAATTTTGTCTTTCATGTTCTATTCTGTTTAGTTCCGTTCAATTTTGTTTTAATATATTTTATCCTATTTTGTAAAGAGGCCTTATGTTGTTGTGGATTGGAAGGATCTTGGATTTTTCAGATAGTCTAATATCACGAACATATATATTTACTTCAATAGTTACTTATATGATTAAATAGAAGTAGGTAAATATAGAATAATTTCATAAAGTCTTATAGATAAGCTTTATAGTAGCTTTATAGATGCGGTTTTGACTTTAGATGTGTTTATAGGTTAGAAACTTGGCCAAAAACTTAACCATGTATTGGTAGCTTGTAGAGCAAGTTATCTCCGCGTAATAGCCTATAGAACAAGTTAACTATGTGGCGCATACATAGATAACTTGCCTTGTAATATAACACATGTGGCTAGTAAAGTCAACACATGTTAGAGGTCCTATAGGACATTGCCTCGTAGCTCTTAGTTAGATAGTATATATGGAGGTAAGAATGAAGCCTTCTTCACTCTTGTCAATGCCTTTCTAGTCTTAGTCTTGTTTCAAGACTTTCTAGTCTTGTTGTTTTTGGCAATAGCCATTCTAGTTAATATTTCATCACCTTTTGAATGACTTTCTAGTTATCTTAAATGATAGAAGAGTATATTGAGGATTCTCTTTCTCTGATGTCGTATTACGTGCTTTCCTGCTCGAGAACGCGCCGGGCGTCTAGCTGTAGAAGGTAGTATGGAGATTCGCCGATAGTCAAGCAGTCTATCAGTTTTTGACTGCTGGAATATAAACGACTGTAATAATGTACCGTAAATCTATACGGATGCTCTTCGACTGCTTGTCAAAGTCTTTTTTTTTTGCCCCAGCCGATAGGTCTCTAGACGTTACAGAGAACCCCAAACAACCCAAACTGTTAATCTTCAATACCCCTTTGTACTTACGATCTTGTATCCACTGACTGTCCTATTAGATTAACCCAATAAATTTCATTCACTCCGCATACTCAATCCTATAGACACCCCTTTAATCCTTCAATCACAGACGTAACTCGATTTTACAAAACAGTCAAGAGTATTCAAACCCACTTCATTTAAAAATCCCGATTCACCATTACAACACTGACTTCAGCAGCGATTGCCTTAGTCTTTCCAAAACTCTATGAAGAAGAAAAATCCAAATTCTATGTCTTTTTTTCCCCGACCCGAAGCATGAAGCTCCCTCTCTCTAATTCCCTTGATCTTCAAAACCCTCCAATGAAACCGAACTGATAACCTTGCAAAAGCTTGAAAACTAGCTCCCCCCGATTCCCCGAAAAAAAAAAAAAACCTCCCCCCTCAAAACTATATCCCCCCTAACCTTATCCTCTATATTTCTTCAATCTTCCGTCTTAGATCCGGAATTGGCTCCCACCTCAAGCTTGGATCCGAAATTGGCTCTCGCAGTCAAGCTTTCTCCTCCGTTTTTACCTTTAAGAAATCCATTTACCGAAAACAACGTTCCCTGAAATGGCGCAGAGAACAGGACAGCCTGAAACAGAATCGAACCCCGTAATCGGGACCACATTGAGTCGCCCGACCAATTCAAGTCCTATATTGGAAAAGATATCCGTAGTAACCTGGATGTTCCCGTAATTGGGTAAAATTGGTCCTCGCGTCAGATTGGCTAAGACTCGTAGTAAGACCTCAATTTCCCGTAATTAGACTGCATTGGGTTGACCGGCCAATTCAAGTCTCATATTGGATAAGAGGACCCGGATTGGATTATCAAAATTGGATCCAATTGGCTCCTCGAACCCGTCATGTGAATTGGTCCTTTCCCTTCCTACTGACTCCCGTTATTGGAATCGAATGGAGCATTTCAGTATGCCCCGGCTGACTGTAACGAGGTGACTGAACCTGGCCACTCAGTATTTGCACTGGAATTGGTCGTTGCTCCCAATATTCGAGGTAACTGAACATTAATAAAAGTCCCCTTTCTTTATATTTTCACGGTATACTCGTGTTACAATACGACATCTACCCTCTCTGAACTTGTGCATCCTCAAGTATACATCAATTTACCCAGTTGCTGTTTGATTCAGAATATATCCTCCACGTCTTTGTCCAGTTCGTCTTTGTCACCTTCATTATCCAAATCACTTTCATCTACTTGCTGCGGAATCTCTATACCTTCATTAAGGTCTTCCATATTCATCTCCGTATGTCTTCCTTTAAATATTTTTACTCCCTTCCCTGCAATTGGTATTTTCAATTTTGTACCATCCAACTCCCGTAATGAGTAAGTCGTATTATCATGAACTGTTGTTACTACATATGGTCTAAACCAACGTTTTGAAAATTTCCTCAAAGTACTATGTTGATTATCCAGACTATTGTCATAAACAAGTACCCAGTCACCTTCCTCGATTGCTTTTGGTCTCAATCGATGTTGCTTATCGAATCGCGCCTTGTTTTGTAACCTTGCTCTTTTTAACCTTCCCAATGCTATCTGGACATCTTCCGTTCTTTGCTCCAATTGTCGAATCCTAATAGCCAGAAGTTCTTCTCTTGTCAATCCATCTTCCCATGGTAGCATACTCCAAGTAAGTACCTTTTCTTCAATCGGCATAATTGGTTTTTGACCTGTCATAAGTTCTACTGGCATATATCCTGTCACCGAACTATGTGTTGCTCGATCAACCCATAATGCAAATGACAAAAGCCGTGGCCACTCTTTAACTTTCCCATTACAAGCTTTAACCAATGCTTTCACAATCGGCGGGTGACCGCGTTCACCTTTCGCATTCCCTTCCGGATTATAAGCAGTAGTCAGTGATAGTTTAACTCCACATTTTTCAAAGAACTTACGAGCTTCTTGTGCATTTAATTCTCCACGATCTACAGTGATTTTTCCTACGCACCCGTAACGGCAAATGACATCTTCAAGCAAAAACCTACAAATCTCCTCTGTAGATTTTGTCCTCAATGCTCTTCCTTCTACTTGATTTGATAAATCTTCACGAGCTAAAACCAAATATCTCATCTGCCATAACCCAACCGGCATAATAACCAAATCAACAAACCATTTAAAATGAATAGCTAGAGGATACGTAGGATGAAGACCATCTCGATATCGGATATTAGAATACGATTGACAGATTTCACATGACTCTACAAATGAGAGCACATCTCGATACATATTTTTCCACCAATATCGTTCCTTGAGTTTAGCAAAAGTAGCCCAGATTCTTCTATGCCCTGCCCATAAACTATCATGGAACTCCTTTAATAATTTTAGTTTTTCTTCCCTTTTGCCTATCACTCGTTGTGGCATCCCAATTCCTTTCTTCGGTCTCTTCCATAAGAATCCATCTCGAAGTAAAAATCCATATGTTTTTTTTCTTATTTGTTTGAATTTTTCTATAGACCAATTCCCCTGCTTAGACAAGGTATTCAAATAATGACCAATATCCAATAATTCTCCTTCATAAGATTCTTCAAGAAATAGCTTGTCTTCTCTGTTGAGATTTGATATTGAATAGAATTTCAATCCGACATCATCAATGTCTTCAACCATTTCGTCCTCCCTCTCGTATCTTGCTCGAGATAGCATATCTGCTACAAAATTGTCCTTCTCAGTAACATGCTTAAATTCTGGATTTAGTGACTTAATATAAGCAATCCATCTCAACATTGCAATATCTGGCATTGAACAGTCAATAATTATTCCAAGCAATGGCAAGCAATCTGTTTCAATTACTACTACTGCCCCAATCAAATAGTCCTTTTCAGCTTTCATAGCCGAAACGACTCCCCAAAGTTCTCTTTTGACTTGCGAATATGCACGCTGACGAATACTTAAAACCAATATCCAATAATTCTCCTTCATAACTTCTCCAAGCCGAGTTAAAATCTTTTCACAATCTTGTATATGATCAACAACATATCTGTGACACCCCCTCGTATCTAAAGTTTCATCTTTGTCTCTTTCTCTACACCCTTTTATAGGAACATCATCCAGAAAAGACATAGTCTTTTCCGGAATAATATCTCTCAATACCTTATTCATCCCATTCATCATATGCGCAACTGAGTTGGTCGCGCCTTGAGGAAGAGTGCACATTCTAACCAATCCAAGTGGTGTCCTCATCATTGTCATATCTCTACTTCCTTCGGCAAGTTGAAATTGATCATAACCTGAATACAAATCACCTATTGAATAGATCGCCCTTCCAGCAAACGCCTCAGCAAATTCATCCACAATAGGTCCAATTCTTGCATTCCTGACAGTTACAGCATTCACCGGCTGCATATCTTGAATAAACCGCAGTGACCCATTCTTCTTAGGTACCGTAAACCATCGACTAGAATACGGCGCAAATGAAGGTTCCAATATTTTCATCTTTATCTTTTCTTTCAATAGTTCCACCAATTTAGGTAAATGTGCCCTCGGTACTGGAATCGGTCTTAGATTCCAAGGTACATGCGGAATAGTGAAGATAACCATAGGTGTTATAATATTTGGATCCACACACCCAATTTCATGAGATTCGAAGGCAAACGATCTACCTTGTTTAGCCAACATCTTTTTGAAGCAAGTAATTTCCTCCGGTAATAAAGAACCATCAGAACCAATCTTCAATTCTTCAAAAGTCTCTTTAGTAAACTAATGTCCAATACTCATTGGATCTCTTAAACTTGCTTCTTTTGATGCTTCTCCCATTTGTTCTTTAGAATCCTCTGGTAATGGTCCCGCAACGGGCTTTACCTTCTTATCTGCCGTTTTATATCTCGTCTCTACAGTGACTTCAGGTGCTTGAAAAGATTCAAGCATGGTATAAACCTCTCTCGAATGAATCTCAACAATCTTATCATTATCCCCTAACCCAATAGATGTAATCAATTCCAATGAATCTTCCAGTCCATTTTCTTCATCAACACCTAAAATCCTCTCATCATCTTGCAATGTACCTATCTTGTGTAACTGTCTTTTAATATCATATAATCTTTTTCTTTCTTTTCTTTTAAAATCATCAACTTTCTTATACATAATATTTCCATTCTCCAATATACCAATAAAACTCGCATCAAAAGCACCTTCATCTCGCAAGAGTACCTCCTCATTTGCACCTCCATAATCTCGCTTTACAGTGGCACCTCTCCAAAATCCTTAAATCCTTCAACAATCTTTGGCAATGGTTTCTCCCTCAACCTATCTCGATTCCGTTCATGGTTAGGAGGTACTGTTAAAAATTGTATAGCTTTCCTCCCATCTTCGCTCCGTACCCTTATATAAGCAGAACCATCGTCAAGTACCTTTGTTTCCATCCATGTTGCCGTGATATAAGGTTGTCCTAAAATCAACGGATAAGACGTTGTATCTTGAACGAAGAACTGTTGCTCCGTCGCAACATCCCCAATCCGAATTTTGACATCTGGACAAGCTCCATATAATTCGCCTCGTGTGTTATTAGCTGCTCTTATTGCCCATCCATGTTCCATATCAATTGGCCATTTTTGCTTCTTATAAAGATCTTTAGACATGAGATTTATTTCAGAACCATGGTCCACTAAAGCAACTATTGGTTCTTCTATATCTCCTACCTTCACCTCTACCTCAATAGTTGCCCTTGCCCAATGCTTTCGAGTATAATGGCTCAAAGTTTCCATTTCCTTGTCAGTAGAATCTTCGAAACATACTCACTGATTATACCCATTCTTTTTATTTGTTGGTTGCTTGTAACCAATATCAACCTCTTCTTCATCTCTACATATTCTTGCATCAATAGCATGACTCATTCCAGTTTCGCTCATTAATTGCCTCTTTCGCTTAATGCTGTCAATGATAACATCATGAAACTCCTTCTTTGCAATTCCCAAGACTTCTTTCAATGTGAATTCCACCTTAGCGTTTAATATACGTTCTTCCAACACCCCTTTCAAATTTGTTACCGCTTCAATGTCAAAAAGTAGCTTATAAGCAATTGATTTGCCCTTATCTTTTGTCTCCGTTGTTTTTTCTCCCAATGATGCTGAGGTATCCTTTACAGGCAATTCTTGTGAAGCTGCCTCCCGAGCCTTGTCTCCTCGAGTTTGCCTCTTAAAAGAATTTCCTTCTCTAGTATCATCAAAATTTCTTCGTCTTTTCTCTTCTATCAAAGCTTCATGTTGGCTCTTAGCAATATATGCATGAACTGAAAGAGACTCAACAGGATCCTCCCAACCTGTTCTTCCTCGTATTGTAGCTGCAGTTCTCAATAACGGTTCTCGAGGTAATTTCGCTTCTTGCATTGTAGAAACGGCAGAAGCCCAAAACTCACTAGTTTCCGTACTTCCACCAATTTCATCATCTACTGTAGTACCATAACTTGCACTTTCTCGTACTACTGTTTCATGCTCTTTTAAGTAATCTTGAACCAATACTCTCATTCCTCCCTTGCCAAAATTGGTTTGAAGAAGATCCTCCCTATCTTTCAATGATATCTTCCCATCTTTTCAGCAAATAATTCCCTGCCGTATCATATTATTCAATTCATTGCAATCTTTTCTAGTGTGTGAAGCATCATCACACCAAATACATCTTTGTACATATCCTTGTTTTGAAACATTCTTCGAATTATTTATAGAAGTATTCTCTTCAAGTCTTGCCAATTTAATTTGAAAATCTCGCATTCCTCGTATAATTTCTTCCATACCCATATCTACTTTCTTTGACAAGGATGTCGAAGGTTGAACTGTAGGCATTGTCGGTGGTGTTGTACGTATTGGAGCTTTGAGTGCTTGTACTGTTTTCAGAATATTGCTCCTATCCTTCCTTCTTTCTTTTTTTGTAAGCAATCCCACCGCATCTTCAATCTTCTTCCACTTCGTCGTCAATCCTTCATCTTCTTCTTTGTCTTGAAGAAGGGGTTCTAATTTCTCTTGCAATTCTCCATCAGCAGCTTGAAGAAATAGATCAACTTTGTTCGGCTCCAATGTCAATTTTTCTACCTTCGATAATTGAGAGTACTACCTCTCAAATTCCCTTAGTAGCTCTGTTGCTTGCAAATTCTTATTGGGAAGTTCAATCCATCCCAGAAACAGCTTCTTAGTAACGCCATCAGCATCTTCTAAGAAATATTCATCTTTCAATGCATGTGAAAAATCCTCCCATGAATTTCCACAACGATCCATAATCGATGTAATGTGGTCCCTTATCTCCGGTATTGTGGCAAGTCCAAATAGTGCAACCATTTTCTTCTCAGAAATCCGATTTAATTCCATTTCACGAACATAACATCTTAAATATCTTGAAATATTCCTCCCATCAAATTGATCAATTTTATTGACCACTGCTTGCAATGCTTTGGTTGCCAAAGCTTCCTTTCGATCATTGCTTTGCTGTTGCTGCATTGATAATGAGAAGGCTTGAAACAAACTAGCAATAGATAGATCCATGTCCATACCTTGTCCTTTAGAAGACTCCCCACCAGAAACTTCTCCCAAAAATCCTTCAAAATTTTTATTTTTGTTTTCCATAAAAATAAAGATAAAATCAACCGAAATCCAATACCTTCCACCTCAAGCTTTCACGTCGGGTTCACCACTTATGTCGTATTATGTGCTTTCCTGCTTGAGAACGCGCCGAGCGTCTGGCTGTAGAAGGTAGTATGGAGATTCGCCTATAGTCAAGCAGTCTATCAGTTTTTGACTGCTGGAATATAAACGACTGTAACAATGTATCGTAAATCTATACGGATGCTCTTGGACTGCTTGTCGAAGTCTTTTTTTTTTTGCCCCAGCCGATAGGTCTCTAGACGTTACAGAGAACCCCAAACAACCCAAACTGTTAATCTTCAATACCCCTTTGTACTTACGATCTTGTATCCACTGACTGTCCTGTTAGATTAACCCAATAAATTTCATTCACTCCGCATACTCAATCCTATAGACACCCCTTTAATCCTTCAATCACAGACGTAACTCGATTTTACAAAACAGTCAAGAGTATTCAAACCCACTTCATTTAAAAATCCCAATTCACCATTACAACACTGACTTCAGCAGCGATTGCCTCAGTCTTCCCAAAACTCTATGAAGAAGAAAAATCCAAATTCTATGTCTTTCCTTCTTTGACCCGAAGCATGAAGCTCCCTTTTTCTAATTCCCTTGATCTTCAAAACCCTCCAATGAAACCGAACTGGTAACCTTGCAAAAGCTTGAAAACTAGCTCCCCCCGATTCCCCGAAAAAAAAAAAAAACCTCTCCCCTCAAAACTATATCTCCCCTAACCTTATCCTCTGAATTTCTTCAATCTTCCATCTTAGATCCAGAATTGGCTCCCACCTCAAGCTTGGATCCGAAATTGGCTCTCGCCGTCAAGCTTTCTCCTCCGTTTTTACCTTTAAGAAATCCATTTACCGAAAACAATGTTCCCTGAAATGGCACAGAGAACAGGACAGTCTGAAACAGAATTGAACCCCGTAATCGGGACCACATTGAGTCGCCCGACCAATTCAAGTCCTATATTGGGAAAGATGCCCGTAGTAACCTGGATGTTCCCGTAATTGGATCAAATTGGTCCTCGCGTCAGATTGGCTAAGACCTGTAGTAAGACCTGGATTTCCCGTAATTAGACTCCATTGGGTTGACCGGCCAATTCAAGTCTCATATTGGATAAGAGGACCCGGATTGGATTATCGAAATTGGATCCAATTGGCTCCTCGAACCCGTCGTGTGAATTGGTCCTTCTCTTCCTGCTGACTCCCGTTATTGGAATCGAACGGAGCATTTCAGTATCACCCGGCTGACTGTAACGGAGTGACTGAACCTGACCACTCAGTATTTGCACTGGAGTTGGTCGATGCTCCCAATATTCGAGATAACTGAATATTAATAAAATTCCCCTTTCTTTTTATTTATACTGTATACTCGTGTTACAACACGACACTGAGATTCATGTTCTTAGTGGTTTGACAAGAATGCTAACATATTAGTTTTGTCTTGTTTAAGAAGTGAGTGGATTATCCCACTTCTATTGTTGTATTTTGAAGGTTGCAGACTATCCACTTGTAATCAAAAAATCTTCTTTTCAAACATTGATTTTTTCTTAAAAGAGAGTGGATTTCTCCTCTATTAGGGATTTTTTTTTATTGATTGCAGATTATCCTCCTCTAATTTAACTTTTGAATTCATCTGAGTTGTCTATAGAAGAAAAGATTATGGATGCTACTCTCAACGGAAGCGAGAATAGATTTAAAACTATGGCAGATCTTTATGAACTTCTCAACACTCTAAGAGTGAAAATCTCACGTATTTCCAATATGAATCATGGAAGTACTATGCCTACGCCTATAGAAGAAGTTTAGAGTCTACGATAAGAAGTTGTGTAGTTGAAAGAAGCAAGTAGATTAACGTCACAACCAAATCTAGAGAGTTTTGCTTCTATAAGTATGACAGGGATAAGGATTAGTATAACTAAGAAGTTTGATGGAACAAGATCAAAATTTTGAGGATTTTTGTAACAAGTCAAGCTCTATTTAAATTTGCACTCTTTCTAATATCCTGATGGATTTATCGAAGTCAGATTCATAAACGCACTACTATCAAGAAGTGTTCTCTCTTGGTTTGCACCTTTAATCAAAAAAGACTCATGACTCCTTTATGATTTGAATTCATTTCTAGAAGTATTTATGGCCATATTTGGAGAAAGTGATCGAGAACGAGTAGTAGAGACCGAGCTTTTATCCTTATAGCAAGGATCATAATTAGCCACTATAAATGCTCCCGAATTCCAAAACCTCGCTTGCAACGTGGATTGGAACAACAAAGCACTTATCAACTAATTTTAATATGAATTGAAGGATAGCGTCAAATATTTGTTATTAATAATATCAAAAGTAAAAACTTTGGAACAATTTATTACTCAAGCCATTGCATGCGATAATTGTTTATTTGAAAGGTATCAAGAACAAAGATTTGATTGGAGAGAAACAAGTTAAGTAATGGCGACAACTTCTAAGTTTTTTGAAACGTATTTGTCAAAGCAAGAACCAATGCAAGTTGATATGATATGTTTTAAACCTCTCACGAAGCAAGAAAAGACTCAATGTTACCAAAAGGTGTTGTGTTTATATTGTGGAGAAGCTAAGCTCACTCCTCAACATTTTTCAAAGAAGCAACGCAATTACAAAATGAGGAGCACAATTACCAAAGAAGATAATGTATCGAAAAACAAGTTTTTTGAACTACAATAGAAACTGTGCGGCAGGAATCATCTACAACACCTAATAAAGGTCCTATCCTCTCCTCAGACCCCTCACCTTGTTTTATAATAGAAGTATATTTAAGACCTAATAATCACAAAGTTTTTGCCTTGTTAGACTCAGGAGCCTCAACATATTTTATAGACAAAGATTTTGCCAAAAATCAAAAAATACCTTTAATGAAGAAAATGAAATCTCCACATATAGAAGTCATAGATGGTCATTTGTTGTCTTCTGGAAATGTTAACCATGAAACTATTTCTTTAGATGTAACAATTAAAGATCATAACAACGTAGCAATATTTAATATAATAAAATCTTCTTCTAATCTGATTATTTTAGGATTATCATGGCTAGAAAAATATAACCTTCAAATAGATTGGATGTCTTGTAATCTTAATTTTCTTGATAGTATAATCCTAGATCGCGTTAGTAAAGTAGAAGTACGTAAGTCCAGTATGTCGAAACCTTTACTAATAAGTACAAAAGCTTTCAAGCATGCTACAAAAGAAGGATTAACTTTTGCTATATATGCTACATCCATTTCTAATGGTGAAACAATGTCCAGTGGTATTCCTAACTAATATCAAGAATTCCAAGACGTTTTTGAAAAGAAAAATGTAGATATTCTCTCCGAGCATTGACCTTATGATTGTTCAATTGATCTGCAAGAAGGAGCTCAACTACCATTTGGACCAATCTATAGCTTATCGCAGAATGAGTTGGCTGCATTAAATGAGTACATTGATGAGAATTTGGCAAAGAACTTCATACGCCATTCTAAATCTCTAACTGGAGCTCATATCTTATTTGTGAAGAAGAAAGACACATCTCTGTGAATGTGTGTGGATTATTAAGGATTCAACAAGATCACCATCAAAAATAGATATCCTTTGCCTTTGATTTCAGGAATTCTTGACCAATTCAATCAAACAAAGATCTATACCAAAATAGATCTACAAGGAGCATACAACTTAGTTCGTATCAAAGAACGAGATGAATAGAAGACTACTTTTCAAACTAAGTATGGACATTTTGAACATACTATCATGCCTTTTGGATTCACGAATGTACCAACTGCTTTCCAACATCTTATGAATGATGTTTTATATGAGTTTTTAGATAGTTTCATTATTTGCTAATTACTATCGAATCCTCATCAAGAATTTTTTTCAAGTTGCAACTCCACTTATATATTTGACTTGTAAATACAAACTTGAGTGGAATAAAGAAGCAAAAGCATCATTTGATACTTTAAAGAAGGAGTTTATTTTTGTACCAATTTTATATTGCATTGACTTTTTCATGGCATTTTTTATGGAAATAGACACATCAGATTTTACTATAGGTGCCGTATTGTCATAAATGGGAACAACTGACAAACTCCATCCAATAGCTTTCCATTCAAGGAAATTTTCAAGAGCCGAGATTAATTATGAGATCCATGACAAAGAGCTCTTTGCAATCATGGATTCATTTTAAGAATGGCATCATTATCTAGAAGGCACCTCAAGTCCAATTATCATTGTCATGTTCTGGCTTGGCTATTACATGCAAATAATGTAATTATGTACTTAATATATAATTTATTAAATAACATGATGAAAGCCATATTAATAGATTTTAGTTAGTTGTAGAATATAATTTGATTATTACCTTGAAAAGAAGTTGTTTAAAAAAATTACTATAGAATTTGTATAACTTTAATTTTCTTTTGATAGTGGCTTTTAAGATTGGTTTTCATTGATAGTAACTTCTAAATATTTAGAGTCACCTTTGTTGGACATTGGTGACCTTTGAAAACTTATTTTGATTCTTTTATTTGGTGTTTAGAGCATAAATTATATAAATCTTATAAAAAAAAGGATTGAAGAAGGATTTTGGTAGCAAAGGGAGTAATTAAGGCACCAATATAGATGAATGGAGATGAATGATGAAAATCTCCATTCCTATTGGTCAAAAATCATGACCAATAGGCTTTGAGGAGGCTGCCCGAGGCCATATTAGAGATTAGGGTTAGTTTTTCGGGGCCATTCGAGCTTTGAAGGCTAGAGTCAGCAAGTTTAGGTTTTTGGCTATGGTTTTGGTGCAAGTTTTGTATGGTTTGGAGTTTATATGAAGGAGATACAAGCGCTCAAAGTTAAGGTGTTAATTTGAGAGCTACTGTCACTCTTTTTGGCATAACGTACACGTATGGATAGCAATTGAGGATCGGTGACCACGACTAGAAAGATAACTTTTTTGGACTACACTTTTAATATACTGCTTGCTAGACTCTAAGTTAGGATGAAGGAGTTATTGGATTTTGAAATCAGCGCATGCAATCTAAGAGTAGTAAGTGACCTGATTTACTAGTAGTTGTATCTTGAGCTATATATTGAGAAATTTGACAATATTTTGGCTTAAATTTCAGAAAATGTATAATTTCATGTTAGTAAATTTTGTGCATAAGTTTTATGATATTTGAGTATTAGGTTCTTGAGATATTAAGAAAATAGTGCTCAGGTACTTGTAAATTAGGGTTTAGAGTATCTGCCAGGGTTTCTTAGATGCCAAAAGATTGGGAGTGAATTTGTAGTTGGATTTTTTTGTGATAAAAGTTAAGGGTGAATTATTATTATTTTATTAATTTGAAACAAAGTGAACGGTTAGATCAAGAGTTATGAATTTCTATAGTTTGAGACAAGAAAATCCTTCGCAGGAAAAATATGTTTTGAAGAGATTTTGTTATATTTTGAGTTTTATGTAAAGTAAAGGAGTTTTGAGAGGCTAACACAAGATTCATATAAAGGTTTAAGCTAAATTCTCTACAGCTAGATACTTAGTATATTCTTAGATAGCAAAGCATGCTATACGATAGAGGTGGTGAATTTGATGTGAAAATTTTTGAGATAGAGAATTTTGAAGAAATATTTTTGGCTCTATTATGAAAGGGGGGCAAGGAAGTTGTAGTAGGAATTGCATTGGAGAATCTCCATTGTAATTTGATCTTGCTACAATTCAAATGTTTCAAGCATTTGGATTTTCTATACAACAACAGCAAGCAGTGGAATGCAAGGAAGCAATGGCTATTAAAGCCTTGCATCTTTTGTTGGTTTATTGGATCAATTTGATAGAAGAAATATTTCCAAGTATCTTAAATATTATTTTCAAGAGATGGAGCTCAATAAAGTGTCGAAGAAAGATATGATCCTTACATTTGAGCTTGCAGTTGTATCAGAGCTTCGTAACCATATAAAGGAAATTATTAAAACTCATGGAGAGAAAAGGGAGGATTTTTTCCTTCAGCTAAAAGAAGAGTATTCTTTGGAAGATGCAGAAAGGGTGACAAGAAAATCATTTACGGAATGTGTCAATAAATCCAATAAGGGGTTAGTTGCAAGAGAGTTATTTTGAGAATTTGAAAGACAATTGTCTCGAGTGAAAAAGCTTACACTTGAAAATGATAAGGTAGAGTTATTTCTTCAATTAGCTGGCAATGATTTACAAAGAGAATTGGAATTATTATAAGAGGATAATACAAAGGACAATGGATTTACTACAGATTGGAAGAAAGTCTCTGAAGCTGTGGACATATTTGCCAAAAAAAAATATTGGAAGGATAAGGTGGTAGTAAGGCAAGAAACTAGACCTCCACCAACTACAACATCTTGTAGGCAACTGCCAAAACCTGCTATACCAGTAAGTACTATTCCAATTCCTATGTCTACAGTTGCACCACAGAAAGATGCAATTGATGAGTTGATAAAAGGAATGAAAGACTTATAAATCAAACTGGCAAAGCTAGAGGAGAAAGAAGGATTATCTGAGAGCAAATCTATATCAAAACTAGGATATATACAAAGATGTATTTGGTGCAATAGTATGGAGCGTCCTCGAAGGGAATGTGGAGATTTTACTGATATTATGTGACATGGAGTAATTTTATGGAAAGATGGAAAAATTGCATTGTGAAATATAAGTGAGTTTCTCAAAACCAATTTTGGAAAAGGAGAGATGAAGAAGGTTTTGAAAGAGCATTTATCTCAATAGGCTATGGCATGAAGAGAGGCTATTACTGATGGCATTGAGGCTGTAAGGGAGAAGGAGGATGATTATGACAAGCATGTAAACACAGAAGATATATAGAATCATGCTATTATCAGTATGAATAAAAAAAAAAATAATAAAGAAAGAATTACTTAATATAGCCACAACAATTAGAAATACCATAAGATGGAATGACCTTGTCGATATTATATCTATACATGGTTACTTGACAAAATTTCAACATGAAGCTCTAATGGAGGTAAAAAGGGGAAGAAATGAAATAGAAGAAAATTTTGAAATAGCCAATCAATAAGAGGAGATCTCAAAGGCATGCAAAAACAACACAAAATAAAGAAATACCTATACCACAGGCTAATAGACCATCCAGGGCTGGGCCATGAACATCGCATCTTGGAAAAGCACTAATGTCAAAAGAGAAATGGGAAGAAAGGATGGAAGTTGATAAAGACAAAAGGAAGAGTAAGCATGTTACTTATAAGCTACAATCAAATATTGAAGCAACCACAGATTTAAAAGGAGTATTAGAAAGAAGAGTATTGAATTCCAAAATTGAATTACTCTACAAGAAATTTTAGGCATTGCAAAGAGAGAGTTTTATGAAGTCATCATTGACACCATTAAGTGAAAGAAGCAATTGATAGGAGAATCTGCTATATCTAATGCTTTGGATACAATCTTGACTGAAGAAGAAGAACATGAATTGGTAAAATGTTGTATCAATAAAAAATGATAATTTTATTTGGATGAATACAACGATGATGATAAGGACCCTAGACACTATACCAAGGAACATTGGACAAGAGCCACTATAGAGACTCTAGTAAAAATAGAAGACTTAGTAAAACCAATAATTGCTCTCATTGACCATGGATCTGAAATTAATATTATATCAAAAGAAGTCTATAAACGTGGAAAGTGGCCCATTGATATTAACCATGGATGGATGATTTGGGCAACAAATAATATAGAAGGAGATTTTTATGGTGCTTGCCCCAATATGAAGGTAAAGATTGGAGATGTGATCATAGAACAAATTTTTTTTGTTCAAGACACTACTTCATACCCAGTGATTTTTGGTCAACCATATATTACAGCTGTGAGGATGGAGACCAAGGTTTTAGATGATAGATCAGCATGTGCCCCTATTAGAAGTCAAGATGGAAAAAAGGCAGTGCAATTTCTAACACTACCTGCAAACCATGGGCACAATCGAGATTATTTACAAAGTGATTTATTACCAAGGATTAGTGAAGAGTTTATGGATTTTTGTAGGATACCACTACAAAGTTGGAATGTAGTGGTACATCAAAGGAGGTACTCTTGCATGAAAAAGAAAGTACCTTTTGTACAGGTATTATAGAATTATCAAAGAATGCATTTGCTATCTATACACAACTTAATGATCTATCAAAGTGGAAGAAAAAAGTTGTGCAAAAATCTGAAAAAGATCTAAAAAGAGTGGGTGTGCTTGATGGAGATGATAAGATAGTAGGTGTATATGTGGAGATTGGTTTAGAAGATTTTATGAAAGAACTTTTAGAGGTTGAAGAAGGAAATGAAGATCAAGTGGTGCAAGTATATTCAAGAGAGCTCTACTCAGCTATACAAGCATTTTAAGATTATGAAGTCAAAGTTGAAACTAGGTACAAGACTATGGAGAGGAAAATAAAACCTATAGCTATACCATTACTTAGTGATTCCAATCATCAAGTTCAACATGCTTTGAAGGAGAAGGGCTTACGAGATCCTAAACAAATTGGCCATAAGTTTACCAAGAACACACTCAATGAGTTGAAAATAGGATCTATAAATTTTCTATTACCTATTGAAGAAATAAAATTTAGAAATATGTTAAGTACGCATGGAAAGGATTTTGCTTTTGAACCTTCAAAAATTGGATGTGTCGATCCAAGTATTGTGGCACCGATGATTATATTTATAGTTCTACATGTTCTTTGGAATTTAACACTAATTTTGGTGCCTAAAGTACATCTACCAAAATTTATGGAGCTTTTAAAAGAAAAGATGCAAATGAAGATCCTAGAGCCATCATTTGCATCATATTTTAGTCGTTGGTTTATAGTACCAAAGAAAAATGGAACACTACAGTTCATTCAAGATATGCAACCAATGAATCAAGTAACTATTAGAAATATTATAGTTGGACCAATTGTTGGAGAATTTGCTAAGATATTTGATGGTAGAGCTATTTACTCTATTGGAGATCTCTATTCTGGATATGATCAATTCAAACTAGCTGAAAGAAGTAAAGATATCACTACTATGAGGACACTTTTAAGGTTAGTTAAGATGTGTACATTGCCACAAAAAGCAACAAACTCAGTAGCTCACATGATGAATGGGATGAATAAGGTTCTTCGTGATTTCATCCCAAAAAAGTCTATTCTCTTCTTGGATGATATTCTAATAAAAAGGTGTGTGGAAGAAGAAAAAAATGAAACAATGGATCAGAAGGGGTGTTGTAAATTTGTATCTAATCATATTTCAAACTGTGAAAAAATTTTATCTCGACTTGTGGAGGTTCACTTGACACCAATAGGAGCTAATTCTACCTTTTGAGTTTGAGAAGTTGTTATTGTAGAGCATTTGTGTAGATGGTTTGGTCACAAACTTGATTCTAATAAGGTGGATGCCATACAACAAATGAAGGATATTTGTAGCTCACAAATAGAGGTATGGAGGATTTTACGAGCTTACATATTTTATTGTATATGGATTCCTCATTGTGGACATGTAGCTGATCCTCTTCACAGTTTGCTACAAAAAGAGAAGAGATTTAAATAGGAGAAGAAGTACACAGAAATAATTCAAAAGCTAAAGCAATTATTATCTTCTCCACCTATATTGTGAAGGATAAATTATGAAGATGGCAAATCGGTGATACTTACAGTTGATACTAGTCCAATAGCTATTGATTGGACTTTAGGACAAAATGATGAAGAAGGTAACATGTTTGCTATTAGATTTGGAGCTAAAGTATTAAGTGAACAACAAAGAAACTATCCATAGGTGAAACAAGAGCTATGGAGAATAATTACAGCTATGAAAAATGAAAGAGATTATTTAATTAGGACACTAGTGATAGTAAAAACAGATTGTTAGCCACTATTGGGAATGATTATCAATTGTAATATCCATGATATTACTATGCTAAGATAGATTGCATATATTAAATCTTTTAATCTTGAATTTAGGCATATTACAAGCAAGGATAATCTTGTAGCAGATATGCTATCTAAAGCTAGATATGAATAAGAAGAAGATTTGATTGAAGATATTGAAGATGCAGGTACTATCTTCTATTCTAAGGCATAACAAGGAGAGGATGAATATCCAAGACCATTTACAAAAAAATTATATGAAGAAGAATGGATTGATATTAGATGCTATTTAAGTACATTATCAAGACAATCAAGATAGAATGATATTTATTTCAAACAGATTACATGAAAGGCTTATAACTACCTTTTACATGGTGGTTACCAATAGAAGCAATGCAAACGGGAAAGTGGAATGCCACAAAGAGTAGTTTGCAAGAAAGAGATGAAAGAACAATTAATCCATGAATTCCATGATAATTTGTAGGCTGGACATAGAGGTATTTATGCCACCTTTAACAAGCTCAAAGAAAAATATTGGTGACATAACATGTATAGAGATGTGATCAAGTTTGTAGAATCATGCCAAACTTGTCAGATATACTCGAAGATTCGACATAGAGATGAATTGCATCCTACATATCTACTTGCAATATATTATAAATGGATTGTGGACCTAGTTACTATGCCTATGGAGATATGACAAATGTGGTACTTGGCTCTAGTACAAGAAGATTTATCTAACCAAATAGAAGGAAGCGCTCTACAAACAAAATCCACTGAAGGAGTGTGTAGATTTTTACTGGAAGATGTAATTTGCAGATATGGATGTATTGGAAAAGTTATTGCTGATCATAGAGAATTGGATGCACATGAGGCTAGAAAATTCTTTGAGAGATGTAGAGTCAAGCTAGTACTTACTACATCTTATAATCCAGAAGACAATGCTAAGAGTGAGCGAGGTCATCCTCCTATTATAAGGGCCATTGTTAAAGCTTGTGAAGGAAGAGCAAGAGAATGGATAAGGCTATTACCATTTGCTCTTTGGACTAATCGTACTACTCACAATTCAATGACAAGATATATGCAAGCAGAGTTAATGCAAGGACAGAAGCCCATCATGCCAATTGAAGAACAAATACCTACTCAAAGTATCTTATCCTAGCAAGACAATATATCTAAAGAAGAACTTCTTATACTTCAAATTCGTCAAGTAGAGAGAAGACTTGAAGATGTGAAAAAAATAATTATAAGGCTAAAAAATTCATGCTTGAAGAATAAAGATAGATTTGATAAGCGACACAAGCTAAGGCCAAAAGATATTCAAGAAGGTGATTGGATTTTGGTATATGACAACAGCTTGAATAACAAACATAGTGCTCTTAAAAAGTTCTATAAGAACTGGTTTTGACCTTATGTGATTGTACATATTTTGGATAATACAACATATGTATTAAGAGAATTACATAGACCAAGATTCAAAATTACAATTGCAAGAAAATGTAAAAATCTTTTCAAACAACGACATTAAGAACTAGTCCTCAAAGATAATGAAGAAGAATATGATCTATCTAAATATGAGGAAGAAGAATTTGATTATGAAAAAGACGTTATTGAGGAGGTAATATGACACCGACGACAACTTTGATTCTTCTTCGTACATATCGTAGGATGTACATGTTTAGACGGGATAGATATCGTATTGTCCTTCAAATTAATATGAAAATAATGTAATTATTTACTTAATATATAATTTATTAAATAACATGGTGAAAGCCATCTTGGTAGATTTTAGTTAGTTGTAGAATATAATTTGATTATTACCTTGAAAAGAAGTTGTTTAAAAAAATTACTATAGAATTTGTATAACTTTAATTTTCTTTTGATAGTGGCTTTTAAGATTGGTTTTCATTGATAGTAACTTCTAAATATTTAGAGTCACCTTTGTTGGACATTGGTGACCTTTGAAAACTTATTTTGATTCTTTTATTTGGTGTTTAGAGCATAAATTATATAAATCTTATAAAAAAAAGGATTGAAGAAGGATTTTGGTAGCAAAGGGAGTAATTAAGGCACCAATATAGATGAATGGAGATGAATGATGAAAATCTCCATTCCTATTGGTCAAAAATCATGACCAATAGGCTTTGAGGAGGCTGCCCGAGGCCATATTAGAGATTAGGGTTAGTTTTTCGGGGCCATTCGAGCTTTGAAGGCTAGAGTCAGCAAGTTTAGGTTTTTGGCTATGGTTTTGGTGCAAGTTTTGTATGGTTTGGAGTTTATATGAAGGAGATACAAGCGCTCAAAGTTAAGGTGTTAATTTGAGAGCTACTATCACTTTTTTTGGCATAACGTACACGTATGGATAGCAATTGAGGATCGGTGACCATGACTAGAAAGATAACTTTTTTGGACTACATTTTTAATATACTGCTTGCTAGACTCTAAGTTAAGATGAAGGAGTTATTGGATTTTGAAATCAGTGCATGCAATCTAAGAGTAGTAAGTGACCTGATTTACTAGTGGTTGTATCTTGAGCTATATATTGAGAAATTTGACAATATTTTGGCTTAGAATTTCAGAAAATGTATAATTTCATGTTAGTAAATTTTGTGCATAAGTTTTATGATATTTGAGTATTAGGTTCTTGAGATATTAAGAAAATAGTGCTCAGGTACTTGTAAATTAGGGTTTAGAGTATCTGCCAGGGTTTCTTAGATGCCAAAAGATCGGGAGTGAATTTATAGTTGGATTTTTTTGTGATAAAAGTTAAGGGTGAATTATTATTATTTTATTAATTTGAAACAAAGTGAACGGCTAGATCAAGAGTTATGAATTTCTAAAGTTTGAGACAAGAAAATCCTTCGCAAGAAAAATATGTTTTGAAGAGATTTTGTTATATTTTGAGTTTTATGTAAAATAAAGGAGTTTTGGAAGGCTAATACAAGATTCATATAAAGGTTTAAGCTAAATTCTCTACAACTAGATACTTAGTATATTCTTAGATAGCAAAGCATGCCATATGACATCGTATATACAGACCATAAGAACCTCAAGTACTTCATGTCAGCACATATCTTGAATCATTATCAAGCCCGTTGGAGCATGTTGTTATCTAGATTCAATTTCAAGATCACTTATCAATCCAGAAAACAATAAGGTCTATCGGACACTCTTTTTAGACGTTCTTAACTTACACCAAAAGAAGGAGATGCTTCTTTTTATCAACCAAGATCAATTTTCTTGAAGCTCAAGCATTTTCATCTTTGAGTTGTAAAATCAACATTGACTGTTGATTCAACATTTGTGAAGCAAATTCAATCGAGCATGTTCTCTGATTCTCTTCTTCAAGATATCAAGGATACTTTTTGTAAGTCCAAACAACCATGGTCTTCTATTTCTATGGATTTCATCACGGATCTTCCAATCTCAGGTTCTTATGACTCTATATTTATAATAGTAGATCATTTTACCAAGATGGGATATTTTATACCATGTACAAAACCTATTACATGTGAAGAAACAACTAAGCTTTTCATTGACAATATCTATTACTATCATGGATTGTCAAAGGATATAATATCAGATAGGGGGACTCAATTTGTATCAAGATTTTGAAGAACCCTATTCAAGATTCTAAAGATGGATATAAAACTTTCTTTAGCTTTTCATCCTCAAATTGATGGACAAATAAAATGGATAAATCAAGTTTTGGAGCAGTATTTGAGATGTACCATCAACTATCATCAAGATGATTGGACAACTCTTTTACCATCGTCAATGTTTACATATAATAATTTGATACATTCTTTCACTCAATAAACACCTTTCTTTGCCAATTATGGTTATCATCTATATCTTAATACTTTTGACTTTTTAAAAGTTGATAATCATACAGTGGAAGAATTAGGAAATCGCTTATCAGAGCTACATATGACAATGAAGATATAATTAAAGGAAGCTCAAGAATGACAAAAGACCAATGCGGATGCCTATTGCAAAGACCAACCATAATATAATATGGATGACAAGGTATAGTTACTTTGTCATAATATCAAAACTACTCATCTTTGTGATAAATTAGATTATCGTAGGCTAGAATCTTTTCCTATTTGTGAAGAAATCAATTCTATTGCCTATTGATTATATCTACCAGAGTTTATAAAGATCCACCATGTATTTCACGTATTTCTTCTGGAGCCATATAAGACAATGAATATCTTGAGAAGAAGACAAATGCCACCTCCTCCTAAAGAAGTAGATAATAACCAAGAGTTTGAAGTGGAAGAAGTCTTAGACTCAAGGTGGCGCCAAAATAGGTTGGAATATCTTGTTCATTGGCACAGATATGATATTAGTGAATGCACATGAGAGCCATCAAAGAATCTTATAAATGCAGCAAAGAAAGTTGAAGTCTTTCATCAACGACATCCATCACAACCAAGATGAAGAATAATAAACCTTTGCTATAAAAGAAACAAGATCAAAGGAAAATAACATTCTACCTTCTATCTTTTATTGTAGCTTTGATATATTTGTGATGAGATGGAGCATCAATAAGTAGTAGATTCAACTCAAAAGCTTTCATTTGTAGACTTACTAGATGAGACATTGCGATTGTCACAACCTTCTAAACAACAAAATCAAGATGAAGATCCTCAAGAATGACATATCCTTCTTCAAATAGATGGCAAGATACAACGTGTTTGGTATCATGACCTTGGAAGAGACTCCGGATGTTTAGTGATTTTATTAGAGGTAGGAACAACTCTTGACGGTGTTCCAAATGTTTTATTTGAAGGTAGTTATGAAGGCCTCAACAATAATCAAATAACAGGGTGGACTTCTCGCCCTGGTATGGGATATCATGGATGGTTGAGAGGACCTATCAACCATCTTTGAAGAGAGCAAAGATCGGAGTATGTAGCAAATATAATTTATCGCATCTTGGACTTTCACAACATATGAAGACTGCTCCTCATGGAACTCATCCTTAGAAGGGGGGATAATGTCATGGACATATACATTTACTTCAATAGTTACTTATATGATTAAATAGAAGTAGGTAAATATAGAATAATTTCATAAAGTTTTCTAGAGAAGCTTCTTAGAAGCTTCATAGATACGATATCATATTACGTGTTGTCTTGCTCAAGAATAGCACCCGGTACTTAGTTGTGGAAGGTGAGGTTGCGTTTCACAAGTATCCGAGAAATCTTAATAGGTTTTACCTATATGAGAAGAATATAATCTGAATTTTAATTCAAAAGTGCTAAAAACACTCTTCTTAGTAGCCATAACCATACATAAATCCCAATTACCTTATTACTTTCATATTTAAGCAGTTTAGATTTTTCTTGTAAGCTCCAATCCTACCAATGAGCTTCAACAAGCTGTAACATCTAATCTGACCATCTACTTGATGTAAAATTTTGTATACAATTTTCAATGTAAGTCTTCTAAATGCTCAACAATTTTTAGTCCAATCCAACTTACAAATTGTGAGAAAACCTCCAAAAAGTGCACTAATGTCACTCAGCCGCCAACTTGAAAAGTAAAGTAGAAATCCTAGCAGTGATTCCTCCCTTTTCAACCATTAAATTTGATTCAAAATTGGTATATAGCTTGATCTTCAAGTCTTTTAATACCATGCTAAATTTCACCTTGATCCAACTAATAAATCTTTAGATATCACAGAAATCCTATCCAACTTCAAACTGCCAACTTCTAAAATCCTCTTGTGTTAAAATCCAAATATTTTAAACCATGCTATTAGAGTACCAAATTTTTTTTTATAAACTTAGCACACCTAATAATCCAAATAATATCAAATTTTCAATTATAGATGTTATATTAATTGCACAAACTAGCCAAAATTACTAGTCCTAATTATATTATATAAAACCCAAATCACCAATACAAACCTTGACTTTGAACAATAATTTCTAAGTCCTCAAAAACTCTCTAAAAATAATCCTTATGCCTCTGAAAAGAAATTCAAGCTAGCTCTCAAATCTTATCCTTTGATCTTTGAATGAATCCCTATTTTGTCCTAGGCCATTGTTTTTGTAGCCAAAGGTTTGATTTCGACCTTGTCTCACAAATGGCCAACCTCCGGATATCAATCTAACCTATCATAAGGATTTTTTAGCCCAACCCTACTCTCAACTTAACTTTAGTACCAAATATACTAATTATTTACCTCTTCTAATCTGATTTTTTTAATTTATGGTCTTTTTAAGGTGGTAGATGAGTCTCTACAACCTAGAAGGTAAAATTACTAACTAACTCTCAACTTACTAACTATTAAGATAAGAAAATAACCTAAGAGGCTTTTATAAAAGCCATATTTAGATACTTCAAATTTTAATTAAACTAAGCTAATTAGATATTAATTAAAAATTCAATTTTGATTATAATTTCACTATATAGTCGTATTACATTACGATAGCGGTTTTGATTCTAGATGAGTTTGTAGGTTAAAAACTTGGCCAAAAAGCTAACCATGTATTAGTAGCTTGTGAAACAAGTTATCTCCGTATAGTAGCTTGTGAAACAAGCCAATTACATGGCACATGTATAGATAACTTACTTTACAAGATAAGACATATGGCTAAGAAAGTCAACACATGTTGGAGGTCTTATAGGACATCGCCATGTAGCTCTTAGTTAGATAGTATATATGGAGGCAAGAGTGAAGCCTTCTTCACTCTTGTCAATGCCTTTCTAGTCTTAGTCTTAATTCAAGACTTTTTAGTTTTCTTGTTTTTGACAATAATCATTCTAATTAATATTACATCACCTTTTGAGTGACTTTCTAGTTCTCTTCAGTGGTAGAAAAGTATATTGAGGATTTTCTTTCTTTGAGATTCATGGTCTTGCCAATAAGTAATGAAACAACTTAATTCTTTCTTGACAATATCTATCATTATTATGGATTATGCAAGGATATTATATCAGATAGGAGAACTGAGTTTGTAGCAAGATTTTGGCGAACTCTTTTCAAGATTTTAAAAGTAGATATAAAACTATTTTCATCATTCCATTGTCAAATTGATGGACAAACAGAGTGTATTAATCAAGTTTTAGAGCAGTATTTAATATGTACCATCAAATAGTAACAAGATGATTACACAAGTCCTTTTCCATTGATAGATTTGGCTTATAATAATATGATATACTCTTCTACAAAATAAATATCTTTTTTTGCTAATTATGGTTATCATCTATGATTTGATAATTTTGACTTTTTAAAAGTTGATAATCTTATTGCGGAAGATTTGGTAAATCATTTGTTAGAGCTATATGCAACATTGAAGATATAGTTAAAAAATGCTCAAGAATGACTAAAGATTAATGTAGATGTCTATCAAAATGAACAATCATAATTCAATGTAAGTGACAAGATATGATTACTTTATTGCAATATCAAGGCCACTTATCATTGTGATAAATCTGACTATCATAGACTTGAACCTTTTCCTATTTTTGAATAAGTCAATCTAGTTGTGTATCAATTACACTTACCTGAGTCAATGAAGATTCATCCCATATTTTAAGTAGCTTATTTGGAATCATATAAAAACATGAACATATCGAGAAGAAGACAAGTGCCACTTTCTCCTATAGAATTAGATAATAATAAAGAATTTGAGATAAAAAAAAGTCCTTGATTCAAGGCGGCACCAAAATAGGTTGAAATATCTTGCTCATTGGTGTGGAAATGATATTAGCAAATACACGTGAGAGCTAACAAAAAATCTTACAAATGTAGCAAGGAAGGTAGAAGTTTTTATCTACATCATCCATCAAAATCTTATAAAAAAAACAAGATCTAGATAAGATAATATTCTACCTTCTATATTTGTTTATAGTTCTTGTATATTTGTCATGATAAGGAGATAGAGAACCAATAGCTAGCAGATTCAACTTAAGAGCCTCAACAACCAAATAATAGGGTGGTCTTTCCGCCTTGGTATGAAATATTATTGATGGTTGAAAGGTCCTATCAACCATCTTTGAAGAGAATAAAGATCTGAGTATATGGCAAATAAAATTTGTCACATCATAGATTTTTTCAACATATGATGACCGCTCTTTATGGAACTCATCCCTAGAAGGGAGGATAATATCACAAACATACACATGTAAGCCAATAATTATCTATATAAATAAGTAGAAGTATGTAGAAGTAGGTAAAAGTAAGTTAACTCTATAATATCTTCTATAGAAGCTTCATAGACATTGCTTTGACTTTAAAGGTATTTATAATTGACTTTTTGGATTAGAAATATGGTCAACAAGTGTATCATGTGCCACACATGTTGTTAGCTTGAAGATCAAGCTAATTATATGGCCCACACATAGAGAAACTTGCCTTGTAAGTCAAGGCATATGTCTTACAAAGTCAACATATATTAGAGGTCCTATAGAACATCACCATGTTGTCCCTACTTAGATAGTATATATAGAGATAAGAGTGAAGCCTTCTTCACTCTTGTCAACTCCTTTCTTATTTTTAGGCTAGTTTCAAGAGTCTTATATTTTCTAATCTTTAGCAATAGCCATTCTAGTTCTTTCTTGAATATCCATACTTTCTTCTATTTTGTCACTTTTTTTTTGATATAGATTCCATGAATTCATGCATCTTCTTTCAGTTTGTATCTTTGATACGCTTAAAGTCTTTTTTTTTTTATTTTATATGATATTTAGGACATATATAGTAGAAATCTTATAGAGAAAAGAGTTGAAGGGGGATTTCGATAGAAAAATGAGAGTTTAGAACATCCATATAGATGAATGGAGATGGATGATGAAATCTTCTATTCTTATTGGTCAAAAATCATAACCAATGGGCTGTAAGGAGGTTGCTCAAGGCCATATTAGAGATTAGGGTTACACTTTTGAACCATTTGAGCTTTTGGAGGCTAAGATTAGCAGATTCAAGATTTTGGCTATGGTTTTGATTCAAATTTTGAGTCAATTGGAGTTTTTATGAAGGAGACATAGGTGTTCAAAGTTGAGGGCTTGATTTCGTATCTACTCTTGCTCTTTTGGATATAACACACGCCTACACAAAGCAACAAGGAATTAGCAACTGAGGCTGAAGAGAGCACTTATTCAGCTATAATTTTGGCATATTATTTGATCAATTCTAAATTGAAATAAAGGAGATATTGGAGGTTGAAATCAGTGCTTACAAGTTTAAGGGTATTAGGTGATGTCGTGTAGGACCTTTAACATGTATTGACTTTGCTAGCCACATGTATTATATTACAAGATAAGTTATGTATGTATGCACCACGTAGTTAGCTTATTCTACTAGCTATTATACTCAGATAACTTTTTCTCCAAGCTTAAATCTAAGGCACTTATATTTTATAAGAATATCTCTATTTTTATACTTTTATAGTCTTGCATTATAAATATACTTATCTTAAATGGATCTCAAGGACACTATTTTGGGTAGATTTGAATTATGATATTCAAGCCTTTATATGCTTTTGCGAGTCATGTCTATGTAACAAAGTACGCAATACAGTGTCTCCTATACTATTCATGCCAATTCCACTATCCATGGCACATTGGGAGTAGGTGACTATTGATCTCATTACATGTTTGTCGCAGATACCTCATAATCATACCACAGTTTTTGACTTTATAAATCAATTCTTGAAGCAACTTCATTTAGCCACGACGAACTCGAATATTGATGCTCCAATGCTTGCACAAATCTTCTTTGATATTGTCTTTTGTCACCATGGATTACCTTCTGTTATCATTTTAGGTTGGAATCTATACATGTTCAAAAGTTTTTGACAAACATTATTCAAGCTACTAAGTACATGACTTGCCATATTTATAATCTTCCATCTTTAAACAGATGGACAAATAGGACATGCAAATTAGACATTGGAGAATATGTTGTGGACATTTGTGGTGGTTCATCATAATGATTGGAATAAATACTTGACATCGTTAGAATTTGCTTATAATAATAGTATTTAAGCAAGTACCAATTATTCACCATTTTTCTTTAATACTAGTTAGCATTTGATTATACCAATAATTTTCTATCATTCCATTGACACCAACAACCTGATAATGGAGGGATTTATGCAACGGCTTATAATGGCCTTACAAGAGGCACAGCATCACGTCCTTACTAGACAAAATCAACAAAAATAACATGCAGATAATCATCGACAAGACAAGATCTTTTGAAAAGGTAATCAAGTATTATTCTCCAATGCCAACTTGCCACTTGCTACATCAACTAAAATCCATAAACTAATACCTCAAGGGCTTGAATCTTTGCACATTTCTATACTGATATTTGATGTCACATACCGCCTCGAACTTCTACCACATATTTGGGTCCATCCAGTCCTCCATGTTTTACAACAAAAGAAATTTCATAATAAGTCAAAGCACTTTTTGAATCAACAGCAACCATGATGACCACTAGTTGTAGTTGATGATCAATAAGAATATGAAGTGGATAATATTTTGGAGTATTACTATATTCATTGTGCTAGTGGACGTTGTCAAATTACGTGCTTTCCTGCTTGAGAACGTGCCGTGCGTGTGGCTGTAGAAGGTAGTATGGAGATTCGCTAATATTCAAATAGTCTATCGGTTTTTGACTGTTGGAATATAAACAATTACAAGAATACATCCTAAATCTATACGGATGCCCTTCGACTGCTCGCCGAAGTCTTTTTTGTCCCAGTCCGTAGGTCTCTAGACGTTACAGAGAACCCCAAACAACCCAAACTGCTAATCTTCGATACCGCTTTATACTCACAATCTTATATCTACTAACTGTCTTGTTAGATTAAGCCAATAAATTTCATTCACTCCGCATACTCAATGCTATAGACACCTTTTTAATTCTTCATCACAGACGTAACTCGATTTCACAAAACAGTCAAGAGTAATCAAACCCACTTCATTAAAAATCCCAATTCACCATTAAAACACCGACTTCAGCAACGATTGCCTCAGTCTTCCTAAAACCCTATGAAGAAAAAAAAACCCAATTCTCTGTCTTTTCTTCCTCGACCCGAAGCATGAAGCTAGCTCTCTGATCCTTCTCTAAAAAAACTCTCCCCCCCCCCAAAACTTTCTCTCCAATCTCATTTCTTAACCTTAATTATGAATTTCTTCAATCTTTCATCTTGGATCAAAAATTGGCTTCCGTCGTCAGAGCTTGGATCCGAAATTGGCTCTCGCCATCAGAGCTTTCTCCTCTCTTTTTACCTTTAAGAGATCCTTTTACCAAAAGGATGTTCCCGAAATGGTAGAAAGGACGGAACAGCTTGAAACGGAATCGGAGCCCATAAATCGGGACCACATTGAGTCGCCCGACCAATTCAGGTCTCATATTGGGTAAGAGTCCAGTAGTAAGATCCGGATGTTCCCGTAATTAGATCAAATTGGTCCTTCGCGTTAGATTAGGTGAGGCCCGTAGTAAGACCTAGATTTTCTCGTAATTAGACTGCATTGGGTTGCTCGACCAATTCAGGTCTCATATTGGGTAAAAAGACCTAGATTGGATGTCTTGAAATTGGATCCAATTGGCTCTTCGAACCAGGCTCACCCATCGTGTGAATTGGTCCTTTCCCTTCCTACTGACTCCCGTTATTGGAATCGAATGGAGCATTTCAGTATGCCCCGGCTGACTGTAACGAGGTGACTGAACCTGGCCACTCAGTATTTGCACTGGAATTGGTCGTTGCTCCCAATATTCGAGGTAACTGAACATTAATAAAAGTCCCCTTTCTTTATATTTTCACGGTATACTCGTGTTACAATACGACATCTACCCTCTCTGAACTTGTGCATCCTCAGGTATACACCAATTTACCCAGTTGCTGTTTGATTCAGAATATATCCTCCACGTCTTTGTCCAGTTCGTCTTTGTCACCTTCATTATCCAAATCACTTTCATCTACTTGCTGCGGAATCTCTATACCTTCATTAAGGTCTTCCATATTCATCTCCGTGTGTCTTCCTTTAAATATTTTTACTCCCTTCCCTGCAATTGGTATTTTCAATTTTGTACCATCCAACTCCCGTAATGAGTAAGTCGTATTATCATGAACTGTTATTACTACATATGGTCTAAACCAACGTTTTGAAAATTTCCTCAAAGTACTATGTTGATTATCCAGACTATTGTCATAAACAAGTACCCAGTCACCTTCCTCGATTGCTTTTGGTCTCAATCGATGTTGCTTATCGAATCGCGCCTTGTTTTGTAACCTTGCTCTTTTTAACCTTCCCAATGCTATCTGGACATCTTCCGTTCTTTGCTCCAATTGTCGAATCCTAATAGCCAGAAGTTCTTCTCTTGTCAATCCATCTTCCCATGGTAGCATACTCCAAGTAAGTACCTTTTCTTCAATCGGCATAATTGGTTTTTGACCTGTCATAAGTTCTACTGGCATATATCCTGTCACCGAACTATGTGTTGCTCGATCAACCCATAATGCAAATGACAAAAGCCGTGGCCACTCTTTAACTTTCCCATTACAAGCTTTAACCAATGCTTTCACAATCGGCGGGTGACCGCGTTCACCTTTCGCATTCCCTTCCGGATTATAAGCAGTAGTCAGTGATAGTTTAACTCCACATTTTTCAAAGAACTTACGAGCTTCTTGTGCATTTAATTCTCCACGATCTACAGTGATTTTTCCTACGCACCCGTAACGGCAAATGACATCTTCAAGCAAAAACCTACAAATCTCCTCTGTAGATTTTGTCCTCAATGCTCTTCCTTCTACTTGATTTGATAAATCTTCACGAGCTAAAACCAAATATCTCATCTGCCATAACCCAACCGGCATAATAACCAAATCAACAAACCATTTAAAATGAATAGCTAGAGGATACGTAGGATGAAGACCATCTCAATATCGGATATTAGAATACGATTGACAGATTTCACATGACTCTACAAATGAGAGCACATCTCGATACATATTTTTCCACCAATATCGTTCCTTGAAATTAGCAAAAGTAGCCCAGATTCCTCTATGCCCTGCCCATAAACTATCATGGAACTCCTTTAATAATTTTAGTTTTTCTTCCCTTTTGCCTATCACTTGTTGTGGCATCCCAATTCCTTTCTTCGGTCTCTTCCATAAGAATCCATCTCGAAATAAAAATCCATATGCTTTTTTTCTTATTTGTTTGAATTTTTCTATAGACCAATTCTCCTGCTTAGTCAAGGTATTCAAGTAATGACTAATATTCAATGATTCTCCTTCATAAGATTCTTCAAGAAATAGCTTGTCTTCTCTGTTGAGATTTGATATTGAATAGAATTTCAATCCAACGTCATCAATGTCTTCAACCATTTCGTCTTCCCTCTCATATCTTGCTCGAAATAGCATGTCTGCTACCAAATTGTCCTTCCCAATAACATGCTTAAATTCCGGATTTAGTGACTTAATATAAGCAATCCATCTCAACATTGCAATATCTGGCGTTGAACAGTCAATAATCATTCCAAGCAATGGCAAGCAATCTGTTTCAATTACTACTACTGCCCCAATCAAATAGTCCTTTTCAGCTTTTATAGCCGAAACGACTCCCCAAAGTTCTCTTTTGACTTGCGAATATGCACGCTGACGAATACTTAAAACTTCAGCCCCAAATCGAACTACAAATCTATTCCCATTTGAATCATCTTGACCCACAGCCCATCCAACGGCAATTGGACTAGCGTCTACAGTAAGAATCACTGGTCTATTGCACTTATAATCAACCTTCCTCAATATTGGAGGTGACATCAATAATTTCTTCAATCTTTGCATTGCTTGAATATGCCTTTCTTTCTATTTAAATCGGTAACCCTTGCGTAACAGTTCATATAATGGATCTGCTATGTGAGCAAAATGAAGGATCCAGATTCGATAAAATACACATGTACCCAAAAACCTGCGAACCTCTGTTAAAGAATCACAATCCTCTTTCATCCTTCCAATTGCATCAACTTTAGTCGGATCTGGTTTTCTTCTGTAAGATCCACATAAATGTCCAACAATCACAACCTCTCGTACCCTAAATACGGAATTCATACCCGATAATGTAAGATAAACTTCTCCAAGCCAAATTAAAATCTTTTCACAATCTTGTATATGATCAACAAAATATTTGCGACACTCCCTCGTATCTAAAGTTTCATCCTTGTCTCCTTCTCTGCACCTTTTTATAGGAACATCATCCAGAAAAGACATAGTCTTTTCCGGAATAAAATCTCTCAATACCTTATTCATCCCATTCATCATATGCGCAACTGAGTTGGTCGCGCCTTGAGGAAGAGTGCACATTCTAACCAATTCAAGTGGTGTCCTCATTGTTGTCATATCTCTACTTCCTTCGGCTAGTTGAAATTGAACATAATCTGAATACAAGTCACCCATTGAATAGATCGCCCTTCCAGCAAACTCCTTAGCAAATTCATCCACAATAGCTCCAATTCCTGCATTCCTGTTAGTTACTGCATTTACCAGTTGCATATCTTGAATAAACCGTAGTGACCCATTCTTCTTAGGTACCGTAAACCATCGATTAGAATACGGTGCAAATGAAGGTTCCAATATTTTCATCTTTATCTTTTCTTTTAATAGTTCCACCAATTTAGGTAAATGTACCCTCGGTACTGGAATCGGTCTTAGATTCCAAGGTACATGCGGAACAGTGAAGATAACCATAGGTGTTATAATATTCGGATCCACACACCCAATTTCATGAGATTCGAAAGCAAACGATCTACCTTGTTTAGCCAACATCTTTTTGAAGCAAGTAATTTCCTCCGGCAATAAAGAACCATCAGAACCAATCTTCAATTCTTCAAAAGTCTCTTTAGTAAACTAATGTCCAATACTCATTGGATCTCTTAAACTTGCTTCTTTTGATGCTTCTCCCATTTGTTCTTTAGAATCTTCTAGTAATGGTCCGACAACAGGCTTTACCTTCTTATCTGCCGTTTTATATCTCGTCTCTACAATGACTTCAGGTGCTTGAAAAGATTCAAGCATGGTATAAACCTCTCTCGAATGAACCTCAACAATCTTATCATTATCTCCTAACCCAATAGATGTAATCAATTCCAATGAATTGTCCATTCCATTTTCTTCATAAACACCTAAAATCCTCTCATCATCTTGCAATGTACCTAACTTGCGTAATTCTCTTTCAATATTATCTAATCTTTTTCTTTCTTTTCTTTTAAAATCATCAACTTTCTTATACATAATATTTCCATTCTCCAATATACCAATGAAACTGGCATCAAAGGCACCTTCATCTCGCGAGAGTACTTCCTCTTTTGTACCTCCATAATCTCACTTTATAGTGGTACCTCCCCAAAATCCTTAAATCCTTCAACAATCTTTGGCAATGGTTTCTCCCTCAACCTATCTCGATTCCGTTCATGGTTAGGAGGTACTGTTAGAAATTGTATAGCTTTCCTCCCATCTTCGCTCCGTACCCTTGTATAAGCAGAACCATCGTCAAGTACTTTTGTTTCCATCCGCGTTGCCGTAATATAAGGTTGTCCTAAAATCAACGGATAAGACGTTGTATCTTGAACAAAGAAATGTTGCTCCGTCGCAACATCCCCAATCCGAATTTTGACATCTGGACAAGCTCCATATAATTCGCCCCATGTGTTATTAGCTGCTCGTATTGTCCATCCATATTCCATGTCAATTGACCATTTTTGCTTCTTATAAAGATCTTTAGACATGAGATTTATTTCAGAACCATGGTCGACTAAAGCAACAATTGGTTCTTCTATATCTCCTACTTTCACCAATACCTTAGTAGTTGCCCTTGCCTAATGCTTTCGAGTATAATGGCTCAAAGTTTCCATTTCCTTGTCACTATAATCTTCGAAACGTACTTGTTGATTATACCCATTCTTTTCATTTGTTGGTTGCTTGTAACCAATATCAACCTCTTCTTCATTTCTATATATTCTTGCATCAATAGCATGACTCATTCCAGTTTCACTCATTAATTGCCTCTTTCGCTTAATGCTGTCAATGATAACATCATGAAACTCCTTCTTTGTAATTCCCAAGACTTCTTTCAATGTGAATTCCACCTTAGCGTTTAATATACGTTCTTCCAACATCCCTTTCAAATTTGTTGCCGCTTCAATGTGAGAAAGTAGCTTATAAGCAATTGATTTGTCTTTATCTTTTGTCTCCTTTGTTTTTTCTTTCAATGATGCTGAGGTATCCTTTACATGCAATTCTTGTGAAGATGCTTTCCGAGCCTTGTGTCCTCGAGTTTGCCTCTTAGAAGAATTTCCTTCTCTAGTGTCATCAAAATTTCCTCGTCTCTTTTCTTCCATCAAAGCTTCATGTTGGCTCTTAGCAATATATGCATGAACTCAAAGAGACTCAACAGGATCCTTCCAACGTGTTCTACCTCGTATTGTAGCTGCAGTCCTCAATAACGGTTCTCGAGGTAATTTCGCTTCTTGCATTGTAGAAACGGCAGAAGTCCAAAACTCACTAGTTTTCGTTCTTCCACCAAGGTCATCATGTACTCTAGCACCATAACTTGCACTTTCTCGTGCTACTGTTTCATGCTCTTTTAAGTAATCTTGAACCAATGCTGTCATTCTTCCCTTGCCAAAATTAGTATGAAGAAGATCTTCTCTATGTTTTAATGCTATCTTCCCATCTTTCTAGCAAATAATTCCTTGCCGTATCATATTATTAAATTCATTGCAATCTTTCATAGTGTGTGAAGCGTCATCACACCAAATGCATCTTTGTACGTATCATTGTTTTGAAACATTCTTCAATTTGTTTGTAGAAGTATTCTCTTCAAGTCTTGCTAATTTGATTTGAAGATCTCGCATTCCTCGTATAATTTCTTCCATCCCCATATCTGCTTTCTTTGATAAGGATGTCGAAGGTTGAACTCTAGGCATTGTTGGTGATTTTGTACGTATTGGAGATTTAGGTGCTTGTACTATTTTTGGAATATTACTTCTATCCTTCTTTCTTTCCCTTTTTACAAATAATCCGACCGCATCTTGAATGTTCTTCCACTTTGTTGTCAATCCTTCATCTTCTTCTTTGTCTTCAAGAAGGAGTTCCAATTTCCCTTACAATTCTCCATCAACAGCATGAAGAAATAGATCAACTTTGTTCGGCTCCAATGTCAATTTTTCTACCTTCGACAATTGAGAGTACTGCCTCTCAAATTCCTTTAGTAGCTCTGTTGCTTACAAATTCTTATTGGGCTGTTCAATCTATTCCAGAAACAGCTTCTTAGTAACGCCATCAGCATCTTTTAAGAAATATTCGTCTTTCAATGCATGTGAATAAACCTCCCATGAATTCCCATGACGATCCGTAATCGATGTAATATGGTCTCTTATCTCCGGTATTGTGGCAAGTCCAAATAGTTCAACCATTTTCTTCTCAGAAACCCGATTTAATTCCATTTCATGAACATAACATCTTAAATACCTTGAAATATTCCTTCCATTAAATTGATCAATTTTATTGACCACTGCTTGCAATGCTTTGGTTGCCAAAGCTTCCTTTCGATCATTGCTTTGTTGTTGCTGCATTGATAATGAGAAGGCTTGAAACATACTAGCAATAGACGAATCCATGTGCATACCTTGTCCTTTAGAAGAATCCCCACCAGAAACTCCTCCCAAAGATCCTTCAATTTTTTTTTTTTTGTTCTCTATTAAAATAAAAATAAAATCAAACAAAATCCAATACCTTCTACCTCAAGTTTGCACATCGGGTTCACCACTTGTGTCAAATTACGTGCTTTCTTGCTCGAGAATGTGCCGGGAGTTTGGCTGTAGAAGGTAGTATGGAGATTCGCTAATATTCAAACAGTCTATTAGTTTTTGACTGTTGGAATATAAACAATTGCAAGAATACACCGTAAATCTATACGGAGGTCCTTCGACAACTTGCCAAAGTCCTTTTTGTCCTAGCCGGTAGGTCTCTAAACGTTACAAAGAACCCTGAACAACCCAAACTGCTAATCTTTGATATCGCTTTATACTCACGATCTTGTATCCACTGACTGTCTCGTTAGATTAATCCAACAATTTTCATTCACTTTGCATACTCAATCCTATAGACACCCTTTTAATCCTTCAATCACAGACGTAACCTCGATTTTACAAAACTGTCAAGAGTAATTAAACCCACTTCATTAAAACCCTGATTCATTAGTACAGCACTGACTTCAGCAATGATTGCCTCAGTCCTCTCAAAACCCTATGAAGAAAAAAAATCCAATTCTCTGTCTTTTTCTCCCTCCCGAAGCATGAAGCTAGCTCTCTAATCCTTCTCCCCAAAACCTTTTTTTGTCTCCTTCATTTCTTAACCTATCCTCCCCTTTAACCCTAATTCTCCTCTCTTTCAAACCCTAGCCTGTGAATTTCTTCAATCTTCCATCTTGGATCCAGAATTAGCTTCGCCGTCAGAGCTTTCTCCTCTGTTTTTACCTTTAAGAGATCTTTTTACCGAAAGGACGTTCTCGGAATGGCAAAAAGGACGGAACAGCCTGAAACGGAATCGGAGCCCCATAATTGGGACCACATTGAGTCGCCTGACCAATTCAGGTCTCATATTGGCTAAGAGGCTCGTAATAGGACCTAGATTGGATGTCTTGAAATTGGATCCAATTGGCTCTTCGAACCAAGCTCACCCGTCGTTGAATTGGTCCTTTCCCTTTTTGTTGACTCCCGTTATTAGAATCAAATGGAGCATTTCAGTATGCCCCGACTGACTGTAATGGGGTGATTGAACCTAGTCTCTCAGTATTTGCACTCGAATTGATCGTTGCTCTCAATATTCGAGGTAACTGAATATTAATAAAAGTCCCCTTTCTTTATATTTTCACGATATACTCATGTTACAACACGACAACGTCCACAACTTTAGTGCAAAGTTCTTTGAAAAGATTATCCTATTCACAATGCAATATAGAAACCTACACAAAATCTCACTTATAGCTAAGAGATAATTTGAAGATACCATTGGGAGTAAAATAAGGATGTTCTGTATTAGTAAAAAGAGATTAACTGTAACAGGGTATAGATAAGATAATTGTATAGATAATTAGAACCATAAGAGTTTTTAGAATTGAAATTAGGTTAGTAGACAAGATAGGATCTACCATAGAATATTTTAGAAATGATTTAGGATGATTATTTAGATCGAACCTACCATAGAACCTTTTAAAAGAAAGCTTACGATGATTATTTAGATAGAATCTATCATAGAACCTTCTAAAAAAAGAGTTTAAGGTGGATATCTAGATAGGATCCACCACCTAAGAATATTTTAGAAAATCTAAGGTGGTAGGATAAGGTATAAATAGGATTAACTAGGGCTTTTTGGAGCATCTGATCAGATATGGCTTTGGATCCTTTTTCTTAATAAATTTTGGTTCTACATCTTTCTATTCAAATTTGTTCTATTTTGTTTCTTTTTATTCAGTTTTGTCTTTCATGTCCTATTTTGTTTAATTCCATTGTTGTATTATGTGGTTTTCTATCTAGGAATACACTGAGTACCTAGTTGTAGAGAGTTTCGTTTTAACTTATTGAACAAGCTCCAACAAGTTATTTAACCTTTCAAATAGAAGATAAATAAATATTACAATTTAAAAAAGATATTATACTAGTAAAATCTTTAATACTTAAGAAGGTTTATACATAAGGCTTTCTAAAATATCTAGGAATTTTCAAACATTCTTAGTTATACCAAATCATAACTAACCATTTACTTTTAAGTTAGATTTTCAATAATTCCAAAGAAAATCTATAATTTCTTCTCAAAAACTCATCTTTATAACAAAATTTAACCATAGCTCCATATATCCATCATCAACATATATTTAAAGTCATGAATTTCAAAAAAAATCCTTAACTTTGTATAAAATGCTAAAATTATAATAAAACTCTTTTAAAACATATTTTTTCCACAAAAGTTTTTTTCTTCCCGAATTTTAGAAATTTATATCTCTTGATCAAACTATTCAATTTTTTTCAAAATTTCAAATAATATAGAATTTATTCTTAAGTATAATTACAAAACAAATCAATTACAAATTTGCTATTGATCATCAAGCATCTTAAAATCCTTGCAAGTACTTCAAACCCTAATTCTCAAGCACCATAGTACTATTTTCTTCATATCTCACAAATCCAAAATTTAAATACGAGAAAAAATAAACATAAAGTTTATAAACATGATTATACACATTTTTGAAAATTTTGAGCCAAAATCTCATCAAATTACTCAAGATATTTCAAAACACAACCACTAGTAAATTAGGTCACTTACTACCCTTAAACTTGTAAGCACTGATTTCAACCTCCAATATCTCCTTTATTTCAATTTAGAATTGATCAAATAATATGCCAAAATTGTAGCTAAATAAGTTCTCTCTTCAGCCTCAGTTGCTAATTCCTTGTTGCTTTGTGTAGGCATTTGTTAAATCCAAAAGAGCAACAGTAGATACAAAATCAAGACCTCAACTTTGAACACCTATGTCTCCTTCATAAAAACTCCAATTGACTCAAAATTTGAATCAAAACCATAGCCAAAATCTTGAATCTGCTAATCTTAGCCTCCAAAAGCTCAAATGGTTCAAAAGTGTAACCCTAATCTCTAATATGGCCTTGAGCAACCTCCTTACAGCCCATTGGTTATGATTTTTGACCAATAAGAATAGAAGATATCATCATCTATCTCCATTCATCTATATGGATGTTCTAAACTCTCATTTTTCTACCGAAATCTCCCTTCAACTCTTTTCTCTATAAGATTTCCACTGTATATGTCCTAAATATCATATAAAATAAACAAAATAAGACTTTAAGCGTATCAAAGATACAAACTCAAAGAAGATGCATGAATTCATGGAATCTATGTCAAAAAAAAAGTGACAAAATAGAAGAAAGTATGGATATTCAAGAAAGAACAAGAATGGCTATTGCCAAAGATTAGAAAATATAAGACTCTTGAAACTAGCCTAAAAATAAGAAAGGAGTTGACAAGAGTGAAGAAGGCTTCACTCTTATCTCTATATATACTATCTAAGTAGGGACAACATGGTGATGTTCTATAGGACCTCTAATATATGTTGACTTTGTAAGACATATGCCTTGACTTACAAGGCAAGTTTCTCTATGTGTGGGCCATATAATTAGCTTGATCTTCAAGCTAACAACATGTGTGGCACATGATACACTTGTTGACCATATTTCTAATCCAAAAAGTCAATTATAAATACCTTTAAAGTCAAAGCAATGTCTATGAAGCTTCTATAGAAGATATTATAGAGTTAACTTACTTTTACCTACTTCTACATACTTCTACTTATTTATATAGATAATTATTGGCTTACATGTGTATGTTTGTGATATTATCCTCCCTTCTAGGGATGAGTTCCATAAAGAGCGGTCATCATATGTTGAAAAAATCTATGATGTGACAAATTTTATTTGTCATATACTCAGATCTTTATTCTCTTCGAAGATGGTTGATAGGACCTTTCAACCATCAATAATATTTCATACCAAGGCGGAAAGACCACCCTATTATTTGGTTGTTGAGGCTTTCATAACTTCCTTCAAAAAAAATATTTGGAACACCATTAAAAGTTGTTTATACTTTTAATAAAATTATCAAATATTAAAAGTCTTTCTCAAGATCATGATACCAAACGCATTGTATCTCGCCATCTACTTAAAGAAAAATGTGTCATTCTTGAAGATCTTCATCTCGATTGCGTCATCTTAAAAATGTATCAATCGTAATGTTTCATTCAGTAGGTCAGTAAATGAAGGCTCTTAAGTTGAATCTGCTAGCTATTGGTTCTCTATCTCCTTATCATGACAAATATACAAGAACTATAAACAAATATAGAAGGTAGAATATTATCTTATCTAGATCTTGTTTCTTTTATAAGAAAGATATTCATCTTGATTTTGATGGATGATGTAGATAAAAACTTCTACCTTCCTTGCTACATTTGTAAGATTTTTTGTTAGCTCTCACGTGTATTTGCTAATATCATTTCCACACCAATGAGCAAGATATTTCAACCTATTTTGGTGCCGCCTTGAATCAAGGACTTTTTTTTATCTCAAATTCTTTATTATTATCTAATTCTATAGGAGAAAGTGGCACTTGTCTTCTTCTCGATATGTTCATGTTTTTATATGATTCCAAATAAGCTACTTAAAATATGGGATGAATCTTCATTGACTCAGGTAAGTGTAATTGATACACAACTAGATTGACTTATTCAAAAATAGGAAAAGGTTCAAGTCTATGATAGTCAGATTTATCACAATGATAAGTGGCCTTGATATTGCAATAAAGTAATCATATCTTGTCACTTACATTGAATTATGATTGTTCATTTTGATAGACATCTACATTAATCTTTAGTCATTCTTGAGCATTTTTTAACTATATCTTTAATGTTGCATATAGCTCTAACAAATGATTTACCAAATCTTCTGCAATAAGATTATCAACTTTTAAAAAGTCAAAATTATCAAATCATAGATGATAACCATAATTAGCAAAAAAAGATATTTATTTTGTAGAAGAGTATATCATATTATTATAAGCCAAATCTATCAATGGAAAAGGACTTGTGTAATCATCTTGTTACTATTTGATGGTACATATTAAATACTGCTCTAAAACTTGATTAATACACTCTGTTTGTCCATCAATTTGACAATGGAATGATGAAAATAGTTTTATATCTACTTTTAAAATCTTGAAAAGAGTTCGCCAAAATCTTGCTACAAACTAAGTTCTCCTATCTGATATAATATCCTTGCATAATCCATAATAATGATAGATATTGTCAAGAAAGAATTAAGTTGTTTCATTACTTATTGGCAAGACCATGAATCTCGAAGAAAGAAAATCCTCAATATACTTTTCTACCACTGAAGAGAACTAGAAAGTCACTCAAAAGGTGATGTAATATTAATTAGAATGATTATTGTCAAAAACAAGAAAACTAAAAAGTCTTGAAATAAGACTAAGACTAGAAAGGCATTGACAAGAGTGAAGAAGGCTTCACTCTTGCCTCCATATATACTATCTAACTAAGAGCTACATGGCGATGTCCTATAAGACCTCCAACATGTGTTGACTTTCTTAGCCATATGTCTTATCTTGTAAAGTAAGTTATCTATACATGTGCCATGTAATTGGCTTGTTCCACAAGCTACTATACGGAGATAACTTGTTTCACAAGCTACTAATACATGGTTAGCTTTTTGGCCAAGTTTCTAACCTACAAACTCATCTAGAATCAAAACCGCTATCGTAATGTAATATGACTATATAGTGAAATTATAATCAAAATTGAATTTTTAATTAATATCTAATTAGCTTAGTTTAATTAAAATTTGAAGTATCTAAATATGGCTTTTATAAAAGCCTCTTAGGTTATTTTCTTATCTTAATAGTTAGTAAGTTGAGAGTTAGTTAGTAATTTTACCTTCTAGGTTGTAGAGACTCATCTACCACCTTAAAAAGACCATAAATTAAAAAAATCAGATTAGAAGAGGTAAATAATTAGTATATTTGGTACTAAAGTTAAGTTGAGAGTAGGGTTGGGCTAAAAAATCCTTATGATAGGTTAGATTGATATCCGGAGGTTGGCCATTTGTGAGACAAGGTCGAAATCAAACCTTTGGCTACAAAAACAATGGCCTAGGACAAAATAGGGATTCATTCAAAGATCAAAGGATAAGATTTGAGAGCTAGCTTGAATTTCTTTTCAGAGGCATAAGGATTATTTTTAGAGAGTTTTTGAGGACTTAGAAATTATTGTTCAAAGTCAAGGTTTGTATTGGTGATTTGGGTTTTATATAATATAATTAGGACTAGTAATTTTGGCTAGTTTGTGCAATTAATATAACATCTATAATTGAAAATTTGATATTATTTGGATTATTAGGTGTGCTAAGTTTATAAAAAAAAATTTGGTACTCTAATAGCATGGTTTAAAATATTTGGATTTTAACACAAGAGGATTTTAGAAGTTGGCAGTTTGAAGTTGGATAGGATTTCTGTGATATCTAAAGATTTATTAGTTGGATCAAGGTGAAATTTAGCATGGTATTAAAAGACTTGAAGATCAAGCTATATACCAATTTTGAATCAAATTTAATGGTTGAAAAGGGAGGAATCACTGCTAGGATTTCTACTTTACTTTTCAAGTTGGCGGCTGAGTGACATTAGTGCACTTTTTGGAGGTTTTCTCACAATTTGTAAGTTGGATTGGACTAAAAATTGTTGAGCATTTAGAAGACTTACATTGAAAATTGTATACAAAATTTTACATCAAGTAGATGGTCAGATTAGATGTTACAGCTTGTTGAAGCTCATTGGTAGGATTGGAGCTTACAAGAAAAATCTAAACTGCTTAAATATGAAAGTAACAAGATAATTGGGATTTATGTATGGTTATGGCTACTAAGAAGAGTGTTTTTAGCACTTTTGAATTAAAATTCAGATTATATTCTTCTCATATAGGTAAAACCTATTAAGATTTCTCGGATACTTGTGAAACGCAACCTCACCTTCCACAACTAAGTACCGGGTGCTATTCTTGAGCAAGACAACACGTAATATGATATCGTATCTATGAAGCTTCTAAGAAGCTTCTCTAGAAAACTTTATGAAATTATTCTATATTTACCTACTTCTATTTAATCATATAAGTAACTATTGAAGTAAATGTATATGTCCATGACATTATCCCCCCTTCTAAGGATGAGTTCCATGAGGAGCAGTCTTCATATGTTGTGAAAGTCCAAGATGCGATAAATTATATTTGCTACATACTCCGATCTTTGCTCTCTTCAAAGATGGTTGATAGGTCCTCTCAACCATCCATGATATCCCATACCAGGGCGAGAAGTCCACCCTGTTATTTGATCATTGTTGAGGCCTTCATAACTTCCTTCAAATAAAACATTTGGAACACCGTCAAGAGTTGTTCCTACCTCTAATGAAATCACTAAACATCCGGAGTCTCTTCCAAGGTCATGATACGAAACACGTTGTATCTTGCCATCTATTTGAAGAAGGATATGTCATTCTTGAGGATCTTCATCTTGATTTTGTTGTTTAGAAGGTTGTGACAATCGCAATGTCTCATCTAGTAAGTCTACAAATGAAAGCTTTTGAGTTGAATCTACTACTTATTGATGCTCCATCTCATCACAAATATATCAAAGCTACAATAAAAGATAGAAGGTAGAATGTTATTTTCCTTTGATCTTGTTTCTTTTATAGCAAAGGTTTATTATTCTTCATCTTGGTTGTGATGGATGTCGTTGATGAAAGACTTCAACTTTCTTTGCTGCATTTATAAGATTCTTTGATGGCTCTCATGTGCATTCACTAATATCATATCTGTGCCAATGAACAAGATATTCCAACCTATTTTGGCGCCACCTTGAGTCTAAGACTTCTTCCACTTCAAACTCTTGGTTATTATCTACTTCTTTAGGAGGAGGTGGCATTTGTCTTCTTCTCAAGATATTCATTGTCTTATATGGCTCCAGAAGAAATACGTGAAATACATGGTGGATCTTTATAAACTCTGGTAGATATAATCAATAGGCAATAGAATTGATTTCTTCACAAATAGGAAAAGATTCTAGCCTACGATAATCTAATTTATCACAAAGATGAGTAGTTTTGATATTATGACAAAGTAACTATACCTTGTCATCCATATTATATTGTGGTTGGTCTTTGCAATAGGCATCCGCATTGGTCTTTTGTCATTCTTGAGCTTCCTTTAATTATATCTTCATTGTCGTATGTAGCTCTGATAAGCGATTTGCTAAATCTTCCACTGCAAGATTATCAACTTTTGAAAAGTCAAAAGTATCAAGATATAGATGATAACCATAATTGGCAAAGAAAGGTGTTTATTGAGTGAAAGAATGTATCAAATTATTATATGTAAACATTGACGATGGTAAAAGAGTTGTCCAATCATCTTGATGATAGTTGATGGTACATCTCAAATACTGCTCCAAAACTTGATTTATCCATTTTATTTGTCCATCAATTTGAGGATGAAAAGCTAAAGAAAGTTTTATATCCATCTTTAGAATCTTGAATAGGGTTCTTCAAAATCTTGATACAAATTGAGTCTCCCTATCTGATATTATATCCTTTAACAATCCATGATAGTGATAGATATTATCAATGAAAAGCTTAGTTGTTTCTTCACATGTAATAGATTTTGTACATGGTATAAAATATCCCATCTTGGTAAAATGATCTACTATTATAAATATAGAGTCATAAGAACCTGAGATTGGAAGATCCGTGATGAAATCCATAGAAATAGAAGACCATGGTTGTTTGGACTTACAAAAAGTATCCTTGATATCTTGAAGAAGAGAATCAGAGAACATGCTCGATTGAATTTGCTTCACAAATGTTGAATCAACAGTCAATGTTGATTTTACAACTCAAAGATGAAAATGCTTGAGCTTCAAGAAAATTGATCTTGGTTGATAAAAAGAAGCATCTCCTTCTTTTGGTGTAAGTTAAGAACGTCTAAAAAGAGTGTCCGATAGACCTTATTGTTTTCTGGATTGATAAGTGATCTTGAAATTGAATCTAGATAACAACATGCTCCAACGGGCTTGATAATGATTCAAGACATGTGCTGACATGAAGTACTCGAGGTTCTTATGGTCTGTATATACGATGTCATATGACATGCTTTACTATCTAAGAATATACTAAGTATCTAGCTGTAGAGAATTTAGCTTAAACCTTTATATGAATCTTATGTTAGCCTCCCAAAACTCTATCACTTTACATAAAACTCAAAATATAACAAAATCTCTTCAAAACATATTTTTCCTGCGTAGGATTTTCTTGTTCCAAACTATAGAAATTTATAACTCTTGATCTAGCCATTCACTTTGTTTCAAATTAATAAAATAATAATAATTCACCCTTAACTTTTATCACAAAAAAATCCAACTACAAATTCACTCCCGATCTTTTGGCATCTAAGAAACCCTAGTAGATACTCTAAACCCTAATTTACAAGTACCTGAGCACTATTTTCTTAATATCTCAAGAACCTAATACTCAAATATCATAAAACTTATGCACAAAATTTATTAACATGAAATTACACATTTTCTGAAATTCTAAGCCAAAATATTGTCAAATTTCTCAATATATAGCTCAAGACACAACCACTAGTAAATCAGGTCACTTACTACTCTTAGATTGCATGCACTGATTTCAAAATCCAATAACTCCTTCATCCTAACTTAGAGTCTAGCAAGCAGTATATAAAAAGTGTAGTCCAAAAAAGTTATCTCTCTAGTCGTGGTCACTGATCCTCAATTGCTTTCCATACGTGTACGTTATGCCAAAAAGAGTGATAGTAGCTCTCAAATTAACACCTTAACTTTGAGCGCTTGTATCTCCTTCATATAAACTCCAAACCATACAAAACTTACACCAAAACCATAGCCAAAAACCTAAACTTGCTGACTCTAGCCTTCAAAGCTCGAATGGCTCCGAAAAACTAACCCTAATCTCAAATATGGCCTCGGGCAGCCTCCTCAAAGCCTATTGGTCATGATTTTTGACCAATAGGAATGGAGATTTTCATCATTCATCTCCATTCATCTATATTGGTGCCTTAATTACTCCCTTTGCTACCAAAATCCTTCTTCAATCCTTTTTTTTATAAGATTTATATAATTTATGCTCTAAACACCAAATAAAAGAACCAAAATAAGTTTTCAAAGGTCACCAATGTCCAACAAAGGTGACTCTAAATATTTAGAAGTTACTATCAATGAAAACCAATCTTAAAAGCCACTATCAAAAGAAAATTAAAGTTATACAAATTCTATAGTAATTTTTTTAAACAACCTCTTTTCAAGGTAATAATCAAATTATATTCTACAACTAACTAAAATCTATTAATATGGCTTTCATCATGTTATTTAATAAATTATATATTAAGTACATAATTACATTATTTGCATATAATAGCCAAGCCAGATCATGACAATGATAACTGGACTTGAAGTGCCTTCTAGATAATGATGCCATTCTTAAAATGAATCCATGATTGCAAAGAGCTCTTTGTCATGGATCTCATAATTAATCTCGGCTCTTGAAAATTTCCTTGAATGGAAAGCTATTGGATGGAGCTTGTCAGTTGTTCCCATTTATGACAATACAGCACCTATAGTAAAATCTGATGTGTCTATTTCCATAAAAAATACCATGAAAAAGTCAATGCAATATAAAATTGGTACAAAAATAAAATCCTTCTTTAAAGTATCAAATGATGCTTTTGCTTCTTTATTCCACTCAAGTTTGTATTTACAAGTCAAATATATAAGTGGAGTTGCAACTTGAAAAAAATTCTTGATGAGGATTCGATAGTAATTAGCAAATAATGAAACTATCTAAAAACTCATATAAAACATCATTCATAAGATGTTGGAAAGCAGTTGGTACATTCGTGAATCCAAAAGGCATGATAGTATATTCAAAATATCCATACTTAGTTTGAAAAGTAGTCTTCTATTCATCTCGTTCTTTGATACGAACTAAGTTGTATGCTCCTTGTAGATCTATTTTGGTATAGATCTTTGTTTGATTGAATTGGTCAAGAATTCTTGAAATCAAAGGCAAAGGATATCTATTTTTGATGGTGATCTTGTTGAATCCTTAATAATCCACACACATTCACAGAGATGTGTCTTTCTTCTTCACAAATAAGATAGGAGCTCCAGTTAGAGATTTAGAATGGCGTATGAAGTTCTTTGCCAAATTCTCATCAATGTACTCATTTAATGCAGCCAACTCATTATGCGATAAGCTATAGATTGGTCCAAATGGTAGTTGAGCTCCTTCTTGTAGATCAATTGAACAATCATAAGGTCAATGCTCGGGAAGAATATCTACATTTTTCTTTTCAAAAACGTCTTGGAATTCTTGATATTAGTTAGGAATACCACTCGACATTGTTTCACCATTAGAAATGGATGTAGCATATATAGCAAAAGTTAATCCTTTTTTTGTAGCATGCTTGAAAGCTTTTGCACTTATTAGTAAAGGTTTCGACATACTGGACTTACGTACTTCTACTTTACTAATGTGATCTTGGATTATACTATCAAGAAAGTTAAGATTACAAGACATCCAATCTATTTGAAGGTTATATTTTTCTAGCTATGATAATTCTAAAATAATCAGATTAGAGGAAGATTTTATTATATTAAATATTGCTACGTTGTTATGATCTTTAATTGTTACATCTAAAGGAATAGTTTCATGGTTAACATTTCCAGAAGACAACAAATGACCATCTATGACTTCTATATGTGGAGATTTTATTTTCTTCATTAAAGGTATTTTTTGATTTTTGGCAAAATCTTTGTCTATAAAATATTTTGAGGCTCCAGAGTTTAACAAGACAAAAACTTTGTGATTATTAGGTCCTAAATATACTTCTATTATAAAACAAGGTGAGGGCTTTGAAGAGAAGATAGGACCTTTATTAGGTGTTGTATATGATTCGAGCCGCACGGTCCTTATTGTAGTTGAAAAAACTTATTTTCTAATATATTATCTTCTTTGGTAATTGTGCTCCTCATTTTGTAATTATGTTGCTTCTTTGGATAATATTGAGGAGTGAGCTTAGCTTCTCTACGATATAAATATAACCGTTCTTGGTGATGTTGAGTCTTTTTGTACTTTGTGAGAGGTTTAAAACATATCATATCTACTTGTATTGGTTCCAGCTCTGACAAATACGTTTCAGAAAATTTAAGAGTTACTGCTATTACTTAATTTGTTTCTTTCTAATCAAATCTTTATTCTTGATACCTTTTAAATAAATAATTGTTGCATGCAATGGCTTGAGTAATAAATTATTCTAAAGAATTTACTTTTGATATAATGAATAAAAAATCTTTAACGCTATCCTTTAATCAATATCAAAATTAGTTGATAAGTGCTTTGTCATTCCAATTCACGTCACAAGCGAGGTTTTGGAATTCGGTAGCATTTATAGTAGCAAATGGTGATCCTTGCCATAAGGATTAAAGCTTGGTCTCTGTTACTCGTTCTTGATCTCTTTCTGCAAATGTTGCCATCAATAATTTTAAGAATGAATTCAAATCATAAAGCAGTTATGAATCTTTTTTCATTAAAGGTACAAATCAAGAGAGAGCACTTCTTGATAGTAGTGCGCTTATGAATCCGACTTGGGTAAATCCATCAGGATATGGAAAGAGTGCAACCTTAGATTGAGCTTAACTTGTTGCAAAAATCTTCGAAATTTTGATCTTGTTCCATCAAACTTCTTAGACATACTAATTCTTGTTGCTATCATACTTGTAGAAGCAAAACTCCCTAGATATGGTTGTGACGTTGATCTACTTGCTTCTTTCAACTGCACAACTTCTTGCCATAGACTCTAAACTTCTTCCATATGCACAAACATAGTACTTCTATAATTCATGTTGGAAATACGTGAGATTTTCACTCTTAGAGTGTTGAAAAGGTCATAAAGATTTACCATAGTTTTAAATCTATTCTTGCTTCTATTGAGAGTAGCATCCATAAACTTTCTTTCTATAGACAACTCAAACAAATTCAAAAGTTAAATTAAAGGAGAGTAATCTGCAACCTCTAAAAAAAAAATCCCTAATAGAAGAGAAATCCACTCTCTTTTAAGAAAAGATCAGTGTTAGAAAAGAAGATTTTTTTATTAAAGGTGGATAGTCTGCAACCTTCAAAACACAAAAATAGAAGTGGGATAATCCACTCACTTCTAAAACAAGACAAAATTAATATGTTAGTTCTCTTGTCAAACTATCAAGGATATGAATCTCGAAGAAAGAGAATCCACAATACACTCTCTATCATTGGAGAGAACTAAAAAGTCACTCAAAAGGTGATGTAATATTAACTAGAATAGCTATTGCCAAAAACAAGAAGACTAGAAAGACTTGAAATAATACTAAGATTAGAAAGACATTGATAAGAGTGAAGAAGGCTTTACTCTTGCCTCCATATACACTATCTAACTAAGAACTACGTGACAATGTTCTATAGGACCTGTAACATGTATTGACTTTGCTAGCCACATGTATTATATTACAAGGCAAGTTATCTATGTATGCGCCATGTAGTTGGCTTGTTCTACATGCTATTATACGGAGATAAATTTTTTCATAAGCTTAAATGAAAGTACCTATATCTTGTAAGAATATATCTATTTTTATACCTTTGTAGTCTTACTTTACAATCATACTTCTTTAATTTTTTTATTTTATTTTATTTTTATTTTTAATACTAATGTTTTCATTTACTCCATATATGTAAGTAGTTTGGAAATGTCTTCCTTTGCACATGACCAAACCATTGACGAGGTACAAAATTTGAAATGAAAAGACTGATTTTAAACCTCTTCCACATAGCCACATACATCTTGCTTGTATCTTTTTTCTTATTTCTTTGATTCTTAGTCCCATTTAATATGTCTATGTAATCTTTAAATCCATTTTCTTTGTCTTTATATTTCAAGATTTTTAGATTTCCAACCCTTGAATTCCATACTTGATGATAAACCTTATCTTTGTCAAAATCCAATTGTGTTTCCATTATATGTGCATTACTTAGGTAACCTTGACCCTGGTTCAAAAGAAGAGATCTCACATTTAACTTAATCATAGCCAATGACTTGGCACCCTTATCTTTTGTTTCATAATCTTTATTTGCCACATAAACTTGTATAACATCCCTCATATCTTCTTGAATGCATCCTTATGAAACATCATAACCTTTTGTTGTCTCAAAGCATTGTATAACCTCATAATATTGAAAAACCTCATGTCTTTTTGAAATCTCATGCTCTTGAAAAGTCTCATAACTTTCACAATAATCCTTTGTGGTTTCACAACCACATTTAGTATCATAACCTTGTGCAATTTCATGACCCTCTTTATAATAATCATGTGAAAATTCATAACTTCTTTCACCCAACTCATATGTGGTCTCAAAGCCAAATAAAATTTGACTTTCATCATCATATCCATGTATAATTCTACTACTTCTCACATCATAATGTTGTGAATTCATACAATCTTCATGATTATAACCTTCAATAGACTCACAATCTATTTTCTCTAAAGGTTCAACCTTAAATTCTTCAACAAAATCCAAAGTAATAGGCAAAACATCCTCACCTCCTTCAAATGTAGAAAATGTCTTTTTATCACAAAGAAATATTCCATTCAAATTACCATCACCAACTTGCATAAACTTACTCAATGTAGAATAGCCATAGCTTTCAATCTTATTGTCATTAATTTCCAAATCCTTGAACTCCATATTTTCTTCAAAATTTTGGATACCTTTACCTTTTATAATAATAGTTTGAAAAAAGCGTTTGTTCTCTCCTTCACCATCCTCAATATAAGATCCAATTTCTTTCATCTGTAAAGAATTGGCTCTTTTATTGAAGTCCTCCACTTGTTCTTTAATTTCTCTTTTTTGAAGATTATTCCCTTGCATTGATAAAGATGATATAAAAGCCAAAGTAGAAGTTTTTTTAGGCCATATTACAACTCCTTTAGCTTGTGCTTCTTGTTACCTTGCTAAAATAACCATTGCTTCCTTCAACTTCTCCCAATTATTGGTACAACCACTCTCCATAGACTCATCCATAAGAAGCATGAAAATCTCGTCTCTCAAAGCATCATCAATACCATTTAAAAATAATTCTATCTTTAAAGCACTCAATGACTGTCTCTTTGAAGATGAGAGTTGATAAAATCTCCTGTCAAATTCTTCTAAGAATTCATAAAGATCCATATGCTTGCCTGATTGAAACTCTATCCAATTCAAAAACTTTCGATTAGTAATTTTATTCTCATCTTCACCAAAAAATTCTTCCTTCAAAAGTTCTTGAAATTTTGACCATGTTTCTATATCCCTCCAAACAATTTCTTTACTTTTTTATGAAATCTAGGTTCAATAGCCAAATGGAAGCTTAATATCATCTTTATCTCAGGAATTTGGCATGTCTCCATTTTACATGTATAAACTTGTAAAAACTTAGTGATGTTGCATCCTTCAAATCTTTCAAATTTATTGATGATTCTTTACAATGCCCTTGTGATAACTTTTTTAATTGCTTGCATTCTTTGTTGCTCCTCCATGAACATACAGAAAGCCTTAAAAAACTCACTAATATTTTTTCCATCTAAAATATTCGACCTATCTTAAGACCTTAATGATACATCTTTCATTTTGTTCCATAATGATCAAAAATGTTCCTTAAAATGCTCCAATAAATACCTTATGATACTTCAAAAATACTCTAACAAATCTATGAAGCCTTATAATATTCCATGATAATCCATATATTGCTATTGTATTTTAAGATAGTCTCCAAAGCTCCAAGAATTCAAAAGCTCTGATTCATGCACCATCCAAAGCTCTTCTTTCAACTCTCTTATTTTTTTTCTTTCCATAGTTCAAATAATCTAAAATAATCAAATACCTTCCACCTCAAGCTTTTCACGTTGGGTTCACCAAATATATCATAATACGTGAAGTCTTGCTTGAGAATGCTCCAAGTACTTGGCTGTGGAAGGTAGAATGGAAATTGCAACAACAAAATCCTAATTCTAATAGAACACTAAGAATGCTAAACAAGCTTTGATCAAATTCGGAGAAACCTCAAAAGAATTTCAAAGAAATAATAAGAAATCTTAAAGAAATATTAGAATGATTACAAACATATTTCAAATATATCTCAATTCAATCTTAATTTAATCCTAGTTGAAATCTTCATTCAAATTTTAGGCCAAAAACTAACTAAATCTTAAATCCTAAACAAACTCAAATAAAATCCTAAACCTTAAATCAAATCTTGATCAAATCCTAACCAAATCTCAAATCCTAACCAAACCCTAAATCCTAAATCAAACCCTAATCCTAAATCAAATCCTAACCAAATCCTAAACTCTAAATCAAATCCTAATCCTAAATCAAATCCTAACCAAATCCTAAATCCTAATTCTAAATCAAATCCTAACCAAATCCTAATTCTAATCCTAAATCCTAAATCAAATCCTAACCCTAATCAAACCTTAATCCTAAATCAAATCCTAACCAAATCCTAACTCTAAATCAAATCCTAATCAAATCCTAGTAATTTCTACATCAGAATTAAACCTCAATAATTAATAAAAGAACCATCGATCTTAACTCAAATTTTGTGCACATCTTAAAAACTAAGTTTGAAACAAGCACAAAATTTTTGAAAATGGTCGGAATTACCAAATAGACGATAACTTCAAAAACGTACTTGGGTATTGGCCGGCCTCTTTCTCCAATCTTAATGTCAATCTCCTAAAGCCAATATCTCTCTTTTTCATTGTTCGATTGATTTCAAAATTCAAATATATATAGAAAAAAAAGTCTTATATCCTCTCACATAAATTTCACTCCAATTCAACTAATAGAATGCAAAGAAAACTTAAAAACCCTCAGTAGACCTAAAATTCTATTTTTTGAGACCTTGACTCACTTAAACCTTAATAACCCTCAATTCAATTGTTAGATCAACCTAAGATTCACAACACATAATAAGCACAATTATAACCATTATTCCAAAATATTTCATCCATAGATCTATTACAAAACTCTTGAAATTATCCAAAACATAAACCCTATCTTATTTCACAAAACCGAAGTCATCTGAGACAAATCTTGACTTTGCAAAGCTCTTACAAAGTCAATATAGATCCAAATCACCCCAAATTAATGCTTATTCAAATCCTATTAAGATTTTTCTCTAATCCCACTCTTTGATCTGCAAAAGAATCCCCAAGTTTCCATAGGTACTTGGTTTTGTGCCTCAGGGTCTGATTTCGACCCAAGTTAATAACCGGCCCTCCTTGGGTATCAATATTTAGTTTTTTTAGGTAATTTTTGCTAGAATTTACTCTTAACTTCTTCCTAAAGATGTCTATATCATTTATTTTTCTAATCTACCTTATTTTGCCTTATTTTTGGTCCTACAAAGTAAGTAGAAGCTATTTTTTCTAAAAAGGCAGCATTACTACTAAAAGTTTTACTACCTTCCTATCTTTTATCCATATTTTTCTATTTTTTCTTTTAACTTGGCTCTTTTATAAATAGATCCATATTATTATCTTTCATCATATTATAGTATTACAACATGATAGCACTACAACTTAAAAAAAGTTCTTGATGAAGATCCAATAATAATTGGTAAATCTCAAAAAATATTGAATATTTCTTATTGTTTTTAGATTCTTCTAGTCTATAATTGTGTGAAATTTTTTAGGATCCATCATTAGATCATTGTTTGAAATGATATATCCTAAGAAGTCAACTTGAGTAGTGTAGAGTATACACTTTTTCATCTTGGCATACAATCTCACATCTATTAGTTTTTGTAATACACAATGAACATGAATTTTATGTTCTTTTATATTCTTTGAGTAGATTAAAATCTTGTCTAAGTAACAAAAAACAAAATCATCTAAAAAGTCACAAAAAACATCATTTATAAGATATTAAAATGCAACTGGTGCATTCGTGAATCTAAAAGGCATGACATTATATTCAAAGTGTCCATATCTTGTTCGAAATGCAGTCTTCTATTCATCTCTTTTTTTAATGCAAACTAGATTGTACGTTGTCGTATTGTAACACGACTATATGGTGAAAATATAAATAAAAAAGATTTTATTAATATTTAGTCATCTTGGTTGATAAGAGCTCAAGAAAATTTAGGAAGGCTTTATAAAAGCTTTTAGAGTATTTTTTTGTATTGATAGCTAGTAGATAAAAGCTTGTCATTAAATTTTCTTTCTAGATTGTAGAAACTATTTTACTACTTTAGAAAGGCCATAAATTAGTAAAAACAAGGTAGATGAAGTAAAAAAATGATATGATAGATAATAAGGTGAAGTTGAGGATAGGGAAGTGCTGAAAAACCTCTAGGATAAGTAGGATTGATATCCGAGAGACGACCATTTGTGGGTCGGGGTCGAAACCAGACCTCTAGCCACTAAAATGGCTGTTGAGGGCAAAGTAGGAGGGCATTTGGAGATCGGGATTTGGAGTCAGAGAGCTAGCTTCAAGCTCCTTCCAAAGGTGTAAGACTTAATTTCAGAGGATTTGGGACGACTTTGCAATCGTTTTTCAAAATCAGTATTTATATTGGTGATTTGGATTTTTTGCAATAAAGGTAGAGCTAGTACTCTTGACTGTTTTGTAAAATTGGTGAAACATCTGCGGTTGAAATTTTAGAGATATCTAGATGGTTGAATATGCCAAGTGCATGAAAAAATTTGTATTAATCTAATGGTACAAATAGAGGATATTTGATCATTAGTGAAAAGAGGTATCAAAAGTTGGCAGATTGGAGTTGTTTAGGGTTTCTACAATATCTGGAGATCTAATAGCTGAAATAAGGTGAATTTCAGTATGTTAAGTCTAGGACTTAAAGGCAAAGCTGCACAAAAAGTTTGAATGAGAATTAATGGTTGAAGAAGGAGAAATTGCAATTCAAAGTTTGTCATCAACTTTCTAGGCGGCACTCAAGGGACATCAGTGTGGATTTACAGTATTTTCTTGCAATCTGTAAGTTGGATTGGATTGAAACTTCTTGATTATTTAGAAGACTTGCAAAGATACTAATAGTAGAAGTTTTACAACAATTGAACAGTCAGATTGAGAATTACAGCTTACCAAAGCTTGCTATCTAGGATTAGGATTTAAAAATTAAAAATTAAAAAAAAAATAATACTAATAAAAAAAATAAAAATAAAACTAATAAATAATAAAAGAATTTGTGCTTATAATATCTTAAAGTTATTAAAAATAGTGTTTCTAAGCACTTTGTATTGAAATTAAGCTTTTACATTGAAATCCAAAATAGTTTGTATTTAGGTGGTTGAAATCCACTAGACTACTTGGATACTTACAAAACATTGTTTTATCTTCCACAGCCAGATGCTTGGTGTGTTTTCAAGCAAGTTAGCACGTAATATGACAATGCTCCTTGTAGATCTATTTTTGTATAGATCTTAGCTTGATTTAATTGATCAAGAAGTCCAGATATTAAAAGTAAAGGATATCTATTCTTGATGGTAATCTTATTGAGTTCTCGATAATCCACTTACATTTGCAATGATCTATCTTTTTTTTTCACAAATAAGATAGGAGCTCTTGGAGGAAATTTTGAATACCATCTGAAATTCTTAGCCAAGTTTTCATCAATATATTTCTTGAGTTCAGTCAACTCATTTTGTAATAAACTATAGATTGGACCAAATGGCAGTTGAGTTCCTTCTTTAAGATCCATTGAGCAATCATATGGACAATGCTCCAAGAGAATATCTGCATTCTTCTTCTAAAAAACATCTTAATAATCTTAATATTGACTTGGAATTTCACTTGAAATCTTTCCATCATTTAAAATAGATGTGGCATAAATAACAAAAGGTGATTCTTCTTTTATAGCATGCAAAAAATCTTTTGCACTTTCAAGTACATGTTTGGCTACACTAGACTCATAGCTTTCTATTAGATTAGAAAAAATCTTAATGATGTTTGAAAAAAAGTCAAGTTTATAAGAAATCCAATCTATCATAGGATTATACTTTTCTAGCCACGATAATGTCACGGACACAAAATACAGACTTGAAATCTAACAAGAAGTTCAAGAAGAAGTGACAAAACTAGATTAAACAGATGAGTACAAGAACAACACCAGAAAGGTGAGCTAGAACTCCAAAAAATGTGTTGTCGAGACTGAAGAACTCTTCAGCCTCGATCCCTATATATACTCCTACTTAGGAAGCTTCTCGAGCTACTTTTATTAACTAGGAAGCTTCTAGAAGGTTCCAGAGGCTTCCTTTCTAGAAAATTCTAGAAACTTCTTGAGCTACTTCTATTAATTAGGAAGCTTCTAGAAAGTTCCAGGGGATTCTTTTTTAGAAGCTTCTAGAAACTTTTCTTCTAGAAGGTTCCAGAGACTTCCTTTCTAGAAGCTTCTAGAAACTTCTCTCTAAAAGGTTCCAGAGGCTTCTCTTCTAGAAGGTTCTAGAAACTTCTCTCTAAAAAGTTCTAAGGAATATGTCCCTAACATCATCCCCTCCTTTAGCTTCGAGGTCTCTGAGAAGCAATGTTGTTGATCAGTACCAACGCAAGAAAATGAAGATCTGTCGCATAACTTCTGCTATGAACTCCAACTGTTGTTCACAAGGCAAGTGGTTCATCGACCCTTGAAGCCAACGGTAGTGGCCCACGCCTTCGACTTCTGACCAAGCATGAACTTCCGTGTCCTCATTGTGAAATTGTCCTGCAAACATGCCTTCTGGTTGACCATCGTAAGTAAGCTCGATCTCAAATACGATCACCAGTGATTGGTTACTCGGTATCCTCCGTCGTCGTCGTGGTACATGTAGTTCTTCATCTCGGGGTCGCCTTCGTGAGCTACTTAGTTGCGATACTCTGACTGGTATAGTATCTATCTCTTGGCTATCTATATCAAAAGACCAAACTATGATCTATCTTGGAGAAAATAACTACATCAACTATGAATTTTGTTGGTGCTCTCCCCTTTTCTTATACTGTTGGGAGAGCAAGCTTCATAAAGAAGCTATCATCAAATTGATTTAGATTTATCGGGATGTCGTTGATGAAACTCCTGTACCTTTTGTGGCGCATTCGCAAGATTTTCAGATAGCTCCCATGTTCGCTCATTAATGTCATAGCCGCACCAATGAACAAGATATTCTAACTTTTCCCACCTTCGCCGTGAATCCAATACCTTTTCAACCTCGTATTCTTCGTGGTTCTCGATTTCAATACTAGGTGGCGGACATTGCACTCTTCTAGAAAAAGATGACTCTCGATAAGGTTCCAACAGAGAAACATGAAAGACTGGATGTACCTTTATAGAAGCCGGTAACTCCAGCCGGTATGCCACTGGATTAATTTGCTTCTGGATGATAAATGGTCCCAATCTTCGATAGTCCAACTTATCACATGGTCGCTTGGTCTTGATATTTTGTCGAAGAAGCCAGCCTTTGTCTCCAACTTTGAAAGTAGGTGCTGAATTCCGAAATCTATCTGCAGACGTCTTATAGGATTCTTGAGCGGATTGTAATTGAAGCTTCAACATAGTTTGAAGCTCTGATAGTTGCTTCGCAAATCCTTCAGCTGCTGGATTGTTATTTGTTGACGGACTCAATAAATCAAGCTTCGGATGATACCCATAGTTGGAAAAGAATGGTGTTTGTTGAGTCGACGCATGGAGGGTGTTGTTATATGCAAACTCCGCTAGCGGTAGATATGCAGTCCAATCGTCTTGTTGATAGTTGATGCTGCATCGTAAGTACTACTCCAAGACTTGGTTCACCCTTTCCATTTGGCCATCAGTTTGAGGATGAAAAGCATAAGAAAGCTTGATATCCACCTTCAATATTCCAAAGAGAGATCTACAAAACTTTGACATGAACTGGGTACCTCGATCTGATATGATATCATCTGGTAGTCCATGATATCGATACACATTATCGAGAAAGAGTCTTGCTGTGACTTCACTGGACGATGTCTTCTTATAAGGAACAAAGTGTGCCATCTTCGTAAGCCGATCTATCACGACAAAGATGCTGTCAAATGAGTTTGATGATGGCAAGTCCGTGATGAAGTCCATAGAAATTGAAGACCATGGTCGACGTGGAATTGGCAATGGCTGTAGAAGTCCATAAGGGCGATGCCGAGGATTCTTAGATCTTGAACAAATGTCACAAGAGAGGACAAAATCTTTCACATCCTTCCACACTTGGGGCCACCAAAAATCTCGGAAAATAAGCTCCAAGGTCTTGTTGAATCCAAAATATCCCGCAGCTGGAAAATCATGGCGAGATTGAAGAACTCGGAGTCATGCTAGTCCTTTTGGAATGTACAATCGCTCTTCAAAGTATAAAAGATCTCCTTCCACCTTGAACTTGTCGTGATTGGTACGTTGCTTGATATCAATGGCTACTGAATCTTTAATGGTCATAGCACGTACCTGGTTTAGGAAGTCAGCATCAAATGATACAATAGTAGCACAAAGTTGAAATCTCTCTGGCTTCAATAACGTTGTACATTGTTGATCAAACGCTGCTTCTCCAGCCTTTGGTGCAAGATACAATCTCCTTGATAAAGCATCGGATAGTCCTTGCTGCCTTCCAGGTCGATAAGTGATAATAAAATCGAATCTAGATAGCGACATATTCCACCGAGCTTGACGCCGATTTAAAACTCGAGCCGTCATGAAATACTCCAAATTCTTGTGATCCATATATACCGTTACTGGATGTGCAGCTCCTTCAAGAAAGTGATCCCATTCTTCGAAAGAATCCACTATAGCAAGAAGTTCCTTATCGTGGATCTCATAATTGATTTCAGCAGCAGAGAACTTCCGAGAATAGAATGCAACTGGATGGAGCTTCTTATCTTCACTCATTTGTGAAAGCACAGCTCCCAAAGTAAAATTTGAAGCATCAGTTTCTAAATAGAAGGCCTTTATAAAGTCTGGATGTACCAAAATTGGGGCTGTAGTAAATGCTGTCTTCAAATCTTGAAACGCCTTCTCCGCCAAAGGTCCCCATTCCAACTTATCCTTGCATGTTAATCGAGTGAGAGGAGCAGCAACTTGAGAATAATTCTTGATGAAGATCCGATAGAAGTTAACAAAACCAAGAAAGCATTGTACGTCTCTAACCATCTTCGAAACCTCTCAAGACATGATTGCTTCTACTTTCTTGGGGTCCATCTTCAAACCTTCTGTAGTCGCAATGAACTCCAAAAATTCCATCTCCGTCTGGTGAAATAAACACTTTTCTAATTTGGCATATAGTCCTCGCTTGCGTAGTTTCTCCAAGACCAAACGAACATGCTCCTCATGCTCTTCCTCGTTTTTAGAGAATATTAGAATATCGTCCAAGTAGATGACAACAAAATCGTCGAGGTGTTCTCGAAAGATGTCATTCATCATATGTTGGAAAACCACTGGAGCATTGGTAAGACCAAAAGGCATAACATTATATTCGAAATGACCATACCTTGTACAAAATGCTGTCTTCCACTCATCTCCTTCCTTGATTCGAACGAGATTATAAGCTCCCCTTAAATCAATTTTTGTAAAGATCTTCGCACGTCCAAGTTGTTCTAAGAGACTAGAAATTAAGGGTAATGGATAACGATTTTTCTTTGTTACCTTGTTGAGGCCTCGATAGTCCACACACATCCGTAATGATCCATCTTTCTTCTTCACAAATAAGATGGGTGCTCCAGCTGATGATTTTGAATGACGAATGAAGTTCTTGACTAGATTCTCGTCAATGTACTTTCGTAACTCTGCCAACTCCGTTTGCGATAGATTATAGATTGGGCCAAAAGGTGGTTGTGTTCCTTCTTGCAAGTCTATGGCACAATCATATGGTCGGTGTTTTGGTAGTATGTCCGCGTTCTTCTTTTGAAACACGTCTTCAAAATCTTTATATTGCTCCGGTATACTTGCTGTTGAGATCTTCTCCTCGGTAGTTGGAGCCGCATAAATGACAAATGGAGTACCTTCTTTAGATGATCTTATAAACGCTCTTGCTCCAATGAATAAGGATTTTTTTTTTCGAGGTTTTTTACTAGGTTTTTTCTTGGGTGGTTTTGTGGGAAAAGTCATCTTCCGCAACCTCCAATCTATCAATGGATTATGTTTTTCCAACCAAGAAAGACCAAGAATAATAAGATTTGATGAGATTCTAATAATATTAAAAATAATATGACTACTATGGTCTTTAAACGTTACTTCTATAGGTTTTGATTTATGGGTGATGCTACCAGACAATAAAGGTCACCCATCTATGACCTCAACATGAACAGGTTTTGATTTTTGTACTAAAAGGATCTTATGACGCTTTGCAAATTCTTCGTCTAAAAAACAAGCAAATGCTCTTGAGTCTAGTAGTACTAAGGTTCTCAGTTTTTGAAGGCCGATAAATAGAGGGATTGTAAAACAAAGTGCAGGTTGGGCAGAAAGAAAGGAACCTGATTGTTGTTGGGATATTTCATTGTCCAACCGCACGGTTCCTACTGTGGCTGGGCATCCTCGTTTTCCTGAACAAATACTCCCCTAGTCTTGACTATGCCTCGATTTTGCTTTTTGGGGCAGTTTCTGACTTTGTGGCCTTCTCCACCGCAATACAAGCATAAATTTTCCTCCATACGTCACTTTTTTTCTTCTATAGTAAGAGATTTGATACGTACCGCATCAATTTGCATGTCTTCTACCTCTGAATGCGAATTCACACCGCTTGCCGACAGAGTTGGAGCATGGCGAATTGTATGTTGTCTTGAGTATTGGTCTTGGCGACGTTGGAATAGGCGATTATCGCACTTCATAGCTTGGCTAATGGCTTCATTGAGCGTTCGTGGATCAGGAAGAGTTAACAGCAAATCCTTCACATCATCTCTTAAACCCCAATAGAATTGACTCATCAACGCTTCTTCATCCCAATTGATGTCGCATACTAATTGCCTGAAATCCGAAGCATAGACTGATGTAGAACGCATCCCTTGTCGTAGCAACCGGATCTTTGTTGTAGCCCATCGAACCTTATCGTGTTCACCAAATGCTTCCGCAAATGCTTTCAAAAAGGTTTCGAAGTTGTTTAATATGGATGATCGTTTCTCAAACAAATGAGCAAACCATGATAGAGCTTGTCCCGTAAGTAAGGTTCCAACAAGCCCAACACGTGAGTCCTCCGTTGGATATCGTTCGGGCTGTAAAATTGTTATCAACCTGATTTGATTGACGAATCCTCGAAACTTGGAACGTGTTCCATCAAACTTATCTGGAAGGCTAACTCGAGGCTCTTTATGTTGTAGAACTAGTGGTTCTTGTCGAACCTGAGGTAAAGTTGTTTCTCCAAGTGCCGAAATTTGAGGCTGGTGTAGTTTAGATTATGCTATCCCAGATACTCCATCATTATGAAGCCTTGCCACCACTCCTTCAATCTCTGCAGTTCTTTGTGATAACGTAGCGAGGGCATTCATAATAGCATCTAACTTAGACTCCAAACTTTCTGTCATACTAATGTCTTGCCCTCCGGCCATTCTAAAAGAAGGACAAAAATGACCCTATTAGAGGCAATATTGGTTTATAGGAGGGTAATCCACAACCTATAAAATGCCTTAAGAATTTCAAGAAGAGGGGTAATCCACTCTCTCCAAGAAGAATAAGACTCCAATATTGTAACAGAAGAAGTATCAGTTTAGAGGAGAGTAATCCGCAACCTCTAAAAAATGCTAGTATATCTTCAAGTAGAGGGGTAATCCACACTCTATTAAGAAAGAACTAGCTCTGATATCTCAAGTTAGTGTAGTCTTGACAAACTGTCACGGACACAAAATACAGACTTGAAATCTAACAAGAAGTTCAAGAAGAAGTGGCAAAACTAGATTAAACAGATGAATACAAGAACAACACCAGAAAAGTGAGCTAGAACTCCAAGAAATGTGTTGTCGAGACTGAAAAACTCTTCAGCCTCGATCCCTATATATACTCCTACTTAGGAAGCTTCTCGAGCTACTTCTATTAACTAAGAAGCTTCTAGAAAGTTCCAGGGGATTCCTTTCTAGAAGCTTCTAGAAACTTCTCTTCTAGAAGGTTCTAGAGACTTCCTTTCTAGAAGCTTCTAGAAACTTCTCTCTAAAAGGTTCCAGAGGCTTCTCTTCTAGAAGGTTCCAAAGGCTTGTTTTCTAGAAGCTTTGAACCGCAGGTCATTGAATTATAATAACATTGAGGTTTCCTTATGTAATTCTTAGATTAAAATTCAAAAAGTCAATTATCACATTTCACAGCAAAGTCAATTACTTGACTCAATATTAGAGGATCAGATAAATTGAGCATCAATTTCTTTATTTCATATTGTAATCTATAGAAAAATTGGTTTATGAGTGTTGTATCATCCCACTTGATATATATCGCTAATTATTCAAATTGTGAAGCATATAATATCACTAATCAATTGTTTTATCACAAGATATAAATCTTGTTGGTTATAACATAGATTACATCATATTCTCCATATATAGATCAAAACTCTGCTAAAAATGCTTCCAAATTATCTAATATTGGATCATGTCATTTAAGAAATGATAAAAACTATGATAAAGCAGAACTTAAAAGTAGTGTTCCAATAAATCTGACTTATAATCTTGGAGTTGGATAACTTTGAGGTTGTAGTTCAATCACCAGTTGTATCTGATTGATGAATCTTCAAAATTTAGATCTTGTGCCATCAAACTTTTCAAGCAATCTAATTTTTGGTTCTTTGAAACTTGAATGATTTTCTATTATAAGAGTACTAGTATGGCTTGGTGTAGATGTTGAAGTAACTCCAATCATCTCTATATCTTCATTGCTTAATAATCTTCTTACTCCTTGTGGTAGTAGATTGAGTTGATGCATTACAAGCAATAATTCTCTCATTTGTTCTTGCATTTGAGCCATTGCATTCTTCATTTTAGCAAGCTCTGCCATATTAGGACAATAAAAAGAAAAGAATTCATTTTTACAAAATACAATACTCAAGAATCAAGAAAAAAATTTTAAAAATAATATTAATTTTGAAGAGGGTAATCCTCAACTTCTAATATGCTTATGTCTTATAAAAAAAAAAAAGTAATCTATTTTTAATCAAGAAAAGACAAATCCTTGATATCGTATGTGTATTCTTGTCAATCTATCAAAGATACAAAGTAGAAGAAGATGCATAAAGTCATGGAATCTGTGTAAAAAAGAAAGTGAAAAAATATAAGAAAATATGTATATTCAAGGAAGAATTAGAATGGCTATTGCCAAAGATTAGAAAACATAAGACTCTTGAAATTAGACTAAAAGCAAAAAAAGAGTTGATAAGAGTGAAGAGGACTTCACTCTTGTCTCTATATATACTATCTAATTAAGGGCTACATGGCAATGTTCCATAGGAACTCCAATATGTATTGACTTTGTAAGATACATGCCTTGACTTATAAGGTAAGTTTTTCTATTTGTGGGCTACATAATTAGCTTGGTCTTTAAGCTAACAATATGTGTGGCACATGGCCAACTTGCTGATTACATTTTTACTCCAAAAAATCAATTATAGATACCTATAAAGTCAAAGAAGCATCTATGAAGCTTTTACGAAGCTTCTATAGAAGATATTATAGAGTTAATTTATTTTTACTTACTTTTAATTACTTCTACCTATTTATATATGTAATTACTAGCTTACATGTGTATGTCCATGACAAAAGGTCACCAATATCTAACAAAAGTGACTCTAAATATTTAAAAGTTTCTTCTAATAAGATCAACTTTAAATTTATTATATATATAAATATTCTAATAGAAGTCCTTTTAAATAACCTCTTTTTGAGGTAGTATTCTATCCACATCCTATAACCAATAAAAATCAACTAATATGACTTTCACCATGTTGTTTAATATATTTTGTATTAAATATATAAATCCATTATTTTCATATAGTAGCCGAACCACAAGAAGACACTGTTCAATTTTGTTCAGGTCTATTTTGTCTTATTTTGTGAAGAGGCCTTATGTTTTTTTGGATTGGAAGGATCTTGGGTTTTTGAGATAGTTTAGTCCTATTTCATCCACTTTATCATTAGTCAAAGAATTTTAATTCTAATTTCTTTGTCAACATGTAATATCTATCTTTTATTAATATCTTTATTAAAAAATCAGCATGTCTTCTATTGTACAATACTTCATATCAATCATTTCCACTTTAATCTTTTGTCTTATGAAGTGATTTTGAATGTCAATATACTTGGTCCTTGAATGATATTTAGGATTCTTTACTCATGCAATATATCTTTGATTATCATTTTCTATTGAAATTGCTTCTATTTTTACTATTCTAATATCTCCTAAAAGTTATCTTAGCCATATTGCCTCCATTGTACTATGGCTTATTGTTATATACTCTGTTTCCATTGTTGATCTTGTAATTTTTGGTTATCTCTTACAATTCCATTAAAGCTAATAAAGAAAATATATTTTATTGTTGACCTTCTATTATTTATATCTCCAGCCTTATCTATATTATAATACCTATACAAAATAATATTATCACCTTTAAGATATAATTTAAAATAAAAAATAATTTTTAAGTATAGCATGCTCTTTTTGATGGTTGCCCAATGGATTAATTAAGCTTTTAAGATGTATTAGCTCATAACATTCACTACATATGTAAGAGCCACCCTTGTACCAATTATTGCATACATAAATGAATCCACTGCTGCCTTATATGGAACACCTTGCATTTGACCTTCAACTACAGTAAATTCTTCATCCATAAACTTCATCAACTTCAAATTGGCCTCCAAAGGTGTTTCTATAGGCTTATATTCTTCCATATTAAATTGCTTCAATACTTCTTCAATGTACTTATTTTGACTCATTGTAATGGTCTTTTTAGTATAATATCTTATAAACTCTACCCCTAAACAATAATAAAGTTCTTCCAAATCACTCATCTCATATTCTTTTTCTAATTTTGCTTTCAACTAATTCATCATCTTCAAGATATTGGTTAATATGATCAAATCATCAATATAGACGATGACAATCAATATGAACTCACTTGGTTGTATCACATACATATAATGATCAACCTTACTACTTTCAAATCTTTCATTTACAAAGAATATATCAATATATTGATACTATGCCTTTGATTATTGCTTGAGTCCATTCAAAGATTTTTTCAACTTACAAAAAAGGTATTATTTGCCTTCTTCAATAAATCCTTGAAGTTGATTAATATAAATATTTTATTCTAATATTTTATTTAAAAAAGCCATGTTCACATTTATTTGAAGCATCTCCAAGTTTGTTGCTATTTCAATTGCCATAATCATTCAAATGGTATTGAATGTAGTGACAAGGGCAAATGTCTCATTCAAATCAATATGAGCTATTTGTGAGTATTTTTTGGTAATCAATCTAATATTATATCTCATAGTATTATCCATTACAACTTTCTTGGTTCAAATACCTACTTTTAATCAATTAAAGATTAATTTGGTAGAATTTGAGTCATTTCCTATGTTCTATTATCTATGGATGATTTGTACTCTTCTTCCATAATATTCTCCCATTTAATAGTATCTATAGACTTTATTGTATCAAAAAAATTCAATAGATCGATAAGAAGTGTAACATTAGAATATTTTTTACTTACTTAAGGAAAGATGCAATTTATTCATCAATCACGAAGTTTTTTTCTATTTTTGAAAGATATCTACTTTCAATTGATGAAGATTCATCTTCTTACATTTTTAAGGTCTCCTGCAACTTTCTTCTTTCTTGAAGCTTATCTCTTCATAATTAATGGTTGATACTCCTCATCATCATCATTTTTAATATTTTGATTATTTTTATTCCTATTTTTAGTAATTATAGATATACTTTAATCTACCTTCTTTAACTCTTCATCTTTACTCATATCTTTATCATCTTCATTGTTATCATCTTCTTCTTCTTTCTTTGCTAGAATTGGAGATGTATCCACAAACATACCATTACTCCCTCCTAAATATATCTTCAAATGCTCGTAAGTGCTCTTATCTTCCAAAAATTCTATATCACGACTCTTAATAATCATCTTAGTTTTTAAACAAATAAGCCTATATATCTTAGTATCTTTATAATTTTTTATTTTTATTTTTGAATTATTATGTTGATAAAAATATCTACCTTTGCCTTATCTTGAAAATAAAGCCAAATTATTACTTTAAAGTTTTTTTTATTTTTTTATTATTTTCTACTTAGTCATTTCATGGATCAATCTTGATTTGACATAATTCATGGTAAGTCCTTCATATTGATAAACTCTAATGCTACAATGAGGTAGTTGTAGGACTCAAGAAGATTCATAAAGAATGTTAATACAATATCTTTATCATCAATTGGCTTATCAATAAGTATTAGTTGATTTGGAAGTGCTTTTATCTTGTTGACATGAGCCATGAGGTCAATTCCTTCTTTCTTCTTTACTATTAAGAACTCTATCTTTGTCTATAGAAAGTTGGCAAGGTTTTTATTATCATATATATTACAAAAAATCTTCCATACTTTTGTTAGTCTATTGCAAGCAATTACATCTGAAAAGTTGGCATCATCCAAATTTTATGCAATCATACCAAAAGCCTTTCTTTTATGAAATTTGTATTCTTTCTCCACCTTGACATTAGCATTGTCACTTGGAGGCTCTTTACTTTTATCAACAATGTTCTAAAGATCTAGTAAAGCCAATAAAAGTTCTATTTTCTTCTTTAAGTGGTAGAAATTGTCACATCTAAATTTTTCAATCACTTTCAAGCCTTCATCTTAACTTAAAACCATGTCTAATGAAGAAGTATATAAAATAAAAATAAAAATAAAGCTCTCTAAATAAACAAGAAGGTTCAACTACCTAAGAAACCTAAAATGCTTCTTTTGTAAGTAAACTAGTAATTTCATTTTTTAATAATTTTCAACTCTTATAAAAGACACTTTTTATCTCACAAATATCTTCTTATGATTATAAGAAAATCTCTTAAGAAATTAGCACACAAAAGCTTAATATTAATGTATCAATGATATAAATTAATAAAAAAAATATAACACTAGTATTCTGTAATATTATTCTAAAGTGATTGATACCTTCTAAGACAATGAATGTACATAATACGAAATAAGAACAAAATTACATCAACAACTAGATGCAAAAAAAAGTTTAAAAGATATCAAAACCTAACATCAGTAATAATCATTAAATCTATTCTTCACAACAAGAAAGACTTCAAAGAACTTCAAAATTCATAATTAAAGGTAAGTGGATCCATAACCTATTGAAGACAAAAAACTTTGAAGTCACCAACACATAATATCAATAAGGTTGTTCACAAAAAGAGTATGGAATAAGTTGTTTTTTACTTCCAACATCCATTACTTATAGATGGTGTAATGAGACATAGATAAGATATTTGTATTATTGATACATAGACATAGGACTATATTTGGAAAGCTTTTAGAAGTTTTTAGAATTGAAGCTAGATTGGTGGTCTATGAGAGATCCACCATAGAACATTCTAGAAAGGATTTAAGATGCTTATTTAGGTAAGGTCTATCATTAAGAACATTCTAAAAAGCTCCAAGATAGTTGAATAAAGTATAAATAGGACTAATCAAGGCCATTTGGATATCCAATTAGATATGGCTTTGGTCCCTTTTTCTTGATAAAATTTGGTTTTGTATTTTTTTTGTTCAATTCTATTTTATTCTCTTTAATTCTATTTTTTCTTTCATATTCTATTCTATTTATTTTTGTTCAATTTTATTCTAGTCTACATTGTCCCATGTTGTGACAAAATTTATATTGCTATAGATTGGAAGGATCTTAGATCTTAAAGATAATCGAGCTCCATTTCATTGGTATCAAAGTGAGTGTCAGTCTATTCTTTGGTATTGTATTGATAGCCACTATCTAATTGAAAACTGAGATACAACACTTTATAGATCAGATAACCACTCTAAAAAGGCAAATAGAAGCCTCTAAGATAAAAAAAAACAACATTTGTTAGGTTAAAATTGAGTAAGTCATATACATACTTTAGGACTTTAATGCAAGAAGATGTATGCCAACGACTCTTTAGCATGCAAAAATATCATAAATCTTAAATCTTTCAATTATCTAGGAGAAATACCATCAAAAGAATTATGTATACAGCCAACTATTTAAAAGGTGCAGCAACCATTGGTGATAATATTGAACTCAAAGCTATAGAGTTGAAGGTGGATTTTATAACTGAGAGGAATTTGAAACCAAATTTAGGAGTCAATTTTGGCCCATCAATGCAAAGAAGATAGCATGCAATCATTGACTAAACTTACACAATTTAAATTAGTACAAGATTATGTCTCTCGATTCAAGTTTTTATGTCTCTAAATTGAGAATATTTCAAAGGCAAGGATCATGAATTAATTTGTACAAGAGTTGAAACCTATGGTCTAGCAAGATGTAGAACTAAAGGATCCACAAATATTAAAGAGACAATTAAGATTGAAGAGAAGGTCAATGCTACATATTTCAAAAATCATAGAATATAACCTATAGGGCAAAGTTTTATATTGTTATCTAATATCATGGTATAACAACCAACACCAATGGAAATTGATGCCTTATAAAGATCATTAATACCACAGAGACTATAAATATTAGTACAAAAGAGATTATATCTTTATAATTGAGAGTCAAGCCACTAAATTGGAAGTTGTCAATAATGTCAAAATTCAAGCACCAAAAAATCAATGTAGGTTCACAATCTTTAGATTCACCAAGTTTATAACAAAATGGAGTAAAAAAATGGAGCTCTTTAATAAAGGCAACAAAGGCTAGTATTGAAGATAGTTGCTATCTATTATAGGCAAATGGCATGGCTTTAATCAACTATCAAAATGATTGACTAATATGCCTAAGGGATCAACTAAAAAAAAAGCCATATCAAATTCTTATAGATTGTGGCATTACAAAAAAATATATTTCAATTGGGATTATTGACCAACTTAGAATTAAAACCAAGGTGATCAAAGGAAGAAGTAGATACCTAACAAATGATTGAAAGAATGTATTAAATGAGACATGTGAAAAGAAAATCTTGAAATTAAGTGACACATATGCCTTAAGGAAGAAATTTAGGATAATAAAGCTTAGATATAATATTATTTTTAGTATGTGATGGTTGTAAGTAGAAAATAAGTAATTTGATTAGTTAGCAAAAATAAACTCCTTCAAAGATGGTAGATGCAAGATGATTTTTCATACCTTCATATTAAGTAAGGTAAAAAAATGATTTGCAATTAAAAGATTACTTGTAAAGATGACCTTTATGAAGAAAAAAACACAACATAAGCAATCAAAACATATGGTGGTTCCAAATTTTGTGTTATTGGTAAAAAAGACAATTAAAGAAATAAATTAGATAGAGCAATTCATATATAAATAAGAAGATGTCTTTTCAACCAACTTATCTAGTGGCATGCCACCTAATTGATATGCCTCCTTTCAAAAAGAATTATTGCTTAAGGCCAAATCGACAAGTCGGCTAATTTATTGTCTAACACCAAATAAATTTGAAGAGTTATGAAAGATATTGGATGAACTCTTAAAGGATCTCATTTAAGAAAGCATGTTATTGTAGTGAGTATCTATATTCTTTGAATCTAAATAGGATGGTGGACTTTGACTTTGTATCAATTATCAAGGCTTTAATAAGGAAACTATCAAGTATGTATATCTACTTCTATGCATGGATGATCTTCTTGACCAACTTTAAGGTACAACCAACTTTAGAAAATTGGACCTTTGGAATTGCTATTTGCAGATACCTATTGCAAAAGAGGATATAAAAAAGACAGCCTTTTGTGTATTCTATTGACATTTTAAATGGCTTATTTTACCTTTTGGCCTCATTAATGGTCCAACTTCTTTCATGAATTACATGAACAGATTATTTCAGGATCTTTTATATAAGTATGTAATTATTTTCATCAATAATATTCTAGTCTATAGTAAAATCTTTGAGGAGCATGAGCAATATCTACGAGATGTATTGTGCTGACTACAAGATAGTTGTTTCTATTGCAAGTAATCAAAGTGTGAACTTTAGAAGTTGGAGGTCACTTTTTTAAAGCATATTGTATCTTTTAAAGGTATGCGCATGGAACAAGATAAGATAAAGGTGGTGGAGGATTGGCTAACCCTCATGGATGCTTTTGAAGTTTGTTCATTCTTGAGCCTTATTAGATATTATTACTGTTTTGTTTAGCAATTTGAATACATTGCTACCTCATTGATAAGCCTATTAGAAAAAGATGTCTCATTTGAATAGAAACTGGAGCAAAGAAGGGCCTTTGATAAGTTGAAGGAGGAATTTATTACTCCTCTAATATTACAAATATATGATCTAAATCTTATTTGTATATTGAATATTAATGCTTCCAATTTTGCTATTAATACAATCCTTTAACAAGACTTTGCTAAGAGCTTCCAACATGTAGCATATGAATCACATAAGTTCAAAAGGACAATACGTAATTACTTTATTTTGTGATTGAAAGCAACTAGTAATTTTATATACTACAAAGGTGTGGTGACACTATCTATTGGAAAAACTATAGATTGTTTGAACTGACTATCGGCCCCTACTACATGATTTATATTTAAAAATATGAAATCATAATATCAGCATTAAAAAGAAAAATTGCAACTCTTTGACATTTAGTTTGAATACAAGTCAAGGTGACAATATACCATGCTAGATACCTTATTGCATAGACTAGATTTGAAGCCTAAATTAAAAGATAAAAAAGAAGTTTCTACTATTAATAGTATTATTTTAAATCTAACTAAAGAAGTAAAATAGAAGAAATCTTGTATTAAGATGTTAATTTTAAGATAATTATCAATCAATTGAAGGTGGATTATGTACAACATCAAGATTATCATCTTAGTGATTGTTTATTCTATTTCAAGAAGCAGATTTATATACCTAATAATGTTATATTCTAGATACGTATACTTTAAGAGAGACATGGCATTTCAATATCAAGACATCTAAGGCATGAAAAGTTTTTAGAACAGATCTTAAAAATGTAATTTTGAGTAGGTTTAGATTGTGATCAAGTTTTTGTATGCTCCTATAAATCACACTAATGTAACAAAGTATGTAATATAGCATCTTTTAGACTATTGCAACTAATTCTACTACCTACGGCAAATTAGAAGCACGTGAATATAAACTTCATTACGTATTTATCGATCACACTCCTTAATTACATCGCAATTCCTATCTTTGTAGACAGACTCTTAAAACAACTTCACTTGGTTGTCATGCACTCTAATATTGATGCCCTAGCACTTGCACAAGTCTTCTTTGATATTATCTTTTGTCACCATGGATTACCTCCTATCATCATTTCAAATCAAGATCCATACTTTATGAGAAGTTTTTAGTAGACTTTGTTCAAACTACTGGGCACACGGCTTGTTATATCCAAGACCTTCCATCCTCAAATAGATGAATAAACAAAGTGTAAAAATTAGACCTTAAAAAATATGCTATATGCATTCATGGTAGTTCATTACAATGATTGGGATGAATATTTGACACTGTTGGAGTTTGCTTATAATGATAGTATTCAAGTAAGTACCAATCATTCACCATTCTTCCTTAACATTGATTAACATCCACTTATACTAGCAACTCTTCATCGTTCCATTAATACAAATAATCTAAAAATAGAAGAGTTTATACAATGGCTTACAATGGCCTTGTAAGAAGCTCAATATTACCTCTTTACTGCACAAAAATTGATAGAAGCAATATACAAAAAACCATTAGCAATATAAGATCTTTTGAGAAGGTAACCAGATATTATTCTCTAACACCAACTTTTTACTTGCTACATCAATCCAAATCTGGATATAGGCACCTTGATGACTTGAACCTTTCAATATTTCTGTAGTGATTTTTGATGTTGCATATTGTCTTGAGCTTTCACTATATATTTGGATCTATCTGATCTTTCATATTTTGTAACTAAAAAAATTTCTTAATGACGCAAGGCACTTTTCAAACCAACACCAACTACCACCACCACCATCAATTGTAATTGATGACCAATGAGAGTATGAAGTGGATAGCATTTTAGAGCATTGTTACCTTAACCATTGCAATAGATGTCTACAACTTCAGTATAAAGTCCTTTAAAAAGATTATGCCATCCACAATGTAATGTTATTATAATGTAATATGACTAATAGGTAAAAAAGATGAAGAAATTATTATATTATAAAAGATCTTACTTCAAATATTATATCAAATTATCTTAAAAATAGATAGTAGTCTAAAAGAAAATAAGACTAAAGGTGTAAATGCTACCTTTTTATAAAGTAGGCTTCTATTTAATTTATAAGGCCATAAATAAAGTAAATTAAGATAGATTATAAAAATAAAAGATATGAGAATATGTAAAAAGAAGTTAGGAGTTGATTTTAATAAAAATTTATTCAAAAGAAAAAAAGTTGATATCCAAAGAGGACCAATTATCAACTTGGATCGAAATCATACCTTAAGATAGAAAACCAAGAACTTATGGCAATTCTAATATGCTTTTGTAGATCAAAGAGTGGAATTTGAGAGCAAACTTGATAAGATTTTTTTAAGAATTGATTTTGAGTGATTTAAGTATATAATGACTTTATAAAAGCTTTGCAAAGTCATAGTTGTTTTGGGTGATTCTAGAATTTTTGAAATAAAAAGGATATTATATTTTGGAGAATTTTGTGAATATGGTAGTAGATTTATAGTTCAAATTTTGAAGACTTATGTGAATAGTTGTTTGAAATGTATGCTATAATTTTGAGTTTCATCAAATAGTTGAATTTAAAGTTATTGAATTTCAAGTAGGTTGAGGTCTTGGAAATTAGACTTTGAAGGGCAGTTAGGATTTCTAAGATCTTCAAAAATATACTAGTTGGATTGGAGTGAAATTTGTATATAAATATAAAAGACTTAATTAGCTATACATATGTAAAATTTGAGAACAATTCAATAATTTAAAAAGAGATATTAGTACTAGAAGTTCAATATTTAGATTAAAGTAAGAGGCAGACCAATACTCAAGCGGATTTTAGGATTTTCCTTTCATTTGGTAAATGTAATCATCTTCAAATTTTATTTACTTGTTGTTAACTTAGTTTTTGAAAAGTGCATAAAATTTCAAGCAAGTTCAATAGTTCAATTGATAGATATTAAAGTTGTAAATTATATTAGGATTAAGTTGAATTGATTAGGTTTTGGTTAAGGTTTGGTTTAAGATTAGGATTGGATTAGGATTTAGAATTTTATTAGAATTTGATTAGGATTTGATTAGGATTTAGAATTTGGTTAAAATTTAGAACTAGATTAAAATTTCGGATTTTCTTAGGATTTGATTATGATTTAGGATTGGACTAGGATTTAGGATTTGATTTAGAATTTGCTTAGGATTTAGAATTTAGGATTTGCTTAAGATTTAGGATTTAGAATTTGCTTAGGATTTAGGATTTGGCCTAGGATTTGATTGAAGTCTATTAAGGTTTCAATTAGGATTAAATTAGGACTTGGTTGAGATTTATTTAAGATATATTTGTTATTATTTTAATATTTTTTAAAGATTTTTTAGAATATTTTTCATTATAATATTCTTTTAAGATTTATTATAGATTTATTTTAAATTATTTTAAGATTTTTTATTATTCTTTTGTAATGTCTTTAAGATTTTTTTTGAATTTGATTAAAGCTTACTTAGCATTGAAAGGATTTAGTTATGATTTATTTAATATTCTATTAAAATTAGAAATTTATTGTTATAATTTCCATTCTATCTTCCACAGCCAAGTGCTCGATGCATTCTCAAGCAAGACTTCACATAATACAACAATCTAAGAACCTACACAGAACTTCACTCATTGTCAAGAAACAATTTGGAGATACCATCAAGAATAAATGAGATCATTTTTTATTAGTAGAAGGAGATTAGTTATAATAAAAAATAGATAAGATATTTGTATTGTTGATGCATAGAGATAGGTAGTTAAAGCCATGTTTGAAAAGTTTCTAAAATTAAAGTTAAGTTGATGGTCTATGTAGAATCTATCACAGAACATTCTAGAAATGGCTTATGGTAGTTATCTAAGTCAAGTCCACTATTACAAACATTCTAGAAAGCTCCAAGATAGTTGGATAAAATATAAATAGGACTAGCTAATGCCGTTTGGATATCCAATTAGATATAGCTTTGGTTTTTTCTCTTGGTAAAGTTTGATTTTGTATTTTTTTGTTCAATTCCATTTTATTTTCTTTAGCTCTGTTCTGTCTTTTATGTTCTATTTTATTTAGTTTTTTTTAATGTGTTCTAGTCTATATTGTTTTACATTGTAATAAGATTTATATTCCCATGGATTGGAAGAATCTTAGATTTTAGAAATAATCTAGTTCTATTTCAAGTAGTGGCTACTATTCTAATAGACAACTTTCATCTTTTGATGAATACATCCATCTAACATTCTATTAAGATTATCCATAATTATCTTATCTACTATAAAAATATTCTTTTAGTATATTTTGAATATCCTTAAGATCCTTTGTCAATTCATCTACCTTATCTTTTAGCCTTCTTAGATACCAAGAGCTAATCCTTTGATCAATAGCAATTTACTTAAAATAATATCTTTTACAATGTAACTTATTTTACTTTAACTTTTACTTACTTACTTTAATAGTGAGTGCACCTTGTTTTTTGTTTGATATATATTAAAAAAAAAAAAAAAAAAAAAAAAAATTGGAGTTTGAAATATTTTTCATGGTCACAAGATTGAAGAATTTCTTGATTCAATGTGTGCTTGTTGATATAGTATTGTTAATACTCTTCGATCTATTGATTATTTATTAATAAAATTACTTCATGTGTATAAATAATATTTTTTTATTAATTTATTTATTTATCTATTATAAAAATATTAATTATTAGAGATTATTAATCATTGGAAATAGTGTAAAGAAAGAAAGATAGAAATCATCTTTGTCAAGGCCTTATAGTCTAAGTTACTTGAATCCACTATGGCAACCATATGGCAACCACATGGCATATATTGATTATTTATGTTAATTAATAAAAGTCAATGAAATTCAACTGCTAATTTAAAATCAGAGATTATTAGTTATTCATTGTAGAATAGAGTTAATTCCTGAATTTTTGATTAATTGTTAGAGGTTATTAGTTTTTGGAAGTTGAATTATACAGAAAACCACTATATATTTCTTTTTTGGTCTTTCTATAGTTGTTTAGATAAAATTTATATTATTTTTTAGATTATTTTTAAAATGAGTAAACGTATTTGAAATAGTCTTATTCCTTTACATTGAACAAGAATTTGTGATCATTTTATTAATGTTTTCTTATTGAATGAACTTAATCTCTTACTTGATTGTAGACATCTATTTACAAGGATTTGTTTTTAAGGAGTAAATTACTCTAACAAAATAATTGTTAATTTTTACTTTGTTAATAAAATATCTTATTAAAAAAGGTATTTAAAAAAATATTATTAAATAGGATCTCATTAAAAAAATTATATATTTTAAAGTTTATTTTTAAAAATAAAACCATATAATGAATTTATTGTTTATAAAATATTTGCCTATATTTTGTATTTTTAGATTTTGGTTTCTTCATAATAATAAAAAATCATTTAACTTTTTTTGTGTTGATACTCCAAAATTATTATGTATATAATGTTTACTTATCAAAATTAGTTAATATGTTTTTAAAAAAATCATTAAATTTTAATTTCATTATACATATTTTTTTTAACTAATACATTACAATAAAATGTATTAGATACAAATAACTTTATAAAAATAAAAAATAAGAAAAATTTGAGTTGGGTCAAAAAACGTACTTGGCAACAATAATAACAAATATTATTTTTATAATAAATTTCAATCATATTTATATAATAACAAAAATAATAATAATAATCCTAAAATCATAAAATTTGAATTATGTTATGTTCAACTTATAAAATATTAAAATTATTTCATAGAAAACATAAAATATACAAGGAGATATTCATATGTATATTTATGCATTCATTTATTTATATATTTTGAAAAAAATGTTGTAAAAGTAATATTTTAGTAGGTGCAATCCTAATTCTACAAAGAAGGAAAATACACGTCAAATGACGGTTGCCAAATGAAAGATAGACTTAAAGGGGGACAATTTACTCTTTCTGATTTTCAACTATTTATCTATTCAACTACATGGACTTTGCACATATGCACATTAATTATTCAAAAAACAGAATAATAACAATAATAATAATAATAATAATACTCGTGATGTTGATGGTTTGAAGGCATTTCAAGCATGTCAGGAGGTGCCCCCCACGAGGCGGAGGCGTCGAGACATTGCCGGCGCAAGTTTTGCCTCATTGGGGCATCATCATCGAAGTGGAGGTGTAGCTACCACGCAGCCGAATCGATAGAAGAAGGCGGTGCGATCCAGTGCAGGCAGGGCAGGGCAGGTAGTTAATGAGTGGAGATCGGTCTGGGTATACGACTCGGCTGCTGCTGCGCAAGCAATCATTGAGAGCACAAGCGGAACGCCCAGTGTATCAAGTCGGCGATGACAAGCTTGATAGAAAATGGATGTCTCTCTCTCTCTCTCTCGGGTAAGGCGTATGAGAACAAAGGGGGCCGGTGACTGTGCCAGATGCTTCCCACTTTTCTGCGTACTTGTGGGTTTAGGAGCCTCTGGTGATTGATCGAGTGTTGGCATTAGTTTCATGAGCGATGAGGAGACAGAGGTCGAGTGTGTTTTGGAGGAGAAACCGCAGTTGGGTTTCTGCGTCGAGGTTTTGACAGGTTCCTTTGAAACCCCTTTTGCGACTAGTTTCGATGTCTTGGCGCCAAGTTGGTCGTCAACAGTGGAAAGAGGACCCCTTAGAGAATTTCAAAATTCCGGAGGTCGTATCGGACGCGTAGAAAGAAAGAAAGGTGACCTTCCAGACCAGGGTTACATGGATGAGCATCTGTCTTGACGCATCCATGTCACTCACGTGAATGGATTTGAATCTGCTTCAAGTCGTCATAAGTTCGGTAGCTCTGTGCCCGCAATAATTTTAGGATGAGTGAGTGACTGTGTTCCGGAGGATTCAGGAAGAGTTCCTTGTCATGCTTCCTTCCTTCTACCTCCTCAGTGTCCCTGTGACATGTTTTGTTGTTGCCATATTCCTTTGCTGCAATCTGACTCCAAATCTACTATGGAATCCATTTCGAGTTGCTTTTGGTGATTTGCCACAACCAGCGCCGCACTGAAGGACGGAAGGCCAATGCTGCAAGAGCATCCATCCTTAATTTTAGTGAGTGAAGGATTAATTTATTAGTTAGACACCCATATATATATATATATATAAACCCAATTTGTAAACAACATTTGATCTTCAAACCATGTGAGTCTTCAAACTACATGTACCGCCATCTAATTCTGACTGACTGCCACATCTATTCAAACTACATGTACCGCCATCTAATTCTGACTGACTGACACATCTATTTCTTTGTATTCAATGATATATATATATATATATATATATATATTCAATGATATATATATATATATTCAATGATATATATATATATATATATTCAATGATATATATATATATAAAAGAAGGGAATATTAAATTGACCCACCACATAACTTAAAATAAAAATACAATTGCTACCTTCATCAGAAAAGCATCACACAAGCTAAAGAATGTTTGCAATCAATTGCTTGAATTAATGGATACGTCAATTGGGTTGAAAAATGTTCCATTCGAGCTGGCCATAAGGGGCCTTTAGTCTACACTAGGTGAGCCAGTGTGTTGCTCAATTTAAAACATTGACATGTTGGAATCCTTTGTGGTTTATTTTTTAAAAAATAAAAAATAAAAAATGCCTTATCATTAACCCCCACTAATGTTGGGTTTCACTTGTCTAGGAAATGCTAGATCTGCCAATTGTTCCAGCAATTGTATTTTAAGCCAAGTGGTGGATTGATTTAAGGTTTAAATGGAACAATTTGATGTCCTCTAAAAAAAAAAGTGTGCCAAAATAAATTTAAACGTGTTGTATATTGGCATGAGATGGATTTTATTTAGTGAATGCAAGACCAACATGAAAATTTTGTACATACTCTAAAAGAAGTTTAGTGCTTTTTGCAGACAAAATTCATCAAATTAAAATACTACCCATTGATAAAAAAAAAAAAATACTATGATATAAAATAGGAAGGGATTAATTAATTAATTTCCTTCTTTTCTACATTTATCTATAATTTCCACATTTACAAGTTTTGATTCAATAACCAATATGCTTATTAAAAAAAATATGTATTTTAAGAACTTCAAATTGAACCTGTTAAATGATTACAACCTTAAATATTAAACGGTTAAAACTAAAATAAAAATTCTTTATTAACAACATACAATACAATAAGATATAATGCAATAAGATACAATACAAGAAATATTTTAGAAGCTTATTTAGATACAAGTTAGATTTAATAGTGTATATATATATATATATATATATATGTATCAAAAAAACTTATAAATTTTTTCAACAATAATTTTTTAATAATACTAAAAATTATCAAAAGATTTAAAAAAAAAAAAAAACACACTCTATTTCTAGTATAAAACATGATGCAATTTAATATAAGTAACTTCATGGTTTTAATGTTACTACTAGTCTAGTGATAATAAAGATTTATTAAATTGCAAAAAATTAAAAGAATCAATTACCAAAAAAAATTTGCATGAAAAGTTAACACAATTTAAAATAAAATTATTATAATCAATATATGTTTAAAAAGATATATTAAATAAATAAATAAATATATATATATAGGGACTTGTTGAAGTCACACCCCAACTTTGTTGAAGCCACACCTCCCTAACCATGTGATGATTAATTTAGTCCAATGTCACTCCACCCCCACATTCCATCATCATCCTCCATTAGTGCTAATGGCCGCCCATCCTTTGTGCCGAGGAATTAATTCTTTGCCCCGCACGCTGCCCGGAAGTGCAAAGGGCAGCCCCTTTGATACTGCCCGAAACTCTTCTTGTGAGTGCGGAGGGCAGGCCCTGACGCAAAGCCTCCCGCACTGCGAGAAGCCTTGCCCCTTTTGATAGACTTGAACTTTCTCCCTTGCCTCGACAAGCAACCACCCATAACGGATTGCAGCTCTTTTATGGGTTCTGTTGCCGCTTCTACAAGAGTTCTTAGGATTGTTTTTGTAACCTAGCTCCTGCTGCGGCACACACTACAATTCAGGATCGCACTTGGATCAGTAAATAAAGAGTGAGGTAGGAAGAGCTTGCAAGAATCCGGGAGGAAATCCGAGTTTGGAGATCACCGTAGGCACATGCAAGTCATGCAGTCTGTGTGGCCAAGGAAGCCGAAGCCTCACATACGGGCTCAAGAGTGTGCCTTAGGACTGAGTCATGGGGTAGAAAAGCTGGGCGTGGCAAACTAGTCGGAATGGCTTGCAGCTGGCCACTTAAGATCAGGCGGGATTGGACCTGTGTAATGGGACTCAACCTGCTTTTGTGCGAAAAGTATCTAATGGAAGGGGAATGATGGCAATTTGTTGATTTTCCTGCGCTGAGTTCACTCAGAATTGTTGAAACAGCACGCTTCAGCATGCAACTCTTGCTCATGGGCAAAGTTGTGTCCGTAACGTTATATTTGGGGTGCGCAAATTCTAGCCATCATCTCGTTCAGGCGCGCTGGCAAGGGCAAGTGTGATCACGAATAATTTTTTACGCGGCCAGTGTCCGGCGTGGGACTAGGGTCTAGCCAATGAGGGTGCTGGTTGTCCCTCGATCGAGTTCTTGCATCCTTTCTCTTGTCCTTTGTCCTCTAAATGAGACACTATCGTCCATCAGACAGTCGTTTGTACATTCACCATTTATCAGAGGATATTTTTTTAAGATAAACTTGGATTTAGGCTGGGTCGACAAAACCGAGGGATTCGAACGTTAACCTTCCAGTGATTTTTTCGGTCGGTGGAACCGGTGTTGTTCGAGAAGGTGGTTATGCTCGGTCCTGCGGCGAGGGTGATGAAGCTGATGGTTCATTAGGGTGACGTGTAGTGGGTTGCCATTTCTCTCACTCTTGCTCTCACCCTTACAGTTCAAACCCTTCTATAGGTTATTCACGGAAGGAGGCTTTGAAGCACAAAACCTTGAAGTGTGCTTGAAATTCGTAATGATCAAAGACAAGTCTAAGTATAGAATTGCATAATTAGACTGAATATACCCAGATTGCACTATACGATGCCTTTGGTGGTCCTAATGTAACTGCTATTTGTCTCGTTTCAGTGAACCGCTCAGATTGAACTTCTTCGATAAGGACTTAATTACCATTTGAGGGACATTCTCTCTTCACATTCCCGCTGTGACATTAGATATATGTGCAGAGCTTTGCAATGCAATCTGCACTTTTGGCCAAGAGAAGCGTAGAGACTCATTAAGAGTGTAGATTTTAATTTCCAGACAAATTGCACCCAATGCTCCACCCATGCGACCAAAGACGCGGATATATAATTGAATCCAACGTCTCCGAGATATACTCTAACGTTGATCAAAAGGTTTGTGGATATCAACCACACAAGGGACGTTCTTGCCATGGCTAGAAAGAATGGAAGGCAATCTTAACAGTCCAAAAAGAACTTTTCACCAACACAAGAGTAGAGAGTTGCTGAGAATCACCAATGACAACAGTTAACGCAATTACAATGTCCATATAAATGGAAAAGTGCGTTCAATACGTCATGCCTGTCACTAGAAGATGGAAATTCCTGCATACAAAGTAGACAACATAGCATTGCCAATAGTTGAGCACCAGAAGAAGAAATAATAAGAAACGAAGTTCAATCTCGCGACATACAAAGAGACAGGGGCTTGGCAAGGGCGAGAGCATCACAAGTCATATGATTATCAATGACGCAAATTGTTCATCATTTTCATTCTAAATAAAAAAAAATACTTGAAGTGTTGTTACATGTATAAATGTATTTACATAAATACGTACTATGTTAAATATATTAAATATTATTTTATTACTATTTCTTTTAATTTCCAATGTTATGTAGATATATAAAAAATAAGAAAGATTATAATAAAATAATATTTATGTATAGGAATAGAAATATAATAATTTAAAACGGTTTCTGAAAAAAATTCAAATAGTAATATTTTGAGATAATACCAAAGGACATACTATGAAGGGAAATTGATTAACTGTATTTTTCAGTTAATGTTAAATTTAATATATACAAATAGTAACCAGTAATTATAAAAAGGTGAAATCTAATCTAAGTTTGAAGTTTTTGAATCATTAATAAGTCTTTTTGATAAATAAGCTCATTTATTATTACAAATTTGATTACAAAAATTCATCTCTAATTAGTACTAAGATCAAATTATAAAAATAATAATATTTGGTAATAGTAATTTTTATATTAAAAGTAAATAATAAACAAAAAAAATCAAGTTTAAAGTTTAAATAAAATATCATGATTTAAAGCTATGACTAATTTTACAAAAAAGAATTGGTTATGATAATAAAGAACTATTTTACAATAAGTAAGCATAGAATTTTAAAGTACCTCACTTGATTTAGAATTAATAGAATCATCAATTTTTAGATTAAATAAAGATATTTTATTTCTCCATATGATAGACAAGGATTTTGGAATGTTATTTCTAATAACTTTTATACAAGCCAAATTATATTACAAGTCATACTTAAAAATTATTCTCATAGAAAGGTGATTTTATAGGATAAGTGAAGAAATATAATATAAGAAAATATTAAAAATTATATAAAATTTTAACAAAAGAAAATATATTATCTTTATAGTAGGAGTTTCTTGTAAGTCATAACATGTGGTAGTCTAGCACTAAGGAAACATGCCATAATATAATATAACTTTGAAGGTCATTTCAATAACAATCAAACTTGCAAATATACTACTTATGTGCAAGTCAATAAGATATTGAAAGATCAAGAATTTTGTATGCAAAACCAAAAGAAGTTGAAAATTTAATGGTTTTAAACACATTGAAGTTAAATAAATTGTGAATGATCAAGTTACAAGAACTAAGATATAATGTGAATGCAAAATGTCAATAAACACAAATCTTTAATTTAGATGCATATAGTCAATAGGTTAGAGGCAATTGAAAGAAAAAGAATTATGACAATTAATATCAAAATACCTTAAATTGTGTCATGTCCTTGAATCAACCCATAGACCTTGTTAGAAGCTACCCTTGCACAAACCCAAAACCAACCATTTTTCTTGTAGAAAGATTTTAAGTCCATTTTAAGCCCACCAATGATTGGCAAACTTTATAAAGGTGAAGTAGGTGGTTTAGTATGATGGAAGTGGAGGTTTAATGTATTTTTATGGATAGTTTTGGTCAAGTCCATGCGTTGGTTCAAGGGCTCAAAGTATAAAGTAATTTAAAATTTTATGTCAATTAAACCACTACAACTTTTGTAATTTTTTTTCTTTTAGAACACATCGGAACCTTATTTATCCATATAAAAATAACACTCTCCTTTCTTTTTTCTGAAATACAAAACTTTGTCTTGATTTTTCATTGGTTGTTTTGTAATGCTCACATAAACTCTAGTGTCATGCATCACACTCCTACTTAGTTTTATGTAAGAGTGTATTTGAAAGTGGATTGGTCATTGGAAATTCTTGCCTCCAAAAAATAGCCTCATCACCCTTGCCTTCTTTCTTGTGTTGTGGTTAGTGTAATTCTGTTGAATTTTTCAAATAATAGGTTTCTATTGGATTTAAAGGAATAAGGAGAGTTTTGAGGATCCATTTGAATCTTCACTAATTCTTATTATCTTGTCACCATTCTAAGGATGCGATTCAGGTTTCTGATGGTTATTGCGTACTTCTAGACTCAAATTCGCCCAGAAGCGTGCAGCAAGTAGATAGGCATGTGTCTATAATTGTAGGTGTCTATAATTGTTCTGGGGGTATTGCTTTATCTTGTGTTTGTTTGAACAAGGTTGTAACATTAGTCTGCAAATCTTGTGATTAAAGTGCAAGTGAAGATGGATTTGTGTAGCCCTTGAGGTCATGAATATGAACAAATAGCCACCATTTGAGAATGTTCGCCAATGAATGTTGTACTCCGTGGCTAATCAAACGAGAATACTCTGATTTCTATACCTCCTGTTTTGGCATAGAAATGCGACAGACCATCTGCTTCATTTATAATGTGGTCGTTCTTTGTTGTATTCTCTTCATATTTTGTTTGTTTTGTTTGCTCAATTAGTTGCAACTTACTGCATTACCTCCATTCTCACAATACTATTGATTTCATGGTGTAGGGAATGCTAGAGAGAAGTTTAGCCCCGTTTGCTGTTATACTCGCTATCTGCCCCAGTATCTAACACTCAAATTGGAGCCTTAAACAACCACGAAAGGATTTTAGTTCTTTTACCGGCCAAGTTTGACTTGTGTAGATTGACATGGGAAATCTACAAAGAAATGAGTTGCCTACTCACAATCTTCATGGAACGATTTATCTTGATTCCTGCTGATATTCACATTAACATCGACATTGTGGTGGAAATGAAATTCTACCTCAACCCAAGGAAAGATGGACAGACAGTACTATTTAATGAATACTCCTGTGTTTTGCATTTCCACTGAGTGCAATCATGCAATCTTTCTCGTCACAGTCTAGACAGACCTCTAAAATTGGTTTTCTGCTCGATTTACTTCAACAGTCTGAAATTTTCGAATAAATTGCACCCAGTGAGACATTTTCATGTCCTGTTTGTTGGTAATTATTGTTATCCTCTGTACAACATGCTTTGTCCCATTCAGCATCCAAGGAGACTACATGAGTAAGAAGAGAGGAACCTTTGAACACTGCTTAATACTAACTTCACATCCTGAGAATCTAAAGTCCATCACTAACAATAGAACTCTCTTCCTCAAAAGCTTGAACTCGCTTTCTCCTTTGAGTGTGACTCATGTTGTACAGTAATCCACAACGTCCACTTAGAAATGGCCAGTAGTTGGGATCCTTTCACACAAGCTTGATGTAGATGATTTGCTACAATGAGAGGAAATGTTTGAGTACTGAAGACATAAACATCTAAGGGAGTGATGTAAGAACAAATTGAATGATATAATAATAGGGGATCGAGATCCTACCGCATCAGTTGGGAAACTAGTACAGGTCATCAGGAATCTTCTTTACGGCTGCTCCAGTACGCAGTTTGTGGAACTCATTTGTCCTCTACTCCTTTGATGGCTTCTTCTCGTTGCAAGAGAAATCATTGTTTAAATGTCTTCAGGCAATTTCATAGCGTCCAAAATGAAATCAACTAAACCTAGTGTGAATTCAAACTGGTTTCAAGAATTTTCACAAAGACTCATAGATCTAAATTACAACCTCTACGATATTCTTTGTGCTTAATAACAAGTAACTTCATATCCTATTCCACTGCTATGAGTTACTTGGGCAATAAATTAATTGAAAAGATGATTCCATGATAATTGAGATTATTGTTGAAACAGACTTCATACCTTTGGAGCCGGTTTAGCATTCTCTGCAGAAAGGAGGAACCCACGCAGACCAACTGTCACGCGCTCGGGCCTTTTCATTGCAGCTAGTGAAGACTGAGGTGGATTCAGGTTGTTTGCCTCAGCTAGATGTGTAGTTGTAAGTCAAGCTCGCTTCTTGTACGGTAGAGATTGAGCTAGGCCCCGGTCTCCAGCTGTTAACTTTTTGGGTCTCTTGTGAACTCCGTCTAAATCCAACATGTTCAATCAAAACATCTGATGAGAATCCTCACAGTGATATATACTTTTTCATTCCAGAGAGGGGCACGGCATTATGAGCCACCTTTGGACTGTCCAATTGTTTAATCATGAAGTAATATTCGTTTTATCAAATATCTAACACCTCTAAAGGAAAATTCTCTCCTATGGTGATTTTGTTCAAGGTTGGAAAGTTAATGAAGACCTTTATTTTCCAGGACAGGGTATGAGATACAGCATTTTGTTTTTGATGTTAGCAGTACTAACAATCAAAAATTGTTGAAAAACTAAAAATAAAAATAAGAACACTGTACTTCTTTATAATTCGTTTGTATTTTCAGTTCAATCTCTAGTTATGATAAATTTGGTATTATAAAACTTGTCTTGTTGAGTATATTACAATCATGAATTTTGCTCAGTGAGTCTCTCTATATAAAGATTGTAGGTCTTGTTAAAATAGGGTATATAATTAAGGTAATCATCACCCAAGAAAAAATCCTCGATATCAGACACTTACAAACAGAAAAACAACAAAACCAAAGCAAAGAAGAGGATCGACATAACTTACTTTCATGACGCTCGGCATCTATCACAGCTGGACTTTTGGACCAGCCATATCAGTAGTAGCCTCTTTCGGCCCATCTTTGAATCCATTCTCAACATGGACGGTACTGGCTCCATTCTCATCCTGCAAAACATGCTCATCTGGAGAGGAGGTGACACCTCATTGAGAGTTGACGAGCGACACCTCCTCCAGTACTGGGTTGTGAAGGTTTGTGGAGTGGATATTCCTCTTGGGGTGCCTACTTTGCAATGGACTATCGGACTGTGCTGCACGCACTTGCTACGGTGCATTGACTACTTCAGCCGCAGCTGTACTTCTCGAATGCTTATGCTGATGGAGGAAAGACCAGGAGGGTAGTAGTTGTATAGTTTTTTATTTTTATTTTTTAAGCACAGATTCACGAGTAAAAATCCAAATAAGGCATATGCTATAACACAATGCTTTCTTTTACTCAATAGTATCTATGCAGAGAATCCATTAGAAGTGCATTGTTGCAGCTTAAAAAATACAGCCTTGGGTACTAGCAGTCATTGAAGTACTAAGTGAACACTAAATATTCTTACTGAAATTGGCAATTTATGAAAGACATAAAAGATTTCTTATTGTTGAGAGTATTGCCAAAGCTCTACATAACATTCATTGTACTTACAATAAATACTTTAGTTACAGTGTTTAGAATGTAGCAAGGAAAAACTACTTATCTTTTCCTCCTTCTCTTTTCTCTATATATGAGTGAGACAATCACATCAATACATAGTTTTGTTTAGAAGCTCTCTCTTCTTATATATACTTTCTTATGTATATGTGTTTTGTGTGTGTGTACATTACTTCTAGCTACTCTTGTGTCTTTGTCTAAAACATTCTTAATATGTTATCAACATAATAGCTCATGTACACTACTCTTAGTTTTTAAAAACTTGTGTATACCTTGCCCTTCACCTTCTCTTCATTTTTTTCCCCTACACTACATTGCTTTGCTTGCTTGTTGTTTGTTGCTTGCTTCCTCCTTGCCTACTTCCTTATTGCTTGCTCTCACCTGCTTTATGACCCTGCTTCCAAACTATCATCCATAGTCACTGTCTTTGTTGTCACTGCCATCATCGTCACTATCTGCCATTGCTATTGCCATCTTTGTCATTGTCACCATCCACTATCATTGCCTGCCATTACTGTTGCCATCTCTATTATTGCCACGATCCATCATCGCCGTTCATTGCTTACCATTTGTCATTGTTGCTGTAGTCCATTATAGATCCTTATTTTTATACAAAAAAAAAAAAAAAAAAATCTTTCCAAATTTTTTAACATTATTGATTTTAAGTTCAATTTTATTGTTTTATTTGACTTTATATTTCAAGGTGCATTTTATTCAACCTTTTCTACTTGATCTTGTATTTTCTTCATAAATTTATTTATAATGAGTGCTTTAACATCTTCAACTCCATCTACTATGTTTCTAACTATCACTACTATATTCCAACATTTTCAAGTTCTTCTATTTCCACTATTGGTTGCTGATGGAAATAATTATCTATTATATATAAATAATAAAAATAAATTTATTTGTAAAATAACTCATATATAATTCTATTTGAAGAATCTTGTGATGTAAGTACTTCTATTCTTCTTGCTATATTTTATAAAATATTTCTTCTCCTTCATTGTCATCTTGTACTTGCATTGTAATATCAATATCTAGAAATATAAGATCTAGCCAAGCTTTGGAAGAATCTTAAATCTAGGTTTAATCATCAAATACCATTTTCCTTCCATGTGTATGTTATGATTAGATACATTTAAGTGTCTTGGATTTTTAAAATTTAAATGATTTCAATAGTGAAATGTATTATATTATCTCACAACTATAATTGTATGGACAAAGCATCTTTTAAAAAAAAAAACTCTCTTTACATTTCCTCTCACATTTGATGTGCTTATACAATAATATATAAACATGAAAATTTAAAGTCATCCTAATCTCATATCTTATCTACTTCTTGTAGAAAAATAAAATGAATTACTTTTATATAATACAAAAGCTTATTCTATTAGAACCATAGTTCTAGAATCTCATACACTTAATATTTCAAAGTTTAAAAAAAATTTATATAAACATGGAAAAGGTGCTCATAAGCACCAAGGCAATCATGATTGTGACCATTTCTACCCATATGGAAAGAATAAACCTTCTACTATTAATTATAGTAAAAAATTAAAAATCAAAGATGTATTCTTGCAATAAATGTACTTTTATTGGATATTTAACACATACATGCCATGTTTCAAAATACTTTATTAAAATGTTCTAAGAAAATAAGAAACTTCAAGCTGAGACTTGTTAAGTTTATATTATGGATGCATCCATGGAGTCAATTGATATTGATAATTCAAAGGCTTATATAAATGACAACTTCTAATAATGAGTCAAATGATGCAGTCATTGATTTTACAACAACACATACTATCCTACAAGATAGATAATTCTTTTACTGAAAAATCCTCAATTTGGCAAATTAGAATTTTAATGACTATGGCTAAAGTAAATGCGTTTTGTTTCTAAGAAGGAACAATGATGGTAAAATTGTCTGTGGGCTCTATTATAAAATATAAACATATAATGTTTACACCCTCAACACCTTGGAATTTGATCAATTACCAAAATGTGGATGCTAATGGTTATTACTTCTTAATTACCATTCTAGATAGATAAGAGGTTTTGATTTTTGTATAAAATCATAAAATTATTGAAATGCCTTTGTTGCGACAAATGATTTATACCAAATTATAATATGGCCTTCTATTATATTTAATTTTGCATCATCTATTATAGAGAGTCACGTTTTTCTCTAATATAGATAATTAGAACATCCAAGATTTATATTATTTTAGAAAATAATTCTATGTGTAATTAGGTATAATTTAAAACTTATAAATATAGATTCTATAGAATTATGTAGTGTATGTATACAAGGTAAAATGATTGCTTGGCCTTCAATTTAGAAACTCCCACAAGAATTACCACCAATACCTGAAAAGTTGCATAGTAATATTTTTAGTCCTATTAATCCAATATCTGGACTATTTTATTATTTTTTAGTCCTTGTTGATGCATCACGCAAATAATCACATGTTTTATTATTATCAATCTAAAACATGGTATTTGAAAATATAATATGTATGATTATTTATTTTCGAGCATATTTTTTTAATTATCCTATCAAAGCATTGTCTATAGATAACATAAAAGAATTTGTATCAAAAACTTTTGAAGACTATTGTATTACAATAAGAATTGAATTGATATATTAAGTTCTATATGAACATATTCAAAATAGACTTATAAAGTCATTTATAAAGTGTAAATAATTCATTACTTGATTACTCTTTCTTTAGGAAAATTTACTTGCATCTATGCAAAGTCATGTAATTTTGCATGCTATAGCATTAGTATGCCTTTGTCTCTCTTTTCTTCAAATTATTATACCACAAGAGCTCATTTCAACTCATATTATTAATGTATCTTACCTACAAATGTTTGATTGCCATGCTTGGGTTCCAATATCAGAACCTCAATGATGCACTATTAGAGCTCATCAACAAGAAGGCATATATGTTGACTTTGATTCACCAAACATTACTAATATTGTTGATCTATCAATTGGCACATTATTACGTACATGTTTTCAAGATTACCTTTTTGAAGAGAATGTATTTCCATCTCTTTGAAGAAGAGTATCTAATCAACAAAGAAATATAATATTTATATTTGGAGTATCAAAAATATTTACAATAAATCATAATCCTAGAATATCTTTGGTTGAAACTCAAATTGCTAAGATTTTGTATCTAAAATAGATTGCAAATGAAATACCTAATGGTTTCAATGATGCACCTCGGATTACAAGAGTTTTTATTGATAAAGCTCAAAAAACACTTGTTCAAATTGCAATACCACTAACTAATATATCTCAGGTTATAACATCAAAAATTAAAAGAACTTATAGACTAGATAAGTAATTGTCACGGCCATAATCATGTAAGCTAATAATTACATATAGAAATAGGTAGAAGTAAGTAAAAGTAGATAAAAATAAGTTAATTATATAATATTTAATATAGAAGCTTCCTAGAAACTTCCTAGACGCTGCTTTGACTTCATAGGTGTCTTTAATTGACTTTTTGGATTAGAAACGTGGGCAACAAGTTGGCCATGTGCCACACATATTGTTAGCTTGAAGATCAAGCTAACTATGTGGCCCACACGTAGAAAAACTTGCCTTGTAAGTCAAGGCATGTGTCCTACAAAGTCAACACATATTGGAGGTCCTATAGAACGTCGCCACGTAGCCCCTAGTTAGATAGTATATATAGAGACAAGAGTGAAGGCTTCTTCACTCTTGTCAACTCCTTTCTTGCTTCTAGTCCAGGTTCAAGAGTCTTTAGTTTCTTGTCTTGTGGCAATAGCCATTCCAGTTTCCTTTTAATATACCTACTTGTTTATATTTTGACTTATTATATCGAGATAGCCTTTTGGTGTATATTTTTCCTCATCGAGTCTTTGTCCTTGACAGATTGACAAGAGTACACTTACAATATCAGAGCTTTGTTTTTTCTTGAGTAAGAGTGGATTACCCCTTTCTCTTGACAAGACATAAGCGTATTAGAAGTTTGCGGATTACCCACTTCTAAACTGATATTGTTCTTAGTATCTTCTTTGTTATCAAGTCTTTCTTTTCTTTTGTCTTGAGCAATATCAAACAAATTTTTCTTCTTAGTGTCATTATGGCAGAACTTGTTGAAATGAAGAGTGCAATGGCACAAATGTAAGAGCAAATGAGGGAGTTAATGCTTGCGATGCATCAACTCAATTCACCAACACATGAAAGAACAAGAATAGCAGAAAGTGGAGATATAGAGATGATCGGAGCTGCTTCAACATCTACAACAAATCACGTTCCTTCTCCAATTGTACAACACCCTATAAGCACTAGAGAACCAAGAATTGCCTTACCTGAGAAATTTGATGGTACGAGATCAAAGTTTCGAGGGTTCATCAATCAAGTACAATTGGCAATTGAACTTCAACCGCAAAGCTATCCAACTCCAGGATCACAAGTCAGGTTTATTGGCACTCTACTTTCTGGTTCTGCATTATCATGGTTTTCGTCTTTTCTTGAACAACGAAATCCAATATTGGACAATTTGGAAGTTTTTTTGGCAGAGTTTCGATCTATGTATGGTGAACACGATGCAACTCGTGTTGCAACAAATAAGATCCAAATTCTGCGACAAGGAAATCGCTCAGTAACAGTATATGCTTCACAATTTCGACAACTTGCAATTGACATCAAGTGGGATGATGCTGCACTCATCAGTCAATTTCTTTATGGATTGCAATACGAAGTAAAGAAATTGATGCTCAACGTACCTGATCCTCAAACTTTGAGTCAAGCAATCGATTTTGCGGTAAAATGTGATAATCAACTTTTTGAATTTCGATCTGAGAATCATTCACGGGAACCTCAACGTTATTACTCAATGGCAACATCAACATCTTTGCCAAACGTACATTCGGAAGTAGAAGATATGTAAATTGACGCGGTACGTTTTAAACCCCTAACTGAGCAAGAAAAGATTCGTCGTCGTCAAGAAGGATTATGTTTATATTGCGGAGAACCTAAGCACACTGCTCAACATTGTCCAAAGAAACGACGCAACTATAAAATGAGGGATACGACGGTCAAAGAAGACAACATGTCGGAAAACGGATTCGTCCAGCTACAATAGGGACCGTGCAGCTGGAACCTTGTACAATTCCTAATGAAGGTCCTATCCTCTCCTCAGAACCCTCTCCTTGTTTTATAATAGACTTATATTTAGGACCTAAGAATTACAAAGCCTCTGCTTTATTAGATTCGGGAGCCTCAGCATGTTTTTTAGATGAACAATTTGTTAAAAGTCGTAAAATACCCTTTGTACAGAAACCTAAACCAGTACATGTAGAAGTCATAGATGGTCGTCCCTTGTCTTCTGGAGATGTCACTCATGAAACTCATCCTATAAAAGTAACAATAGACGGTCATGATAGCTACATAGCTTTTAACATAATTAAATCCCCGTCTAATCCAATTATTTTAGGTTTATCCTGGCTAGAAAAATATAACCCTCGAATAGATTGGAATTCGCGTAAACTTGATTTTTCCAAAAGCGTTATTAATAGTTCTACGAACCAAGTAAAAAATTATAAGTCTAGTACAGTAAAACCCGTACTGATAGGTGCAAAAGCATTTATACACGCAGCAAAAGAAGGATCAACTTTTGCTATTTATGTTGCACCTATTTCTGAAAACGTAAAGACTTCAAGTGGCATTCCAAGTCAATATCAGGAGTATCAAGACGTTTTTGAGAAAAAGAATGCAGATATTCTTCCTGAGCATCGCCCATATGATTGTTCAATCGACCTCAAGGAAGGAACTCAGCCACCATTTGGACCAATTTACAGTTTATCGCAAGATGAGATGGCTGAACTCAAGACATATATTGAGGAGAATTTAGCGAAGAATTTCATACGCCATTCAAAATCTCCAGCAGGAGCTCCAATTCTATTCGTAAAGAAAAAAGATGGATCTTTACGAATGTGTGTTGATTATCGAGGACTCAACAAGATCACAATCAAGAACAGGTATCCATTACCTTTGATATCAGGACTCCTTGACCAGTTGAATCAAGCTAAGATCTATACAAAAATAGATCTAAGAGGAGCATATAATCTAGTACGGATCAAAGAAGGAGATGAATGGAAGACTGCGTTTCGAACCAGGTATGGACATTTCGAATATAATGTCATGCCCTTTAGACTCACGAATGCACCAGCTGCTTTTCAACATCTCATGAATGATATATTTCGTGAATTCTTAGACAATTTTGTCGTCTGCTATCTAGACGATATCCTGATCTATTCCAAGAACGTCGAAGAACATGAAATACATGTTCGTCAAGTATTACAAAAACTTAGAGATGCAGGATTGTACGCCAAGATGGAAAAGTGTGTATTTCACACTACTCAAGTTGACTTTTTAGGATACATCATTTCAAATGATGGTCTCATGATGGATTCTAAGAAAGTCCAAACAATCGTGGATTGGAAGATTCCAAGGACGGTAAGAGATGTCCAATGTTTCTTGGGATTTGCCAATTACTATCGGATCTTCATCAAAGATTTTTCACGAGTTGCAGCTCCACTTACACGCTTGACTAGTAAAGATAAATTTCAATGGAATCAAGAAGCAGAAGCAGCATTTGAAGCCTTGAAGACATCGTTTGTCTCTGCACCAGTCTTATATCGTGTTGACTTTTCCAAGGCATTTTTTATGGAAACAGATGCATCAGATTTTGCCTTGGGTGCAGTTTTATCACAAATGGGAACAGATGACAAACTCCATCCGATAGCTTTTCATTCAAGAAAATTCTCAGCAGCCGAGATCAATTATGAGATCCAAGATAAAGAACTTCTTGCGATCGTGGATTCCTTTCAAGAATGGCGTCATTATCTAGAAGGCGCTTCTAGTCCAGTCACTGTGTATACAGATCACAAGAACCTCGAGTATTTCATGTCAGCACGCGTGTTGAATCGTCGTCAAGCTCGTTGGAGTATGTCTTTGTCAAGATTCGAGTTCATTATCACTTATCGGCCAGGAAAACAACAAGGTTTATCCGATGCCCTATCTAGACGTTCTTATTTTGCACCAAAAGAAGGAGATGCAGCTTTTGAGCAACAAAGAACGGTCCTCTTGAAACCGGAGCAATTTCATCTCCGAGCAATGAAATCAACATTGACTGTTGATTCAACTTTTCTCAAGCAAATCCAGTCCAGTATGTCCTCAGACCCTCTTGTTTATGATATCGAGAATAATTCTTCCGAGTCTCATGATCCTTCTAAGTTTGAGTTCAAAAATAATCTATTATATTTTGAAGGACGCCTATATGTTCCAGAAGGAGAAGCACGTTTACGTGTTCTTCAAGCACGTCATGACTTTCCAGCAGCAGGGCACTTTGGATATAATAAGACTTTGGAACTCATATCAAGAGATTTTTGGTGGCCACAAATGTGGAAGTCAGTCAAAGACTTTGTACAATCATGTGATATTTGTTCAAGATCAAAAATTCCTCATCATCGACCTTACGGACTTCTTCAGCCATTACCTATACCAGAACAACCATGGTCTTCTGTTTCTATGGATTTCATCACAGATCTTCCAAGCTCAAGATCTTATGATTCTATATTTGTGATAGTAGATCGTTTCACCAAGATGGCACATTTTGTGCCATGTACAAAATCTATCACATGTGAAGAAACAGCTAAGCTTTTCATTGATAATATCTATCGCTATCATGGATTACCTAAAGATATCATATCGGATAGGGGAACTCAATTTGTGTCAAGATTTTGGAGGACCCTTTTCAAGATTTTAAAAGTGGACATAAAGCTATCTTCGGCTTTCCATCCTCAAACTGATGGACAAACAGAGCGCGTAAACTAAGTCTTGGAGCAATATTTAAGGTGTACTATCAACTACCAACAAGATGATTGGACAACCCTTCTGCCATTGGCAGAGTTTGCTTATAATAATACGGTACATTCTTCCACGCAACAAACACCTTTCTTTGCCAATTATGGCTATCATCCACGACTTGATACTTTTGATTTTTCAAAAGTTGATAATCCTGCAGCAGAAGATATGGCAAATCGGTTGTCAGAGTTACATGCAATAATAAAGACGCAATTGAAGGAAGCTCAAGAACGACAAAAAATAAGCGCAGATCTATATCGTAAGGAGCAACCACAAATCAACGTGGGTGATAAGGTATGGCTACTTCGTCGCAATATCAAGACTACTCGACCTTGTGACAAGTTGGACTATCGTAGGCTTGGCCCCTTTTCTGTTTCTGAACAGATCAACCCAGTTGCATATCGGTTACATCTATCGGAGTCAATGAAGATCCATCCTGTATTCCACGTATCTCTTCTTGAACCATATAAGACAGTGGATATACAAGGAAGAAGACAAATGCCATCGCCTCCTATAGAAGTAGATAATAATGAAGAATTTGAGGTGGAAGAGATATTAGACTCAAGGCGGCGCCGAAATAAGCTGGAATATCTTGTTCATTGGCGCGGATATGATATTAGTGAACGCACATGGGAGCCATCTAAGAATCTAGCAAATGCATCAGCTAAAGTCAAAGTTTTTCATCAACGACATCCATCAAAACGAAGATGAAAATCTCTCTTATAAAAGAGACAAGATTGAGGCAAGATAACATTCAATTTCTTATCCTTGTTTGTAACTTCTTTACATTTGTGATGCTAATTAGATGGAGAGCCAACAACCAGCGGATTCAACTCAAGAACCTTCGTTTGTTGACCTGCCGGACGAGACATTACGATTGTCACAACCTTCAAGACGACGCAATCGAGATGAAGATCTTCAAGAACGACATGTTCTTCCTCGAACAGATGGTGAGATACAACGCGTTTGGTATCATGATTTGGGAAGGGACTCCCGATGTTTGGTGATTTTGCTAGAGGTAGGAACAACTCCTGATGGTGTTCCGAATATTCTATTCGAAGGAAGTTATGAAGGCCTCAATAATGATCAAATAACTGGGTGGTCTTCCCGCCCTGGTATGGGACACTACCGATGGTTGAGAGGCCCTATCAATCATCTTCGAAGAGAACAGAGATCAGAGTATGTGGCGAATACAATTGGTCGCATCATAGATTTCCTCAACATATGATGACCGCTCCTCGTGGAACTCGTCTCTAGAAGGGGGGGTAATGTCATGGCCATAATCATGTAAGCTAATAATTACATATAGAAATAGGTAGAAGTAAGTAAAAATAGATAAAAGTAAGTTAATTATATAATATTTAATATAGAAGCTTCCTAGAAACTTCCTAGACGCTGCTTTGACTTCATAGGTGTCTTTAATTGAATTTTTGGATTAGAAACGTGGGCAACAAGTTGGCCATGTGCCACACATATTGTTAGCTTGAAGATCAAGCTAACTATGTGGCCCACACGTAGAAAAACTTGCCTTGTAAGTCAAGGCATGTGTCCTACAAAGTCAACACATATTGGAGGTCCTATAGAACGTCGCCACGTAGCCCCTAGTTAGATAGTATATATAGAGACAAGAGTGAAGGCTTCTTCACTCTTGTCAACTCCTTTCTTGCTTCTAGTCCAGGTTCAAGAGTCTTTAGTTTCTTGTCTTGTGGCAATAGCCATTCCAGTTTCCTTTTAATATACCTACTTGTTTATATTTTGACTTATTATATCGAGATAGCCTTTTGGTGTATATTTTTCCTCATCGAGTCTTTGTCCTTGACAGTAATCATGTAAAAAAAACATCTATAACTTGCATTGATTCTAATATTATTTCTGTGGAAATTCCTACTAAACCTACAAGACCATCAATTAATGATGATATGTCCATGCAAATTATATCTTCACCTCATGCAATAGAAAATCTTGATATTAGGAGGAATAAAATTAAGTTGAGTAGAAAATTATCTATTCTATATTATGCTATAAATGTCATTTGGGATAGACCATCTATTATAATAAATGAATAATTTGCATGCATGATTATAGAAGCTTTTTCTTAAAAGAAAGAGGATTGTGAACCTCAAACTATTGTAGAAGCAATATGTTGCTTTGACTTGTTAAAATAGAAAAATACCATTGAGAAGAAGTATATCTCTTTGTGTAAGAAGAAAGTCTTTGGTCTAATTGTGGACACTCTTACATATCACCTTGTAGGATATAAGATGATATTAATATACAAGTAAGATACTAAATGTTAAATAATCCATTATAAAGCTTGTCTTATTGCCCAAAGATTTATTCAATGATTTGGCATTAATTCTGAATCCACATATTTTCTAGTCATCAATTCAATTACATTTTAATATATTATTAAAATAACTGTCTATGCTATTCTTGAAATACATCTCATAGATGTGATAGTTACATATTTATATGGTTTTCTTCATACAGATATTTATATGAAAGTTCCACTTGGTTTGGAAACATAAACTCTAAATGCACTTACTCTATGACGATATTGTGGTATTAAATTACACAAGGTCTTGTATGATCTAAATCAATTTAGATTCATGTGGTATTGATGTCTTTGAGATTATTTAATTACAAATAAGTTTATAAGTGATCTACTAATCCTTTCTTTGTTTATGAAACAAGAAAAAATTAGTTTTGTGATCATTACTATATATATTGATGATCTTAATCTAATGGGTGCTAGATCTTTATGTGTTGCAACTATTAACCTACTTATTCATGAATTTGAGATAAAATTACTAGGAAAAACATCTTTTTACATTGGTCTTCAAATTAAGCATCTCACATATAGTAGCATTTTTTTTCTACCAACTAATATATATTAGATAAATCTTACAAAAATTTAATATGATTGATGCTTATCTATTGTGAATACCAATAGTTAGCCATGGTTATGATGGTGATGGTCTATATCGTCCATGTAAGGAGGAGAAGAAAATATTTGGAGATTAGTATCTATACTTAACAATGGTTGGTGTACTTTTATATTTAGCTACATCTACAAGAGCAGATATTACATTTGTAATTAGTATTCTTACAAAATATAATACATGTCCAACACTATAACATTGGAATGGCATGTAGAATGTATAAATAACTTTTCTGGTTCGTTATCGGTTAAATAGTAGTAATGTTGGGATTTAGATGAATGGTTAGTTCGATTAGTTGTTAATAGTAGGAAGTTAGGAACATATGCGGTTAAGAAGCCAAAGTTTCATAACCTGTGGAATCTGCTGAATGACGATTCATATTTTGGTAGGATAAAGAGGTTGAGGAAGAAGGAATGGGGGCCAGACTGTGATAGTCGTGAGCCAGGGTAAAGCTTGGAGCTACCATTTTGTTTTCTTTGCTTTTATGTTTTTCTTTAGTATTGGATTTAAGAAAAGGATTGCTGAAACTGTGATTGAGATATTAAAAATTATGAATTCGAATTAATTAATTTAGAGAAAGAAAGTGTGATTGTGATAATAGAGATTATTGCATTGTGATAGTAGCACTTGAAGATTGAGTAAAAGTAAAGGAATTGAGAATTGAAGTACTGTGGAAAGAGATTAAGCATCTTGTAGATGTCAGGAATGTCAGTGATATTGAGTAGTTGCAGGGCAGTGAATGATTGTAGAGATTGTGAAGGGATTGAATTGAGATGAGGAAGAGAACTTTAGAAGTTTTAGATAATTAATACATAATCAATTGTGACATAACATATCCAATTCATACAACGAGTCTTTCCCCGAGATCGAACCCACCTATACTGATCAAATATCTTGGTGTTTTGAGTCCGAGTCAAACGACGATTATATGGCATCAAATATTTATTACATTATTTAAAAGGCATTGATGACTTTGGAATATATTACACATGATTTATAGATCAAAAATTGATTGAATATTGTGATGCAAGATATAAATCTAATATTCCAACAATTAAATCTCAAACATACTATATATACTTAAGACATAAAGCTACAATATCATAGAAATCAGTGAAATAAATCATAATTGCAACTTCATCCAACCATGCAAAAATTATTAACTTACATGAAGTATCTCAAGAATGTATTTGGTTGCAATCAATTGATAAATTCATTTAGACATCCTATGGACTTTCATATGATGATTTTCTAACTATTTTGCATAAAGACAACAGTGCTTATACTGCACAAATGTAAGTTGGTTTCATTAAAGATGATAGGACAAGCATATTAATCCAAAATATTTTAGTTATACCTATGACTTGATTATTAATTAAGTACTTAAAATTTTAAAAATTGAATCTACAAGTAACCTTGTTGATCTTGTCACCAAAGCTCTCCTTTTATGTAACCATCGCTCACTTACTTATGGCACTGGCATGAGGCAACTTGCTTTTCTTGAGCAAGAAAGTTAATAAATTCTTTAAATAAAAAAGAAAAATGATGTATTCTTTTTCTTTCATCTATGGTTTTTGTCCTTGAATACAATAAGGTTTTCTCAGATAAGATTTTAATGAGGCTATTGATCATACAAGATTACAAAAAAGTATAGATTATAATTCTATGCAAATTTTATGTTATATAAATATTATGAGGAGGAGTGTTGAGAGCATTAAATGTAGCTAATGCTCTCTATAACATTAATTATAGTTACAATAAATATTGTAGCCATAATATTTAGAATGTAGTGGACAGAAACTACTTATCTTCTCCTCCTCTTTATATATGAGTGAGACTACCACTTTTGTTGTACTATATGTGATTGTTGCCCATGTCTTTACTGCAAGTTATGTAATCTAATTTTGAAACTAATCTAATTTTGAAACTACTCATTGAAACATATTATTGCTGCCGAGTGTTTTTCATTGGAGCTATCAAGTCCTCCAGTATCAGACGATATTATACAAATCTTCCTCCAATAGAAAAATAAGTTTAATACAGAAGATCCAATAATCTCCAACAGATGCAAGGTGTTAGGAGCACCCCCAATATATCCAATATATCGACTTCTTGCAAATCAGAAAATGCAATTATGAAACCTTTAAAGAAAGACAAAGGTTGCAGGAGCATAATCTTGCCGACAGGATGAGTCGCGAGAGGCTCCAGATTAGGAAAATCAAGCTTAGGTTGTGTGTCATGTCCATCGGCGTTGTTGTGTTGGAATATCTTGGAATTTTTGTGCGCAAGAAAGGGGTATCTTGAGCTTGATGGTTTGAGATTGTAGGTTTTGTATCTTTTTGAAAGGTTACCACTTTGGTCTTTTGTGGGAAGTTTCGTAGATTGGTTTTGCTTTCGATGCGTGCAAGTATTGGTTGTGCACAGGGTTGTTGTATTTTGGCCGGGTATGAATTGTGCAGTTGTGAGGAGTATGTCATGCTTAACTGTGCAGTTCATGAAAAGCGGGTTTTGGAATTGCTACAATTGTGACTTCAAGGCGAGGAGTGCCTATAATCGATTGTACAAACTTTCATTACCTTGTACAACAGCCGGTCACTTCAAAACCAAAACCTCACAGCAAAAACAGATACTTGAGGTGCTACTTAAGAACATATTTATACAAAAAACAGCAAGAGGATGGACCACCAAATACTTAGAAGCGCACAACTGACTTTGAAGTTTAGTGTCCTGCAAGTAGACCACAAATATTGAAGGACAAGGAGTGTCGCAAGAGGGGACGAAGTTCAAAGAAAGAATTGTTCGTATTGGCACATCTTCACCTCTTTGGAATCCTCTACTACACGACTAAACTCTCTCATTGTTTTCCTTGAAGAACTGACTCAGATACACTTCCCAAAAGGAAAGTCTTGTGGTGTCGCATGTGAGTGGCGCTGACGCACTCACAAGTAGTATCATGCGATCAAGACACGGCTCTTGAGCACTTACTCTACCAATGCCGACGTAGAAGAATGATAGAGATCAATTGAGAGGTTAGAGCAGTGACATGGCATCACCATGAGCGACGTGCAAGGAGACTGAGGAAAAGGGTACGACTGTCGTCTGTAAAGATCTATACATGCGAACCTAGTTTATGTCCCTACAAATTTAGCAACATTCGTAATCTTTCACTTGTCCCAAAATTCTTTGCCGCACATAGGAAGTCTCAGCACACTGCCCTGCTAAATTTAATAAACCCATGATTTGCAACGTAACATTAAAAAATACCAACATTCAGAGGTAGCATGGGTTGAAACACAAACAAGAGGGGAAAAAAAACAATCAAATCTTACCTTCGCTTTAATTTACGTTCTCACCACTACAAAGCATCTGCAGTTGATTTCGTTGATCAGTAACTGTTGATATGTAGGACTCTGTAGTAAATATAATTCAAGTCATCTGCTGTGATTTTACCTTCCGCCACGATGGTCAATCGCAGTGAATTCACCTGCAAGCTGTAGTCATGAAAAGCATTGAATTGAATAATTTGCCATGAGCTCTGATCTGTTGGACTTGGAGAGAACCATAACCCTGTTAACCAGCGTTCCACTTTGCAAAAATCCAATTTTAGACATGGGGGAAAAGAAAAAGAAAAAGAATAAAAAGAGACTACAATCTTGTAGTCATACCTGAAAGAATCTTTGACGCCTGGGCCCGAATGCTACATTTGTCACTGACTGATATTTGGAAGTTTTGGTATCCATGGAATTGTTGGTGTTTCGGCCATGGTTACATGTTTTCAGTATTTTGGATTGCTCGCTTCTGAAGGAGGCAAAGCTGACTACTCATCACAAGGTGTCTGAAGACGCGGCTAAGAACTCATAATCCAGGATTTTATGGACTGATGCGAGATGCTAGCGGTCCCGCACAGTGAAATTGAGACATCATGGATCTCTTAGCTCGGCAGCTCCACGTGATGCTTGTTGACACGACACAGTATCCAAGAGTTGGAGGTATTGGATTGAAATTTTTTTCATTTTGGAAGTTACGGTGAAGCAAGAGGAGTAACCCCCTCAGAGCAATCTCACCTGACCAAAAGTTTCACAAAAGATAGACAATTGGGTTCAATCGTTGTCGAAGCTGTGCACACTACATGTCATCAACGTGAACGGAAAGAAATTCTACAACTCTGACGTTGTTTGTTCTTATGCGGATCAGTGAATACTTCACACAACTTCATTCTGAAATCATGTTTAGCCATGCTTGTACATGAATCCATTGGTTGTTCGGCAATTGTATGATGTCACCATCATTGTCGACTGCTCAAAATGATTGGACTGCTCAATAGGTCTAAAGCCGCTCTTGTTTTAAATGCCAGATGCTTCCAGATAGAACTGTCTCCCGATTGTGAGTTTCAGGTTGTGTGTGTGTGAGTTAAATGTTGGTACATTCCTGGACGTCTCAGGAACATATATTATAGGCCGTGGAGAGATTTTCACCTGATTTCTGCTCCGATTGGTGAAGGAGAAAGCAAGATGTAATGTGCTGTTCATGGAGAAATGTGCTGTTGGCTAGAAGCAAAGGATTCCACACATCTTGTTTGCACAGTTCATGAGCTGGTTTCCTACAAACCATGTAAGGGCGTAGATTTGTGCAGCCCCACATGCTGCTAACTACGTTTATCAAGTGCCAGCAATACTCTTGCTGCATTTTCAGCAGTTCCAAATATTCAGATTGAAGCATCACCGCCGGTTGTATGAGTTTGTGTCCTCTATCTGTACCGGATCTGGCACGCTCAATCAAGTACAATTGATTACAACCCACATGTCATACGTATTTGAAAAAAGTTCCAAGGATTACAAGTATCGACACAAGTCACTTTAACTTGTCTACAGACAAGAGAAATTCTATTGCAGCAAATGTGTTCACCTGGAATTTTTAGCCAAGATAAGACCTCGATCTAACTTCCCCATAGCCACAACATGCACATCGTCTATGAATTAGTCCTTGAAGCTTCAAATAACCTGCTTGTGGAATGCTGAAATAGAAGCTAACTAGAGCCAACCATGCGTAGGCCCCAAGTCAATAGAAGAGTTCAATCTTCCACCAGTTTCTTACTGATATTTGGTATTTTCATCTATTATCTTTTGAGACTCTTGGGACGAAACACTGTTGTTGTTGTGCATTCGACCCACAGGCCAATGAAGGTAGAACTTTGCAGCTTCACTCTTCTGTGTTGACAACTTTACAGGTTTCTAGCAATGATATGCTATTGCAACTCTGATGTGGACAATGAATGCATTGCACACAGAAATCCAAATGCTTTGCAAAGTTGAGTGGTTGCTGTACAGCTTGGAACATCAATCAATGCCTGATTCTGGTGTGTCGGTGTCTTTTTATTTGAGAGCGGTGGTGGTGCTCTCTTCTGTACTTCTCTATTGCCACCCACTTGCATTAGTTTAGACCACATATTCAGCAGCATTTTAGAATGAAAATAATACATGCATCCGTACATACATGCATACACACATATATATAATCATTATTGTTTTAAAATTTAGTTATAATTGATAATAATAATGTTTTTGTTCGATTTTCGAAATAAACTAATTTTTGTGTTATAAATATTGCATTACAAATACAATGTTATTCATTTTTATCTTTCTTTTATTTTTCTTTTTTAAAAAATTCCAAATCTTTGATTAAAATGAGTACTAATTGTCATTATTTCAAATCATTAATAAGTAAAATAGGAGAATATAATTTTTATTATTCTTAAAATTTATTAGCAACTTCAAAAAAATATAAATTTTATGTTTAAATAGTATATTTTGAGTTAAAAATTTAATGATTATCTCTATATATATAAGAAAAGATGAAATTTAAAGTTGAAGCAAGTAGGAATAAATAAAAATATGTTGAGTAGATAACATCTTCAAGAAATATTCTAAAAACTTCTTAGAAACAAATTGAATCTTATTGTGTGGCCATTCAAAAAAATTCTTAAAAACTTAATAAACCAAAGTAGTCTTTGTAGAAATATTTGTTAACTTAGATAATTGTCTTATGAGTCTTGTGGTCCTCATGGAGTTTTTACATGACCTTTATGTTAACTAGCATATCTATATAATAAAACAACTAAGGTATAAAATAAAACTATAAACAATCTTTTCACTAGCCAAACATAGATGAATATGGATGAATAAGGAAATGGATATATAGCAAAGCCAAAGATTGTGGTGCCCAATAATGTGGGTTTCTACTAGTAGTATATATAGCAAAAAAACCAAGGTCATTTTAATCTTGTCAATGCCATACAAATATTCCAATCTTAATTTAAGACTGTTTAATTTCTTTGCACTTGATGATTGAAATTTGAGTCAATTTTTATATTCTTCTATAATTCTATATATATATATATATATATAAAAGCACATTTAATACTAATATATATTTTAATTATTTAATTATATTTTTGAATACAAAAAATATGTATATATATATATATATATATATAATTTAAAAAATTAGATTACATGCTTAATTAAAAAAGGATATACTACACCGGCTCTAAATAATAAAGATTAGTTACATTTTTTAAAGAATAGTATTAATGGAGGATTTAAAACAAAACTTAAATTATTTTAATTCTTGCTTTATAATAGATTTTTAATAAATAAGTATGTATATACATTTGTTTTAGTCTATGTCAAAAATACTCACTGAATAATTTTTATAATATTCTAATGCATTTGAAAACTCTTAAGAATATTCTAAAATCTTCAATTAATTTTTGTAGATATTGTCTGACTTGTTGTAAATGACATCAGAAGAAGAAGATATTGCATCTTAATTTTTAAGTTTTTGATAGGTTTTAGTGTTACTCAGAGGCTTTGAGGTGTAGCTTTGTTTCACAAAATGAATGATATTATTCCAACGGATATTGATATGTTACACAGCTTATTAATATTTTTAATATTCGAATGGCTTAGAATGTATCTTTCTAAAAGATTTTTTTTATTTTTTATTTTTTCCTTACTGAGATATGAAAATGTTGTTTACAAAATGTTTTTTTTAGATGAAATCATAAGCACTTTCCATGTTTTTTTTTTTTTTTTTTTTTTTTTTGTATTATATTTTTAACTTTATATGCTTTTCAAAATAAATTTAATCACTTAGCTCATACTTTTACTTATTTTCTATTTAGAAATCACAAATATTCCTGAAAAATTGATATCTTTGTTTTGCTTTATGATTCATCCTGAGAGATATTATTGATAAAATTTTTTACAAATAACTCGGTAATGGAAATACTTCAAGTCCTCTAAATAGTGGAAGTTTAAGAATTAAAAAAATCACATTACTCAATATTATTGCTGCAAAATTCCCTTTTTCAAAATCAAGAAAGATAAATAACTAAAATAAAAATATTATCATGATTATAATAATGTGATTGAAGTTATCCATGCTGTGACCTATTTGGTGTTGCAAGACTTGGACCTTAAATAGGTGTTAAATTGAGTTGCTCAAATCTAAAAATAAATAAATATATTCAAGACCAATACAAAGCTTGATTTTTACATAAGTCTACAAAGATAAAAAGAATAAATTAATAAAATAAAATTTTAAAAATAACATATTTAAGTAACTTAAGAAGTTATAAGACATAATGTATGGCTTATCAATATATACATGTATAAAGAGATATATATGTATATATATATATATATATATATATATAGATATAGATATAAAAATGAAAACACAAAATAATATATACACAAAATTATATAATCTATAAAAATATTTATTGCTCTCACTTAAATTTTTCTAGTAAGACTCCAATTGGAATAAAGTATTGAAGACGTAAGGACTAAGAAAAGGCATATTTTTTGAAAATACACTTTATAAACACATCTTTTAAAAAAAAAAAAAAAAAAAAAAAATAGTCAAAATTAAGAAATTTCATTAAATATCAAGTAAAAATCAAGTTATTTACAAATCTCAATAGTAATTATAATATTTTTACTAAAATATACTTTATTTTGTTATCTTTATTTTTTAATAGCTAAATTAATATTTAGTATATTATTATTTATGTAGATAAAAAAATAGTCATTGAATATATATATATATATATATATATATATAAAGAAATGATAAAATGATCCAAATTTTTACTAAAGCAACCTACTCTATCTTAAGCATCATTGCACCCTTGGAGCCTCCATCTCTATTTTCAACCATTCCTTGTTTCTAACCATTGCTAGGAATGAAAGTAGAGGTGGAGGTTGGAAATATTGAGATTAGGAATGATAGTGGAAACAAGAGAATGGCTGGAAACAAGGCATGTGTGAAGGACGTGAATCTCAAAGAATTAAAATGGCAATACATCCTTGTGTCACTTGAAAAGACTAAGAAATTATTCAAATATGGTAATATATTGAACTAGAATAGTTATTATTAAAGTTAAGAAGACTAGAAAGTCTTGAAACAAGAGTAAGGAGTAAGAAGATGTTGACAAGAATAAAGAAAGCTTCTCTCTTTCTTCTACATATTTTCTTAACTAATAACTATGTGACAATATCCTATGAATCTTCCAAAACATGTTGACTTGTAAAATACATATTTTAACTTACAAGACAAGTTTTTTATGTATATTCCACAAAATTAGCTTGTTTTGTAAGCTATCAACATGTGGTTAATTTGTCGACTAATTTTCTATCTTAGCAATCAACTACAAATACATGTAAAGTCAACACAACATCTATAAAGCTTTTTGGAAGCTTCTTTAGAAAATATTATGAAATAAATCTATTTTTACTTAATTCTATTTAATCATATAGAAAAATATTAGAATAAATATATATATCCATGATATTATCTCCTCTTTTAAGAATGAGTTCCACAAGGAGCAATCATCATGTATTGAGAAAATTTAAGATGCAGTGAATTTTGTTTACCACATACTCTGAACTTTGTTCTCTTTGAAGATAGTTGGTAGGTCCTCTCAGCCATTGATAGTATTCTATACCAAGGCAAGAAGAATATCTTGTTATTTGATTTTTATTGGACCTTCAAAACTTCCTTCAAATATAATATTTGAAACACCATAAAGAGTTGTTCTTACCTCTAATAAAATTATCAAACATCAAAAGTTTCTTCCAATGTTGTAATACCAAACATGTTGTATCTTGCCATATATTTGAAGAAGGACATATCATTCTTGAAGATCTTCATCTTGATTATGTTGTCTTGAAAGTTATGATAATTACAATGTCTTATTTGGTAAGCTAATAAGTAAAAGCTTTTGAATTAAATGTGTTGATTTTTGGTTTTTCATCTCTTTAGCATCAAAAATATACATAAGTACTACACAAAGATAGAAGGTAGAATGCTATCTTCTTTGGATCATGTTTCTTTTATAGTGAAGATTTACTTTTCTTTATCTTGATTTTGATGGATGTCATTAATGAAAAGCCTCAACTCTCTTTATTGTATTTGCAAGATTCTTTAGTGGCTCCTATATTCATTCATTAATATCTTATTTGTGCTAATGAACAAAATATTCTAACTTATTTTGGTGTCGCCTTGATCTAAGACTTCTTCTACTTTAAATTCTGATCATATTCCACTTCTATAAGAAGAGGTGGCATTTGTCTTCTTTTCAACATATTCATTGTCTTCTATGGCTCAAAAAGAAATACATCGAATATAAGATGAATCTTCATAGACTCTGATAGATATAATTAATAAGCAACAGAATTGATTTATTTACTAGTAGAAAAAAGTCCAAGCTTATGATAGTCCAACTTGTCATAAGGATGAGTAGTCTTGATATTACGACACAGTAATCATATCTTGTCATCTATGCTGAATTATGATTATTCTTTCTAATAAGCATCTACATTAATCTTTTATTGTTATTGAGTTCCTTTTAATTATGCCTTCATTGTTGCATGTAGCTTTGATAAATGATTTGTGAAATCTTTTGCCATAAGATTGTAACCTTTTAAAAAGTCAAAAATATCAAATTATAGATGATAATCATAATTAGCAAAGAAAGATATTTTTTAAGTAAAAGAATATATTAAATTATTATATGCCAATGGCAAAAAAATTGTCTAATCATCTTGATGATAATTGATGTTACACCTCAAATATTAATCCAAAATTTGATTCATCTGTTCTATTTATCCATCAATTTGAAAATGAAAAGCCAAAAAAAGTTTTATATCTACTTTTAATATCTTGAAAAAGGTTCTCCAAAATTTTAATATTAAATAAATCCTACTATCTAATATAATATCCTTGAATAATCTATGATAGCGATAGATGTTGTCAAGAAAAAACTTAGTCATTTCTGTATATGTGATAGATTTTATACATAGTACAAAAAATGCCATCTTGATAAAAAAAAATCTACTATCAAAAATATAGAATCATACAAATACGAGATTAAAAAATCTATAATAAAATCCATAGAAACAAAAGACTATGGTTTTTTTAAAAATAGATAATGGTTGAAGAAGTCCATAAGGTCGATGATGAGGAATTTTGGATCTTCAATATATATTACATGATTGTACAAGTCTTTAACTGCCTTCCATATTTGAAGCTATCAAAAATCTTTAGATATTAACTTCAAAGTCTTATTGTATCCAAAATGTCTGGCTGCTTAAAAATCATGACAAGCTTAAAGAACACATAATCATGCTTTGCCTTCTAGAATTAATAATTATTTTTTAAAAAATAGTAGTTTATTCTTAAATTCAAACTTAGAAGTATCAATAGATTTGGAAGAATTATTCTTAATATCATAAATAAGAGAATTAAAAGACATACTTGATTGAATTTTCTTGACAAAGATTGAATCAACAATCAATGTTGATTTTATTTCTCGAAGATGAAAATGCTTCAACTTCAAGAGAATCATTCTTTATTGATCAAAAGCTACATCTTCTTCTTTTGGTGTAAGATAAAAATATTTAAAAAGGACATTTGATAAACCTAGTTATTTTTCAAATCTATTAGTGATCTTAAAATCAAATCTTGATAAAGACATATTCCAAAAATGTTGTGATGTAACACAACTAATGAATAAAAGAGAGAGAAAAAATATTATATTATAAAAAATATTATTTTAAAATATTATAGAAAATATCTTAAAAAATAGATTACAGTCAAAAAGATAGTAAAACTAAAGCATACTAGTGTTGCTTTTTTTATGAAATACACTTCTACTTACTTTGTAAATAAATAGATTAGACAATAAAGTAATATAAGCATGTTTAGGAAAGACTTAAAAGTAGATTTAGCAAAATTTATCTAAAGAAGCTAATAATTCATACCTAAAGGGAATCAATTGTAAACGTAGGTCAAAATTAGAAATTAAGGTACAAAATTGTGTACTTATAGTGATTTTAGGATTCTTTGGTAGATTAAAGAGTGAGATTTGAAAGCAAAATTGATAAGGTTTCTATGAGAATTGGTTTTTTAAAATTTGGATTTGTAATGACTTTGTAAGAGTTTTGCAAAGTCAAGATTGTTTTGGATGACTTGAATTTTTATAAAATAAAATAGGATTGATGTTATAAACAATTTCGGAAGTTTTATAGTAGATCCATAGATGTAATTTTGTAGATTGGTGGATATAGATGTGTTTGATGTGTGTTTTGAATTTAAGATCAATTGAATAATTAGATCAAAGTGTGTAAAAGTTTTTGTAGGTTGAAGTCTCAAAAATTGGAATTTAAATATTAGTGAGTATTTTTTAAGATTTTTAGTAATTGATTAATTAAATTGAAGTGAAATCTTTTTATAAAGAGATTGGATTTAATTTTTAATAATTTAAGCTAATTTTGGAAGAAAATCAATAGTTCAAAAAGGAGATATTGATGCTAGAAGTTCAATATTTTGATTGAAGTAGGAAGGAGGCCAACACTTGAGAAAATTTTAGGATTTTTTTTCTATCTCGTAAGTGTAATTATCTTTAAATTTTTTATACTTTTTTTTAACTATGAGGTTGAGAGGTGTATAAATTTTTAAGCAAGATCAATGGTTTAATCAATAAATATTAGAATTATAATTTTCCTTAAGATTGATTTGAATTTGTTTAAGGTTTAGGATTTGTCTAGGATTTGATTTAGTATTTAGGATTTGTCTAAGATTTGATTTAGGATTTAGGATTTATCTAGGGTTTGATTTAAGATTTAGGATTTATCTAGAGTTTGGTTTAAGATTTAGAATTAAGATTTGTTTAAGATTTGGTTTAGGATTTCGGATTTTTTTAGGGCTTAGGATTAGAATTTTTGTAGAATTTGTGTAGGATTTTGGATTTATTTAAGATTTGATTTAGAATTTAGAATTTAATTAGGATTTGACTTAAGATTTAATTAAGATCTATTGGGATTTTAATTGAGATTAAAGTAGGATTTGATTAAGATTTATTTAAGATTTCTTTAATATTTCTTTTTTATATTCCATCATCTATGACTTCTATATGTACGGATTTACTTTTCTTGAATAAAGATATTTTTTATTTCTTCATAAAGTCTTTATCTATAAAAAAAAAAAAAAAAAAAAAAAAAAAAACTAAGGCTCTTGAATCTAATAATACAAAGAATTTGTGATTTTTAGGTTTTAAATATATATCTATTGTAAAACAAGATGAAAGATCTAAAGAAAGTATAAGACCTTTATTAGGTATTGTATATGATTCCAACTGCATGGTCTCTATTGTAGCTAGAGAAATTCATTTTTTGACACATTGTCTTCTTTAGCAATCATACCCTTCATTTTGTCATTGTGTTGCTTCTTTGGATAATGTTGAATAGTGTACTTAGCTTCTCCATAATATAAATATAAATCTTCTTGATGACATGGAATCTTTTCTTGCTCAATGATGGATTTAAAATCTTTTGTATCAATTTGCACTGATTTTAGTTTTGATATATAAGTTTTTGAAAACTTAGGTGCTGCCATCATTACTTTACTTATTCTTCTCTAGCCAAGTCTTTCTTCTTCATGCCTTTTAAATAATCAATTTTTGCATGCAATGGCTTGATCAATAAATTATTCCAAAAAATTTGCTTTTGGCATTGTTAATAATAAATCTTTGATGTTATCCTTCAATCCATATCAAAATTGATTGATGAAGGCTTTGTAATTCCAATCCATATTGCAACCAAGGTTTTGGAATTGAGCAACTTATATGGCAACTCATTGTAATCCTTATTGTACAGATAAGAGCTTGATTTTTGCTACTCTTTTTTTATCACTATATCCAAATGTGACCATTAACACTTCTAAGAATGAATTCAAATCATAAAAGAGTTGTGAATCTTTTTTTATTAATCGTGCAAACCAAAAAAGAGTACTTCCAAATAAAAGTTCACCTATGAACCCTACTTGAATAAATCCATAAGGGTATTAGAAGAGATGCTGTCTTAGATAGAGCTTGACTTGTGGCAAAAATCCTTGAAATTTTGATCTTGTTCCACCAAACTTATTGAGCATACGAATCTATATCCTTATTATATTTAAAGAAGCAAAACTTCCTAGATTTGATTGTGAGGTCGATTTACTTGCTTCTTTCAATTACACAACTTCTTGCCATAGATTTTGAACTTCTTTCATAGGTGTAGGATTAGTGTTCCTATAGTTGGAGTTAGTGATGCATAAAATTTTTTGTCAAAGATATGAACTAAAAAAAGATGCATAAACTTATAAAATCTGTATCAAAAGAAAGGTGATAAAATAAAAATAAAGAAGTATGTATATTAAAAAGAAACTAGAATGGCTATTATTAAAAAATAAAGAAATTAAAGAGTCTTCAATCTAGACTATAAGCAAAAAAAGAATTGATAAAAGTGAAAAAGGCTTCACTCTTTCTTCTATATATACTATATATCTAGGATCTATGTGACAATGTTCTATAGGACCTCTAAAAAAGTGTTGACTTTGTATGACACATATCTTGACTTACAAGATAAGTTTTCTATATGGACAATACATAATTAGCTTGTTCTCTAAGCTACCAACATATGTGGCACATGATTAACTTGTTGACCAAGTTTCTAACTTACCAACACATGTGACATGTAATTAACTTGTTGACCAAGTTTTTAACCTACTAATCAACTATAAATACATATAGAGTCAAAACAGCATCTAAAAAGCCTCCAAGAAGCTTTTCTAGAAGATATTATAAAATTAATTTATTTTTATCTAGTTCTACCTATTCATATTATTTAGGTAATAATTATAGTAGATATATATTCATGACATTATCTTCCTTTCTAAAGACAAGTTCAATGACAAGCGGTAATCATATATTGAAGAAGTCTAAGATGCCGTAAATTATATTTGGCATGTATTCTGATTTTTTTTCCCTTTGAAGGTAGTTGATAGGTCTTCTAAGACATGAATAATGTCATATTCTAAGGAAAAAATACCACCTTATGATTTGATCATTGTTAAAACGTTCATAACTTCCTTCAAACAAAATATTCATAACACCATCAAGAGTCCTGCTTATCTCCAATAAAATCACCAAACATTAAGAGTCTTTTTTCAAGTCGTGATATCAAATATATTGTATCTTGTCATCTATTCAAGAAAGAATATGTCATTCTTTGAAGGTCTTCATGCCTATTATATTATCTTAAAGGTTGTGATAATTATAATATCTCATCCGATAAGTCAACAAATAATGATTCTTAAGTTAAATCTACTAATTATTGGTTTCCTATCTCTTTAATACCATAATTATATAAAAATTGAAAATAAGGATAAAAGATAGAATATAATCTTTTTTGAATTGTGTTTCTTTTATAGGAAAGGTTTTTTATGCTTCATCTTAGTTTTGATAGATGTTGTTGATGAAAAGCCTCCACCATCTTTATTACATTTGTAAGATTTTTTGTTGGCTCCCATGTGCATTTATTAATATTATATCTCTGCCAATAGACAAGATATTCTAACTTATTTTGGCTTTGCTTTGAGTCTAGAACTTCTTCTACTTCAAACTCTTCATTATTATCTATTTCTATAGAAAGAGGTAGGACTTGTCTTCTCCTTGGTATGTTCATGGTCTTGTATGGTTCAAGAAGAGACATATGAAATATAAGATAGATCTTCATTGACTCTGATAGATTTAATTAATAAGCAACTAGATTGATTTGTTCACAAATAAAAAAAGGTTCAAGCTTGTAGTAGTCCAATTAATTACAAGGACAAATAGTCTTGATATTACAACAAAGTAATTATATCTTGTCATCTATATTGAATTGTGGTTGTTTCTTTTGATAAGCATCCACATTGAACTTTTCTTCTTCTTGATTTTGTTTTTTTATTGTGCCTTCATTATTGCATATAACTTTAATAAATAATTTGTCAAATATTTTACCATAAGATTTTCAACTTTTGAAAAGTCAAAAATATCAAGTCATAGATGATAACCCTAATTAGCAAAAAAAAAGGTCTTTATTATATAGAAGAATGCATCATATTATTATAAGCAAATTTTGTCAATGGCAAGAAAATTATTCAATTGTCTTGTTGATAATTGATGATATACCTTAAGTATTGTTCCAAAACTTGATTTACACACTTTATCTATCTATCAGTTTAAAGATGAAAGGCCAAAAAAAGCTTTATTTTCACCTTTAAAATCTTAAAAAAGCTTCTCCAAAATCTTAATATAAATTGAGTCCTCCTATCTCATATAATATCTTTCTTCAATCCATGATACCAATAAATATTGTCAATAAAAAGCTTGGTAATTTTTTTACCTGTGATTGATTTTGTACACAATATAAAATGTGTTATTTTGGTAAAACGATCTACTATCACAAATATAAAATTACAAAAATTTGAGATTAGAAGATCCATAATAAAATCCATAGAAACAGAAGTCCATAGTTGTTCTAAAATATTTAATGGCTGAAGAAGTCCATAAGGTCAATAATAAGGAGTTTTTGCACTTGAATAAATGTCACATTATTTGTAGCCATCAAAAATCATTAGATATTAGCTCCAAAGTCTTGTTGTATCCAAAATATCTTACAGTTGGAAAGTTGTGATGTGCTTAAAGTACACATAAATATACTTCTCCTTCTAGAACATATAGGCATCCTTTGAAATAAAGTAGGTTGTTCTTGAATTCAAACTTGAAAGTATCACAAGACTTAGAAGAAGTATTCTTAATATCATAAAGAAGAAGATTATAAGACATACTTAATTGAATTTCCTTGAAAAAAGTTGAATCAATAGTTAATGTTGATTTCCTTGCTTGAAAATGAAATTATTCTTGTTTTAGTGAAATTATCCTTTATTAATAAAAAATTGTGTCTCTTTCTTTTGGTGCAAAATAAGAATATCTAAAAAGGACATTGAACAAACTTTGTTGTTTTCTTCGTTGATAAGTAATATTGAACTTGAATCTTGACAAAAGCATATTCCAATAAGCCTAACAACAATTCAAAACATGTATTGATATGAAATACTTCAGGTTCTTGTAATTTCTATATATAGTGAATAGACTGAAAGTATCTTCTAGATAATAATGCCATTCTTGAAAAGAATCTATAATTGCAAGAAGTTCTTTATCATGGATCTCATAATTAAACTTAACTATTAAAAACTTCTTGGAATAGAAAGCTATTGGGTGATACTTATCATCTTCTCCTATTTATCACAAAATAATACATATAGCAAAATTTTATGTGATTGTTTCTATAAAAAATACCTTAGAAAATTGGTTTCTACATATGATCATTGATAACATATCCATGCCAATGGACCAAATATTCAAGCCTTTCATGTCTTATCCTTGAATTCTAATACCTCTTCTACCTCAAATTCAATATGAGTATTGATTTCAACCATAGTAGGTGGAGGTTGTCTTCGACTTCGTATGTTTGATTCTTTAAACCTTTTCAAAAGTAAAACATGAAAGATTGGATGAATTTTTATGGATGAAGGTAACTCCAATCGATAAGTTATATTATTAATTTCTTTCTAAATCACAAATGGTTCCAACCTTTGATAGTCTAACTTATCACATGGCTTGTTGGTTTTTATATTCTATCAAAGAAGCCACACTTTGTTACCAACTTGGAATGGATGATGTTCCTTCCTCAATTCATCTACCAGTAACTTATAATGTTGTTGAGTCCTTTCTAAGTGAGTCTTCATAGTTGTTTGAAGTTCAACCATCTTTAAAGTAAACTCCTCTATTGCTTGATTTCCTAATTTTGAAGGCTCTATCATATCCAACTTTAGATGATGATCGTAATTTGAGTAGAATGGTGTTTGCTATGTAGACGCTGTCAAGGACATGAATCTTGAAAAAAGAGAATCCACAATACACTCTTCTATCATTCAAGAGAATTAGAAAGTCACTCAAAAGGTGATGTAAGATTAACTAGAATGGCTATTGCCAAAAACAAGAAGACTAAGAAGTCTTGAAACAAGACATAGACTAGAAAGGCATTGACAAGCATGAAGAAGGCTTCACCCTTGCCTCTATATATACTATCTAATTAAGAACTACGTGGAGATGTCCTATAGGACCTCCAACATGTATTGACTTTATTAGCCACATGTCTTATTTTACAAGGCAAGTTATCTATGTATGCACTACATAATTGGCTTATTCTACAAGTTATACACAAAGATAACTTGTTCTATAAGCTATCAATATATGGTTAGCTTTTTGGCAAAGTTTCTAACCTACAAACACATCTAAAGACAAAACCACATCTATGAAGCTTCTAAAAAGCTACTCTAAAAGACTTTATGAAATTATTATATATTTACCTATTTCTATTTAATTATAAAAGTAACTATTGAGGTAAATATATATGTCCATGACATAATTCCCCCTTTTAGGAACGAGATCCATGAGAAGCGGTCTTCATATGTTGAAGAAGTTCAAGATGCGACAAATTATATTTGCTACATACTCTAAACTTTGCTCTCTTCGAAGTTGGTTCATAGGTCCTTTCAACCATCCATAGTATCCTATACTAGGGTAAGAAGACCACTCTCTTATTTGGTCATTGTTGAGGCCTTCATAACTTCCTTCAAATAAAACATTTGGAATAGCGTCAGGAGATGTTCTTACCTCTAAGAAAATCACTAAACATTGGGAGTCTCTTCTAAGGTCTTGATACCAAATACATTGTATCTCTCCATCTATTCAAGGAAGAACATGTTCTTGAGGATCTTCATCTCGATTCCAACATTTTGAAGGTTGTGACAATTATAATGTCTCATCCAATAAGTCCGCAAATGAAAGCTCTTGAGTTGAATCTACTAGTTGTTGGTGCTCCATCTCATCACAAATACACAGAAGCTACAATGAAAGATAGAAGGTAGAATGTTATTTTTCTTTGATCTTATTTCTTTTATAGTAAAGGTTTGCTATTCTTCATCTTGGTTTAGATGGATGTCATTGATGAAAGACTTCAACTTTTTTTGCTACATTTGCAAGATTCTTTGATGACTCCCATATGCGTTCACTAATATCATATCCACGCTAATGAATAAGATATTCTAACCTATTTCGGCGCCACCTTAAGTCTAAGACTTCTTCCACCTCAAACTCTTGGTTGCTATCTACTTCTATAGGAGGAGGTGGCATTTGTCTTCTTCCCAAGATATTCACTGTCTTATACGGCTCTAGAAGAGACACGTGAAATATAGGGTGGATCTTCATAGACTCTGGTAGATGTAAGCGATAGGCAACACAATTGATTTGTTCACAAATAGGAAAAGGTCTCAGCCTATGATAATCTAATTTATCACAAGGACGAGTAGTTTTGAGATTATGACAAAGTAACTATATCTTGTCACCCATATTATATTGTGGTTGCTCCTTGCAATAGTCACCTGCATTGATCTTTTGTCATTCTTGAGCTTCTTTTAATTGTATCTTCATTATTGTATGTAGCTCTGACAAGCGATTTGCTAAATCTTCTGCCACAGGATTATCAACTTTTGAAAAGTCAAAAGTATCAAGATGTAGATGATAACCATAATTAGCAAAGAAAGGTGTTTGTTGAATGGAAGAATGTACGAAATTATTATATGCAAAATTTGCCAATGGTAAAAGAGTTGTCTAATCATCTTAATGATAATTGATAATATGTCTCAAATACTGCTTCAAAACTTAATTTACTTGTTTTGTTTGTCCATTAGTTTAAGGATGAAAAGCTAAAGAAAGCTTTATATCTACCTTTAGAATCTTAAATAGGGTTCTCCAAAATCTTGATAAAAATTGAGTTCTCCTATCTGACATAATATCTTTTGGTAATCCATGATAGCAATAGATATTGTTAATGAAAAGCTTAGTTGTTTCTTCACATGTGATAGATTTTGTATCATTTTGGTTAAACAATCTAATATCATGAATATAGATTCATAAGAATGTGAGATTGAAAGATCCGTGATGAAATCCATAGAAACATATTGTACAAAATCTTTGACTGTCTTCCACATTTGCGGCCACCAAAAATCCCTAGATAATAGTACTAAATTTTTATTGTATCCAAAATGTCGTATTGCTGGAAAGTCATGATGAGCTTGAAGAATATGTAATTCAGTGTAACCTTCTGGATCATATTGATATCCTTCAAAATATAATAGATTATTCTTGAATTCAAACTTGGAAGTATCATGAGGCTTAGAGGAAGTATCCTTGATATCTTGAATAAGAGGATAAGAGGACATGCTTGATTGAATTTGCTTCACAAATGTTGAATCAATAGTCAATGTTGATTTTATAGCTCGAAGATGAAAATACTCAGGCTTCAAGATAATTGATCTTTGTTAATCAAAAGATGCATCTCCTTCTTTTGGTGCAAGATAAGAACGTCTAGAAAGAGCATTCAATAGACTTTGTTGTTTTCATGGTCAATAAGTAATCTTGAAATTGAATCTAGATAAAGATATGCTCCAATGGGCTTGACGACAATTCAAGATACGTGCTAACATGAAATACTTGAAGTTCTTATGGTCTGCATATATAGAAACTAGACTTGAGGTGCCTTCTAGATAATGGCGCCATTCTTGAAATGAATCCACGATTGCAAGGAGCTCTTTGTCATGGATCTCATAATTAATCTCATCTCTTGAAAATTTCCTCAAATGGAAAGCTATTGGATGTAATTTGTCATCTGTTTCCATTTGTGACAACACAGCATCTATAGCACAATCAAACGCGTCTGTTTCCATAAAAAATGCCTTGGAGAAGTAAGTGCAATATAAGATTGGTGCAGAAATGAACTCCTTCTTAAAAGTATCAAATAATGCTTTTGCTTCTTTATTTCACTCAAGTTAGTCTTTAAAAGTCAAATGTGTAAGTAGAGTTGCAACTTGAAAAAAAATTCTTGATGAAGATTCAATAATAATTAGCAAAACACAAAAAAATATTGTACATCTCGTATTGTTCGTGGAATCTTTTAATCTATGATAGTTTGAACCTTCTTGGGATCCATCATAAGGCCTTCGTTGGAAATGATGTACTCTAAAAAGTCAACTTGAGTAGTATGGAATATATACTTTTCCAACTTAGCATATAATCCTGCATCTCTAAGTTTCTATAATTTGTGATGAACATGAAGCTCATGTTCTTCTATATTCTTAGAGTAGATTAGAATGTCGTCTAAATAACAAACAATGAAATCATCTAAAAATTCACAAAAAACATCATTCATAAGATGTTAAAAAGCTGTAGGTACATTCGTGAGTCCAAAAGGCATGACATTATATTCAAAATGTCCGTACTTAGTTTGAAAAGTAGTCTTCTATTCATCTCCTTCTTTGATATGAACTAAGCTATATGCTCCTCATAGATTTGTTGTGGTAGAGATCTTTGCTTAATTGAGTTGGTCAAGAAGTCTTGAAATTAAAGGCAAAGGATACCTATTTTTGATGGTGAACTTGTTGAGTCCTTGATAATCTATAAACATTTACAGAGATCTGTCTTTTTTCTTCACAAATAAGATAGGAGTCTCGGTTGGAGATTTAGAATAGCGTATGAAGTTCTTTGCAAAATTTTCATCAATATACTTCTTTAAGGCAACCAACTCATTCTACAATAAGCTATAGATTGGTCCAAAAAGTGGTTGAGCTCCTTCTTGCAGATCAATTGAGCAATCATAAGGTCGATGTTTAAGAAAAATATCTGCATTCTCTTTTTCACAAACGTCTTAGAATTCTTGATATTGATTAGGAATACTACTCAAAATTATTTCACCATTAGAAATGGGCATAGCATATATAGCAAAAGACGATCCTTTTTTTGCAGCATGCATGAAAGCTTTTCCACCTATTAATAAAGGTTTGGACATACTAGACTTATGTACTTCTACTTTGCTAAGACGATCTTGAATTATACTATCAGAAAAGTCAAGGTTACAAGAAATCTAATCTATTTGAGGATTATATTTTTTTAACCATGATAATCCTAAAATAATCGGATTAGAGGGAGATTTTATTACATTAAATATTATTACGTTGTTATGATCTTTAATTGCTATATCTTAAGGAATATTTTCATGGATAATATTTTCACAAGACAATAAACGACCATGTATGACTTCTACATGTACGGATTTAACTTTCTTCACTAAAGGTATTTTTTTATTTTTGGCAAAATCTTCGTCTGTATAACATGCTAAGGCTCTTGAATCTAACAATGCAAAGACTTTGTGATTATTAGGTCCTAAATACACTTCTATTATAAAATAAGGTGAGGGATCTGAAGAGAGGATAGGACCTTTACTAGGTGTTGCATATGATTCTAGCCGCACAGTTCCTATTGTAGTTGGAGAAACTTGTTTTCCAACACATTATCTTCTTTGGTAATTATACTCATCATTTTATAATTGTGCTGCTTCTTTGGATAATATTGAGTAGTGTGCTTAGCTTCTCCACAATATAAATATAACCTCTCTTGGCGACGTTGAGTCTTTTCTTACTTCGTGAGAGGTTTAAAACATATCATATCAATTTGCATTGGTTTTGGCTTTGACAAATACGTTTCAAAAAACTTGAGAGCTGCCACTATTACTTGATTTGTTTCTCTCCAATCAAATCTTTATTCTTGATGTCTTTCAAATAAACAATTATTACATTGCAATGGTTTGAGTAATAAATTATTCCAAAGATTTTATTTTCGGCATTATTTATAAGAAATCTTTGACGCTATCCTTCAATCCATATTGAAATTGGTTGATAAGTGCTTTATCATTCCAATCCTTATCACAAGCAAGATTTTGGAATTTGGTAGCATATGTAGTGGCTGATCGTGATCCTTTTTGTAAGGATAAAAACTTGGTCTGTACTACTTGTTTTCGATCACTTTCTCCAAATATGACCATAAACATTTCTAGGAATGAATTCAAATCATAAAGGAGTCGTGAATCTTTTTTCATTAAAAGTGCAAACCAAAAGAAAGCACTTCCTAATAGTAGTGTATCTATGAATCCGACTTGAGTAAATCCATCAGGATATTGGAAAAGGTGCAACCTTAGATAGAGCTTGACTTGTTGCAAAAATCCTCGAAATTTTGATCTCGTTCCATTAAACTTCTCAAGCATATTAATCCTTGTCCTTGTCATACTTGTAGAAGCAAAACTCTCTAGATTTGGTTGTGACGTTGATCTACTTACTTCTTTCAACTACACAACTTCTTGCTGTAGACTCTGAACTTCTTTCGTAGGCGTAGGCATAGTACTTCCATGATTCATGTTAGAAATACGTGAGATTTCTACTCTTAGGGTGATGACAAGCTCATGAAGATGTACCATAGTTGTAAATCTATTTTCACTTTCATTGAGAGTAGCATCCATAGTCTTTTCTTCCATAGACAACTCAAACGAATTCAAAAGTTAAATTAGAAGAGGATAATCCGCAACCTCTAAAAATAAATCCCATAAAGAAAGATAATCCACTCACTTTAAGGAAAAGATCAGTGTTAAAAAATAAGATTTTTTATTTAAAGGTAAGTAGTCGACAACCTTCAAAATACAACAATACAAGTGGATTAATCCACTCACTTCTAAAACAAGACTGAAACAATATGTTAGCACTCTTGTCAAACTATCAAGGACATGAATCTTGAAGCAAGAGAATTGTTAATATACTCTTTTATCACTGAAGAGAACTAATAAGTCACTCAAAAGGTGATGTAATATTAACTAGAATGGCTATTGCCAAAAACAAGAAGACTAAAAAGTCTTGAAACAAGACTAAGACTAGAAAGGCGTTGACAAGAGTGAAAAAGGCTTCACTCTTGCCTCCATATATACTATCTAACTAAGAACTACGTGGCAATATCCTATAGGATCTCCAACATGTATTGACTTTGTTAGCCACATGTCTTATCTTGCAAAGCAAATTATCAATGTATGTGCCATGTAGTTGGCTTATTCCACAAGCTACTACATGAAGACAACTTGTTCCACAAGCTACCAATATATGATTAGCTTTTTGGCAAAGTTTCTAACCTACAAATACATCTAAAATCAAAACCACGTCTATGAAGCTTCTAGGAAGCTACTCTAAAAGACTTTATGAAATTATTCTATATTTACCTTCTTCCACTTAATCATATAAGTAACTATTGAGATAAATATGTATGTCTCTGATAGATGCATGGATTGTATTATTATACGCAAACTTTGCCAATGATAAGTAAAAAGTCTAATTGTCTTATTGATAGTTGATGGTACATCTCAAATATTACTCAAGAATTTGATTGATCTGCTCCGTTTGGCCATCAGTTTGAGGGTGGAAAGAAAGGCATAAGAAAGGTTGATATCAACTTTAAGAATTTTGAAGAATGCCTTCCGAACTCTTGATATAAATTGTGGCCCACAATCTAATTTCATATCATTTGACAACTTGTGGTAACAATAAACATTGTCAATAGAGAGTCTTCTCGTCTCTTCACAAGTAATTGACTTCTTGCAAGGTATAAAATGTGCCATCTTGGTCAATCAATCAACTACTATAAAAATAGTATCAAATGAGTTTGATGGTGGAAGATCTATAATGAAATCCATAGAAATAGATGACCATGGTTATCTTAGAATAGGAAGGGATTGAATAAGTCCATATGACTAATGTTGAGGGTTCTTTGACCTTGAATAAGTATCACATAATAGTACAAATTTCTTAACGTCCTTCCATATTTTAAGCCACCAAAAATCTCCACACAAAAGTTTGAAGGTCTTATTGAATCCAAAATATCCTGCTATAAGGAAGTCATGGTATATTTGAAGAATACGCATGCAAGTTGGCCCTTGAGGAATGAACAAACGTTCTTCAAAGAACAAGAGGTTTTCTTCATACTTGAATTTAGAAGACTCTTCAGGAAGGTTGTTGGCAAGACTCTTGATATTAAGAATAAGAGGGTCTGTATTTGAAGCTTTATGAACTTGATCAAGAAATGATAAATCCATAGGCATTGATACATTGGTTGCTCAAAGATGGAATTGCTTAGGTTTTAACAAGGTTTTCCATTATTGATTATATGTTGCCTCATCTTTTTTTGGTTTAAAGTAGGAACATCTTGATAATACATTTGATAATCTTTATTGGCTCTTGGATCGATATATGATGCAAAAGTCAAATTGTGATAAAGATATACTCCAACGTGTTTGATGATGGTTCAAGACTCGAGCTGACATGAAGTATTCAAGATTCTTGTGATCTATATATATATAGTCATCTAGTGAGAGGGGCCTTCAAGAAAGTGGTGCCATTCTTAGAAAGAAGCTACGATAGCAAGCAATTCTTTATCATGGATTTTGTAGTTAATTTTTGTTGCTGAGAATTTTTTAGAATGGAATGCAATGGAATGAAGTTTATCATCTTCTCTGTATTACAACAAGACTACTCCCAATGCAAAGTCTAAGGCATTGGTCTCCATAAAATAGGGCTTGTTGAAATTTTGATGTATTAAAATTGGAGCTATTGTGAAAGCATCTTTTAAGCTTTGAAAAGCTTTCTCTACTTTGGGATCTTAGTCAAGCTTGTCCTTGCATGTCAATTGCATAAGTGGAGTAGCAATCTTAAAGTAATTCTTAACAAAAAATCCTGTAGAAGTTTACAAATCTATGAAAACATTGGACATCATGTACAAGTTTTGGCCTTATTTAATTGATGGAATTCATTAAGTGTTGGAATATGGTTGGTGCATTGGTAAGTTTAAATGGCATGACATTATATTCAAAATATCTATACCTAATGTGAAATGTTGTCCTACATTCATCTCCCTCTTTAATACGTACTAAGTTATAAGCAAGTTATAAAGTTATAACCTCATAGATCAATCTTTGTAAAGATCTTTGTTTGGCTAAGTTGATTAAGAAGTTGGGATATCAATAGCAATGGATATTGATTTTTTATAGTGATTTTATTAAGACTGTAATAATTGACACACATTTGTAAAGATCCATCTTTTTTCTTCACAAATAATATCGAAGCACCAGTTGGCGACTTGGAATGTTGAATAAAATTTTTAGCCAGATTTTTGTCAATATACTCCTTTAAAGTCATAAGCTTATTCTATGATAAATTATAGATGGATCCAAATGGTGGTTGAGTACCTTCTTAAAGGTCAATTGCACAATCATAAGGGCGATGCTTTGGTAGGATGTCCACATTTTTTTTTTTTCAAATACATCTGTAAAATCCTTATACATCTTTGGAATTGTTGTTGTAGCAACCACGAGTTCCGATTGTGGATTTGCATAGACATCAAACATTGTATCTTGTTTGGCTGCCCTCATAAATACTCTAGCTCCAATAAATAAATGTTATTTAAGTTTTGGTTTATTCGGTGTTAGAAGCTTTTTCATAGATGTAGAGATTCTATGATCTATTAGAAAAAATTCTAACTTTTGGGATATTCAATCTATCCATGGATTGTATTTTTCAAGCCATGAGAGTCCTAAAATGACTAGACTTAATAATGATCTAATGACGTTGAATACTACTTGGTTGCTATGGTTATCAAAGATTATTTCTAATGGGATCATTTCATGAGTGACATCTTTAGAAGATAAAGGTCGACCATCTATTACTTCTATATATACAACTTTGGATTTTTTGACCTTAAAAATTTTGTATGATCTAAAAAATTCTTTGTCAATAAAACATGCATATGCTCCCGAGTCAAGTAATATATGACACTCTAGTTTTGTGACTCCTAATCCTATAGACATACTAAAACAATGGGAAGGGCTAGCAAAGAGTACATGATCTTTTTTGATTTGTAATAGTGAAGAATCCAGTTGCACAGTCCCTATTGTGGCTGGATGACCTCGTTTTCTTGCAATGCTTTTAATGATGTGGCTGCACTCCTCATTTGATATGTATGCCAACATTTCTCTAAACAATTATTAACCTTATGGCCAAATTTTTTGCAATATAAGCATAGGGCAAGTTCCTTTCAACGTTTTTTTATCTTGCTTAGAAAGAAGTTTGAAGTGAACTGTATCAATCTGCATGTCTTTTGCTTCTAAATGCTCATTAAAATTGGATGGTGAAGAAGCTGTAGAATAATTGGTGTATACATGTGGCATAGTTGAAGAACATTTAACTTGTCATCGTTGAAATAAAAGGTTATTATACTTTATAGCTTGATTAATGGCTTCATTGAGTATTAGAGGATCTAGCATAGACAACAATAAGTCCTTGACATCATCTCTTAATCTCCAATGAAATTGGCTCATCAATGCATCTTTGCTCTAATTTATATCACATGCTAATTATCAAAAATCTGAGGCATACGTTGATAAATAATATATTGCTTGTCGAAGGCTTTGAACTTTATTTGTTGAAGAATGAATCTTATCATATTTACCAAATGCTATCAAAAATACTTAAAAATTGTGCAATATAAGAGAATTATTTTCAAATAATAGAGCAAATCAAGATAAAACTTGACCTAATAGGAAGGTTCCAACCAAACCAATAGAAGATGCTTCAGTGGAATATCGTTGAGATTGAAGCAAGGTGATTAGTCGTACTTAATTTATAAATCCATGAAATTTTGAACGGGTGCCATCAAACTTTTCTAAAAGGCTGATCTTTGGTTCTTTTACTATTATTATTATCTGATCATTGTCTTGAGTAGATACACCTTCCATATTTGAAGTAGACATAGTTGTTTGAGAATTTGGAACCTCTATTGTGATTTGATGTGGTAGTTGAGACGCTTTGGCTCTTTGACCATTATGTATGGTCATATATAATTCTTCATTCTACTTTCACAAAGTCTTTGTCCTGATCCTCAATGCTTCAAAAATATTAATAATAGAATCTAACTTAATCTCTTTAGAGTATGTCATATTGACTTTTCTACCTTCTATCATAGAAAATTAGAGAAACACACGCCTTCAAAGAAAAAAAATCTGATCTATAGTGTAAAAAAAAGAAACCAAAAGAATATTAAAAAAAAGAACAATATTAGTATAAGGGAGGGTAATCTGCAACCTCTAGAATACTATAGTACTTTCAATAAGAGAGGTAATCCACTCTTTATCAAGAAAGACAAAGCTTCTAATATTGTCTTATGGTAGTCTTGACATACTGTTAGTGACCATATATAAGACAAGGATTCAATATCAAGAATTGGAGTTAGCTTGAGATTAGAACAACAATTGGATACAATGCAAGAAGGTCTTGACTAAACCACAAAAAGTGAGTTGTCGAGAATGAGGATCTCCTCAACTTCTATATCTATATATACTAGATCCTAGGAAGCTTCTTGAGAACTTTCTATGAAGCTTAGAAATAAAATAAGCCTAAGATCCTTCTTTGGCAATTTCCTAAATCATCCAAAGCCTCTTAAAATCTTCTAGGATTTCCTATGACCTTCTAGAACTTTCTTAGAATCTACTAGAACCTTTTGGAACCTTTTAGAACCTTCTAGAACCTTCTAGAACCTTCTAGAACCTTCTAGAGCTTTCTTAGATCTTATTAGAATCTTTTAGAATCTTCTAGAACCTTCTTTAGTTGTATGTCTATAACACTTATGAAGAAAAAGGGATAATCTATTCTTAATCAAGAGAAGCCAAAGCTCTAATATTATAAGTGTACTATTATCAATTTGTTAAGAATAAGAATTGAAAGAAAATACATAAACTTATGAAATTTGTGTAAAAAAAAAAAAAAGTGATAAAATAAAATTAAAGAAGTATGTATATTACAAAGAAATTGGAATGGCTATTGCCAAAAGACAAAAAAATAGAAATTCTTTAATTTAGACTAGAAACAAAAAAGAAATTGATAAGAGTGAAGAAGGCTTCACTCTTGCCTATATATATTATATATCTTGGATCTATGTAGCAATGTTCTATAAGACCTCCAAAAACATGTTGACTTTATATGACATGTATCTTGACTTGCAAAGCAATTTTTCCATATTGATGCCACATAGTTAGCTTATTTCCTAAGCTACCAACACATATAACAAGTGGTTAACTTATTGACCAAGTTTGTAACCTATCAATCAACTACAAATACATATATAGTCAAAACAGCATCTATGAAGCTTCTAAGAAGTTTTTCTAAAAAATGTTATGAAATAAATTTACTTTTATTTACTTCTATTTAATCATATAGATAAATATTAGAATAAATATGTATATCCATAACAACATGTTAGTCAATTAAGTAAAAAAATTGATTATTTTATTATATATATATATATATATATTAATCCTATAAAAAAAGATATGAAAATAAGTATAAGGTAGAAAAAAGTTCCATTAAATTGACTCACTTAAAAACTAAGCTTTCTATTAAGATATTATATTATTGGTAGTAATTTGATGAATTAAAAGATATTTATAGGGCTTAATATTGAACCACATATATTCTTGAGAATTCAACTCTAAAGAATTAAATGCCATTATTACATATTTAATTCAATCTAAATAAATTTATCACTTATAGTATAAGTTGTAATTTTGATAAGATTACTAAAGTAGTGTGTGATTTGGCAATTGAAATATTAATGTCAATTTTAGTATATTAGTCATTTCAATATTAATCCATTTTTTATGCAATATTTGTCTTATTATTATTTTTTATTTTTTAAAATAAATTACATCTAAATTATTGAACTATCACTATAATTTCCTATTTGAACTTTTTTATCTTTAAAATAATACAGAACTTGCATAATTTTAAAAACTCTTTCTGTATGACATATCAAAAATTTAATACAAACATCTATAAATCATAAAATCAAGGTTAAAAATATTATAAGTAATATATTTAATTTAAATAAGACTATCATCAACTTCAAAATTTAACTTTAAATTACATTGAAACTTGATTTTGTTACAAAATTTACAACTTACACTATTATTATGCTTCATACCTTTTGCTTTCAATTTTTACAAAGAAAAGGTTTATAAATGAAATTCTAAAACCTCCTTTTAAGTTGAAAAGTTATAGATTATAATTACAAAATTCATTTTGAATTCCTAAAAATGATATCACTTCACATGAATTTTTTAGAAAAAAATCATTAACTACATATTAAATAACAAATAGGTATGCAACATGTTTTCATAAATTAAGTTTCAAAGAATTTCTCTCTCCATAGCAACAAAAGTTCTAAGCTCCAAGTTCCAACATATTTCACAAATAATTTTGGTAGCAATCAAAGACATAATATTTTTAAAATATATTATTAAATCCAAAAAAAATAAAATAAAATAAAACTTATTGAATAAGTTAAAAAAAATTCAAAAAAACTTAAAACAATCAACAATAATAATTTATATATATATATATATATATATATATATATATATTCTAAATAAAAAAATAAGAAGATTGTGAAATATTTTTATTACACCAAAATAATATAAATATTTATAATATTCTCAATACCAAAGCCATTATGTACTAATAAAACAAAAGAAAAATTTAAGTTACAAAGAAACAAGAATAGTCACCACAAGGGTCAAGTGACCTAAACTTGTGTGTTGTTGATATAGAGGGTCCCATTGATGGCAAGCAAAATTAAACACAAAGGAGAAGAGAGATAACATAGAGTAGAATATAGAATATAGTATAGAATACAGTAGAGTAGAGAATAGAAAGTGCAACAATAGATCCACAATGACATTGTGCTAGATGAGAGGATTGTAATTCCTCCTTGCGTAGAGTTAGAATTGAACAAAGGCAAGAAAGTGTACACTATGCAAATAAATAAATAACTAGTGGAAATCCACATCATTGGTACGTACCTAGAATAAAGCAAAGGTAGCATGGATCATGAATTCAATACCCAACTATGTGTTGATGGAGCCTCTCTACACACTTAGTTACACAATCTTGATTAATACATGTCCTAGAGGGTCTTTCTTGGATAAAGATGACATCTAAGGTTACAAATCACACAAAGACAAACTCTTAAGAGAACAAATCTATTGTGAGGAAAATGATGACTTTCTCAATGAACAAAGAACAAAGTTAGCACAAAGAACAAAGCTAGCATTCAAAAATTTGGTAAAGTTGTGATTAGGTGTTAGGCATATACCATTGTTCCAAGTAATGAGAGGTGGAACAATTGTTCTGTCAAGGCCACATAACTCAACTTTTGCTTCACTTTTGATGATGAAAACAATGAGATATGCAACTATTCACAGATCAAATTTGTCTCATCTTGTTTATCCTCTGACATGTTTTACATAAGAGATGTGGAGAAAAAGAAGGGTTACATATGAAGGAGGAAGGGAGGAGGGCTGTGTGTCTTGATTGATTGATTCCAGGCCCTCCTTCGGGACTCCCACTCCCAGCTCCCAGCTCCCGCTCCTGTTGCTTGCTTGCATGCTTCAGGGAGCACGCGGCGGTGTGTGTGTGCGCGCGCAATTTTAGACCCCACCTCCAGGAGTGAGTATTTCGGGAGACAGATGGGATTTAATATCACCATATACTGCGGCACATATCTATCTCAACATCTATCAATCCAGGAAAATGCGTTGTCTCGAAACAACCTCGCCGCGTCCGCTGGGGTCGACTGCGACAACGCCAAAGTCAAAGCCATAATAGGGCGACACCGCGTGTTTATTTTGGATGCATCATCTCCCTGGCTTGGCCTTGGGATTGTTTTTACCTTGATCGGGCAGCAGCTTCAGCGTCAAGCTTCATGCTGCAAATTGTCTGACGGACGCTTTAGCATAGCCTGGAACTTGAGTGCTGCTTTCCTCAATCAATCTTCATGGTGACGGTTTGAGCCAAGTGTGACCCACATTCAGGTGCTTGGCTTTTAATGCGAGCAGTCATGGCATAAGCTTTGAGGTGTTCGGGAGAGAGAGAGCAAGAGAGAGGTGTGAGAGAGGAGGGTAGTACACAGCGACCCACTTGACTGTCTCTTCAAGTATTCTTTTCCACCTTACCCTCGAAAATCCGGTTTGTGGGGTTTTTTATTTTTTATTTTATTTTAATGTTAATATACGACTTGAATACTCTGAATTTGCTTGTTTGAAAGCAAGTGAAATTCTGAAGAGTGTGCAAGCGTGAGAAGTGAAGGATACTGGCAGTACAGATCGATACCCAGCGATATTTGCCCATCTCCGGTTCCAGGTGGTATGGTTTTTTTGCCCCTTGTGCTGATGCATGATCGATGCGCATGAAAATTCATGTACTGGTTGGTTTCTTTCTTTTTTCGCAAGCCTGTATTGGAAAGATTTGTGAATGTAGCTGAAAGTGTCAAGATTGGTGCATTCTCCTTTCTTTATGTTGGTTCGGTAACTTGGGTTGGCGCGTTTTGTCCGCCGTAGGTTACGATCGAGTTTAGACTCATTAGAATGAACCTATGATGGTGAACGGTGAACACTCTGTTTCTTTGTTCTGGAGAGAAACTCGTGGGTTTCTGGTCTCAATCTACACGCATTTGCATCTTTTAAAGAGTAATAATGAGGGGATGATAAATGAAGGAGCACCAACCCAATTGGCTTAAATAGAAAATGCAAGTAACGTCTGTTTTCAAGTCGTTTATCGATCATTTGCATTCTGCCGATGCTTAAACGTTCTTACACTAGCGGATGTAGATTTCCTCTGAAAATCCCGAAAGATGGATAGAATGTTTGTAGCACCATCAAAGATTCAGAAGCTCATCCTGAACGTCGTGAATCCGACAACAGGTACCTTGAAAAAGAGGTTTGTTGGAAAATAATCCAGCGTCGTTTTGAATGTCAGATGCTTTCCAGTAAACTCCATATTTCTTATGGCTTGAATCTTTGAAACAGATTCAAACAGTCATGTCTGGAAAATTGACTGTGAGTAAGCTTCGTGATGAGCTCGAGAAGCGAGGCTTGGACTCGACCGGGTTGAAGCCCGCTCTGGTAAACTATGTTTTCGAAGTTCATTCTCAGCTTTTACATGAAGCTCAACACAAGGAGTAATACCTTTTGTTTTTTATAATTAGAATTAACTTAAATTAATAAACACTATTATCTTTATATTTACAGCAAACGTTCCAACATTATATTTCAGAAACTACATTGTAATTTTTTTTTAAATCGTACACATTATCGTAGCGATTCTTCTTAGAGATTGTACACATTTGTCTAGCTAGTAGACAGTATGCAGTACAAAAAATCGAGAATCGGTGTTAAGAGGGAAACAGACATTTCAAGGTCTTAGTCAGATGTATGTATTGGTAGGTTTCTCGATTGGATGATGCAATTGCGGAGGAAGCAGCTGAAGCATCTAAAAAAGGGAATAATCTGAAGGATGACGAGAAACAAGATGGTAAGAAGCGACCTTCACGTGCTCTTCCTGATAAGGAAGAAACCAAGGATGCTAAACGTGTTAAGGTGGAAGATGTAAGTGAATTGACTGTAACAGAACTGAAAGAGGCTCTTTCCAGCAGAGGCTTGTCCATTTCTGGTAAGAAGCATGAGTTAGCTGAGCGGTTGACTGAGACTGTCGAAGCCGAGGCTAAAGTTGCTTCTGAGGATGGCAAAATGGTGGTTGACAAGAATTCTGGAGGGGACCAAGTCAAAGTGGAAGACGTAAGTAACATGAGTGTCAAAGAAATCAAAGAAGAGCTCTCCGCCAGACTCTTATCTGTAAAAGGTGCTAAGGCTGAGCTTGTTCAACGGCTGACCGATGCTTTAGAAGCGGATAAAAATGCTATCAAGGAGGAAGATATCAGTGGTATGAGTTTAAAAGAACTCAGAGAAGCTCTCACCACCAGATGCTTGTCTGCAATTGGGAAAAAAAGTGAGCTGGTCGAGCGGCTTACCGAAGCTGTGAAAGCTAAGGATGCTCCAGCTAACAAGGGTGAGAGGTTCTTGCTGAATAGCTGTTGCTCTTTAGAGTTGGAATTTATGTGTCTTATGATGGGAATTTAATAACTCCATCTTTTTTCGGCTTCCGGTTGAACTCATAAGACCAGTTCCCATCTCTACATGTACGAAGTCGATACCCTCAATATCTGATTTTTAGAGTTTTATTTTGGATGACAAGATATCCACTAACCATTGACATCTGTGCAAGGGATCTGACCGCCTTAAACTCATTGTATTTATCTTCTGATGCATCCACATGTTTGCAGATGCAACAGTTGTGGTTGTGAAGAAAGGGCGTGCTGTACTTGATCAGTATATTGATGATAAAATCAAAGCGAATCATCATGTTTATGAGGGCAAGATGAACGGGGTAAGCTGTTTCTCTTTATTGCCTCTTTATGTGCAGTATTGTGTTGAAGGAAGAGAAACGGGTAGATACATTGGACCAGATATGTTACAGGATTATGCAGTTTGTTTGAGAGGATTTGGCTTTAGGACACTCTATTAGCCTTTTTCTAGTTTATGATTCAAACAATTATAGTAGCGATGACCAATCATTATGTGAGTGCAGAAAATGGAAGTTTTTGATGCTATGCTTAATCAAACCAATCTGGGGGATAACAACAACAAATTCTATGTGCTTCAGCTTCTTGGTAAGCACTGGGCGTTTCTGTCCTGAATTATTTGTAGTATGTAATCTATGTACTGATAATTAACTATGGAGGCAATTGTGCCGACCAACTGTTTGAAATATTGCTTGTGAATGCTGTGTTGTATTTACGAATACTGTGTTACAGAGGCGGATTCTGGAAAGAACTACTACGTCTTTAACCGGTGGGGGAGAGTTGGCGTGAAAGGACAGCAAAAACTCTTTGGCCCGTGGCCAGATGCTCTTCCAGCTATTGGTGAGTTCAAACTTAAATTTTATGATAAGACCAGGAATCATTGGGAGGAACGCCACAATTTCCAAACCCATGCAAATAAGTATACTTGGATTGAGATGGACTACGAGGATGACTCTGACAAAAAGTCTGCGGTATGTAATCAAACATTGACTAATACTATTGATTCAGTGGTGAATTTTAGTTAATTTTATTTCTGAACTGAGCACTTTTTCGACTTCATAAAGTATTCTCATGTTTTCATTCCTGAACAGGAGGATGACAAACAAGGGAAATCTGCTTCTAAGAAATCTGAGACTGATAAATCTGAGACGAAAAAGCCAGATCCAAACAAACCAAGCAAGCTCAATCCTCGATTGAAAGAGTTTATTGAACTCATTTGCAATGTGAACATGATGAAGCAGATGATGATGGAAATCGGTGAGTGTTTCCACTTCGTTAGTTACCAATGTAATCCTGCGAATCGTCTTGGAAGGAAAGCACATTTTCCTTTTTATGTCCTGCTCGAACGTTAGAATACCGTACTTTTCCATCTAACTAGTGGACTTTGCTCTTTTGAAGTTGCTTCTATTAATGAACATATTCCTGAAAAATGTAAGAAATATATACATTCCGAGTTCGCATGATAATGATGAATTCATGTTTTAGCGAATAGAGGATAGGGTACTGAATCCTAATGAGGTCTGTCTTCTTGCTCAGGTTATGATGCACGGAAGATGCCACTTGGAAAGTTAAGCAAGTCTACAATTTTGAAGGTGAGCTATTCGTTCAGCTCATTGTACAAACTAGAGTGTCATGAAGATCAGTAATAGCGCTAAGTTGTCGCGTTGAATCTGGTGTCACAAAACATTTTTGGTTACCATCTTTTCTAAGAGAAGATGTGTTAGTTCGTTTTAAATTCTCAATTTTGAGACGACATTCATTACTGTGTTGTTGATCAGGGATATGAAGTTCTGAAGAGATTAGCTGCTGCTTTGGATGATAAATCATCCTCTGCAAGGCGGAGTATTCAAGAATTAACCAGGTTCTCATTCACTTGTCTTGTGATACAAAGCACCATGTCCTCTTGTGTGTTACATGACATTGGTTAGATCTTACGAGTATTTTTCACAAGTTTTCGTTGTCATGAATCCACACTTTCAGCAATTGTGTTGCAGAGCGTATATGCTGTTCCTGATTACATTCTCTATGATGTGGCAGTGAGTTTTATACAGTGATTCCTCATGACTTCGGCTTTAAGCATATGCGTAAGTACTCAACCTACACTTCAACACAGATATACAAGCTAAAAGCAATTGCTCATTCTTGCTTTCACAGAAGGTCTTTTGACAAAAAAATTCACCTGGTTGTTATGTGGTCACCAGAAAATTTTATTATCGACACTCCGCAGAAGCTTAAACACAAGCTTGAGATGGTACCATTGTCCTATACGCTCTCATCCATTGCAGATGGTTGCATGATATTCTCCAGCCTGAAATATAGCTTAATTCAATATTTTACAAGTATTGGTTCTAGGTGTGGTTGCACTTTCGGCTATGGATATTATGGATGATCGTCACGGCTTTAAGAAGTGCGTTGCACCCGATCCGTGCATTGGATTGTAGGTGGAAGCATTGGGTGAAATTGAGGTGGCCACAAAGCTTTTGAGTAACGACAATGACGAGGACGACGTGTGTACACAACTCATGTTTTTTCTTGAATAATCCTTCGTACATGGTGTTATATTAATTTCTAAGATCTTTAATCTTGTCTGCCGGAAATATCTCAATGAAGTTGTGCTTCTTTTACGTGAAGTCTAACCTTGGTGTGATTATGTCGAAATCAGGACCCGGCGTACACTCATTACAAGCGCCTAAATTGTGAGATGGAGCCCTTGGACACGACGTCTGACGAATATGCATTGGTAACTTGATAGAAACTTTTGCGCTCTTGTTCTGGTTTTGTGGTTAGAACTTGGGTGTTGCAAGAACTCTTGGAGAGCTTTAATGGCTTTGAGGATTACTTCGAGTCTGTGCTCAATCACAGTTTGGAGTGTTCGCTTTGATTCTGATATGCGCTTCTTCGTGCAGGTTAAGCAGTACATGGAGAAGACGCATGGGCAAACGCATTATGGTTACAAGCTGGAGCTCTTGAACGTTTTTAAATTGCAGAGAGAGGGCGAGAATGACCGCTTCCAGAATGTACGTTATCTTATTTATGGATAGCTTCAGGTTTTCTTTCTGTTTAGTCTCTAACCTATGAACTTCCTTGGCGTTATGATTGTGAAAATTTTCATTACAATTTTTACCGATAAGGTTCTGTTCTCACCAAATTTAATTTCCAGAAAGTATATTCAATTTAACGTTGTTCTGGATGGAGATTTCAACCATTATGGTTGTTGTTCAAAATCATTACTCTTTTTCAGCACGTTAATGTAAGGTTTTCTTGTCTCACTGTGCTTTCTATTTATTTCGACCAGTTCGAGAAGGATCCAAATCGCATGTTGCTATGGCATGGGTCACGACTGAGTAACTGGACGGGCATTCTGTCACAAGGTTTGTTCTCGTTATTTATTTGCACTTTTCACTCGCAAGGGCCTTAGTTCAGATCCTCTTTAACACGGGTGCCATGTATCCATATTGAATGTCTGAACCATGCAAGTTTTTGAAGCTTTTGGTTTGCATTCGGAGTGATTCAATGGGTAAATCACTTCACTTCTTAGATAGGTCAGTCATTCTCTGATGGAACTTCAAAAACAAGGCAAGTGTGAATCGTTTAGAGATGTTGTGATTGTGTGGTATGTTCACAATTTCTTTATACTTCATCTGCAGGACTGCGGATAGCGCCTCCAGAAGCCCCTGTCACTGGGTACATGTTCGGCAAAGGAGTTTATTTTGCTGACATGGTCTCTAAAAGTGCTAACTATTGTTGCACTCATGCGAATGATCCAATTGGTGTGCTCCTCCTGTCGGAGGTACGAAGTCTAAATCATCATTACACATATACATTTCTGTATGTTGGCAGGGGTGATAGCTATTCAGTACTGTTACAAACTCAATGTGGCATTCTTGGTGATAGAAGCCTATTTCATATTCTCAAATATTGGAAACCTCCAGGCCTGGTACACTCGAGACATGGATGAAGGTTGTCCTGCTGCTTGTTTTTCAATTCAATTATAATGGTAACGGATATCATGTACTGTACAACTTCTTTCATAGGTGGCTTTAGGCGGCATGAACGAGCTTCTCCGTTCAGATTATCATGCGAACAAATTGCCAGCTGGAAAGCTCAGGTATTTTTTTTGTGTGCATCACTCTTTTGTATTAGCCGCGAGGATCCCTCATCCCTAACTTTGTGTAGTCCTGATTGCATTTACGCCTGTTTATTTTCAATTGTGTACTCAATTTTCTCACCTTCGGTATTTGCAGTACTAAGGGCGTTGGCAGAACGTTTCCTGATCCGAAAGAATATAAGACCCTCGAAAATGGAGTGGTTGTGCCTGTGGGACAACCCATTTCGAGTCCTCTGTCGATGGTATGATCCCATCCTTCTCATTTATCTTACCAAGCGAGTTTTAGAACCCGTTGTTTTGCCCTTTCATACTACTCACTATGTAAGTTACAAACGCACTCCGAATTTCTTAGGAATTGAATGTGGATGTGATAATCTAGATTTGCAACTGTTACGGCACCTTGCACTTACTAGGAATAAGCCATCTCCGCACCTCTAAACTAATCATGTGGGTTTCTTCTTTAACCTTTCAGGGATGCTTAGAATACAATGAGTACATCGTGTACGACGTGTCCCAGATTCGTATGCGCTACCTTTTACAAGTGAAGTTTAATTATAGATATGGTCACTGATAGAAGACAAGGATGATAGCGGTTATGTAGTCATTGCAGTTTAACAGCTAAGGTTATTAAATTCTTACCTGTTTTGTATTTTTTGGACATGTAAGAAAATGCCCCTGTTTCGGGTAGAAATGGTCAAAGAGAACCAGGTTTTCACTCTCATGTTCGATTATTGTTATCAAGCATATAAGTGCATCCTGGTACAATATTCGTGAGCTACAGGTTAGTGTTTTTGCAGGTTATAGAATTAAGTCTTCAAGTCACTGTACATTTAAGAGAATATTTTAATGCGATATTTATAAGAACCCGTCATACGTTTGAAATGTCTTAGTGAATTTATACTAAACATGGGAATGAATTATTCTTTTGAAAATTTCAAACATTTCAGTTTGCAAGATACAGTATGATGAAATTATGTTGAATGAGCTTTCAAAGCCATACATGTAATGCAACACAATATATGTAATTAAATTTTCTGTGTTCAATTTTTTATCACACATATATATATGTATATATATATATATATATATATTCTCAGATCAATTCTTCGAATAATGTGTGTTACGCATTAGCATCCGTAGACATATATAAATTACATCGTAGATTTGTTAATTGCGTATTCGGTGCCCAATGAAATTTCGTGTTAAGAAACCGATTTCTAAATGTACGAGAATCATCTGGTGCAATATCTAATAATCGGGAAAGATTGTTCATTCTTCTATCTTCCTGGACCTCCTGGAGTAAATTGATCTGTCTTGCTTCTATGGTTGCATGACTAGGCCAAAATCCTCAGATGCCCAAATTTGTGGTAATTGATGTATCATTGCAGTCATAATTGAGTAGTTGAAGTATGCCCTTCAATTTCAAGCGGAATGTCAACATTTCGACTGTTCACATTACTTCACATACAGGGTGCACTGAGATTATGAGCTTCTCTGGCACGTTTGTACTTTGATACGTGATGGGCAGCAAAATGGCTTCGCAATTCGCATTCGTTGAATGATTTAGGAGGTCACAATCTTCATTTTTTGTAATATAAGTTGCAGAGTAAAGTTTTAGCCAGTCCACTTGGATTGCAGGAACGTACAATCAGTAGTTGTTCAAATTTCAAGGTCCCCATTGTTTGAACTTATTCGGATACATGGATCTTTGTGGATGTCACTATATTTTTAGGTTCTTTTCAAATCCTTAGACCTACGTCGTAACTCATTGTTGCTGTACAAATTGCGGTATTCAGACAGGTGTATTTCATTAATATTGCATTGCACTCCCACTAGATTTTGAACATAAAATCCTTTACACAGAGGAGATTACAACAAGGTTTACCCCATCACTTCAGAAATTAGATCTAGATCTGAGCAAATGTGTTACGGTAGCTAACTTACACAGAAGAGATCGCAATTCGCGTCATCTACCACCCTCAGATACCGAAAAACAGCAATTTTTCCGGAGAACCTCTGTCGAAAGATGGTGATTGTTTGAACATCACAGTAATCAGGTGTTTTCGGATTTTCATTGCATCACTGGTTCTCAAAACGGCCTCCCAAGTACTGGCACTGCAAATCAGAGAATTAAAGAGTCAATCCTCATTTAGCTGTGGTGCTCGTATAGGACTGGGGCGACAATTCTCCCTCATCACATTCGACAATGCGAGACGCATGAGTAATCCCGACTTATCTGCACGTTCTACCCCTCACGGCAAGTGTACAAAAAGTGAGATGTTTCATTGTAACTATAACAATGCAACAGTTACACTGATAGATACTACGGGAACAGAGCATCAGAGGTGGATCAGACTGACGTGCAAATCATGATTCGCTAACCCACATGATGTATCACGGAGGATACGTTCGGGAGGGGCGAATATCTGTCATCACTTCCATTCCGAGAACAGCTGAATTGCCATATCTGACTTTTGTCATGCCTATTAATGGCTGTTTTAGTGATACTTGAAAACGTGCGGAGAGGTGTTGAGAGCGGTAACCCGGATGCACATCTGTTTATAATCATATGCATGTGTCGAAATGAATGTCTTATAACATCCTCCATGCAAGCTCATGGCAATGGGGTATTCATCTCTACGATTCTTGAAAGCTAATAAGATCTGTTCAGGAATGTTAATGTTGCCGATGGACTCAGGACAGATCGCTGTTCATGGCAACTAGAAACGTTTATCCGCATGTTTTAGTCAAGTTTGCGGATAACTACAGTTGAATGATGGTGATTGTTTGAACCTCACGGAAATCAGATGTTTCGGATTTTTACTGCAACAGTGATTCTCAAAATAGTCGTCAAAATATCAACGCTTCGAATCAAAGAAGTAGAGAATCAATCCTCATGGAGCTTTAATGATCGGATAGGGTTCCTCCTCAGAAATCTACATCTCCCTGAATTAATGGTTGGCGTATATCTCAATGGTTCTGAAAAGTAATGTACATCTATACAGAAAGATCTGAGTTGACCGATGCTCGTGCCAACTACCAGCTCTGTTGCGGCTGTAAGCCACGTTTACGGAGAACCTCAGTCGAAAGATGGTGATTGTTTGGACATCACGGAAATCAGATGTTTTCGGATTTTATTGCATCACTGGTTCTCGAAACATTCGCTAAGGATCATCACTTCGAATCAGAGAAATAAAGAGTCAATCCTCAGGGAGCTTTAAAGCTCGCATAGGACTGGGGCGACAATTCTTCCTCATCACATTCGACAATGCGATACCTGTGAGACAAAATAACCCCTCACGGCATGCGTTCAGCAGGAAAGAAATTTAGTAGCTTCCATCGGGCTATCACTATTCAGTGATGAACTACATCACAGCGCGACAAAGAAGGATCAGACTGACGTGCAACTCATGTTTCGCAAACCCACATGATGTATCACAGAGGATACATTCGGGAATGGCGAATACTTGTCATCATTTCCCATTCAATACAAGTCGCTTCCAGGAGAATAATGATACCCCAACATAGTTACCCAGCTACCTAGACTAAAAACGTTATGAACAACCAGGACCACGACAACTCCTCAACACAGGAGAAGAATCAGTACAACAAAAGCCTGAGCAACAATAGCCTGAGCAACAAGTGCACGCGAGTCAAGGCCTGGAGCAAACACAGAACCCTCGACTTCACAGGCACACACGGAAGAAGGTTCTCCGGAAAGGTAAGTAGGGGTTGAGGGGAAGCCAGCAATAAGTAGGGGCACAGCGAGCGCCGTGTGAAGAAATTAAAGGTGCATCCGTTGGTGAAACGGAGAATATTTAGGGTTTGTGCGAACGAGGAGACCTAATCGGATGCAAGAGGGTTAAGGTTTCCGTGTAGTGAATTCAACAATGTATTCGGATTTGTAGAACCCTACGAGAAATTATTCCTGCTGTTTGTACAGGTGTGAATGTTGTGAACGTTAATGCTTAGCTTGTGCCAACCTTGTGTTCTTCTTCAATATCTGGGTTTTAGAACTTAAATATGCATTATGAAACAGCGAAAAAAAAAAAAAAAAAAAAAGAAAAAAGAAAGGTTGTATTCTAATTCTTCCTGAACTGCATTTAAAAAGAAACTTAACAATAAGACTGCACATAACAGGTGTCTCAAGCATTGGGACCAAAAAGAAGATGAACTAAATTATAGAGCTAAATTAACGTGAGCAACTTTCATGAAGTAACACTTGTTTCAGCTTATTTTATAAGTAATGATGAAAATTGGATTCTATCATTTTTTTTCCTCTCTTGATCCTTGTGTTCTTTTAAGTCCATGTGTATTTGAATAAATTCAGCATACAGTATTTTACTATTTTAGTGCTTTTTTTTCAATGTTTATTTATTTATTTTTGCAAGTACAATTTTAAGCATTCAGAAAGTTAATCGTAATTCTTGGTATTTGACAATGTTTCCAACATTAAAAATATATTTCAAGTCTTTATATTTTGGAGTTAAAAAAAAAAAATACTTTGATAAAAAAAAATCCAGTATTTTTTTAGGTCGTGAGTGTTCTATCATTAATTTATTTTTAAGAGATTACATTTTAGTTTTGAAATATTTTAACAATCCACTTTATGCTGTTTATCTTAGACTATCATATTCTTTGTCTAATTTCTTGTAGCAAAAAATAATAAAAGTCTAAAAAATTATCTGAAATAACTTCTTTAAAATATATTTTCATGTGTGTCTTGATTTTAATGTAAATATAGATTAAGCCATTGCTAAAGTTGGTTCTCATTGTATTGATTATGATTAAGTAAAAAAAGAAGAAGAACTTACAATCTTGATCAAAATATGTGTGTGTATATGTTAATATATATATATATATATATATATATATATCTTTACACATACACATACATAATGTATTGAGACGTTCTGATACAAGCCCCGATACTTCATGTTTTTTAATATAAAAAAATAATTTTACAGTGAACATCCTAATGATTATTGCAATTTTAAAATATAGAGAAAAATTAAAAGATTCTTCTTATCACTTTTTCATCACCATGTCTTGAAAAAATAGATTGTTTACATAACCTTATTTTATATATATATATATATGTATTTTTTTTGAGACATTTATGTTTCTGTTGCATATTAAGTAATAATATCATATTTAGTACAACAAAGAGAAATCAATTCAGTTCTTGCTCCAGCTATTCTTTTGATTTGAATCTTTCTACTTCTGTTTACTTTTCTTCACTGTTGGCAATATATTCTTGTCTATGTTTGTTCTACGTATTTGTTTTATTCAGACAGGTGGGATGCTCATTTTTAATTTATTTTATTTATTTATTTGAATATTTTGACAGGATCTTTCTTGGATGGTGGCACATTCTGTGCTAGTGTACCTCAAACATGATGCTCATAGCCGCTAACATAGGATCAATTAGAATCCAACTTTATGGAGTTTAGTTTTTTAATTTAAATTTTGTTTTCTCTTCTGTATTTATGGATTACTACACTAATGCTAACATGAAGTTAATGGCTGATTCATTCTTTCAAAGACATTCATGATATACAGTCATATGATGTTTATATGCTGGTGGTTCCACTCGGCTAAGATTGGTGAGTCTCCATGTGGTCAAAATTAGAAATATGATTAATCCAAAGTATGTTTTCTTAAAGCTTCTAACAAACCAACATGGTTAAACTAATTGCACAATTTTAGTTGCTGGGGTTTTGGAATCCTTAGTTTACAACAATGAGTGGTGGTTATTACAATAGTTTGCAACCACTTAGTGACCTTCCTTGATCCAACTCTACATGTCTGAATCAGCTTATGAAGAAGGCCAAACAGTTGATATGTGGTAGTATCTCTAGATTTATGGATCAGATTATGCAAATGAAATGTTTGTGCCAAAACTGTAAATATGTTGGCAATGCTAGACTAGATGTTTTGTGCACCTCCACTTGTATTGTGAACTGCTATTTCTCGCAATTTGGTTTTAAATATTTCAGATGAGAATCAACATATTAACACAAGAGATAAAATGTTTGTTATTTTGCATCATATACTTCGATACTAAATCCCTAAATGACAATTAAAAGCTTGAGTAGCACTATGTGCATATATACAATAAGATGCATGCACATGAATCAAACTATTTGACATATATATATATATATATATATATTCTCAGTAAATTGAACCATTATATATGAAAAACTATGCATTGTTAAATGAAAGGCTCAAGCTATATGCACATTTCGAGTTCTTACATGCACACCTTAAATTCTTATACATACATCCAAAAATAAATAAATAGAAGTCTCTAATTGACTAGTTATTATTATGTTGAGTGTCACAATTGCTATTACTAGGATTAGAGAGGTGGTAGTCTTGTTGATTAACCAATGGATATGATCAAGGTATATGATCAAGAAGAAATAACTTCAACTTTATCTCATCGTGACACTTGATCCTTTTTGCCACTTGTTGTCGTGTCTTCGTTTGGCTATTATATAAAAATAATATACATAAATATTTAATATATAATTTACTATATAATGTGATAAGAGCATGTCACGGACATACTCATAATTACATATACAAATATGTAGAAGTAATTAAAAGTAAGTAAAAATAAGTTAATTCTATAGTATTTGATATAGAAGCTTCTTAGAAGCTTCATAGATGCTGCTTTGACTTCATAGATGTCTTTAATTGACTTTTTGGATTAGAAACGTGGTCAACAAGTTGGCCATGTGCCACACATGTTGTTAGCTTGAAGACCAAACTAATTATGTGGCCCACACGTAGAAAAACTTGCCTAGTAAGTCAAGGCATGTGTCCTACAAAGTTAACACATATTGGAGGTTCTATAGAATGTCGCTCATAGCTTCTAGTTAGATAGTATATATAGAGACAAGAGTGAAGCTTTCTTCACTCTTGTCAACTCCTTTCTTGCTTCAAGTCTAGTTTCAAGGGTCTCTAGTTTTCTTTTCTTTTAGCAATAGCCATTTCAGTTTCTCTTTCAATATACATACTTGTTTATTTATATTTTGTTACCTTTCTTTGAGTGAAGGCTTACTTGTCCGAATTACTTTTTCATCGAGTTCTTGTCCTTGACAAATTGAGAAGAGTACACATACAATATCAGAGTTTTGTCTAATCTTGATTAAGAGTGGATTACCTCCTTTTCTTGATAAGATATAAGCATATTAGAAATTACGGATTACCCTCTTCTGAACTGATATTGTCCTTAATATTTTCTTTTTTCTCAAGTCCTCTCTTCTATTTGTCTTGAGCGATATTAGACATCTTCTCTTTTCTAAGTGTTATCATGGCAGAACTTCTTGAAATCAAGAGTGCAATGGCACAAATGCATGAACAATTGAGAGAGTTAATGCTTGCGATGCATCAATTCAATTTACCACCACAAGGAGCAACAAGATTGGCAGGAAGTGAAGATATAGAAATGGTTGGAGCTGCTTCAATATCTACACTAAATCATGTCCTTTCTCCTATAGTGGAACACCCTTTCAGTGTTAGAGAACCAAGTATTGCCCTACTTAAGAAATTTGATGGCACCAGATCCAAGTCTCGAAGATTTATCAATCAAACAAAACTTATGATTGAACTTCAACCACAAAGCTATCCAACTCTAAGATCGCAAGTTAGATTTATTAGTACGCTTCTTTCAGGTTTAGCACTATCATGGTTTTCATCTTTTCTTGAACGACAAGATTCAATATTGGATAATCTAGAGGCTTTTCTAGTGGATTTTTGATCCATGTATGGAGAACATGATGCAATTCATGTTGCAACCAATAAGATTCATATTTTACGACAAGTCAATCGATCAGTAATGTTATATGCTTCACAATTTTGACAACTTGCAACTGATATCAAGTGGGATGATGTTGCACTTATTAGCCAATTTTTTTATGAATTATAATATGAGGTAAAAAAATTAATACTCAACTTATCTGATCCTCAAACATTGAGTCAAGCAATTAACTTTGTTGTAAAGAGCGACAATCACTCTTTTGAATTTCGATCTGAGAACCGTACAAGTGGACTTCAACGTTACTATAATTCAATGGCAACACCAACACCTCTTCAACACATACATTCAGAAGTACAGGATATGCAAATTGATGTAGTACGTTTCAAACCTCATATTGAGCAAGAAAAGACTCGTCGTCATCAAGAAGGATTATGTTTATATTGTGGAGAACCAAAAGACACTGCTCAATATTATCCAAAGAAACAACGCAACCACAAAATGAGGAGTATGGCTGTCAAAGAAGACAATATGTCAGAAAACGAGTTTGTCTAGCTATAATAGGGACAGTGCGGCTAGAACCTTGCACAACATCTAGTAGAGGTCCTATTCTCTCCTCAGAGCCCTCTCCTTGTTTTACATTAAATATTATTTTAGGACCTAAACATTACAAAGCTTTTGCCTTCTTAGATTCAAGAGCCTCAACGTGTTTCTTAGATGAAGAATTTACCAAAAGACATAGCATATCTTTAACAAAGAAAACTAAACCTGTTCATGTAAAAGTCATAAATGGTCGTCCATTATCTTCTAGAGATATTACTCATAAAACCCTTCCTATAGAAGTAATAATCAATGGTCATAATAGTTTTGTAGTATTTAATATCATTAGATCTCCCTCTAATCCAGTCATTTTAGGTTTATCGTGGTTAGAAAAATACAACCGTCAAATAGATTGGATTTCTCGAATTCTTACTTTCTCTAAAAGTATAACTAAAAGTATAATAGTATAGTTAATCAAGTATTTATAGGTACAAAAGCTTTCTTGCATGCTGCTATAAAAGAATCACTATATATTATTTATGCCACACCTATTTCTACTGGTGGAAAGACTTCAAGTGGCATTCCAAGCCAATATCAAAAATTTCAAGATGTATTTCAAAAAAAGAATGCAGATACACTCTCGAAACATCGTCCCTATGATTGCTCAATTGATCTTAAATAAGGAGCATAACCACCATTCAGACCAATCTACAGTTTATCACAAAATGAGTTGATTGAACTCAAGGAGTATATTGAAGAAAATCTAGCCAAAAATTTCATGCACCATTCTAAATCTCCGGCAGGAGCTCCAATTCTATTTGTGAAGAAAAAAGATGGATCATTGTGGATATGTGTTGATTATCGAGGACTCAATAAGATTACCATCAAGAATAGGTATCCACTAAATCAAGATTCGAGTTCATTATCACTTATCGATCAAGAAAACAACAAGGTTTGTCCGATGGCTTGTCTAGACGTTCTTATCTTGCACCAAAAGAAGGAGATGCAACTTTTGAGCAACAAAGAATGGTTCTCTTGAAGCCAGAGAAATTTCATCTTCGAGCAATAAAATCAACATTGACTGTTGATTTAAGTTTTATCAAGCAAGTCCAATTAAGTATGTCTTCAAACTCTCTTGTTCATGATATCAAGAATAATTCTTATAAATCTAATGATCTTTCTAAATTCGAGTTCAAGAATAATCTACTCTATTTCAAAGGACACCTATATGTTCCAGAAGGAGAAGCATGTTTATGTGTTCTTCAAGCTCGTCACGACTTTCCAGTAGCAGGACATTTTGGATACAATAAGACTTTGGAGTTGATATCTAGGGATTTTTGGTGGCCTCAAATGTGGAAGGCAGTCAAAGATTTTGTATAATCATGTGATGTTTGCTCAAGATCAAAAATTCCTCATCATCAACCTTTTGGATTTCTTCAGCCATTACCCATTCTAGAACAACTATGGTTTTCTGCTTCTATGGACTTCATCATGGATCTTCCAATCTCAGGTTTTTATGACTCTATATTCGTGATAGTAGATCGTTTTACCAAGATGGCACATTTTGTATCATATACAAAATCTATCACAGGTGAAGAAATAGCTAAGCTCTTTCTTGATAATATCTATCGCTATCATGGATTATCCAAGGATATTATATCAGATAGGGGAACTCAATTTGTATCAAGATTTTGGCGGACTCTTTTCGAGATTCTAAAAGTGGATTTAAAACTATCTTCGGCATTCCATCCTCAAACTGATAGAAAACGGAGCGTGTTAATCAAGTTTTGGAGTAATATTTAAGATGTACCATCAACTACCAATAAGATGATTGGACAACTCTTTTGCCATTAGCAGAGTTTGCTTACAATAATACAATACATTCTTTTATAAAACAAACACCTTTCTTTGCTAATTACGGTTATCATCTACAACTTGATACTTTTGACTTTTCAAAAGTTGATAATCCTGCTATGAAAGATTTGGCGATTTATTTGTCAGAGCTACATGCAACGATGAACGCGCAGTTAAAAGAGACTCAAGAACAACAAAAGGACAATGTTGATGTCTATTGAAAGGAACAACCACCATTCCACTTAGGTGATAAGGTATGGCTACTTCGTCGTAATATCAAGACCACTCGTCCTTGTGACAAGTTGGACTATCGAAGGCTGAGACCATTTTTTATTTCTGCACAAATCAATCTAGTTGCATATCGTTTACATCTACCGGAGTCAATGAAAATCTATCTAATATTCCACGTACCTCTTCTTGAAGTAGATAGTGGACATACCAAGAAGACAACAAGCTCCACCTCCTCCTATAGAAGTGGACAATAATGAAGAGTTTGAAGTAGAAGAAGTCTTAGATTCAAGGCGGCGCTGATATAAATTGGAATATCTTGTCCATTGGCACGGATATGATATTAGTAAATGCATATGAGAGCCAGTAAAGAATCTTATAAATGTAGCAAAGGCGGTGGAGGCTTTTCATCGACGACATCCATTAAAATCAAGATAAAAACTATCTTTATAAAAGAAACAACATCTAGGTAAGATAACATTCTACTTTCAATCCTTATTTGTAACTTCTTTGTAGTTGTGACGCTCAGAAGATGGAGAAACAACAACCAGTGGATTTGACTCAAGAGCCTTTATTTGCTGACCTACCGGACGAGACATTATGATTATCACAACCTTCAAGATAACACAATCAAGATGAAGATCTTTAAGAACAACATGTTCTTCCTCGAATAGATGGCGAGATACAACGTGTTTGATATCACGACTTGGGAAGGGACTCCTGATGTTTAGTGATTTTGCTAGAGGTAGGAACAACTCCTAATAGTGTTCTAAATGTTGTATTCGAAGGAAGTTATGAAGGCCTCAACAATGATCAAATAATTGGGTGGTCTTTTCGCCCTGATATGGGACACTACTGATGGTTGAGAGGCCCTATCAATCATCTTCGAAGAGAACAAAGATCAAAGTATGTGGCGAATATAATTCGTCGCATCATAGATTTCCTCAACATATGATGACCGCTCCTCGTAGAATTCGTCCCTAGAAGGAAGGGTAATGTCACGGACATACTCATAATTACATATACAAATATGTAGAAGTAATTAAAAGTAAGTAAAAGTAAGTTAATTCTATAGTATTTGATATGGAAGCTTCTTAGAAGCTTCATAGATGCTGCTTTGACTTCATAGATGTCTTTAATTAATTTTTTGGATTAGAAACGTGGTCAACAAGTTGGCCATGTGCCACACATGTTGTTAGCTTAAAGACCAAACTAACTATATGGCCCACACATAGAAAAACTTGCCTTGTAAGTCAAGGCATGTGTCCTACAAAGTCAACACATATTGGAGGTCCTATAGAACGTCGCTCATAGCTCCTAGTTAGATAGTATATATAGAGACAAGAGTGAAGCCTTCTTCACTCTTGTCAACTCTTTTCTTGCTTCAAGTCTAATTTCAAGGGTCTCTAGTTTTCTTGTCTTTTGGCAATAGTCATTTCAGTTTCTCTTTCAATATACATAATTATTTATTTATATTTTTTTACCTTTCTTTGAGTGAAGGCTCACTTCTTTGAATTATTTTTTCATCGAGTTCTTGTCCTTGACAGACCACATTACTAGATTTTAGTTAGTTACAAAATATGGTTAGATTACTACTTTGAATTGGTTGTTTAAAAGGGCTATTATTGAGGTTGATTTTATGTTGATAATAGTTTTTATATATTTAGAATCACCTTTATTAGACATTTGTGACTCTTGAAATCTTATTTTGTTTCTTTTTTTTGATGTTTAGGGCATATATTATATAAATCTTATAAAATAAAAATTTGAAGAGGGATTTTGGTATCAAAAAGAATAATTAAGACATTCATATAGATGAATAAAGATGGATGATGAAAATCTCCATTGCTATTGGCCAAAAGGCATGCCGAATGGGCTTCAAGGAGGCTGCCCAAAGCCTTATAAGGGATTACAATTATTCTTTTGAGATAATTCGAATTTGAAAGGCTAAGATAAGAAATTTTAGGATTTTGGCTATGGTTTAGGTGTGAATGTTGAGTGATTTGGAGTTTTTATGAAAGAGGTATAGGCGCTCAAAGTTATGGTGATGGTTTTGTATCTACTGTCAATCTTTTGGACATAATGCATGCGTATGGAAAGTAATGAAAGTTCAATGACTTGAGTTGGAGATAGCACTTTTTTGGCTATACTTTTTGTAGATTGCTTGATGAATTTTAAGCTAGGATGAAGGAGTTATAGGAAGTTGAAGTCAGTGCTTATAATTTAATTGCAATATGTGACCTGATTTACTAGTGGTTTTGTTTTAAGCTGTATCTTGAGTAATTTGATAAGATTTTGGCTGGAACATTCTAAGAATATGTATTATTATATTAATAAAATTTAAATATAAATTTAATAGCATTTGAAGTTTGGATTCTTGAGATATAAAGAAAATGGTACTCTGGAGCTTGTAAATTAGGATTTAAAGCACCTGCTAGGATTTTTAAGATGCCAAATGATTTATAGTAGATTTATAATTTATTTTTTTTGTCCTAAAGCTGAAGATTAAAGTATATATTATCTAAAAATTTAAGATAAATTGAATGGTTGGATTAAGAAATATGAATTTCAAAAGTTTGGAGAAAACAAATCCTTTATAAAAGAAAAATGTTTTGAAAGAATTTTGCTAAAATTTGGATATTTTATGCAAAGTAAAGAGGTTTTTAGGACCAAGACTTCATATATATATATATATATATATTAAAAATAGAAATATAGAGCTTTGGCAAAATTATGATATAAAGATGAATATTTGTAAGAGGATTATGAATTTATTTTGAGCTTATAGGAAAACAAACTTATTGGCAAATAGTTAGTTATAATTTGGTATAACAAAGGATGTTAAGGCATTTTTAGATGCTTTAGAAAGCCTTCTATATAAAAAAATTTAAATAAAAAAGATCTTATCAATAAAATATCTTTTGATACTATTATATTTCTTATTATTGGCCTTTATAATATGAATACATCACTTATTCAAACTTATCTAATAAGTTATAGCTAAAATCTCTACAACTAAGTATTTAATGTATTTCTATCTAGAAAACCACACTATATGATAACGTAGGTGATTAGAAAACATAGTAGAGACATTATAATTGTCATCTAAAATTTAAACGTCAAGGTCTAATTGGTTGCCAAAATAAAATATGTATTCAAGAGATAATATGAATTTAATGAGTGCAATGTGGAATGCAAAGTTTTAACTATAATGCTCTAAAATCCACCTTGATAAATTTTTAACACAAAAGAAAAGATATATGCTAGAATATGAAATAACAAAATTTTAGTTGAAAAAGATGGTAGTCAAAGCACACATTTAAGAATTTTATTTATTTATTTATTTATTTCTTTATTTATTTTTTAATTTTATCAATAGCTATAAATATTACCTATGATAGAAGTACCTTGATTTGGAGTTTTTTTTTTGAATCTCAAGAGATTGGGTAGCTTCAACTTCCCGATATCACTTATCAAACTAAAAGTATTAAAAATCTTATGTATTAGTTTAATATAGTTGCATTAGATTTTGATACTTTTCTTTGTACTTGCATCTAAAAACTAACACCTATTATTATGGAAATACATATTAACTCTAATATATATATATCTATGTGATTAAATAGAAGTAGATAAAAATAGGTTTATTTTATAATATTTTTTAAAAAAACTTCTTAGAAAATTCAAAGATGTTGCTTTGATTTTACACATGTTTATAATTAATTAATAGGTTAGAAACTTCGTCAATAAATTAACTATGTATTAATAACTTACAAAAAAAGGTAATAATATGGCCAATATATAAAAAACTTACCTTATAAATTAAGATACATATCTTGCAAAGTCAACATGTTTTAAAAGTCCTATAGGATACCACCACATAGTTCCTAATTAAGAGTATATATGGAGGCAAGAATAAAGTCTTCTTTACTATTGTCAGTGCCTTTTTAGTCCTAAGTCTTGTTTTAAGACTTTCTACTCTTCTTGTCTTTAGCAATAGCCATTCTAGTTTAATATTATATCATCTTTGAATGACTATATAGTTCTTTTGAGTGATATAAGAGTATATTGAGGTTTTCTTACTTTGAGCTTTATATCCTTAAAAATTAAATAAGAATGCTAACTCACTAATCTTCTCTTGTTTTAGAAATGAGTGGATTATTACACTTCTATTGTTGTATTTTGAAGGTTGCAAATTAGCCACATTTAAACAAATTTTTTTATTTGTCTAACACTAACATCTTCCTTAAAGAGATCAAATTATCTTTCTTTTTAGAAGCTTTATTTGATATTTGAGGTTATAGATTATCCTCTCCTTATTTCACTTGTAAATATGTTAAGTTGTGTGAAAAAGAAGGAAACATCATAGATGCTACATTAACTGGAACTGAGAATAAATTTACAACTATTGCTCAGCTTTAAGAACATTTCAATACTCTTAGGATAGAAATTTCACACATCATAAGTATCAACCATGGCAATATTAATTTTACACCTATAAAAGAAGTTCAAAATCTTCATCAAGAAGTTAGACAATTGTCATGAACATGTACATTTACCTCAATAGTTACTTATATGATTGAATAGAAGTAGGTAAATATAGAACAATTTCATAAAGTCTTCTAGAGAAGCTTCTTAGAAAATTTATACATGCCATTTTGACTTCAGATGTGTTTGTAGATTAGAAGCTTTGCCAAAAAGCTACCATGTATTAGTAGCTTCTAGAACAAGTTATCTCCGTGTAGTAGCTTGTGGAACAAGCCAACTACATGGTGCACACATAGGTAACTTGCCTTGCAAGATGAAACATGTGGCAAGCAAAGTCAACACATGTTAAAGATCTTATAGAACATTACCACATAGCTCTTAATTAGATACTATATATAGATGTAAGAATGGAGCCTTCTTCACTCTTGTCAATGCCTTTCTAGTCTTAGTCTTATTTCAAGACTTTCTAGTTTTCTTGTTTTTGGCAATAGCTATTTTAGTTAATATTACATCACCTTTTGAGTGACTTTCTAGTTCTCTTCAGTGATAGAAGAGTGTATTGAGGATTCTCTTTTTTCAAGATTCATATCCTTGATAGTTTGACAAGAGTGCTAACATATTATTTTTATCTTATTTTAGAAGTGAGTGGATTACCTCACTTCTATTGTTGTGTTCTAAAGATTGCAAATTATCCACCTTTAAACAAAAAATCTTGTTTTCTAATACTGATCTTTTTCTAAAAGAGAGTGGATTTTTCCTCTATTATGGATTTATTTTTAGAGGTTGTAGATTACCTTCCTTTAATTTAACTTTTGAATTTGTTTGAATTATCTATGGAAGAAAAGATTATGGATGCTACTCTCAACAAAAGTGAAAATAGATTTGCAACTATGGCAAATCTTCATGAGCTTGTTAACTCTCTAAGAATCGAAATCTCAAGTATTTCGAAGGTGAATCATAGAAGTACTATGCCTACACATATGAAAGAAGTTTAGAGTCTGTGGCAAGAAGTTGTGTAGTTGAAAGAAGCAAATAGATCAACGTCACAACCAAATCTAGGGAGTTTTTCTTCTACAAGTATGACATAGACAAGGATTAGTATGCTTGAGAATTTTGATGAAACAAGATCAAAATTTCAAAGATTTTTGCAACAAGTCAAGCTCTATCTAAGGTTGTACCCTTTCCAATATCTTGATGGATTTACTCAAGTCAGATTTATAGGCACACTACTATCAAGAAGTGCTCTCTCTTGATTTGCACCTTTAATGAAAAAAGATTCACGACTCTTTTATAATTTGAATTCAATCCTAGAATTATTTACAGCCACATTTAAAAAAAGTGATCGAGAACGAGTAGCAGAGATTGAACTTTTATCCTTACAGCAAGCATCACGATCAATCACTATATATGTCACTAAATTCTAAAACCTCACATCGACCTCAATTGGAACGACAAAGCACTTATCAACCAACTTTGATATTTGTTGAAAGATAGCATCAAAGATTTGTTATTAATAATGGCGAAAGTAGAATCTTAAAATAATTTATTACTCAAGCAATTATATGTAATAATTATTTATTTGAAAGCTGTGAAGAACAAAGATTTGGTTGGAGAGGAAAAAGTCAAGTAATGGCAGTAACTCCTAAGATTTTTGAAACGTATTTATCAAAGCCACAACCAATGCAAATTGATATGATATATTTTAAATCTCTCATGAAGTAGAAAAAGACTCAACGTCGCTGAGAGGGATTGTATTTATATTGTGGAGAAGCTAAGCATACTGCTCAATATTATCCAAAGAAGCAACACAATTACAAAATGAGGAGCACAATTACTAAAGAAGATAATGTGTTGGAAAACGAATTTTTCCAACTACAATAGAGACCGTGCGGTTCAAATCATGTGCAACACCTAATAAAGGTCATATCTTCTCCTCAGATCCCTCACCTTGTTTTATAATAGAAGTATATTTAGGACCTAATAATCACAAAGTCTTTGCCTTGTTAGACTCAGGAGCCTCAGCATGTTTTTTAGATGAAGATTTTGCTAAAAATCAAAAAATACCTTCAGTAAAGAAAGTTAAATCTGTACATATAGAAGTCATAGATGATAATTTATTATCTTTAAGGAATGTTATCTATGAAACTATTCTTTTAGATGTAGCAATTAAAGATCATAACAATGTAGTAGTATTTAATGTAATAAAACTTCTCTCTAATCCAATTATTTTAGGATTATCATAGTTAGAAAAATACAACCTTTAAATAGATTGGGTTTCTCGTAACCTTTACTTTTCTAATAATATAATCCAAGATCGTATTAGCAAAGTAGAAGTATATAAGTCCACTACATCTAAACCTTTACTAGTGGGTACAAAAGCTTTCATGCATGCTGCAAAAGAAGGATCATCTTTTGTTATATATGCTACACTTATTTTTAATGATAAAACAACGTCGAGTGGTATTTCTAATCAATATCAAGAATTCCAAGTCGTTTATGAAAAGAAAAATATAGATTTTCTCCCTGAACATCCACCTTATGATTGTTCAATTGATCTGCAAGAAGGAGCTCAACCACCATTTAGACCAATCTATAGCTTATCGCAAAATGAGTTGCCTGCCTTAAAAGAGTACATTGATGAAAATTTGGCAAAGAACTTCATATGCTATTCTAAATTTCCAACAGGGACTCCTATCTTATTTATAAAGAAGAAAGATGGATCTCTGCAAATGTGTGTGGATTATCGAGGACTCAACAAGATTACCATCAAAAATAGGTATCCTTTGCCTTTCATTTCAGGACTTCTTGACCAACTCAATCAAGCAAAGATCTATACCAAAATAGATCTATGAGGAGCATACAATATACTTCGTATCAAAGAAGGAGATGAATGAACAACTACTTTTCAAACTAGGTACACATATTTTGAATATAATGTCATGCCTTATGGACTCATGAATGCACCGGCCACTTTTTAACATCTTATGAATGATGTTTTTTGTGAGTTTTAAGATGATTTTATTGTTTTTTATTTTCACGATATTCTAATCTACTCTAAGAATATAGAAGAACATGAGCTTCACATTCATCGCGTGTTACAGAAACTTAAAGATGCAGGATTATATTCCAAGTTAGAAAAGTGTGTATTCCACACTAATCAAGTTGACTTTTTAGGGTACATCATTTCCAATGAAGGCCTTATGATGGATCCCAAGAAGATTCAAAGTATCATAGATTGAAAGATTCTAAGAATAGTATGAGATGTGTAATTCTTTTTAAGCTTTGCTAATTACTATCAAATCTTCATCAAGAATTTTTCTCAAGTTACAACTGTACTTAAACGTTTGACTTGTAAAGACAAACTTCAGTGGAATAAAGAAGCAAAAGAATCATTTGATGTTTTAAAGAAAGAGTTTATTTTTTATACCAATCTTATATTACATTGACTTCTCTAAGATATTTTTTATGGAAACAGACGTGTTTCATTTTACTATAAGTACCGTATTATCACAAATGGGAACAAATGACAAACTCCACATAATAGCTAAGATTTGAGAAAATTTTCAATAGCGAAGATTAACCATGAAACCCATGATAAAGAGCTCCTTGCAATCATGGATTCATTTCAAGAATGGTGTCATTATCTAGAAGGCACTTCAAGTCTAGTTACCATATATATAGTCCATAAGAACCTTGAGTACTTCATGTCAGTTGGTATCTTGAATTGTTGTCATGTCCATTGGACCATGTTGTTATCAAGATTCAATTTCAAGATCACTTATGGACCTTGAAAACAACAAGGTCTATCAAACGCTCTTTCTAAACGTTCTTATCTTATACCAAAAGAAGGAGATGCATCTTTTGATTAACAAAGTTCAATTCTCTTGAAGCCCAAGTATTTTCATCTTCAAGCTATAAAATCAACATTGACTATTGATTCAACATTTGTGAAGCAAATTCAATCAAGCATGTCCTTTGATCTTCTTATTCAAGATATCAAGAATACTTTGTCTAAGTTCTATGATTCTTCTTAGTATGAATTCAAGAATAATTTATTATATTTTAAAGGATGCCTACATATTATAGAAGGTGAAGCTCGATTACATGTTCTTCAAGCTTGTCATGACTTTTCAGCATTAGAATATTTTGGATACAATAAAACTTCGAAATTAATATCTAGGGATTTTTGGTGGCTATAAATATGGAAGGCAGTCAAAGTTTTTGTACAATCTTTTGATATTTGTTCAAGATCAAAAACTCCTTGTCATCGACCTTATGGACTTCTTCAACTGTTACCCATTCCAGAACAACCATGGTCTTTTATTTCTATAGATTTCATCACGAATCTTTCAATCTCAGGTTCTTATGACTCTATATTTTTTATAGTAGATCATTTTACCAAGATGGCACATTTTGTATCATGTAAAAAATCTATCACATGTGAAGAAACAACTAAGTTTTTCATTGACAATATCTATTGCTATCATGGATTGCCAAAAGATATTATATTAGATAAGGGTATTCAATTTGTATCAAGATTTTGAAGAACTCTATTCAAGATTCTAAACGTTGATATAAAGATTTCTTCAACTTTTCATCCTCAAACTAATGGACAAATGAAACGAGTAAATCAAGTTTTGGAGCAATGTTTGAGATGTACCATCAACTTTCACCAAGATGATTGGACAATAATTTCATCCTTGGCAGAGTTTGTATATAATAATTTGGTACATTCTTCCATTCAAAAAATCCCTTTCTTTACTAATTATGGTTTATATCCATGTCATGATATTTTTGACTTTTCAAAAGTTGATAATCCTACAATAGAAGATTTAGCAAATCGCATGTTAGAGCTACATATAGCAATAAAGATACAATTAAAGAAAGCTCAAGAATGACAAAAGACCAATGCGGATGCCTATCGCAAGGAGCAACCACAATATAGTATGGGTGACAAGGTATGGTTACTTCATTATAATATTAAGAATATTTATTTTTGTTATAAATTAAATTATAATAGGCTGGAACCTTTTTTCATTTGTAAACAAATCAATCATGTTGCCTATCGATTACATCTATTGGATTCTATAAAGATCCACCTTGTATTTCACATGTCTCTTCTGGAGCCGTATAAGACAGTGAATATCTTGGGAAGAAGACAAATGCCACCTTCTCCTATAGAAGTGGATAATAACCAAGAGTTTGATGTAGTAGAAGTCTTAGACTCATGTTGGCACCAAAATAGGTTGGAATATCTTGTTCATTGGTGTGGATAGGATATTAGTGAATGCACACAGAAGCCATGAAAGAATCTTGCAAATATAGCAAAGAAAGTTGAAGTCTTTCATCAACGACATCCATCAAAACCAAGATGATGAATAATAAATCTTTGCTATAAAAGAAACAAGATCAAAGAAAAATAACATTCTATCTTCTATCATTCATTATAGCTTTTGTATATTTGAGATGAGATGGAGAACCAATAACTAGCAGATTCAACTCAAGAGCTTTTATTTGCAGACTTATCAGACGAAACATTGCAATTGTCACAACCTTCAAGATGACAAAATCGAGATGAAGATCCTCAAGAACGACATATCTTTCCTTGAATAGATAGTGAGATACAACGTATTTAGTATCATGACCTTAGAAGAGACTCCCAATGTTTAGTAATTTTATTAGAGGTAGAAACAATTCTTGAAGGTGTTTCAAATGTTTTTTTTGAAGGAAGTTACGAAGGTCTCAACAATGACCAAATAACACAGGTATCTTTTCGCCTTGATATGGGACACTATAGATGGTTGAAAGGACCTATCAACCATCCTCGAAGAGAGCAAAGATCGGAGTATGTAACAAATATAATTTGCCGCATTTTTGACCTCTTGAATATTTGAAGACTCCTCCTCATAGAACTTGTCCCTAGGAGGGGAAGTTATGTCACAATATTGTAATACATGAAGTCTTGCTTGAGAATGCTCTGGGTACCTGGCTGTGGAAGGTAGAATGGAAATTACAACAACAAAATCTTAATTCTAATAGAACACTAACAATGCTAAACAAGCTTTAATCAAATTCAAAAAAACCTCAAAGGATTTCCAAAGAAACAATAAGAAATCTTAAAGAAATATTAGAATTTTTACAAACATATCTCAAATACATCTCAATTCAATTTTAATTTAATCCTAGTTGAAATCTTACTTCATTTAAACTTTAGGCCAAAAATTAACTAAATCTTAAATCCTAAAAAAACTCAAATAAAATCCTAAATCCTAAATCAAATCGTAATCAAATCCTAACCAAACCTTAAATCTTAAACCAAATCCTAAATCCTAAATCCTAAACCAAACTCTAATCCTTAATTAAATCCTAATTAAACCTAAAATCTTAAATAAAATCCTAACCAAACTCTAATCTTTAATTAAATCCTAATTAAATCCTAAATCCTAAATAAAATCCTAACCAAATCCTAAAAAAATCCTACATCCTAAACCAAATCCTAAATTTAACTTCAACCAAACTCTAAAAAAAACCCTCATAAAATCCTAATAATTTCTACAACAGATTTAAACCTCAATAACTAATTAATGAACTTTTGATCTTAACTCATATTTTACACACTTCTTAAAAACTATGTTCAAAGTAAGTACAAAATATTTAAAAATGATCAAAATTACCAAATAGATGATAACCTCAAAAACGTGCTCGGATATTAGTCAGCCTCCTTCTCCAACCTTGATGTCAATCTTTTAGAGTCAATATCTTCCTTTTTTACTATTGGATTGATCTCAAAATTTTCATACATATAGAAAAATAAGTCTTTTATCTTCACTTACAAATTCCACTCCAATCCAACAAATAGATTGCAAGAAATCTTTAAAGCCCTCACTAGACCTAAAATTCTACTTTCTGAGACCTTGACCCATTTAAACCTCAATAACCCTGAATTCATCCGTTAGATCAAGTTACGATTTACAACACATATTAATGACAACTATAACCATTAATTTATAAAATTTCATCCATAGATCTGTTACAAAATTCTTGAAATCACTAGAAACAATAATCCTATTTTATTTCATAAATCCCAAGTCATCCAAAAATAATCTTGATTTTGTAAAGCTCTTATAAAGTCATTACAACTCCAAATCATCCAAAACTAACTCATATAGAAACTTTATCTAGTTTGCTTTCAAATCCTACTCTCCAATCTGCAAAAGAATTTTCAAGTTGTCGTAGGTACTCAGTTTCGTGCCTCAGGGCTTGATATCAACCTAGGTTGATAATCGGCCCTCCTCAAGTATCAATATTTTGTTTTTTTAGGTAATTTTTGCTAAAAGTTATTCTTAACTTTCTCCTAAAGATGTCTATATTATTTATTTTTCCAATCTACCTTATTTTGTCTTATTTTTGGTCCTAAAAAGTAAGTAGAAGCTACTTTACTAAAAAGATAGTATTACTATTAAAAGTTTTACTACCTTTCTATCTTTTATCCATATTTTTCTACTTTATCTTTTAATTTGGCTCTTCTATAATAAATTCTATATTATCATCTTTTACCATATAGTCGTGTTATAACACGACAATGGATATATACATTTACCTCAATAGTTACTTATATGATTAAGTAGAAGTAGGTAAATATAGAATAATTTCATAAAGTCTTTTAGAAAAGCTTCCTAGAAGCTTCATAGAGATCGTTTTGACTTTATATGTATTTATAGGTTAGAAGCTTTGCCAAATAGCTACCATGTATTAGTAGCTTCTAGAACAAGTTATTTCCATATAGTAGCTTATGGAACAAGCCAACTACATGGTGCACACATAGATAACTTGCCTTGTAAGATAAAACATGTGGCTAGCAAAGTCAACACATGTTTGAGGTCCTATAGGACATTGCCACGTAGCTCTTAGTTAGATAGTATATATAGATGCAAGAATGAAGCCTTTTTCATTCTTGTCAATGTCTTTCTAGTCTTAGTCTTGTTTCAAGACTTTCTAGTCTTCTTGTTTTTGGCAATAGCCATTCTAGTTAATATTACATCACCTTTTGAGTGACTTTTTAGTTCTCTTCACCGATAGAAGAGTGTATTGAGGATTCTCTTTCTTCGAGATTCATATCCTTGACATTAATTGAAAGAAGAAAGTAAATCAACCTTATAACTAAATATTAGAAGTTTTATTTTTATAAATACAATAAGGACATAGATTAATATACTCAAGAAGTTTGATGGAACAAGATCAAAATTTTGAAGTTTTTTGCAATAAGTCAAGTTCTATCTAATACCCTAATGGATTTATTTAAGTTGGATTCATACATGCATTTCTATCTAGAAGTACTTTTTTTTCATTTGTATCTTTGATGAAAAAAGATAAATGATTCTTTTATAATTTAAATATATTCTTACAAGTATTTATAGTCACATTTCAAAAAAGTGATTGAAAAAGAATGGCAGAGATCAAGCTCTTATCTTTACGATAAGAATCATGTTCAATCACCATATATATTGTTGAATTTCAAAACCTCACTTACGACATGGATTGAAATAACAAAGGCCTCATCAATCAATTTTGATATGGGTTGAAAGTTAATAATAAAGATTTATTATCAACAATACTAAAAGTAAAATCTTTAGAATAATTTATTGTTCAAGATATTGCATTTGATAATCAATTATTTAAAAGGCACTTAGAACAAAGACTTGACCAGAGAGGAACATGCCAAGTAATGATGGCAGCTTTGATGTTTTCTGAAATTTTTTTTATTGAGGCCAAAACTAATGCAAATTAATATGATATATTTTAAATCCTTCATTGAGTAAGAAAAGATTTGATGTCATCAAGAGGATTTGTGCTTATATTATGGAGAAGCTAAGCACACTATTCAACATTATTTAAAGAAGCAACACAATCACAAAATGAAGAGCATGATTGCTAAAAAAGACAATGTGTCAAAAAATGAAATTTTCTTGTTACAATAGGAATTGTGTGGCTAGAATTATAAACAATATCTAATAAAGGTATTATATTCTCTTCAAATTCTTCACCTTTTTTATAATCGATGTATATTTAAGACTTAAAAATCACAAAGTCTTTACATTATTAGATTCAAAAGCTTTAGCTTCTTTTATAGACAATTCTTTGTCAAGAAAAAAGAGATATCTTTGGTCAAAAAAACTAATACCATACATATATAAGATATAGATGGTTGTTTGTTATCTTTTAAAAATTTTATTTATGAGATTTTTTTTAAATGTAGCAATTATATATTATAATAGTATAATAATATTTAATATGATAAGATCTCCCTCTAATCTAATTATTTTAGAATTATTGGAATTAAAAAAATATAATCCTCAAATAGATTGGATTTCTTGTATTCTTAATTTTTTTCTAGTTTAATCCAAAATCTTAATAATAAAATAGAAATAAATAAGCCTAGTTCAATCAAACCCTTATTACTAGATAAAAGAGCTTTCATACATGCGGCAAAAGAAGGGCCATCTTTTGCTCTATATGCCATACTTATTTTTGATAGTAAAAAGACATCAAGTAGTATTCCTAGCTAATATGAAGATTTTCAGGATGATTTTGAAAAGAAGAATGCAGATATTCTTTTAAAGCATTGATCCTACGATTGTATAATTGATCTACAAGAAGAAAATCAACTATCATTTGGATCAATCCACAACTTATTATAAAATGAATTGGTTATACTAAAAGAATATAATAACAAGAATTTGGCTAAGAATTTCATATGCCATTTGAAATCTTTGATAGGAGCTCTTATCTTATTTCTAAAGAAAAAATATGAATCTTTGTAGATGTACGTAGATTATGAAGGACTTAACAAGATTACCATCAAAAATAGATATTTTTTAATTTTTATTTTAAGATTTTTTGATCAATTCAATTAAGCAAAGATCTACACAAAAATAGATCTATAAAGAACATGTAATTAAGTCCACATTAAAGAAAGAGATGAATAGAAGACTAATTTTTAAATTAAGTATGGATATTTTGAATATAATATTATGCCTTTTAGACTCACAAATGAAGCAATTACTTTTCAATGTCTCATAAATGATGTCATTTATGAATTTTTTGATGATTTTATTATCTATTATTTAGACAACATTCTAATCCACTCTAAAAATATAAAAAAACATAAATTTCATAGTTTTCATGTATTACAAAAACTTAGAGATGTTAAATTGTATGCCAAGATAAAAATAAAAAAAAAAAAAAAAAAAAAAAAAAATGTGTATTCCATAGTACTTAAGTTGATTTCTTATGATACATCATTTCCAAAAAAATGATTAATAATAGATCCTAAGAAGATATAGACTATTATGGATTCAAAGGTTCCAAAAATAGTTAAAAATATGCAATATTTTTTAGAATTTTTTAATTATCATCAAATCTTCATCAAAAAATTTACTCAAATTGTAGCTTACTTTATATGTTTGACATATAAAGAGAAACTTAAATAAAATAAAGAAGCAAAAATAACTTTTGAAGCTTTAAAAAAAATATTTATTTCTACATCAATTTTGTATTGTATCAATTTTTTTAAAAGTGTTCTTTATAGAAACAAATGCATCAAACTTTATTATAGGTGTTTTTTTATTACAAATAGGAGCAGATGGTAAGCTAGTTGCTTTTCATTCTAGGAAATTTTTAGTAGTTGATATTTATTACAAGATCCACAATAAAAGGCTTCTTATAATTTTGGATTGATTTAAAAAATAACATCATTATTTAAAAGATACATTTAATCTAGTTATTATATATAAGGATCACCAAAACCTTATGTACTTTAAATTAATATGTATTTTGAGTCATTGCCAAACTCATTGAAGTATATCTTTATGAAGATTTGATTTCAAGATCACCTTTAGACTCAAAGAAAAATAAAGTTTATTAGATGCTCTTTCTAGACATTCTTATCTTGCACCAAAAAAAAGAGATGTAGCTTTTGATCAATGAGAAACAATTTTATTGAAGCTAGAACATTTTCATCTTTGAGCAATAAAATCAACATTAACTATTGATTCAACCTTTGTTTAGTAAATTCAATCAAGTATATTTTTTGATTTTTTTATTCATAATATCAAGAATAATTCTTCTAAGTCTCATGATAATCCTAAAGTTGAGTTTAAAAATAATCTTTTTTAGATTTAGAGATAATTATACATTCTAGAAGGCAAAGAAAAATTACATGTTCTTTAAGTTTGTTATAATTTTCTATCAACTGAATAATTTGAATACAATAAGATTTTAAAACTAATATCTAAATATTTTTAGTGGCTTAAAATTTAGAAAGAAATCAAAGACTTTGTATAATCATATGATATTTATTCAAAATCTAAAATTCCTTGTTATCAAACTTATAGACTTCTGCAATTATTACCTATTTCAAAACAACCATGGATTTTTGTTCCTATAGATTTTATCATGAATCTTCCAATCTCAAGTTTGTATGATTTTATATTTGTGATAGTAGATCATTTTACTAAGATGGAACATTTTGTACCTTATACAAAATCTATCACATATTCAAAAATAACTAAATTTTTCCTTAACAACATCTATCGCTATCATGGATTGCCTAAGAATATTATATTGGATAGGTGGACTCAATTAATATCAAGATTTTGAAGAATCTTTTTCAAAATATTAAAGGTGGATATAAAGCTTTTTTCAGCTTTTTATCTTAAAATTGATGGACAAACAAAATAGATGAATCAAGTTCTGGATTAGTATTTGAAGAATATCATCAATTATCATCAACATGATTTGACAATTCTTTTGCCATTGGTAGATTTGAATATAATAATTCAATACATTCTTCTATTCAATAAACACCTTTTTTATTAATTATGGTTATCATTTATTATTTGATACTTTTGACTTTTTAAAAGTTGATAATCTTGCTGCAAAAGATATAACAAATCATTTCTAATAATGAATGTATAGTTAAAAGAAGCTTAAGAATGAAAAAAGATTAATGCAGATGCCTATCACAGGAAACTACCACAATTCAATATGGATTACAAAGTATGGCTACTTCTTTACAATATCAAGACTATTTGTCCTTGTGATAAGTTGGACTATCATAGGTTTGGATCTTTTCCTATTAATAAACAAGTCGATTATTTTGATTATGAATTACATCTACCAAAGTCTATGAAGACTCATCTTATATTCTATGTGTCTCTTCTTAAGTCATATAAGATAATGAATATCTTGGAAAGAAGCCAAATACCACCTTATCTTATAAAAGTGGAAAAAAATGAAGAATTCAAAGTGAAAGAAGTCTTAAATTCAAGGTGGCATCAAAATAGATTAGAATATCTTAATCATTGGTATGGATATGATATTAATAAATGTACATAAAAGCGAGCAAAGAATCTTAAAAATACAACAAAGAAAGTTAAAGATTTTCATCTATAATACCTATTAAAACCAAGATAAAGAATACCAAATATTTCTTATAAAAAAAACAAGATCTAGAGAAGGTAATATTCTATCTTCTACTCTTATTTGTAACTTTTGTAAATTTGTATTACTAAAGTAATGAAAAATCAACAATTAGCAGATTCAACTGAAGAACTATCACTTGCCAACTTACCAAATGATACACTATAATCATTACAACCTTGAAGACGATGTAATCAATATGACGATCTTCAAGAATAATACATTTTTTTTCAAATAGTTGGCAAGATATAATATGTTTGATATCACAATATTAGAAGTGACTCCAGATGTTTGGTAATTTTATTAGAGATATAAATGCCTTTTGAAAGAATTTCAAATATTTTATTTGAAGGGAGTTATGAAGGCCTCAATAACAATCAAATAACAAGGTGGTCTTTCCGCCCTAATATGAGATACTATAGATGGCTAAGAAGACCTATCAACCATCTTCAAAGAGAACAAAGATCAAAGTATGTAGCAAACACAATTTACTACGTCTTAGATTTTCTCAACATATGATGATTGCTTGTCATAGAACTTATTTTTAGAAGAAGAGATAATATCATGGACATACATATTTATTCTAATATTTATCTATACATTTAAATAGAAGTAATTAAAGCAAATTTATTTCATAATATTTTTTAAAGATACTTTCTAGAAGCTTCATAGATACTTTTTTAACTTTATTTGTATTTATAATTGATTGATAAGTTAGAAACTTGATCAATAAATTAACTACATGTTGATAGTTTGCAAAACAAGCTAATTATGTAGTGCACATATAAAAAAACTTAATTTATAAGTTAAGATATGTTTTTTACAAAATCAACATTTTTTGGGAGTCTTATAGGATACTGCTAAATAACTTCTAATTAAGAATATATATAGAGGCAAGAGGGAATCTTGTTTTACTCTTGTCAATATCTTTTTAATTCTTAGTTTTGTCTCAAGACCTTCTAGTCTTCTTGTCTTTTGCAATAGCTATTTTAGTTTAATATTATATTATCTTTAAAAGATTTTTTAGACTTTTTAAGTATCATAAGAATGTATTGACATTTTAATTCTTTAAGGTTTATGTTCTTGATAGAAGTTGGCACTAGATGTGATGGTAAGTAGTAGTTAGTACAAAAGTTTCTTCAATAGAATTATTTTGAATATCAATATTAATCATTGTTCGACAATGTAGATTTTAGCTTGTGTATAGATATGAGCTTTGTGTTGGACTTAGTGTTGGATATTTAAGCGCAATGGTTAATAATGTATGGAGAAAATTAAGCGGTCTTCAATCTTGATCTCTAAAAGTTAAAAAATCTGAAAGTCTAAAAAAAGATACATGGTTCAATGTTTTAAAAAAATAATTATTAGATTTCTTGTAAAATAATTCAAAAAAAAATTACTTAAAATAAAAAAATTATTAGTGATTTATTGATGGTGAATGCGGCTATGTTGATGGCTTTGGCTGAAAAAAGAATTGGTATACCAACTTGGATTTCCATGCTATTCATAATATTGAGTAATTTTTAGTTGGTGCACTTAACAACACTATTTTACTCTAAAAATTCTACATTTCTAAGTTCTTGACTCATCCTTGTGACTTCATATATATTGGTGAATTGATAGAAGAAGAATTTTCCATCTTGGTTGCTTTTAATGCACTAATTTTTTTATTCAATTAAAACTCAATTATACTTTTGAATCCTTGAAATTGTCTAAATCTATGTGATTTACATTACAAAAAGTATATGTAGATATATGTGCTAAGATTTTCTATAATAAAAAATATGTAATAAGATATTCTAATAGAAAATACTAAAAATAGGGTGTATAAGTTAAGATATAGTAATACTAATATATTTATTTTTTGTGATGTATTGTTTTGAAAAAATCCTTGTATTGATTGTTTTCTTTTCTTTCTTTCTTTTTGATATACTATACATACTTTAAAATGAATTTACATATAAAATAGGCATGTTATCATGTTTTTTGGTGTAAGATTGTAAAATTATGGATAGTTGATTTACTTAAGTCAATGATGATAGAGACTACTAAGCATAATTTAATTTTAGTCATATTAATTATAATATCTAGTAGATGGAATGAAAGCTAGTAGATTCTATGATCTTTGTTCTAATAGCTTTTTATAATAATCTATTTTTGGCTCTTATTATATAAAATATATCTTTTGTAATCAAAGCATGTCATAATATTGTAATCAATAAATGAATTTATTGATAATAGGTTTGTTTTTAAACCATGGACATAAAAAAGACCATAATTTTTTTTTTACTAGATAGAAGCTTAAAGTGATTATTTTTCTTTCCAATGATCAAATGATTTTAATCAACAATCATTTTTATATTTTTGCTGAAGTTTTTTAAGCTATAATTTTTTTGTAAATCACCACTTATATGTTGAATGGCTTTGCTTCCAAGTTATCAATTCATATCAAGGATTTGAGTGTTGAATAATTAAATAGAGGCTTCAAAAATTTGATTGTTCATCTCATCAATTGTGATTGCAGCATCAATGATATAATCATATAAGTCTATTCAGTCATGTGTTTATTGTACAAGATTGATTGATGAAAATCAAATGCCAAGTTTCAACATATAATTGGATTCTAATTTATGTATATCTACCAATGACTTGAGAAACAAATATTTGAAATATCTAAGCTTCTTACAAAAGTGGTATTAAATATCATGAATATATATATATATATATATATATATATATATTATTATTATTTAGATAATATGAATAGGTAGAAGTAAATAAAAGTAGATCAATTTCATAGTACCTTCTAGAAAAGCTTCTCAAAAGCTTCCTAGATGTTGTTTTGACTTTACATAAGTTTGTAGTTGATTAGTAGTTTAGAAACTTGATCAATAAGCTAACCTTATGCTACATGTGTTAGTAGCTTACGAAATAAGTTAATTATATGGCATCCATATAAAATACTTACATTGCAAGTTAAGATATGTATCATGCAAAGTCAATACGTTTTTAGAGGTCCTATAGAACATTGCCACAAGGATCTTAAATAGATAGTATATATAGAGGTAAGAGTAAAGCCTACTTCATTCTTGTCAACTCTTTTCTTGCTTCTAGTCTAATTTCAAGTATCTCTAGTCTCCTTGTCTTTTGGCAATAGCTACTCTATATTAATTTTAATATACATACTTTTCTATTTTTATTTTATAATATTTTTTTAGCATAATATCATTTGATTATTTTCTTTCATCAAGTTCATCTTCTTAACAAATTGAAAAGAGTACACTTACAATATCAAAGCTTTGTCTTTTTTTGATTAAGAATAAATTACATCTTTCTCTCAATAAGACTTAAGTATATAGGAATTATGGATTATCTTCTTTTGAACTGATATTGTCATTATTATTTTTTTCTTTGTTTTCAAGTCTTTTCTTCTATTTGCCTTTAGCAATATCAAACATCTTCTCTTCTTTAAATGTTATCATGGCATAGCTTCTCAAAATGAAGAATGCAATGACATAAATGCAAGTGTAATTAAAAGAGTTAATGCTTGCAATGGATCAACTCAATTTACTACTACAAAAAGTAAGAAGAATGGCAAAGAGCAAAGATATAGATAATTGGAGCTGCATTTACATCTACACCAAATCATATCAATTCTCCTATCATGGAATATCCTTCTAGTGTTAGAAAACCAAGGATTGTACAATCCAAGAGATTTGATGGCACAAGATTTAAGTTTCAAAGATTTATCAATCAAGTACAACTTGTGATTAAATTTCAATTTCAAAGCTATCCAATTCTAAAATCGCATGTTAGATTCATTGTTACACTTCTTTTAGGTTCAATATTATCATGATTTTTATATTTTTTAAATAACAAGATCCAATATTGGATAATTAAAAGATATTTTTGGCAAAGTTTTGATTTATATATGGAAAACATGATACAATTTGTGTTGCAATCAATAAAATGTATATTTTTTTTAAAATACAATCAATTATTAATGATATATGCTTTATAATTTTAAAAACTTATAATTAATATCAAGTCAGATAATGATACTTTTATTAGCCAATTTTTCTATAGATTATAATATGAAGTGAAAAAATTATTGCTCAACTTACTTGATCCTCAAATATTAAGTCAAACAATTGACTTTGCCATGAGATGTGACAATTGATTTTTTGAATTTTGATCGAAGAGTTGCACAAGTATACTTTAACATTACTATAATTCAATGATAATTCCAATGTCTTCTCAATATATACATTTGAAAGTAGAGGATATGCAAATTGATGTGGTATGTTTCAAATTACTTATTGACCAAGAAAAGATTTATCATTGTCAAGAAAGATTGTGCTTATGTTATGGAAAACCTAACCTCATTAGTCAACTTTGTTCAAAAAAGCGATGCAATTACAAAATAAGAAGTACATTTATCAAAAAAGATAGTATGTTAGAAAAAGATTTGTTCTGCTACAATATGGACCATGTGGCTTGAATCTTGCACAATACCTAATAAAGATCTTACTTTCTCCTTAGAATACTATCTTTAATTTATAATAAATATTATTTTAGGACCTAAACATTGCAAAGCCTTTGCCTTATTAGATTCAGGAGCTTTAGTATGCTTTTTAGATGAAGAATTTTCTAAAAGACATAACATAAATTTAGTAAAGAAAACTAAACTTATTCACGTAGAAGTCACAGATGGTCGTCTATTATCTTTAAAAAAAAATTATTCATAAAATTCTTCTTAAAGAAGTAATAACTAATGGTTATAGTAGCTTTATAATATTTAATATTATTAGATATCTTTTTAATCCAATATTTTTAAATTTATCATAGCTAAAAAAATATAATCCAAAAATAGATTGAATTTCTTATAGTCTTGACTTTTTTGAAAGTGTAAGTAAGAGTATAGTTGATTAAGTAGAAAGTCATAAGTCTATTGCAATTAAATTTGTATTTGTAGCTACAAGAGCTTTCTTGTATGATATAAAAGAAGAATTATCTTATGTTATTTATGTTGCACTTAATTCTAATGGTAGAAAAACTTCAAGTTACATTTTAAGTCAATATTAAGATTTTTAAGATGTATTTGAGAAGAATGTAAATACTCTATCAAAATATTGTCTCTATGACTACCCAATTGACTTTCAAGAAGGAGCTCAACCAATTTTTAGACCAATTTATAATTTATCACAAAATAAGTTGGCTAAACTCAAGGAATATATTAAAAAAAAATCTAGTTAAGAACTTTATATGCCATTCCAAATTTCCAACAAGAGCTCTAATTTTATTTATAAAGAGAAATAATAGATTATTACGAATGTGTGTCGATTATCAAGGATTCAAAAAAATCACCATCAAGAATAAGTATCTACTATCTTTGATATCTAAACTTCTTGATCAATTGAATCAAGCTAAGATTTATACAAAAATAGATCTATAAAGAGCATACAATCTGATACACATCAAAGAAGGAGATGTATGGAAGACTACATTTTAAATAAAGTATGGATATTTTGAATACAACGTTATGCCTTTTGGATTTACAAATGCACTAATAGCTTTCCAACATCTAATAAATGATGTTTTTTGAGATTTTTTAGATGACTTTGTTATCTATTACCTAGAAGATATCTTAATCTATTCTAAGCATATAAAAGAACATAAACTTCATCTTTATTGTGTGTTACAAAAACTAAGAAATGCAAGACTTTATGCTAAGTTAAAAAAAAATGTATATTCTACACTACTCATGTCAACTTCTTAGGATATATCATTTCAAATGATGGACTTATAATAGATCTTAAAAAAATTCAAAGTATTATAGATTAAAAGATCTCAAAAATAATAAGAAATATTCAATATTTTTTGAGATTTGTCAACTACTACCAAACCTTCATCAAGAACTTCTTTCAAGTTGCAATTCCACCTATAGATTTGATTTGTAAAGACAAATTTCAAAGAAATCAAGAATTGAAAGCAAAATTTGAAGCTTTAAAGACAACCTTTATTCTTGTATTAATCTTGTATCATGTCAACTTTTTTTAGCTATTTTTTTTTATAGAAATAGATATATTAGATTTTGCTTTGGATGTCATATTATTATAAATAGGAACAGATAATAAACTTCATCTAATAGCTTTGCATTCAAGAAAATTTTCAGCAATTGAGATCAAATATGAGATTTAGAACAAAAAGCTTCTTAAAATTAATATTAAATTAGGTTTGTTTCAAGAATGGAGCCATTATCTAAAAGTCACTTCTAATCCAATCATTATTTGTTTTAACTACAAGAATCTTAAATATTTTATGTGAATACATGTTTTGAATTGTGACCAAGCCCATTGGAACATATCTTTATCAAGATTTGATTTTAAAATCACTTATTGACCTAAAAAACAACAAGGTTTATCAGATGCCTTTTCTAGACGTTTTTATCTTGTACCAAAAGAAAAAAAATGCATCTTTTCATAAATAAAGAACAAATCTCTTGAAATCAAAGCATTTTCATCTTCAAGCAATAAAATCAACATTAATTCTTGATTCAATTCTTATTAAATAAATTTAATCAAATATCTTTTCTAATCCTCTTATGTACGGTATCAAGGATTCTTCTTTTAAGTTTCATGATGCTTTTAAGTTTGAGTTCAAAAACAACTTACTCTATTTTGAAAGATGCCTATACATTTTAGAAAGACAAGCATGTTTACATATTCTTCAAGTACATTATGACTTTCTAGTAGCCAATTTTTTTAGATACAATAAGACTTTAGAACTTATATCCAGAGATTTTTATTGGCCACAAATATAGAAGGCAATGAAAGAATTTATCCAATCATGTGATGTTTGTTCAAGGTGAAAAATTCCTTATTATTGACCCTATGGACTTCTTTAACCATTACACATTCCAGAACAACCATGGTCTTTTATTCAAAAAAGCCATGGTCTTTTGTTTCTACAGATTTTATCATAGATCTTTTAGTCTTAAGTTTTTATGATTTTACATTCTTGATAGTAGATTGTTTCACTAAGATAGCAAATTTTGTACCATGTACAAAAGCTATCATATGTAAAAAAACAATCAAGTTTTTTCTTAACAATATCTATTGCTATTATGGATTATTTAAGGATATTATATTAGATAGGAGAACTCAATTTGTATTAAGATTTTAGAAAATACTTTTTAAGATTCTAAAAGTGGACATTAAAATACCTTTGGCTTTCCATCCTCAAATTAATGGACAAATAGATCATGTAAATCAAGTTTTGGAGCAATATTTGAGATATACCATTAGCTACCCTCAAGATGATTGAACAACTCTTTTGCCATTGGTAGAGTTTGCTTATAATAACACAATATATTTTTCTATGTAAAAAACATCTTTCTTTATTAATTATGATTATCATCCATGACTTAATGTTTTTGACTTTTCAAAAGTTGTTTATTTTGTAGTGAAAGGTTTAGCAAATCATTTATCTAAGCTATATATATATCTATATATATATATATATATATATAAAGATGCAACTAGAAGAGACTCAAGAACAACAAAAGAGCAACACAGATGCTTATCGCAAGGAACAACCTCATTTTGATGTTGGTGATAAAGTATGGTTAATTCATTGTAATATTAAAAATATTTATCTTTCTGATAAGTTGGATTATTGTAGACTTGAACCATTTCTTATTTATAAACAAGTCAATCCAATCGCTTATCAATTATATCTATTGGAGTCTATAAAAATCCATCTTGTATTTTGTATATCTCTTTTAGAGCCATATAAGACAGTGAATATCACGAGAAGAAGAAAAATACTAGTGTTTCTTATAGAAATGGATAATAATCAAGAATTCAAGGTAGAAGAAGTTTTAGACTCAAGGTGATGCTAGCATAGGTTAGAATATCTTATTTATTTGTATGCATATAATATCAACAAATGTATATGAAAGCCAACAAAAAATCTTACAAATGTAGCAAAAAAGATCAAAACTTTTCATCAATAATATCTATCAAAACCAAGATAAAAGATAACAAACCTTTATTATAAAAGAAATATAATTTAGGAAAGATTGCATTCTATCTTTTATCATTGTTTGTAGTTTTCATATAATTATGGCATTAAAGAGATGAAAAATCAACAACTAGTAGATTCAATTCAAGAGCCAATATTTGTTGACTTATTGAATAAAATATTATGATTATTACATCTTTTAAGATGACGTAATAGAGATGAAGACCTTCAAGAATGACATGTTCTTCCTCAAATAGATGGCAAGATACAACGTGTTTGATATCACGACCTAAGAAGAGACTCTCAATATTTGGTGATTTTATTGGAGGTAGAAATGATTCTTGATGGTATTACAAATATTTTATTTGAAGAAAGTTACAAAGGTTTCAATAATGATCAAATAATAGGATGGTCTTCATCCCTTAGAATGAGACATTATCAATGAATGAGAGGACCTATCAACTACCCTAAAGGAAACAAAGATCACAGTACGTAGCAATACAATTTTTTGCATCTTATTTTTGTAACTTAGACTTCTTCAACATGTGATTACTCCTCCTCATGAAACTTGTTCGTAGAAAGAGAGATAATGTCACAGATATATATCTATTGTAATTTTTATCTAAATAATATGAATAGATAGAAGTAGATAAAAGTAGAACAATTTCATAGTACCTTCTAGACATTGTTTTGATTTTACATAAATTTATAGTTGATTAGTAGTTTAGAAACTTCGTCAACAAGCTAACCACGTACCACATGTATTGGTAGCTTATGGAATAAGCTAACTATGTGGCGCCTATATAAAAAAAACTTGCCTCACAAGTTAAGATATGTATCATGTAAAGTCAACATATTTTTGGAGGTTCTATAGAATGTCGCCACATAGATCAAATGTAGATAGTATATATAGAGACAAGAGTGAAGTCTTCTTCACTCTTATCAATTCATTTCTTTCTTCTAGTCTAATTTCAAGAATCTCTAGTTTCTTTCATGTGCCAATTATATGATATATGGATTTGATTGTATAGTGCTTCAATGGTTAGTATCTTGAATCTCAATCTTATTAAGTGGTGGCTTCTTTCAAGTATTAGTTGCAATTATAATTAATTAAATATTCAATAATTCATATTGCTAGTGTGGTAATTCAAGAAGTAATCATATAAGTGAAAGAAAGCTTTTTACTACAATTTGCATTAAATTTAGATCTTTGATGTATACGCTACTGGCAAAAGGTAGAAACTGCCAAAATTAGGAGAAGTAGTTTTCTACCTCAATTTTTTTGCAAAAACATGATCATGCTAAGTTTGTCTTCAAGATCAAATTTTTTGTTGTTATTGCTATTTTCAAAGGATTGATGAAGAGACTCCTACAACTTCTTTAGTTCTTAGAAATTTGTGAAGACAATAAATAAATTCAATGTAATTGACATAGTTAGTATATACATGAATTGATCTAATCTATCCTTGATTGATTTGTCCAAATCTAATTTTGTTTCCATGGAAGTGCTTGTGGTGGTTGGTGACAAGATGTCCCAAAACTTGTATCATTTGGCAATTCTTGTAATCATGTACTTCCATAAGTGGAAGATCAATGATCTTGCCATCTTGACTTCTTTAAGAACAATGATGTCCTTTAGCATGATGAGAGTAGGTGATATGAACAAGATTAGATATCTAACAAAAATGAGTTTCTGGGAGCAATCTATGCTTGCTCTAATACCATGTTAGAAGGTAGAGATTCTACAAAAACATGAATAATATCACATACACAAAGAACATAAAGACATAAGCAGATTAGCTAAGCACAATACAACATGTTATCATTTATGTTTGCTCGAACAATACATATACTGCCCACACAGTTGATCTGGTTTGTCCCTTAATGATACCCGGATTGAGAGTGATACCCTTCCAGTGTATGTGGTCAGTGTATATTCTGGATATCTCTAACAAGTGCTGCGTCGGAGTGAGCAGGGACGTCACCTCCAAACAAGGCAACAAGGGCAACTACAACTCCTCTTCTTCTTGTTCATAATCTTCTTATTCTACTTCGTCTCGTTCTTCTTCGTCTTCTGCTTGCATGGATATGTTCTCGTCTCGGTTGAATGCTCGTCTAGGCAACCTCTTGGATGGAGGCTGTTGCTTTTTCCCATAAGTCTAGCTGTATCCTCGAAAGTATAGCCCAATTCGTGGGTGATGCATGGGTCTGACCCAAAGAGAGGGAAGGAGGAAAAAGTGAGTGCAGTACCTGTGGGCAGTGGAAAGGCACAGCTCCATGTTTATGTGCTTCCAGACAACTGCCATTGATGCCTCATGTGCTGCGCCTCCCTTTAATAGTAATTTAGAAAAGAGGGGAATCATCAGCTGTACATCGTAACAGCAGCCCGCTGCTGGCTTCTGCTTTAGTCCTTCTTTTGTGTAGCCTCGACCTTTTATTGGTTTAGGGTTTCGTACAGTTGCTGCCCGATTGGTGTATCCCGATTAATCACTCTCCCCGAAAAGCTGCGACAGGATCAGACCTCTGGTGAGCCGAAAGGACCAACAGACATCGAGATGTCTGTTGCGTCTTTTTGGCAGAGGTTAGGGTTCCAACGTCATGAAGCTTCCATCTGGTTCATCCCATCGAGTGGGTAGTTGCCGGAGGTGGGGGCCGCAATTCTAGTTCAGTGCCTGGCTGAATCTGACAACTGGGGATATGGTGAGGGACACGCTTCTCCCATCGATGTTGCAACACCAGGATGATGCTTCAGATTGGAAACGGTGATCATGTCCCTCCCCTTCCACAACTGAAGCCCTAATTTCCAGCTGCATTGAAGCTCTTCTGCCAGAAATTCTGTTTGTTTTCTGATGCTAGGGAAGCATTTCTCTGTTCATTTGGGGTTTGGATATCTTAGGATATATGTTTTATAAAATGTTCCTGGATGGTGTTTCTCATACTTCATAAACTATCATTAGAAACATTTTTGTTAAGGAGAGTTATTATCGTCATATAATGCTAACAATATATCACAATTTTATGCACATAAAATTGTAGACTGTTTTTATGAAAAAGAAATGTATGCTTATCAAGATGCAGTGTGCAATCTGAATAAAGTTTGATTGAAGTTTGTTCAAATCTATTTTGGAAAACCAAAAGTCATTATTATTATTATTATTATTTAAAAATAAAAAATAAAAAAAAGGGAAGGAAGTCGAAGACGAGATTCAAAAGATTATATTGCTTATTTCCAAGTAATCTTCTTTGAGTTTGTGTTCGAAAAATATTACACTTGCAACATATATACATACATACATACATGGACACACAGATCTCAACATACACATATCTTACCAAAGTAAGAAATGACTTTATAAATGGTCACTAAAACAAGATGACATCAAAGTCATGGCTTCCCACAGAGAATTCCACAACTATTTTCTCACATGACCCTAATTTTCCTCATCATTTCGAACAGCTTTCCTGAACACAATTCCCAACCAAGCAAAGCCGTATCGCTCATCACTAGAATGAGAAAAGTTTTAGATGACCCGAATGAGACTCCAGTAGGGCCCTTGTAAACCCACATGGCCACAAAGCAGCAGCAGCAGTACCCTTAAAGTCAACAGCCTAAAGCAGGACCTTCCATGCACAAAGACACCATAAAGGCCATAAATGATTCACAATCCTGAGTCCCACTTGAGAAAACGGGGAAATAGAATCATAAAAGGAAAAAACTGAGTTACTAAAGTGTATGCTCAGGAAATGAGGTCGATGCAGATCTATCAGCAGAGGATGCTGAGCTCCGGTTTGCCCAGTTTATGAGAGGCAGATGGAGAAGAACCATGTGAGACAAAGCCAAAGGGAGCGATAGTCTTACACAGGAAGGGCATGTGTGGAGAGCATCGATAGTCTTAAACAGGAAGGGGGAGCTGCGCAGTGAAGTAGCTGGACTTGGAGGAGCAGCGACCTTTATTTGTTGTTTCATATTTACTGTTTAGAACGCAAGGGTGCAAGGTCTAGTGTTGCAAAAAACAAACACTGGGTAAATGGAGACTGTGGATGTGTGTTCCACGACTGCTACAGTTTGGGGTTGATGGGGCTTGTCGATCCACCCCAACGTGAAGCTCCACGGGCATATATATTTGGACGTGACGAGGCAGAGGCGCCCCTGGTCGGCTTTGGTGACTCGGGATCGAGAGTGGCGAAGACAAACTCTGACAAGGAAAATAAAAGGTTCAGTTGGTTGCTTTTCGTTGCAGTTGTTCATTCATCGTGAGTGTTGAGATTGACCAAGATTGCCTGTGTTGTGGTGCTACGTCACTGGTTCTGGAGTTTCCGTTTTGTCCAAGAACATTCTGTTCTCAGATGCGGGCAGTTAAAGATCACACCGTATATAGGAGTCACCGGAGTTCTTTATCATTCCAGCAAGTATCGGCAATCGTTTGGCCTATCGGGTCGCCTGAGGGAAATATATATATTGTAATGAAATATTATCCTCATCGATCAACTTCAGCTTGTGCCAATGATAGTCTTGTATTTGGACCCACTACTTGATAGGTTTTTCGAACTATATTTAGCCGATGCAGTAGCTGCCCCATTGTGCAAATTCAGGTTGCTGTTCGATTGCACCCGTACAAGTGGGTTCTTGTGCTTCTGATTCTGCTACAGCTGCGGTTTTGTACTCATGTTGCAGCGGTCGCATTGCATTTGCAGACTCGGCAATGCTTTGTTGAGCTTCGGGGCATGAGCTCGCCGTGTTCAATTTGACTGCAGTGACGCGTCGATGAGGTCCCGGTAGAGTAGGTGTCTTGCCTGTATATCGACAGAGAGTTGTTGTACTTGAGTCAAAGTTGATTGATTTTGAGTCTTCTACCATCAAGGTTTGCGTATATGTGTGGATGTCTTTCATCCTCAGGTTTTTTGGTATGGTGTGCTGTTTGCTTGTCCATTTCGATTCAATTAAAACAAGTGGCTAGGATATGTGTAAACGATTCGGTTTTGTATAGCATTGCGCTTGAGAATGTAAGAAGTGCGTAGCAAGATATTCACGTTATCAGAGCTAACGCAAGAATCTTCCTGCGCGACCGGTTGTAGTCTTTTGTGTTTGCGATAGCATTGAGCTGAGTGCTGTTACCGATCTCTAACTGGAGTGCACGTTGAGTTGTAAAGCAGGTGCTGCATTGGAGGCGTGCAACTAAGCCAGAGAGATGGCGGGCGGTTGCACGAAGCTCTCGTGCAATCGACCCAACCATCACCCTAATCATCGTCATTCACTGGTTGGTACCTTCTTTGAGGTCCCATAATGTTCCGCGCGCACTGTGATGTTGCCGTATTTCTCAATTTCGACTTGGTTGCCATTGTAGGAGGTGGGATTTATTCCCCGTGATGGCGCTTGGCAAGCTTCGTGTCTGTTCTAGACATTGATTTCATTAAACTAAAGTCCAAGCTCTCAATCCCCTTGCTGTGCGACTCCCTGTCATTATAGACATATAACGGTCTAGTCCCTGGAATGTTAGCTCTATCACCCATGTTTTGGAAGAACATCGCTCTAGGCTCTACAGAATTCCCTTCCCTGCAACAACATTATGGGTAACTTTGTCCAGAACCTTGGATTTCTTATAAGCAGAACAACCAGAAGGTTTTAGATGATTTTGGGGTGACAATATTGCACAAGTAGCAGAAATGCAAATGTTAATAGGTAGAGAAGTAAAACAGGTCTTTGTCAAGCGTTCGCCAATCGTGATTTTCGTAATTGTTGCGTGTCAATTTTCAGAGATAGTTTCCCTTCCATAGTTAAATTTACATACGATACACCAAGCTAGCCAAGCACAAATGAGCTAATAGGGAGTAGGTCTGCAAGTGAGGTCATCTCTGGCGGAATTGGGTAAATGATCAGGCGCTGACATGCGAGAGAATCTAGACACTGGATTCATTCTGTTGTGGCTGCATGCCTTACGCGAGCTCCTTTTGTCATTGCGGCGGCACCTACTTGTAGCGCAAGCTGGTTGCTTGCTTTCAATCTGCTGTTCGGTGGCCGTCTCACTGAGATGTCGATTGGCTGGCGTGCAGGAATATAACATCAGTTTCAACCGAATCTATCGCGCCACTTCACTGCATGGCGTATCACCCTTCGAGACCTTCTTTGTCGTTGAGCTTCCCAACGAGCCTCTAGATATCGACCAGCCAACCAGGTGCCCAGCAACGGAGGGCTGCATCATGGAGGTAGAGGCTTATTTCCATACCTGAAATTGAACGTTTACATTCGCAGGGAGCGAATCAGGACTAAACCTAGAACATTTTACGTTCTTGTGAAGGGTAGTTTGTTAGGCTATAAACTGGGTGGTTAATTGTTTATCCGTTGTTGTGACGTTTTTTGTAATTTCAGGATGGATTGACGTGGAAGGAAACGCTTGCGGGGACACTGTATGCTCAATTGAGCAGACGTCAATGGGATGGCATGAAGACGACGCGGGAGAGCGCGCATGGGCCCTTCCACAGTCGAATGCAACTTAGCTTGGGTGATTAGTACCTGTTCACAAATCCTAGTCCACCTAAATGTATAGTCTCAAGAATGCTAGAGGAATCTGCAGACTACATTTGGTTGGTGGGCTACTGGTGCAGGGTGCACAGATGCATTTGTACAATAGTCCTCTCTCGGTGAAATCCTGTTTCGACTATGTCTAACTGCATCAACACAGATTTCAGGCATAGTGTAGAAACAAGGTGGACGCAGGCCTTTGTGCATAGATTCGTTTAGAGGTACGTGTGAACGTGTTAATTACGTTTCTAGTACTGTGCAGGGAGGGCGCAATTTTCAGAACGATTAGAATAGAACTATTGCCAAGCATTTTGTTACAAAGCTCTCATGAGGTTAAAATCTTATCTTTAATATCTATTTTGTTCTGCTTAAAGCATTATAATGTTACTAGCATATTATCACAACCAACCAGTTTTTTGAAAAGTTTTGGTTATAATATGGAGCATGCTTAGCTACACCAAATTGGATGACACGTGTTTAGACCTTCAGTTGCAAAAGTATGAGACAAAAAATATCCAATACCATCATCAGAATACCACATGCAGCTACGGGATTGTACAAGTGACAGTAACTCGCCGTTTTGATTAGAGAAAAACTCAACTTAAGCAAACGCAGACGTATTCAAATAACAACATACTGGTAACAGATGGTAGCCTCTGTGTCTGCACATCCCTCTTGGCAAGAAATCGCGCCGATATACAAGTCTATCAACAAAAGCAGATCTCTTTACAATCGATTTCTATCTATAAATTAGAATATGTCCGACAGTGTCGGCAACTTGAACGTGCCCTTCTTGTGGAGGGGGATGGTGAAGGAGTGAATAATTGGAAGTTTGAGCTTCACGCCCACATCGAAATCGTAGTCAATGTCCCAGTCTGCTCCAATGTCGCGCATCAAGTTGACAAGGAAGCTGTAGGGGACCTTGGATCCCACTGCGATGGCAGTACTTGAATTTGCTGCAACTGACCCGTTGTGACCTACAGTGCCGGATGTGATCTCCCTGCAGAACGGCGCAATACAAATAATCAAATGAATCTTCCCTGGATGCAGATCGAGTTCGAACAAAAACGAGGAAAACAGGTCAAAACAAAAATTCAAGGATTCTGAAAGATGGAGCTCACCTATCGCCGCATCGGAGACGGTAAGTGATTTCAAGAATGGGAAGGTCATGGTCGTATGGATTGTTGATCAGCACATCGCTCTTGAGTCTCACGGAATCGCGAGAAATGTCATCGAGGTCCACGTCCGTCAAGTCAGCAGAGGGCTTCTCCATGTGGGCAATTTTGTCAGCCACCAAATCCTTAGCCTTATTCACCAAGCCTGCCATTCTGTCTCCGATTCCAACACTACTCTGGCAACAAACCTCTAATGAGATCGCGACGAACCCAAACTATCTACACAATGTGAAGTCGACCTATTCAGTGGTTTCCAAGCTTCAGATGCTGCATAACGAGTGCCTTGGCAGTCAATTAGAGAGCCAGAATACAAGCAAGAGATTTATAGCAACACATGTCCTAACACCTTGCAGGTCCCAGTATCGATCACAAGCCTCGCTTCCACATGGCGACTCACCATTGTTACAGAGAGTGTAACATCAATACAATACCACCGCACCTCCACCGTCATCCCACCCCAGACCTAAAATCCCGGACAGGAAGCGGAATTGACTTTCTTTCTTTACATCATTAACCTAAAAATATCGTAAAAGTGGCTAAATCGGAATCGACCTCCTGAACAGCACGATGCTTTGGATACAGAATAAGAGAATGTATCTGGAAGCTCCTCCAAATTTTTAATGTTACTGAATAGATTTCTCAGTTGTAGGACACGTTGCGTTGCAGGTGGCGTCTGTAGAGCAGGTGTTATAAAACTGTCCAAATGGCTCGTGGGCACGAATCCAGGTGGTCATGAGTTGTCTTGGCCCTGTGCTCTTGCTGGCAAGTTGATTGTGGATTTTATTCCAGAGTTTTCCTAGGATATGGACGGGAAGAGAGGAACAAGGCGCGAATAGTACCTCGAATTGTTAACTTGGCGAATCGTCATTTGACAGTTTCTCAGATTTCGGAAAGCAAAGAGGAAGAAATTGCCTTTAGTACGTCGAATTGTAGTCTCCGTAAACCTTTTAGTACTTTCAAAACCCACTTGAGGCACAGGGATTCTTAATATGATCCTGAGGAATATTTTCATATGAGGGCTCTAAGTTATGCAGAACCAGACACAGCGAAATCACTAAGAAATTCCTAAGATTACTCGCTTGGGCATGAGTTTAGAAGCGGCAGTAATCCGAGCAAAGCCTCTGAAGAAACTTTAAATAAAATAGCATTGGTGGACAAAATTGCAACGGAATTACCACTTCTATTACTTCTTAGCAACCAATAAAATCCCTTTCTTAAACCGTTCCCGTTAGGCTACCAAGTGTCCTCGAAGGTTTTCATTTACGTAATTTTTGTATGTACGACGAATCTATCCTTAGCATTCAGAGCCCAGCTTGGCTTTCCTTTTTGTTGTCGCGACGGGAGTCTGAGCTGCAGCTCAAAAGATTCACAAATGAGCATTGGTCTAAAAAAATTAGTCTCACTTCAAAATTATAAAATTCGGAATTAAAACCGCTGGAGTAGTGCAACACCAGGATGTATGAAGACTGCTTGATGAAATCAACGAAAAACATTGTAATTTTTGAACCTGCATAGAAGAGACCTGTACTTTCTTCTCTTGAAGCGAGCGTCTGCAATCAGTCTCTCCAGTCGGACGAAACTCCTCTGCTACATCTGTCGTTTCCTTCGCTGCCCTCAACGGTTCAGCAACTTTTGACGGCGTCGGCTTCTTGGTTAAATCCGATATAAGGTACTGAAGCACGCGTATTTCCTCATCCATTTTCATGAATATCTGCTTCTTCGTTGCCGGATCCTGATTTGGTGGGGCATGAATACGCTTGGCTTTTGCTGCACACCGTAGCGTATGAATACTCTCTTGGAAATCCTGCCCATTGGAATTTTGCAAAGTTGTTTCCACTTGTCAAAAGAAATAGTATTTAGGGACCAAATGTTTACGTTTCCACAAAGGGAAGAAAATAAGAATTTTTTTGTACCTGCTCAGCAGGCGAGATATTAGCCACCAAGTAAGTTTTGCTGTTCTCAGAAAGAGATTCTCGAAGGAGCATTGTCAAGGCGGAGCTTCGATAAGAAACAAATTTCCCATTCGACCTACCATTCGGCAGATTCGTGAACATCTGCCGAGGTACAGATTACAGTTTGATTAATTTCGATACCATTTTACCATTAAAGAGTATCAAACTAAAGAATTCGCCTTGATAAAGACAGATTGGTTGGAAACACACGTCGTTGAGCTGCGCAAGTGAGCGATTGATGTACTTGGATTCATAGGTTCTTTCAGCTGAAGGCTTCTGACCAAGGGCCATCTTCTCGCTACCTGCACGCTCCAGCACGCCAGAACACTTGTAAGACTTAATAGATTAACAAGCTGTCCTACATTTAAGTTTTTCATAGCTAATACAATTTTGAAAACTTTGCTCTTGAATGATAATATATCAGTATTGGGCACTCCAACATGTCATCAAACTGCTTATGGGCAACACAAACCTGAAAAATATAAATGCTCAAAGTCTTACAGCTCACTATGCAAAATTCTATTTGAGAGGTCTTTGTGCAAATGACAGCAACAGTTGACAAGAATGAAATATGGTACGAATTCTCGCCTGCAAGATCCACCATATTAATATGGCTCACGCTCGTGTGTTGTGATTTCTCATTTGTCTGCAAATGATTAACCAAAAGCACCTTAATTTTTTACATGCGCAGACTTACACCCAAAGACTCCTGTACAATGTCGAAGTTTCAAAGGAAGAAGTCTCGAGAATGTTAAACAAGATGGTTTGAAGAAAGACATTAATACTCTGGTAGAAACGTTCAGTCGCAAATCTAAAAACAGGAGAAAATAGCAAGGCTAATAATAGACTGACCACCTTCCCCAAACACACTATTTCCTAAGCACTTCCAGAATCTTATATCCGCAATTCGGAAGCCTGAAACAACCTACAATGCGAGCGGACACAAACTGAACACCTTTGTAATCTTGATCGTAAAGAGCGTGTGACCACGACTGGATAGCCTAGCATGCGAAATTGTCGACCCCAACATCCTATTCGCCGCTCCTAACTTCAAAAGTTTGTCCATCTCCTCATGGGCTGTTACAACCTTCCACCTAGGGCTTTCAACATAAGTACCTGCCAACCAGAAGAGTATGACCCCTTCAGTCTTGACAACTAAATAAATCAATGTCAGAATAGGAGACTGGTAGTACTCTACAGCTACATCCCGCCAGTTTAGCGAGGACTGTGATTGATAAGCAGTTCAAGCACAAATAGCTGTAACTCAATTCAATTTTTTCATCTTAAAACAAATTGAGTACCCGTTTCAGGATGCTCCCGAACCCGCAATTGGTCTTTGACTTGCCCATGAAGGAAGAAGCTTGAGCCTCCCCCATCTATGAGCGGCAACTCAGTGCATCTTAAGCTGCAATTCACTCCAGATTCTTCTGCTGTGTGTTCAGCTTTCTTGTCAACCAATAGGTCCCTTACCTTTTCCTGGTAGATCTCAAGGTAGCTCACCTGGACGTTCCACAACCTGTTTGTGATTTTCCCCTTATGTATGCAAAACTTCGATTCAAAACGTGTTTTGTCATGTGAAGCATATTTTGACTAATTTTATAATTTCTTTTTTAAGAGAACAGGTCATGTTCAAAGGATATAAAGGCAAGAGAAATATTAGAGGACTCTTTCTGTAATATCACTAATGGATTCTCAAATCGCATACCAGTAAGTCACAAAAAGAAATAAAAGTTAAAGAAGAAAAATGGAATATCCAAATGTTGTTTTAGATACAAAATAAATCTACTAAGCTCCGTTCATTTCTGTCGTGGAAAAAAATTGCACCTGAATGGTGAGGTGGACACCGCTACTTTGATCGTCTTGAACACGACGCATCAACTCATTCACAATCCTAGGCACCTATTTGACCTTCCAATATATCAATTTCAGTTCAACAGTCCAGTGGAATTCAAGTTTTCTCATAATATTGCCAAGGCAAAAAATAAGTTAAATTTATAACGAAAAATGAAATAGAAAATAAAAATAATCTATAAATTAATGTCCCCAATTAATCATGTCAAAACAAAAGATGAGACACAAATGTGCCGTTGATAAACTGCACATAACCTGGAGTGTGTACAAACATTTTGAAACCTAGAGATGCGTAGAAGTGTCCAATTGAGGAATTTAAACAATTTAACTCACTAGACCTCGGCCGCAAGTTGTACCGTCTCCCACTATCGTGTACGTCTTGCCAGATCCCATTTGCCCGTAGGTCATAATCTGAACAACTGGAAGTTAGCTTTGTTTGATCTACCGCTTTATTTTCATAACTTACAACCTATTGGAAAGGACCAGATTGAAGGATGTGCTTCAAAGGACAACACTGCCGGTTCTATATGAGCCAAAACTGCACAGAAAACTCTGAGAATCTTCTTCCCTACAACATCGATCGGAGTATAACAGTTGAAAAGAGACAGTCACGACATTCCAAGCGTGCCACTGTTCCTAAAAGGTTAGGGACTGATGTATGATGACTGTGACCAATTCTATGCATGACGAGGAGTCATACCGTAGTATTGAAACCGTCCAGTGAATTTTCCACACAAGGTCTGCCAAGAATTTCAAACATACATCTCTGAGACTCCTCCTTCCGCTGTCGATTACCGCGAGGTAGAAAGCTATCGTCCAATGCGTTATCCACGTCAAACTGAGACTCCACTTTGGATTTATTCATGGGGTTGCCCTGGCGTAGATAATTATAATCCTTCACAACCACTTTGTTCTTTTGAGAGCACAATACCTGCGAGGCAAACAGAAACTATGATCAATGTGGAGCTAGATAACATCTTCAACAAAGCAATCCAGTTTGAACCGAACCCAAGCAACCAATTCGCTGGAAGGGCACCTTCCTCGGTAAAATTACGCTCTATCAAAGAGTAAGATACTTCAGAAGCATATTCAGACGAATAGAATAACACCTTAATCCTCAGTTACCGGGAGCATACTGGGAAAAATTCCTATATATTTGAGAAGTGTGAGACCTGTTTTAGGGGGCACACTTTTTCGTGTTCGTTAAAAGGTCTCATCCGCACACACACACTCACCTGCGAGTAAATTATCCAGAAATTAGACGAAAACATAAGCCTGCTTAATCTCACACCTTTACAATCTTTTCTACTTTGCGACGAGGTTGAACAACGGACTTACGAGTGGCTTACTTTGCCATTTTGATTGCCGGTGGACGAATCCGCTAACTTCGGGGAGGGGATTTCAGTAATCGGCTCGGTCGACAAAGTTCGGATGCGTTCGTCGACAAGTAACAAATTACTGGGCAGTGTTTTCACCGCGTAGCAATCATGATGCGGATGTACCTGTTGTGCGGTCTTGTTCCTCAAAGGCACATTATCCCCTTCTAAATCGATCTTAGAAACTGTCTGAAAAAGATGCTTATTCGAATCGCAGCTACTCTCAGACTCCACCGTACTGCAATCAAATTCACATGAAACCCCTCGGACAAATACTAGGTGCTCTTGGAGGTGCGTGGCAGATTTGGGCGGAGCTGTGTTCGGCCTCATGGCATGGAACACTTCAAGTTCTGGAAACTGACGTTCATCTCTGTTAGCCCACTCAGCTGCGATTTCCTTTCTTGAATTATCCTCTGTCAAAACCTGTAGGAAGTTCATGCACTCTTGTAGATTTGCCTCCAATCCCTTTTCAATATCTGTTCAATCGCAAATCAAATCGCAGGGAAGAGAGATAATTACTTCGTCTTTTCTGTTTTTGTTTTTGGTTTTTTTGGTGTGTAGTTTACTGACCATAAGCGCGATTCTTCCGACTTCGGACAGCAGTGACCCTGTTTCTCTGGCTCCTAAAAATTGGGTTTCTTATTATTAATAAGAACGATGTGATGTGTATGGTTCTTGCCTCGAATAGTGGCGAGAGTACTTATTTCTGGTTCTTTCCCGTTTCTTTCTCTGGTATTTTCATCAACCACGTTGAGTCCTGGTACAGCAATCCCCGACAGAATCTGACCATTAACCACATTCAATTATCATTAGAACCTTTGAAATGCTCTCCGATTCATCTCCCTGAAGAACATAGCAATAAATGTAGCTGTAACGTGATTTACATACGAAACAGGAGCGTAAGCGCTACCACACTGAGCAAACTTTAATTCTCCTCAAAAGGGTTTTGTATCTTTGTAGTAATCATGCAATGGTATACGATTAAATGCAGTTTACAAAACACTTGTATGCATCCGCGAGACAAAAAAATAAATTCGGTGACCATCATGCATATATGCGCCAAACATGCAGGAACATTACTGTGAACTAACAGTGGAAGCAAAAACAAATACAGGGAACATCACAGACCCTTTACCTCCATGTGTGAAACACCCGCAGACGAGAAGTTAGCAAATGCCGGATCTACGTCCCAGAGCTCGTGAAAGAAAAAAAAATCTACTGACACCACTCAGTCACATCTCTCCTCAAAACATTAACCCGTGAGCATTTCAGAGTACTGCAGAATGTGAACGAAGACACAGCGTGATGAAGACGACGCAAACCAACACGAGGTTGTTAGCAGAACAGTCTGTGCTTAAATTGTCTCTCTCTGCCATGCCACTAAACCCTAATTTACTGCGTTACTGCGATCGAAGTAACAGTGAGCGATACAAGTTGTAATGCCTGGAATCGAAAAAGTCGGATGCAAATCCGGCGGGCTTGAGTTGAAGCTCAACATCCATCGATGGGAGTGCAAAGTATTATTCACGTGATGGGGGAGGTAGTTGGTAGTTGAATAGGTTCCATTCAACCGTCTCACTCGAGCGACCTCTAGACGCCTACCGCGGTCGTCCGTCCACACATGAACTGACTGGTCTTTGACGACACGGTTGCTAAAAAGCAACTTTATCGCTGCCTTTCGCTTTAGCACAGTGATAACTTGAAACTTTTTATTTTTTTAAAGCTGGCATGAGTGAACAGTTTTGTATATTATGGGTGTCGTGGATATGCATGAACTCGTGGCATGTTCAATTCCTTTCAAGCTTCGCTTCAAAATTCAACCTTTGTCTCTACATTCTTTTTGTTTAGATTTTGTTTATTTTTAAATAGTAAAAAGTAAAAAGAAATTTTTAAAAAATATGTTGAGTGGATGGCAGATTGTTGTGGCAACAACAAAAATTGTGGTGGCATCAGCAGTATTCTAATAAAATAATAAAGTACCAGATAAATGAATAGTTTTAAAATATTATAACAGAAGTTACATATCTATATATATATATCTATATAAATATATAAATCAATTGTGAGAGAAATATATAGTATAATGTAACATTTTTAAAATGTAAACTCTATGGTTCTAAGCAATCATTGATGTTCTCGTTTTTTTAATAAATTTTTCCATATTATAAATAATGTATATTCTCTTTTTTTTTATATTTTAAAATTTTTTAAGGAAAAATATTAAAACTTCAAACTGAATTTCATCAAGAATTATAGTTTAAAATTTTCTAAATAAGATTATGAGTATTTACTTAGCAAAAACTATACTATAATTCTATTAATATTTTATTTGAAGAATAATATATGCTTCAATAATTGAACTAAAATCAAAATTGTTAGCATTGTGCTATAAAATATTAAACTAAAATTAAGATGCACAAATAAGTGAAAAATAATTACTTTATAAAAAGATATATTTTCAAAAAGTATATATTAAAACTATTTCATCTAGTTACAAAATATATCTAATTAGCATTCACTTATAAATTCTATCTGTAAATATTTTTTATCTCTCAACAAGAGAAGATATAATATTGCTATTTTATTTTTCTATATTTTTACTAAGCACTATCTGAAATTTTCGAAAATGACTAGAGTAAATTATAGTTGTTATAGAATGTCTAATGAATCAAAGAAATATAAAATCTTCATTCTTTCTCACTGTAATACTCTTTTTAGGTTCTTAAATCAAATTTTATGATGTATAATATTGAATTTTTGTGATTACTAAAAATCTAGATTAATTTGAAAATTCAACAGTTACGATTTTAATGAAACTATTTTAACTTAAGATTTTATTTTAAATAAATTTCCTAATATGTTCATAATATTGATACTGATTTTATATATATATATATATATATATATATATATGCACATTATTGCTGTATATTAAAAATAAAATAAAAATTGGATTCTATCTTTGAAATTCCTTCATTGACTAAATATCTAATAAAAAAGAGTCACCACTAAGTTCTGTTTATTTCTTGCTTCTCTAAATTTCAATTGATATGTGATTGGTTGAATTTTTTGAAATATTCTCATTTGTGATTGTTTGAAATAATTGTCAACCAATATGTGAAATCTATTCAAACTTTTTGAAATATTTGGTAAAGAGTATGAAAAAATATTTGGCAAAGGAAATAAACAAGATATTTAAAAGAATTCAGCCAATCACATATCAAATTTTCACAATACTGTTGATGGAATTGTAGTATTACAAAAATATCAATGGTAAAGATTTATATTTCTAATAAAATAATTTCAGGACCCAACAATTGTTATCTTACTAAATAGTTCTCCTCTCTTATATCTTATTAATATATATATTGTATTGATGAAACTTACAAATAGTTTGTTGTTTCATAATACTTCTAATTATAACATAAAAACTAAAAAGGAGTTATAAAGAAAAACATTGGTAATAAAATTTAATTTTCATAATAAAATGCAAATATAAAACAAATAATTGATCAATGTATTAAAAATAGAAAACATAAATGACACGATTATCTATTTTAGAAAACTTGAAGTTTATTATATTACTAGCTTTCTTGACAGAAGATATATATTTAATTAAAACTAATTAATCAGCAAGAAAAATTAGAAAAAAAAGATGTTATTTTAACCATATAGAAGGATTATATGTTAGAACACTTAGTTGCAATTAAAGGCGATATAGATGAAGAGTTTTTAAACAGTATGGAATGTTATATAGTGGTCATTAAAAAAGAATTGTAGTTACTGTGTGATACTATCCAAATCACAAGAATTTGCAAATATATTTCTAGTTCATATCACAAGCTTATGCTTCTATTAAAATTTTATTATAGTTTTATTAATCTTTGTAGCATTTTTCAATTTATTATTTTATAATACAATTTTATTTACCTATAATTATGATTAAAATTTTTTATAACTTTTTCTCTCCATGTTTTAGAATCCTCGTTAAAATTGGATTTCTGTATTATATCTTAGAAATTGATAAATGTTCTTTGTGTAATTCATGTATTTTTTTCAATTTGCCGTCAATCAATTTATTTTTAAGTATCTCTTGGCTTTATAAATTAAACTTCTATCAAACTTGCATTTTCTTGTAACACATAAGTTACACAGCACAATGTGTATAATCACAATATTCAGGATCATTCTCAAAGACACATCAATATATTTCAATATTATCTTCAGTACATCTATCAAGATTTTAAGTAATCTTTCTACATACATATAAATAGAAGATGAAACATGATTCTAATTTGTCTCATATGGTTGCAAATTTTATTGGAGTCTTTAAATATGTTGTATATTAACGTCTTACTAGATAGACAATATTTATAATCAATTTATATGGCAGATATTCTTCTTTTATTATAAAATTAATTTTCTCTTGATTATTAACATTCAATCCAATTTTGAAATTTGCTTGCCAATTCAAAAAAAAAAAAAAATAAATTGCTATCTTCTATGGTTCCAAAGGTTTTTCCTCACAAAATTATTTTTGATATTTTTATTATTTTTATTTTTTAATGGACAGAGAAATGCGGTTTAGGTGAGAACGAAGGTTCAAAATAGAGAAATACAATTAAAATAAAATTTTCCACCTAAACGAGAATAATTAGAATTGGTGCGCTCCATTTTCATAGCTACCTCTCACTGTACACTACCCCAGAAACTAAAGCTTCCGAATAATAGTTCATCAACCGCTATAAAATTCTTCATAAATTTTTTAAAACTACGACTTTTCAAAGTTGACTTCTAGACATAAAACCCGCTTGCAAAATTTCCAACTTATTATTATTATGATTATTCTATTTGCAAACCAGCTGATAGAATTCCAACCCTGAAGTTCTTCCGAAGACAATCCTACAGAATCAGCCGGCAAGCAAACTGGGTGTCATCACATACCCGGGTGGTTCTGGATCATACACGGGATGGAAGAGGGAGAGGGGTAGGAGGGGTAATGTTATCCGGGCGTCGGTTGGGTTGATATTCGGGTTTAATCCAGGATGGGATAAACTACCAACTGTGGAGACACACACTGCGGAACCTGTTGATGACGGAACTTGTTGACGCCACAAACTCCTTGTGTTGAAGGCTCCTTTTTTCCCCGTTCTCCCTCTCTCCATCCCTCCCTTCTTGCTGCAACACGAGCCAGCTGAGACTGAGCTTGCGTATGGTGTTTGTTCATTTATGCATTTTGCAATTGGTTGTAGTTCAGGAGAGCTGAGGGTAGAGTTTGAGTCGAGCATGTTGAAGGGGTGAGGAGGTGAGGAACGACGAACAAGGGAAAGGGAGGGGGTGAGCCTTTTCTTCATGGAGAAGGCTGTGTGCGCTGCGGTCCAGGCGCCCGCGAAGGCGTGGTGCAGCAGCGGGAATGTAGTGTTGCGGGAGGTGCGATTTTGTAGGTTTAGGAAGGCGAGGCGGTGCGTCGTGGGTCTTAGGAGAGTTGGCCATGGTTTGGAGCGGAGGCAGCTGTGGATTGGCGCGGTAGAGGGTGCGGGGTCGGGGTGTGGATACGGACATGGCCAGCGGAGGGTGAGGAGTGTGTTAGTTGTGGCGGCGACGTCGAAATCGGTGGAGGGCATGGCTGTGGACGAGAGGAAAGGGAGCAGAGTGGAGATTGGGCGGAGTTTAGAGGAATTGACGGAGGGGATTGGGGGGGACAAGGAAGGGAGGAGATTAGTGCAGGCGATGCACGAGACGGCAAGAGTGATTTTGGCCGAGTTGGAGGAGCAGAAGTTGCTTACTAGCACGTCTTGGTTCCCCTCCAAGTGGTTTCGTATGGATAATAATGCGTGGATGAAGTCTCTATCCTATCAGGTTCGTCGATTGTATTGGTTTTTGTTTATTTTGATTAATTCTGTACCATTTGCAAAGGAACTTGGTGGCTTCATAATTGCCTGGTGATATTAGTTATCGAACGGGCGCACATGAGCAATTAGTTGACGGGAGCTTTGCACTGTCTGGATTGAGCAGCCCTAATTTCGCAGGGTAACTGGCTGTTTGGGAGACAGAGCAGTTGGTTTTCCAGTAAAGACTCGACTAGGTTTTGGAAATTGTATCGATTTTGAATGGTGAGCAAGCTTTAGCACTAGATAATATACAGGGCTGATAATGAAATGGAAGATAATACAAACTTCTCTGGAAAAATCTAAAGGTTTTCGGGAGAGGATTTTCGTCTAGATTCTACTTTCTCCATTCATGATAGAGTATCTGCAAACAACAGGGTGACGCTGAAGTAATTATCGGCAAGCGACAATAGAAAGTTTCTTCTTGTCTGTGACAGTAAGAATGCTGGATTCTAATCTTCTGAGTAAGTTATCTTTTACAAGTGTTGAGATATAGTTTGGTTCTTTGACAGGCTGCGGTGCACTCTCTCCTTCAATCAGTTATTGACATTGCTGCCCGAGGTGAGGGGAAGGATAGAAGTACCCATGTGTTCGTGCAGCGCAGGTTTGTCTTCTTAACAATTGTATCAGGGTTTTTCGAATGAATACATTTAGTGCTGCTCAGACCTGACTTTTACGTGTTCCTATTCGACATTTTGTATTGGAGGCAGTGGCAAGTGTTTCCTCACTTTCAAAGACTAGAAAGGGTTTGGAGACAAGGAGACATATATTCATGCCTCTGTCTCCCTTCGCATACACGAGTAAACATATTTGAATCTTGAAGTAGCACAAATGATAAAGTGGATACCTTATTTTCTTAAGAATGCGTGGTTCCCTTTTGAAGTAGCATGCGAAATGTTTTTCGTTGTTGGGTGCAGGCTATTGGAGATATCATCCCCGCTAGAAGACTCTATCAGACATGAGTTATCATCCAGGGATCCTGCTGCTGATGACTGGCTTTGGTTGAAACAGCTTCCACTTGCAACGTCAAATTTTGTCAGAATTCTGGAGGGCGACAATCGCTTCAACATCACTTCCACGTACATATTTCCATACCTCTGTCATTATAATTACAGATGACTGTGAAAAGCAGTGACTGCTACATGTCTGCAAAAGATCACAGCTCGATATCTACTTTGATATCTCTATGATATAATGTTATTGTAATTTGTCCCTCTAAAAAAAAAATTAATATCTTGAAAGAATGATTTTATTAGCGATTTCATTTTATTCGAAGTTATTCTGGAGCTGAAAACTTTTCCAGCTTAATGAATATGTGACGAGGCGATTGTACTGGGTACCCTGCTTGACAAAGAATTACATGTCCTTGAAAAGAACTAGATAGATCTCTCTTGTGCTCCGCTAGACAATTTTAACCCTGAAGTTCTGTGTATTTCGTATGTCATAGGGATGATGCATCAAAGCTGTCTGATGAGAGTGATGTGGAGCTTTTGAAATTGGCCATCAGCACCACTGCCGCATTATTGCTTCTTGGCTCCGCCCCAGTTTCGAACCCTATATTTTCTTTGGTTCTTTTGCAAAGAATCTCTCATCTCATGGAGAAGCTACAGGAATTCATTCCAATGAACCAGGTCTATCGGTTCTGCTCGGATACTGGATTAAAGCGGCAATTTTTGGAAAATTTTGGTTCTCGAGCTGCGGATGATAAGAAATGGCGGGACGCCGCGGAAGGAGAGTTCTGGGTATACCTTGTGCATCAGCTTCTGCGGGAAGCTCTTATCAGGGAGGGTGTTAGGTTAAGACTTAAATCTCGAGACCCTATTGAGGTGAGCAGCTTCGAGCTTAATATAAATTTAACATCACTGATTACATTAACTGTCAAGATACACTTTCATTTTATCTTTCAATCACGTCCTTCTGAATAAGGTATGGGCAGGATATTTGTGGTCTTGCCACTTGCTTCAAACCAAATGTGTTATTTTCTACTGGAAGAGTATGGCTGGTCACTTCAGTTTCTCGTACTTTTAGTCTGACATGTGGGTGGTGTCTACAGGTACTTGAAATGGATCTAGCGGTTTTCGGTTTTTTTGCTGTTTTAGGAAGAAATACTCGAGCTTACTTGGCATCTAAAGGTGTTAGCGACTCAGAGGAATCTGTTGAAAGTCTACTTAGGTAAGCATATGAAAAAGCCATGATTACCCTCAATGGTTTCTATATTGGAACATGATGCATGAAATCTCTTACTGAAATCGTGATGTTTCTTTACTGCAATCAGTATCCATCGATTTCTTCGGTTTTCAAAATGAAATATCTTGGTTTGTCTGGTGAGTATTGGTATTTCTAAGCGAAACTTTTGAATTAGGTATATGGAAGGTGGTAGCGTGCTTTTCTACCCCCAATTGGCAACAATACCCGTCTACCAACTCTTTATTGAGGTCAGTCTCGTACAGGCATGTCATTTTTGTTGAGGGTATACCAGTAAAGCTGTTGTGTTCTCGGCTACTTGAACTTTACAACGAGCTTTGTTTGCTGTAATAGTCTTTTCCGGTTTCCGAGTTCGAGGGTCAATTAAGGGGCTTTTCAATACTTGGCTGTGTTTTTAACCAAATATATTTTATCACTTTGTAAGGACTTCAGAATTTTGCACTGGTCCATGAAAACATGGCCTTCAAAAGGAGCGGACCACAGTATTGGCTGATGAAGGTGACTTGGCGCTCGTGCGTATGCAGGTAGTTTGCGAAGAGATGGACTGGCTTCCATTTTATCCAGTGACTACTGCAGTTATAAATCACGGAGCTCACGAAGAGAATGATAAAGTTAAGTCTGAAGTTGGAAAGGTAGAGAAGCTGCTGGCAATAGCCGTAGCTGCTCAGGTCTGCTCGATATGGCTTAAGAGCTTTGTCGAGCACAATGTGTGGATACGGCAACCAGAAGGCGTTCGAGCTGCAACATTCCTTTCGAAAAGGTAATATTGACTTGTGCTGTTAGTTTTTGAACAGTATGGTGCTGAACATTGTTCCTTGTGCTATTACCGCTGGGTTTTGACAGCACACTGCAAAAAGTTGAATCGGAGCCGTAACATGTAGACAATCTTGTCGTGTTGTCTATCTGTGCAGCCAACAGCGCCTCGAAGAGTGTAACGAAGTTTACGAGCTTGTGAAGCGTAGTAGAAAAGATGATAGCCTTTGGTAAGTTTGTTGGCTTCTTCATCATCATCCCCTGAACCTTGTATGTGATAGTTGATTGCAGCCCCAATTTATGGAACCTTGTGACCTAACACGTCTTATTTTAGAGTTATTTTCTCGCTATAGTTATGCATAGCGTTGAGAAACACCCGTTTAGTTGCTTATTTCTTACTCCTTGATAGTAATTTGAAGTTTTGACTTTCTTGGGTGTGGCTTGTTACTTACTCTCTTGGCATGATTTTTATCAAACAACTATACTTTTTTTTGTGTTACATAAGTTGAAGGGGAACTCCTTTGGATTAACATACTTGTTTGTAACCTTTGGCTTATTCCATTGCAATTACAATGGAGATTCTGCGGGTTAGGAATTTAGATAAATGCTAATACATTCATGACAACATCTTGTTCATGACCTAAGTTCAATTATTTTCTGCTTTTGAAACAGGAATGGAGTAGCTGAAGGGGGAAACATGAACGGATCTATTTATCAAAATTTGCAAGAGAGGTGTGCAGAGGAGGCCAGTACCAGCGGGGCCGACAGATTTGGTTCAGATTTAGAACCATTAAGTACGGATGGTCAGCTTGCAGTAGAGCGCAAAATTTTACATGAGGTGGATCAACTATTAAAAACCGTAGACAAGGTGGCTGAATGCTTTCTTCCCGTTGTTTTTGCTGGGATAGATTATATTGTCGTCACAGGCTTATTGAATCCGAACAGTTCTGCTTAGCCTGAATTGTGCAGTGCTTAATCATTTATCCTGGGTCACTCCGTTGCCTCATCTCAATGTACAGTTTCACACGTCAGTGTTGCCTTCTTTTGTGCGAGGCTCCTTTGATTGCTACGATCTTGAAGACGATTCAACTGTGTTCATGGCTTTCTCAATGTTTTGGAAACCCAATCTGACATGTTTGGTGCAGGAAATGCAATGCGTGGATATTGCCTTATCGAAATTGGAATTGCTGGTCAAGGAGTCTGAGATGACTGACTCGGCAGAAAGTGGACGACTACGCGCGGATCTGGATAAGATCAGGTCTCTGAAACAGGATGTCGAAGTTTATAAGGCGTCTCTCAAGTCTAAAGCGGCTGCGAAGGAAATGAGGATTGTTGAACTTGAGGTTGGTGATGTAACCTGGGGTGCTATTGTAGTTTTTTCTTCCTCCATTTCACATGATGGTCGTCTTCTAATTGTTCTAATGTCAATTTCATCGCATCCTGGGTTGAAACCATGGTTTGAATCTATACAGCTAAACTTTGTGCTGATTTGGTTTCACATCGGTTTGCTCGGTTGGTTCCAAATGCTGAGCAGGAGATGGATAATAGTAGGAACAATCAAGTTCGCAATTCGGGAACCACTGTAGACGACACGAGTTTGCAGTTTCAAAGGTACTTTGATTTTAAGTTGCAGTATATGAATCAGTTTTTTGTGGTTTCAAGAACCCTCCTTCTTTAACTTCTATATTTTATATATGAAAACTGTTGCAGATTTTAGATCAAAGTTACGAGCTTGGTTGGGATAGAATTTGAAGTCATGAATTTTTTCTGACCGCTACAGTTGGATGTCTCAGGAATCGCGAATTTTCAGACGTAGCAAACAAATATGTATGTTTCTGCCCTGTTCATACATTGCACCTGCTTAACCATGTAATGATTAAGTATTCTACGTCAAGTAGTTTGCCTAATTCGTTTTAAGTTGTGCGTGCGTTTTGAAAAGAATTATTAGGAGGACAGTGTTTTCTTTGCAAAATTGACAATTCTTGCAGGTAAGGTTTCTAATAAGTGACTTGACGTGGGCATTCAGGACGAGAAAACTGTAGAGGCAACTATTTTAGATTCAAAGATTGTCAATACATTTGAGCGGTTGATGACAGAGTTGGCTGAGCTTGAGGCTCGCATTCAGCAATCTGCTGCTCAATCAGCCTCTCTACGGGTAAAATGTCTTCAGTTTTTTATTTACTTTCAAGTAGTCTTTTCTGAAATTGAGATGAAGGGGTCAAATTGTTTTATGTAGTGACCTGTTTATTTACCTATTGTTTAGAATGAAAAATGTAGTCTGATGTCGTGCTTGTATAAGATATTGATGGTTATTTACTGCCTTTCTAGCAACTTGAATTCTGAATCTCTTCATGCTACAGTCATTGTCACAGGAGGAGTGGAAGAGGGCATCTGTATATGATATTGCCACAACAACTGCCTTAGCTAGAATAGATGAAAATGTGGATCTGTCTGATTATGGTTTCTTCAGAAAATCGATTGAAAAGCTGAAAAATGCTAGCCTTGTAAGATCTCATACACTCCCATCAATACTGTTTGGATGTTTTTGACCGGGTAGTCTTACTTTCTTGAAGTTAGTCTTACAAGGTTGAGCAAAACTAGTTCATTGGTAAACTCGTTCTCGTTTGTGCTTCCATCTGCATTGCTAATTTATGGATTCCTTTTTATACAGGATATATGGCGGGGCTCATGTTTGTTGGGTACGGACGTAGGAACCTCTCTGGTTCTTCTAAGGCGGAAAGTGTTAGGTCAAAAACTGACCAGCCGCGAGAAGAAGATATTGAAACGCACAGTTACCGACATGGCATCTGTTGTACCCATCGGCATTTTAATGCTCCTGCCTGTAAGGATTTTGAGGATCTGGAAATTTCAAGCGAATTTCAAACTTTTGAATACTCTTTTTTGATTTCGCTATGTTTCCATCGAACGCTTCAGTGCACCTCTGCAGCGAAAGAACCCTAGTTGGTACCTTGGGTGCTGTCACATAAGAAGCTAGCTAATCTGCATCTGACATTTGTGATTGACAAACAAGTTCTGGTGGGCTCTGCAGGTAACTGCTGTTGGCCATGCTGCAATTCTAGCTGCGATCCAAAAATATGCTCCTGGTTTGGTAAGTTCTTCATCTCTTTAATGATGGATGCTCCAGAGTATTTGACTGATATTTGCAGTGCACTGTGAAAAGCAATTGAACTTAACATCAAACATCCCGCTGCATGTACTTATCGTTCTGTTGAAGGAAGGAGGCCCTTGGAGACTAGGTTTTCTTTTGATGTCTAGGTGTTAAGCTGTTTGCTTTACAAATTTTGATCGACTGCAAAGTATTTCTCGCAACATCGATAACCTGTCCATTGACATGGAGCTGCAGATCCCAAGCGCTTATGGACCCGAACGATTAGACGTATTAAGGCGACTGGAGCAGCTTCGGAAAATGGAGCCGGAGACTCCAGAATCAGCTGATGTGTCCTCTTGAAGAAATCTCGACGCCCCTTTTGGCGAGGAAGCGGCATGAACAGGAAACGGATGAGTGCCAGAACACATTTGAAGATGTACACGTATTGAGATTTGTTATTACAACAAGATGCATCTTGTTACCTTATCATTGCTATTCAAATACAAAACCCTTCATTCTTTTGGAGGTAGTTTACTTAGTGCTTCTACTAATTGTGATTCTTAATTTAGTATAAAATGGTCAAACAACAAATCACTACTTGTGTACCATTACAGTGTACATGATAGAACAAAAGAAACCACTCAGGGTAAATGTACCCCATGTGCGAAATTCATTGGTCTATTGTTGTCTTGAAACGTTCTCTCCTTATGGAATTCACCTCCGCAAAGCTTTAGTTTATATCATTTCAAGCTTACTAATGTATTTAAGTAGAGTTGGGTTTCAGAATATTGTGTCTCGGTGCTACAACAATTGGAGGTTCCTAGTCTGCCTCTGCTGGCACAGTAGGGTGATATCAACCAGATCAGCAGATACCAACCTGAAAGGAGGTACACAAATTCATCATCGAAAAGTTGTAATCTGAATTATTGGTTTATAATACTCTAAAGAGAACAGTTCCGGCATGTGCTGTCGTTCACTCGAAGTTGTCTTCTAAAAGCACGTTCTTATTGTCTGATTGCTACACGCAACCAGTCTATTTTATATATGCAATAGATCTCAGGTCAAATTGCTGCACCATTGGTACAGTCAGCTGTTGACTGTGTGTTACAACCATAGATTCTAGGTTATTGAATGATGTGTATAGACTGAACCCATAAGGGAGATTGTTTCAGCACTTGCTTCACAAGAATGTTGGTGGAGTTATCTTTACTCTTTGAGGGCATGCTGTGATTGAATTGTGTAAAAATAGAAATACAATTTCCTACAGAAAAAGCAATTTCTATGATTAAGTGCGTATGTAGTGATACAAAATACATTTATGGAAACGTTATACAACCAAATCATTCCATTGTTGTATTATCAATGCAAAAATATTGTCAACCATTCAATTTTGGAACAAAGATATTGGAGCTCATGCATTCAAACTTTTAATCGAACTGTGTTAAAGTATCTTTTGTGAAAAAAGAAAAAATGTGCATAGATTCATTCAAGGCAACATGTAAACAGATTTGGTTTTTGTGTAAAAAAAACATTGTGCATAAATCTAAAAATGACGTAATTGGAATTTGAGAAAGTAAATTTATTATTTTTGCAACTTTCATTTTTTGTTTAGAAATGAACAAAATTTAAATTATCATTAAATTAGAATCATATACAATGCTTTCACAAGAGATTATTTTGTGAGGAACATGTATTGACTGTATTATAGAAGGCAAGTTAAGCTTCAATAATGTGAAGGTCACACCTTGATATTCAAAATCACAAGATCATGTTTGTGTTCAAAGGAGTTTTTTAAAATGTAGGAAAATTAGATACACTGCAGCAACTCAACGCACTAAAATGATCATATCAACATGCAATGAAGTTGATATGATTTTGAGAGAAAAAAGTGACAATATATAAATAATTTTTTTACTAGTTTCTCAAATTGCTTCTTTTATGTGGAGAACTCAGAAATACTATTGAAGAACTAGGAAGTATGCAATGGTACATTAAAAAAGGCATTTGGATTCAATTAATTTACTGAGAATCTTTTTGATATGCCAAATTAAAACCCAAAGTTTCATGAAATTAATTTAGATATTACTAGATATATATTAAAACTCTGTAAATAGTATTATATCCAAAATTTATTCAAAGTAATTTGAATTTTTTTCCTGTTCTACTTGAATGCATTATTGTCTTAGCTGCAAGTTATAAAGAAATAAACACAATGGTCATGTCATCTGTATTTTCAAAAATTTAAATTTTGAGTGATTAATATCTATTCCTAAAATATTTACAAGTTTGTACACCTTTTACTTAAAAAAAAATTATTGCATAGAAATTTTTTATGATCAATGAAAGAATATACTTTATTTTTTTATTAAAAAGACATATAACAATTAGATCATACAACTTGAGCACAAGTAAAATCATGCACCTAATCATGAGCAAGCTGTCCAATGCCACTAAATAATAAATTCATGTAATATCTTGAATAATATAACTCAAGCACAGAATGTAATTAAGAAACTACCAAATCCTTGTTACATAAAATAATGTCACCATTCAAAACAGAATTTAATGATATTTTTGAATTGTAAATATTTATGAAGTATGTAAAAGGATTAAAAAAATAAAAAAATCAAATTTGAAAACTTTATCTGATATTGGCTAATAGTACGATCCACACCAAGTGAAGCTTTTTATTATTTTTTCAAATCTAAATACTTATTCTATTACATCTTACGTTTAAAGGCTTCTTGTCAAAAACCTAGATATAATTTCTACAAATATTTCTAAACAATAATCAGTTCAATTTACTATTAATTAATACAACAATATTTGGTGCAACAATCAAAGTGATAGCTACATGCCAATCATCATCATTAGGGGGGTTTCATCCATGATGAGATCTTGAAGTATCTAATGATATTTGAAATATCACTTGATATTTTACCAAATCACCCACTTTGCAAGGTGGGGGATTTTGAAATCCAAATATCAAAAGAGGGATGAGTGAAAATACCAAAAACTGTGTTGCTTGTTGTAACTCTCTTCCCTCTTCGACTCCACAACACATTGCTCTTTGACTTTCCAAATCACCAAAATATTAAGTGATACTTCTAAAACTTGAAGATGGTAATAAAGTTTGAATGGTGATATTTTGGATTTGAGATTTCAAGTGATCTTGGAAATATCATGGTTGAATCCCAACTTGGTTTCACAAAAGTGCCATATTTGAATCCCCCTATTAAGACTAAAAATGTTTTTGTTCATACAATCCTATTAGACTGGATAATATCTTCCAACGCAAGCTCTCCAACACTCTTTAGTACTCTCTATATACCCGGCATCAAATACTCTCTATACTCTGTATACACCCGGAGTCGAACACTCTCTAATACTCTGTATACACCCGGAGTCGAACGCTCTCTAATACTCTGCATATACCCGGTACTGAACACTATATAATACCCGGAATATACCCGGAACCGCTATCGGAGGCGGTCCTGATTTACAGTCGGACAGAGCGGACGAACGAAGATGGGAAAATCGTCCACCCGTCGACTACGAACGAGATGAGAGGGGGGGTTTCGACGGTCGTTCGTTCGTCCGTCAGGCCAAGTCCGTCGAAGCAATGCTTTGATCCGCAAGGTTCATGTGATCTACTTCCCTGCTAATGCTCTCTCCTCGCATCGAATGCATCTCAGTTTTTGTAGCAACTCGGAGGCAGATAATACGTGAGTGTCTTTTTCTCAGCCTGGTGTTGTGCTTGTTGTTTTCCTTGTCGTACTGCCATTCTCATTTGATGCCAATCATTCTCTGAACTGAGAATGATCTCTTTACGGCGCCAGGACCTCTTTCCGTTCCGAATTTGCGCGTTATTCTCAGTTGTGAACCTGGGATTGCCTAATGTGTGGCGTGTGCGAATGCAATGTGCTCTATGGGGAGGTGAGAAGTGGAAGATTTTGATTACAAGGGCTGGATTGACATTACTTTGGGTTTTGTTTGTTTGTTTGTTTGTTTGTTTTTTTTTGTTTTTTTTGTTTTTTTATGGCAGGAAGGGGTATCTTGCCGACAATGGAGGGAACAGGGGATGCTTCTCACAATTCCTCGTCTGCCACTGTGACTGGAACTGGTAAGGATGCTGGAACTAGTGCCAGCAGTTGTGGAACGGGTATGAGTTGCTTGTGATTGTTAGATTGTGGAGAAAGCATCTTCCTAACTTTCTAGTACATCGGCCACGAGTAATGTCGGTGGGACCTGTTCGAGTTGGTGGATAAATCAAAGCTTATGTTTTATTCGGTATTGAAAGTCTCTCAATCATAGTGCTCCACTTCATAGGTTTCCTTGGCTACATAAGTAATTCGTTGTATGTTGCCTTTCAGAGGCTACTACATTGTTAGTAGAACACTTTCATAAGAAGATATAATTTAGGTGTATGTAATGGATGTGATGTAGAAAGCTGGTATTGCAACTCATTGTAAGCATTATTCCGGTTTCTTGAACTTATAATCTGTTCCTGCAGAATGTCTTCTGTGCAGTTGAATGACGGCATTAGAGCTTCTCTTGACTTTTTTCGAGTGTTTGGTCTGCATAATATTGCATTACATTACCCTGTCTGTGATTCTTAAGGATTTTTTTTTTTTTAACTCGATTGTTGTAATGTATGTAGTTAGAGATCCCTTTGGTGAATTCAGTGACGCCAAATGGAATAAATTTCTGTTTAAAAATTTGTGGTAATGCTGGTACTAGATCTTTGACATGGAATTGTAGTGGTTTGTAGTTGTACAGAAGGCTGACGTTAGTAATGCTTCTCGTCCCTTATTCGGTTGCAACAGGTCAGAAAGCAGCTATAATCGATGGAAAGGCAATCGCAGATCAAATACGGAAGGAAATCACAGCTGAAGTGTCCAAGATGAAGGAGTCTGTAGGAAATGTACCCGGCTTGGCTGTGATTCTGGTTGGAGCGCGTAAAGATTCCTCGACTTATGTCCGCAACAAGAAAAGAGCTTGCGCTGAAGTTGGAATTCTGTCATTCGATGTAACACTACCAGAAGATGTATCCCAAGAGGAAGTAGTGGCTCGTGTCAAGGAGTTCAACGACAATCCAGCTGTTCATGGAATACTTGTTCAGCTTCCTCTTCCTAAGGTTAGTGGATGATGTGATTGTGTTCTTGTGTGACCAAGCTATGCGAATTCGAGGAGGACGTAGCTCTTGAGATTCTTCTTAAAGGAGTGTTGCTCTAATGCTTGCAGCACATCAGCGAGGAGGTGGTTCTTGGGGCGGTGAGCTATGAGAAGGACGTGGATGGATTTCACCCGATCAATGTTGGAACTTTGGCGATGCAAGGGAGGAAACCTTTGTTTGTGTCTTGCACTCCCAAAGGATGCATTGAACTACTTAAGCGCTCCGGGGTGCAAATTAAGGGAAAGCGTGCAGTTGTTATTGGCCGTAGTAATATTGTGGGCACACCTGCAGCTCAGCTCCTACAGGTATGAGTTATCTCCGGAGTGGACGATCTCACATGTTGTCGCTCTTGAGGTTTTTTGCCTTCCAACATTTCAATTAAATTGAATCCCGCAAGTCCTAAATCAACTTCCCATGTGTTAGCTCACCAACCTTCGACCTGCAGCGTGAAAATGCTACAGTTACTGTTGTGCACTCGCAAACACCAAATCCAGCAGAGATCACGAGAGAAGCCGACATTTTGGTTGCAGCGGCAGGAAAAGCTGAGTTGGTTAGAGGTGATTGGCTGAAACCAGGAGCCGTTGTTATTGACGTGGGAATCAACGCTGTGGAGGTATGTAGTATTAATTTTTTTTGCATGTGAGATCCTTCTGTTTCTGTTCATCGATATTTTCTTGTATGCTTGGTGTTGCTGCCAGTGACCTGATGTTGGCCTCACTGTACATTGTTCTGACCTTACGTTGTAGGATCTATCAATTAAAAAAGGCTACCGACTGGTGGGTGACGTATGTTTTGAAGAGGCCTGCCATGTAGCGTCGAAGATCACACCAGTTCCTGGAGGCGTTGGACCCATGACCATAGCGATGCTTCTCTCAAATACTCTTGACGCTGCCAAAAGAGCTTATGGGGTTGCAAATGCATAACCGGTGCAATATAGTTAGACTGGCGTCATTGAAGGTTTTACCCCGATTGTGCAATGTGGTGTGACCGTCATGCCAGATAAAAGCCTCTTTCGAAATTATTGTCACCATTTGTTAGAAGAATCTGATTTCCCTGTCTTGGGATAGGCATTCTAGAGTTAACGTATTGAAGAGCTGACGGAACAGATGATTTTGAGTCGGGAATAATTTTGATCTCTTAATGTGTCAATTCTCCAAATGGAATCTGCATTTAGCTCTTTTTTCAGTGCTAACTCGGTGTGAGATCCGGGTTTCTTTCTCACGATGCATGGAGATGCTGAAGGTTATTTTTTTTGTTTTGATATTTTGGTGCGGTTATCATTTTGCTACGTAGGTGATTTGGTACGATTTGACGCTAACAGAATGTCAGTAGTCATTACAAATTATTCCCAACACTCAGGGGTTTTGGTGGTACATCACATGATTCAGTACATTGCCTCTTAACTGTTACTATGAGTAGGTGTGGCACAGAGCAGTGACTCAAACGAAATCTGGAACTTAAAATACTGATCGTGACCACTTGACTCTCGCAATACAACTGTTATTTCTAAACTTGAGTTTTCTTGGTTTCATATTTTTTTCCCGAGGTCAGTGTATACAATGTCTCCAACTACGTTGACCTCTAACCTTATCAGAAAAGAGCTGACGTGAGAAATCGTACGGATTAAGTAATTCGACACTAAGGATTTAAATTTCTGTATACAAAGAGTTCTACAGTTATATAACCAATTGTTTAGTAGCTTTGTAACCAACTGCAGTTCCAGTTCTCACAGATAATGAGAACAATACAGGACAATTGCTGCTAATTTTGCTACTTCTGAAAGTTGCACTTGAAATTTTTTGCGACCCGTGCTACGTTGGTCAAAAATAATTACCAGATGTGTAGGTGAAGATTCCAACACACACATACGACAAAGAGGCTCAATAACAGCAGAACAAGGTCAGAAAACCCAATTGTGTACATCGCTGCTTTATTCACAATCTTTACAAGATGAGGAGATAAAGATAGTCTTCATACTACACAATTAACCCTTACGTCCTCTTCTAAGTCCAAATGAGCCACACAAATAAAGCTACGATATTATATGTATGTCACTTCCCTGAAGAAATGTTCTCAATATAAAGAATCAAGACGAAGCCTACGCTTCCTAGTAGAATATCAGAAGCACCTATACAGGATTCTTTCGTCGTAAATTGGGATTGGTATCTACAATGTTGGAATGATTGAACGACTTTTCCCACAACCAGATTTTATCCTACATTTTCAATATGTACAGCAAAGTCATAGACCTACGTTATTATCGTTCAGACAGAAATATTAATAGAATGTTGGAGCTTCTATGGCCCATACCTTGGCTGAATTGGGATGCGAAATTGAAACATATAGCTTGTGTAGGTCTTGAACAATAAGAAATAGGTTTACATAGCAGAGACCACCTTCGGCCTTTGAAGGGTCGTTAAAGAGGAAGCGAGTTCATTTGTAAGTCGTCAGCTTTCTTGCCAATTACAGCCCAGACTGACTGTTTCAATGTTGTATTAGTGCGTAAGAACACATGTATCATCATGGACGATTCGTTTTTTGTCAACCGTGCGAGCTTTAGCTTCCTTAGATGCTGCAACCATGACTTGGTCAAGAGCAGCCTTGGTTTCCTCTTCATCTACCCCTTCAGCAACACCGATGGTCGAGACTTGAAATTCAGATTCATCAACTTGGCCTGCCTTGGGATGAACGTGAGCATGGGCCTCTGCTCGAGTATCACTAGAAGAACCTGAGCCTGTCAAGAATTCAGTCATTGATATACGTGTGAGATATGATGGATCCCACCGCTACAAAACAAAATCTAAAATGATAATATACGAAGTTGGATTCAGTATTGACCTAGAATAGCATCAGATTTACTGTTGCACAGCCAAGCTAATAAAACTTCAAACATGAATGAGATCCATGGTGCAATTCTAAATAATCTGAGTTCTAGGCCACAAAGTATAAACATATCTCCTCGGGTAAAGTTTCTGAAAAATAAGACTCAATGTCTCATGTTATGAGCGGGAAATGCATATTATCAGGAAAGAGATGAACACAAAGCTGAATAACGGGAAAATATTACCTGTTTCAACTGTGGCAATATAGACTGTATTTGGTGGGATGCTAAGACTCTCCTCAGTTCCTTCGCGATCAACCACGGCAATGCTTTCTTCCATATGGCTATCAAACTCGAAACCACTTCTAGGAACTATGACATAGTCTGTTTCTGGATCGTATTCTGGGTCCGCGCCTCCAACCTTCAACCAATGCTTCATAATATGGAAAAAGTGTTGGTCCCTAAGAATGCTCCGGTGATCACCAGGAATTCCCACTCTCGCCTCAGCATTCAAACCATCAGCCTGTACACAAAAGCGAATACCAGAAACTAAATCTTATAGAAAACAGAACATACTTCTATATAGTCCAATTAAAAACCACACTTTGAAATCAAATTTCATCAAATATGAACTTGCTGTGTAGTATTCTCAAAATAGACTGTAAATTATATGACGTTCAATTCAACAGTGTTGAAAGGCCCGATTAGAACAATTAATGTAGACTTAGAATAGTCTCAAGAAAAAATGTTAAAGAACTACTTAAAATCATTTTCAACAAGAATATACGAATAAGCAATCATGTGCGAATTTACCATTGCGGATTCGACTGGAACAGTACCATCCCCGTCAACACATGAGAATTCAGCCTGTTTCATTACTGGGTTAAAGTTAATTAAAAAGCTACATGGCAGATGACAACAATTCAATGCAAAACTTGAAATCGCAGAGGTAGCATACCACAACTCCATGTAATGCGGTAGTATGTACACATCATAACGTCGGTGACATGCGAAGCAACAGGACTCCTACAAGTTCTGTCCCGTTCCTTATACCAACTTCTTTCGAAGGCTTGACCAAAAGTACCTTGTTGATGGAGGACAAACATATAAAAGTCTAGAATGATCTGGTGAGACTATTTTTTCAAAAAATGGTATTGTAAAAAGTACCTCCATATCCAAGATCTCAGTTAGCCTCTGCAGAGGCGATTTCTTGCTCCCATAGCTGAAAGAACAAGGATTAAGTTACTGGTCAGAGTACGAATGGCATGAAATAAGATCTTAAGGAAATGTTTACTGAGATAAAATACAAGCAAAGATGTCATTCATGGACATAGGGTTTCTCTTAAATTCAGTGCAAGGAAAAGAACTAACCAGGCATGGTAGGGGGTCTCAAACGATGTGCCGTAGAGATTGTAAAACTTAACACTTTCAGGGAGCTTGGCTGTCTGCAGGATTCTCTGAGTCTCAAGTGCCCACTTAAGAATGTCCTCGTTCAAAGGCAAAGGTATTTTAGCGCTCTTATAATCCAGCTGAGAGAATATCCAGAACACAAATGCATTGTCAAGCAGGATCGAGACAGACTGGTAAGGGCAACAGCATCAAATCAGTTGAAAACTTAACCATACGTTCTGCAGGTCAAATCAAAGACTCTTCCACAGGTCTGCAGATCAATGTCAAACCTTGTTATCTTTAAGAGCGGCAATCATAACGTCAAGGTTGTGCTTAGGCCCAAAAGTTTCCAGTAACACATTCTCGTCACCATTCTCTTCTGCTTTTTTCCGCCATAACCGCAGCTCAGGAGGTTCACTCCACTCGAAGTGAGGAGAGGCAATCAACTCGTATACTGATGGGCATTCTATCAACTGCAAGTATACTATCTCCAATTAATCTAGAATCATGAGAAGGAAAACACCAGGTGCAAGACCTATTCCAAAAAAATTTGTACGTAATAGGAAATCACAGGCGGTGAGTTCACCACTGTGACATATAAACTATATATACAATTTGGAATTCAAAATTGAAAAAAGAAGAGGCAAAGTATGAAGTTACATACAAGCTGATGCATACTCCACTTAGCAACGAAAAGTTCTCGCTGCCAACCTTTTACAAACTCCACACCAGTAAGAAGACAGTCCATGATGAAACCGGGAGCACCTGGAACGTAGTCACAACGTCAGACAACAAAATGGTGCAGAAATATTCATTCGCAACCCGAGTGAAAATACAATTTTAAAAAAAGAGGAACAGAGAAACCCTTCAATTATCTAGACGAAGAGAAAAGCCCGTTACCTTGAAAGGGCGCGGTAACAGCAATCCACGAATTGACATATCTCTCAAACACCTGCATTCAACAAACCACAAAAATTTAGCAACGGAACCTGGAGAAAACTAAGTCGATGCGCTGCAAGGAACAATGCAGCACGACGCGAAACTGTAAGGCGCACAAACCAAAAAATCCATACAACGTGAATAAACTACGTGAAGCATGTTAATACTGGATACGTACTGGTCGCTTAAGTGAATTCATGCTATCCTACACAAACTGGCACCTAAAGTCCTGTCGAAATTCTGACGTCTTTTAAATAACTAACAAAGCTGTTGGTCTTGTGGTCACAGTAACTCAAAAATCGTTTACCTCAGGATGAAGAGCCAGAAAAGACTTTAATACAATACCACCCATGGAATGCGTGATTATGTCCACTTTCTTGCCGCCGGATACCTCATACATCATCTCCAGCTTCGCTTTCAGTCGATCCATAGTTTCCCCAAGCCTGCATTACATTTGAAGACAAAATGATTGATAATACTGTCAAAAACAATTCAATTGGATGAAACATGATAAATTGACATGCCTTACTGCAAAAGGTCACTAAGCGAATGACGGCACTAGTGAGCCAACTGGAGCAGGTGGGATGAAATAGATGACTTGTGATAAGAAAAGCTCCTTTACATAAAGGTGAAAAGTAAGGGTACCTATTGCTTTGGCGGAAGTCATAACCGAAACCAAACAACGTTTTACCCTCCTCATAACCCCAATTTTTCAATTGCTCAATCAGATCGTGGAAGTAGTACACGGAATCAATACGCAAAACCTGCCACAGTCAGACATGTGAGTGCTAGAGACGATTGATTCCAGCATTTGTAGTAAATACGTTGATTTGAAGTACCATACGAAAATCCCAAGAATAGAAACGTCAATGTACACAACAGATGGGAGAGTCACAAAAGAAGAGAGACGAACCACATCAGGATCGAGAATATCACAGCTGTACAATCCAAACCGATCCTCTGGAACCTCGATTGTTATATTTTTATCCAATGAATGGGTTTTCCCTGCCAATTACCCACACATAAACTTCCATTTCAATGTCAAACATACTAGACGATTCATGGTGAATTCTGCCAAAACTCAAAGAAAAACTAGAAAGTTCCAAATTACTTCCAAACTTAGACACATGCACCGACTCAGGACCCTATTACACTACATCTCGTCCACAACACCTCAATTGTCCACCACTACTACCCAAAACATCAAACCAAAAAAACGTCGTACCTGTAACAGGGTCGTAAAAGGAGAAGAGCTTAGATCGAAACTCATAGTCAGCCTCAAACAAGCGCACCCATACCCTCTCCTTGCGGCCGTTCTGGTCCACGGCGTTGAGGATGGAGCCTCCGATGCCAGGCACCAACAGCACCGGATTCGAGTTAAGCTTTCTCTCCTTGTCGCCATCTCTCTGTCCGTCATCACCCTTGTGATGCCACGGCCACAAATGTTCAATCGTCTCTGTGATCTCTTCCACCACGACTTTGAAATACCTCATTCTCCTTCTCTCCCCTCCCCTCACTTGAAACTCAGCGAATTCCCCACTAATTTCTTAGCAATTCAGCTTCTCCCCGACAATTTCAGCAGAAACCCAATTCTAATCTACACCACAAACGTCTCTCCTGGACGAGCCACAGCATCAAACAGCAAAATCCGACCCAACCCGAGCACAACGCAAGCATCGATTGAAGGCAAGGGTCGCTTGAAGCCGCCCAAACACGTCCTCGTGAATGAATGAATGAATAGTTATCGGATGATGGATCCGAATATTCGTGGTGCAGTGGATGAAGACTGATTCGGACCAGATTGTGATGGGATTTCTTAGAAGGTAGCGTGCCAATAGAATGTGTTAATATTTAGTATATTCTTTTTGTGGTGCACATGAGTCCAAGGGAAGAAATGTGGTATTGTTTCCACTTTCACAAGCAACGTGTGAACGAACTTTGTGTGGGTTTTTATAATAGAGTCCAAACTTTGTGTAAAATGAGAGCTATAATGCTTCTATGTGTCTAACTTTGAAGGGTGCCTAGTTTTTTAGAAGGCAAAGAAGTTGTATCAAAGTGGCACATTTTTTACACAGCAAGAAACATGCTAATTTTGTTGTGGATTTTATTATGGAATAGAAGTATTTCATGCAATACAACTTTGAGAGATGGCACAATTTTTGGTATTCGATAAGAAAGGTATTAGACATATATATATATATATATATATATATAAATGATTCTTTTCAAAAAAAAAAAAAAAAAAAGCAAATCAAAAAATAGTAGTTGGATGAACAATTGGTAGAAACATGTTTGATTTCACAACAAAAAAATTTGAATCAATTGTTGATTTTAAAATTAGACCAAGAATAGAAGTAACCTACTACAATTGTATGCACATTTATTCATATTCTTACAAGTTATAATCAATCTTTTTTCTTCTTTTCAACAAGTTATACTATCTCATAAATTATACATAAGAAAAATGGACTGATCTCTATTTCTTGTTTGAGGATTTTCTATTGACTAATTCTCAAAAAATATGTTACAAGTTAAAAGTGATAGCACTAATTGTAATTGAAGTCATTCAAGAAAAAAGAATTACATTAAAATTTCTAAAGATATGATTTTTTTATAGATTATTAAATGACATATATGCATATAATATTGGCAAAAAACAGCAATTTAGATTTTTTTGGATTTTTTAAATATATATTTCTGTATTGTCAAATCAACAAAAATAGTAGTGCTTGGCCATTTAAAAATAGTGTTTTTTATTTGCAATAATTTAGACCCCATGTATACAAGTAAAAGATTTGAATCTACATTGGTTATGAAGTATGTTGTTAACAACTTTCAATTTGTAATAGAAAAATCTAAATTAAAAGAAAGTATTATCCTAAATACCGAATTATATTATTGGTAAATTTTTATTTTCATTTTTTTTTGTTTTTGAGTTTACTTTCTGAAATTTCCGATTAACACAAAATTTTGAAAGTAAATGCAAATTTTCATTATCAACATTTGCAAGTAGCATTTTAAATCAATTTCAATACCAAATTATTTAATGTTTTTTTAGAAAAATGCGTTACAAGTAAAATAAATTATAAGATTTTATTCCCTCTATTTTAATGTTTTAAGTCATATTTTCACAAGTCTCTCAAATTCTTCAATACATTTCAAAAATATTCAAGACTAAAAACATAGAATATTACAAAATAATACGTCATATTTTTTTATATAAATAAAGATAATTATCTTATTAATTTACTTATATTGAAGAGACAAGTGCAATTTATTTTGAATTAAATTAAATTCACAAAATTTATTTTAGTTTTTAAAAATTAATAATATAATAATTTTATAATTTTTTTTATAAATAATTCAATGAAATATAATTTCCATGATATTTTTTTGATGTTTGAAAAATAATAAAAAAACGATTTTAAAATAAAAATAAATTCAATTATTCTTATTATTACTATATTGTAAACTTCCGAAGTCATAGTTCTATTTTTTACAACAAGATTTTTAAAGAAGTCTCTGTCTAAAGCTTGATTATCCCAGAAAATTACACAATATTTTTTGAAACACTACATCACCTTAAAAACAAATAAAAATTGAGTTTCTTCATTAACATTGTCCTATTTCTTTTTTGAGATTTTATATAAATAATATAAATATAATAATTCTTTATAAAATCAGTTATTGTATTCCTAAAACTATTCTAAATCCTATAGTAGGTTCTTAACATTTTCATAGTCTTATTTTTTAATTTATTTCTTAATTATCTATTTTATAAAAAAAAATATTTAAAATTTTTTAATTCAATAATTTAAAAAATAAACATTTCTTTGTAAAATATTATTTTTCTAACAATTTTTATTTAAAAAATTAATTTAGTTAAGGTCAATTCTTTATTTAACTCTTTAACATGTATAATTTTTTTACAAAATACACATGTCACATAATCTATTTTTTTTCTATTTTTTAATTATATATATATATATAGTAATAACGAGTAAATTTTAAACTAATTAGTTTTCTGGGTATAATTTATTGTTAAACTGATATTTTATCTTTAAAAAATATTATTTTTAAAATTTAAAAATCTAATTCAATAAATTTATATTAGAATTATTAAATTTTTTATATTATTTTTAGTTTTTTTAACTTCTTAATTTATTAAATAAAAAATACATAGATATATTTTCTTAAATAGAAAATTTAATTGTTGATTTCACATCTTTTATACTAATATTCTTTAGTAATATTTATTTCATGTAATTTTTTAAAATATTAATTTGATTAATTTTGTAACAATATTTTTAATATGATTATGAAATACAAATCACATTATTTATTTATATTTTTTCAATGGCTTTACTTCTGAAATTATTGTAAAATACTATGTTATACTATATTAGAAATAAATGACTTATTTTAACAAAGATTCTATTTTAAAATTTTCTTTTAAAGTTTTTATTTAAATTATTTATTTTTAGTTTAAGATTGAATAACTATTGTTGCAATTATAGATATTTATTATTCTTTTAAAGACCTTAAAATAATCTTATTAATTTATTTTTTGTTGTTAAAAAATATAAAAACCTAAATATTTTAGTTTTCAAATAAAATAGTCTATGAAAATAAAAAAAAAAATATAATAAATATAATTATGAGATTTTTATAAAAAAATAATTAATTATTTTTAAAAAATAAACTTTATTGAATTTGATTAACTAAATTACATAAATATCAATTTTTTTACTTGAAAATAGAAAAATTAAAGAATATTTTTATTCATAATATTAAGAAATTAATATTTGATATATTTTTAGTGTATTCTTAATGCAACATCTTGGAATTATTAAATTGACACCTCTCCAAAAAATTTTCTCATCCTTTTCTAAAAATTAGTTGTTACTCATTTTTTTTGTACAATATATATATATTTATATATATATATATATATTTTCAATAAGTTTTTAATATTTAATGCTTACAAAACTTGGATAATTTTTGATATTATGCTTAGATTTCTTGCACCTCATATATCTCTTTTACTGCTGTTGTAGCAAGAGTCCGCTTTGGATAAATATAGGATCCCTCTTTGCATTCAAGTTGGGTCCAATATGGACAAAACCTTCTTAAATTCCTCTTTGAGTATTTACAAAACTATATTTGTAATAAACCAACAAACTTGAAGTTTGAAAATTCATAATCTAAGATCTAGGCATTTAAATAAGCTTAAAATTTGGGAGTACGGAATTTATACTTTTGACCATTATCACACAAATTCTTGGCTACAAATTTGTTACTTGTTGTTTGATATCACCAAATCCTTAGAAGGTACTTTTGAAAGTCAAAACCAAATTAAAAACTAGAAAATTCATATCCCAAGATCTGGCCATTCAAATAAGCTTAAAATTTGGGAAGACAAAACTTGTACCTTTGATCATCATTACATAAATTTTCAGTTATAAATTTGTTACCAATTGTTTGATATCACCAAAATCATAGTAGGTACCTCTGAAAGTCAAAACCGTAAATACCTGAGAACTAATTTCACCATTTCTCCCAAGTCAAAGTCTTAATTGATATGAGATTTTAGACATAGGCTCTTTATATCATAAGTGACATGTACAAAAAAAATAGGCTTCAAATTCGTCTTGATGCTCAAGTTCTAGCTTAAACCCAAAACCCTCTATTTCTCTAATTTCTTCAAAATCCTAGTCTTAATTTACTGATTTTAACTAGCCATATCTCATTCATTCTAGACTCAATTCTATCAATCCTTGGATATGAAATTTTCAATTTAAAGTCTTGTTTCTAATCCAATTCTTTGATTTCTTGTTAGTATCTTAAAACTCCTAATATGCATGAAAAAGTGATAGTAGGTATCAACTTAATAGCTTAAATTTAAACAAGCATAACTCTCTCATCTGAGTCCCAATTCATGCATTTTTTCAACCTAAATTCATACCAAGAAGTTCTTCTCTCTAAATATCTCTTTTCAACTTGCAAAAAATTCCTTCCTCCTTGCTTCTGAGCTTGCTAAAGAAATTGCAGATAAGGCCTTCAAAGTCCAAGTCAAAAACTAATAGTTTAAAGTTAAAAAAATACCAAATCTAATGGTTCAAGTTAGCACTATTAATGTCAATCAACTAATACTATCCAAACTTCCATTTATTCTTAATAAATAATCTAAATACAACCTTAAAGTCAAAATTCTTCTTACATCTACAAATATAACTCTGAATCTACTAAAATCAAAGATTAAAAAGAAAGTAAAAGGAATAAAAGAAGTTTTTAAGACTAAATCAAAGATAAATTTAAGGTTAAAGATAAAATAAAATTTAGCCAAAATTTTAGAAAAGAAAAAAAAAGAAAGTAAGAAAACTTTTCCAAAACTATAAAAAAATTAGATTTATAAGAAGAAAAAAGAACTTAATAAAAGTTCAAAGAAAAGTAAGTCAAATAAGGTTTTCATATATGAATGTATTTACATCATAACAACATCTATCTATAATTTCAAACAAAAATAGATTACATTAAGTAGATGATTGCAAATAATTCTATTAAATGTTTCAGGTAGACATTATCTTGTACGTTGTCTAGTATCCCAAACATACGCATGTAAGTCAATAATTACATATATAAATAGATAGAAGTAAGTAAAAGTAGATAAAAGTAAGTTAATTCTATAATATTTATTATGAAAGCTTCCTAAAAGCTTCATAGACATTGCTTTGACTTTATAGGTGTCTTTATTTGACTTTTTGGATTAGAAACATGGTCAACAAGTTGGCCATGTGCCACACATGTTGTAAGCTTGAAGATCAAGCTAACTATGTGGCCCATACATAAAAAAACTTGCCTTGTAAGTTAAGGCATGTGTTCTACAAAGTCAACACATATTGGATGTCCTATAGAACATCGCCACATAGCTCTTAGTTAGATAATATATATAGAGACAAGAGTGAAGTCTTCTTTACTCTTGTCAACTTCTTTCTTCCATCTAATCTACTTTCAAGGGTCTCTAGTTTTCTTGGCTTTTGGCAATAGCCATTCTAGTTTCTTTCTTAATATATCTATCAAGGTATTTCTATTTTGTCATCTTTCTTTGAGAGAAGTCTTAATTTTTTATTTATTTTTATCATATTTTTGTCCTTGATAGATTGATAAGAGTACACTTATAATATCAGAGCTTTATCTAATCTTGATTAAGAGTGGATTATTCCTTTCTTTTGATAAGACATAAGCATATTAGAAGTTGCGGATTATCCTCTTCTAAACTGATATTATCTTTAGTATTTTCTTTGTTTTCAAGTCCTCTTTTCTATTTGTGTTGAGCGATATTAGACATCTTCTCTTCTGTAAGTGTTATCATGGCAGAACTTGCTGAAATGAAGAGTGCAATGGCACAAATGCAAGAGCAATTGAGGGAGTTAATGCTTGCGATGCATCAACTCAATTTCCTACCACAAGAAGCAACAAGATATATAGGAATTGAAGATATAGAAATGATTAGAGCTACTTCAGCATCTGCACCAAATCATATCCCTTCTCTTATGGTAGAATGCCCTTCCAGTGTTAGAATATCAAGAATTATCCTATCCGAGAAGTTTGAAGGAATCAATTCAAAGTTTAGAGGATTTATTAATCAAGTACAACTTTTGATTGAACTTCAATCCCAAAACTATCCAACTCCATGATCGCAAGTTACAATCATTGATATGCTTCTTTCAGGTTCAGTTGTCAAGGACATGAATCTCAAAAAAAGGGAATCCTCAATACACTCTTCTATTACTGAAGAGAACTAGAAAGTCACTCAAAAGGTGATGTAATATTAACTAGAATGGCTATTGCCAAAAACAAAAAGACTAGAAAGTCTTGAAACAAGACTAAGATTAGAAAGGCGTTGTCGTAGTGTAAATGCTTATAGTATGTAAAAATTAGTTAGAACACATTAAATGTTAATAAAACTAAATGTATGTTAGAGTGGATAATAGATTAAATTAAAAAGAGTTGGTATGAAAAAACTTTATTTTATTTTCCTTACTTAGTTTGTTTATAGTATATAAAAGTTATAGAACCTTAATGTTAAGTATGAAGCCTTGAGAGGAGATAGGGGCCTAAAGATGAAGATTTAAACTAATAGGAGGTTAATTGGGAGGGATGAAACCAAGGCATGGTTGGATGAAGGTAGAAATAAGGATCTTCATCCCCATTGGTCGAAATCCATGCCCAATGGACTTTTAGGAGGCTGCCAGCGACCTTGATAAGGGTTTCGGCGACTTCAAAGAGGCCATTAGGAAATCAGAGACAAGGGCTGTAAAGTTTAGGGTTTTGACTACAATTTTTGTGGAAATTTTATAGGGTTTGGAGTTAGGGTGAATAAGTTATAGCCGTTTGAAGTTAAGGTATCAATTTGAAACCTACTGTTACTCTTTTGAGTTTAAGAGGAGTCTTACGGAAGCTTTTGGAGATCGGAAGGTGCGGCTAAAAGGACAACTTTAAGACATACATCTTTTGCAAAGGAAATTTTGCATTTGGAATTTATGTGAAGGATTTATAGGGAGTTAAAGACAATGCATTCAAATCAAAGGCAGTAAGTAAGCGGTTTTGTTCAAAGTAGTGTTAGGAGCCATAACTTGAATTTTCGAACGAAATTTTCGCTCAAATTTTAAAAGAATGTAAACATTTGTGTTAAAAAGCTATCTATATAAGTTTCGTAGCATTTGGACTTATGTTTTGTGAGTTATGAAGAAAATTGCGCGCGGGTATATAAAGATTAGGGTTTGAAGCGACTATTAGGGTTTTGAAGATATCTCAAGATCCGCGACGAATTTGCGGTTGAAATTTGTTTTACAAATTAATAACAACATATCAGTACTTTATGTAAATTTTGATCTTATTTGGACGGTTGGATCAAGAGTTATGAGGTGTTGAGGTTCGGGAGAATTCCCACATAAGGATATACAAGGTTTTAGAGTACTTCTACCATATTTTGGGTGTTGTTGGTTATTTAAGACTTAAGTATTTGATGTAATTGTCCCAAAAGGAGAACTTATGTATATAAAATTAGGGTTTTCTTATTTTAAGCTTGATTGAGTAATTAGTGACAGCCAGAAGCCCAGCGCTTTCTTGAGGCAAAACCTCTCTACCCCGACAGCGTTGACAAGAGTGAAGAAGGCTTCATTCTTGCCTCCATATATAATATCTAACTAGGAGCCACATGGCGATGTCCTACAGGACCTCCAACATGTGTTGACTTTGTTAGCCATATGTCTTATCTTGCAAGGCAAGTTATCTATGTATGCGTCACGTAGTTGGCTTGTTTCATAAGCTACTACACTGAGGTAACTTATTCCACAAGCTATCAAAATATGGTTAGCTTTTTGGCCAAGTTTCTGACCTACGAATACATCTAAATTCATAACTACGTCTATAACGCTTCTAGGAAGCTTGTCTAGAAGATTTTATGAAATTATTTTATTTTACTTACTTCTACTTAATTATATAAGTAACTATTGAGGTAAATATATATGTTCATAACATTACCCCTCCTTCTAGGGAAGAGTTCTACGAGGAGCAATTTTCATATGTTGAAGAAGTCCAAGATATGTCAAATTATATTTGCTACATACTTCGATCTATGCTCTCTTCAAAGATGGTTGATAGGTCCTATCAACCATCTATAGTGTCTCATACTAGGGTTAGAAGACCACCCTATTATTTGATCATTGTTAAGGCCTTCATAACTTCCTTCAAATAAAACATTTGGAACACCGTTGTCGTATTACGTGCTTTCCTGCTCGAGAACGCGCCGGACGTCTGGCTGTAGAAGGTAGTATGGAGATTCGCTAATATTCAAGCAGTCTATCGAGTTTTGACTATTGGAATATAAATGACTATAAGAATATACCATAAATCTATACGGATGTCCTTCGACTGCTCGCTGAAGTCCTTTTTGCCCCAGCTGGTAGGTCTCTAGACGTTACAGAGAACCCCGAACAACCCAAACTGCTAATCTTTGATAACGCTTTATACTCACGATCTTGTATCCACTGACTGTCTCGTTAGATTAATCCAATAAATTTCATTCACTCCGCATACTCAATCTTATAGACACCCTTTTAATTCTTCATCACAGACGTAACTCGATTTCACAAAACAATTAAGAGTAATCACACCCACTTCATTAAAATCCCGATTCACCAGTACAGCACTGACTTTAGCAACGATTGCCTCCGTCTTCCCAAAACCCTATGAAGAAAAAAAAAACCCAATTCTCTGTCTTTTTTCCCCACTCTGAAGCATGAAGCTAGCTCTTTGATCCTTCTAAAAAAACTTATTCTCTCCCCCCCCAAAAACCTTATTCTCTCTCTTTCATTTCTTAACCTATCCTCCTCTTTAATCCTAATTCTCCCCTCTCTCAAATCCTAGCCTCTGAATTTCTTCAATCTTCCGTCTTGGATCCGGAATTGGCTCCAACGTCAGAGCTTTTTCCTCCGTTTTTACCTTTAAGAGATCCTTTTACCGAAAGGACGTTCCTGGAATGGCACAAAGGACGGAACAGCCTGAAACAGAATCGGAACCCCCGTAATCGGGACCACATTGAGTCACCCAACCAATTCAGGTCTCATATTGGCTAAGAGGCCCGTAGTAAGACCTGGATGTTCCCGCAATTGGACCGCATTGGGTTGTCCGACCAATTTAGGTCTCATATTGGATAAGAGGCCCATAGTAAGATCTGGATTGGATGTCTTGAAATTGGATCCAATTGGCTCTTCGAACCAGATTCACCCGTCGTTGAATTGGTCCTTTCCCTTTCTGCTGACTCATGTTATTAGAATCGAACGGAGCATTTCAATATGCCCCGGCTGACTGTAATGGGGTGACTGACCCTGGCCTCTCAGTATTTGCACTGGAATTGGTCATTGCTCTCAATATTTGAGGTAACTAAATATTAATAAAAGTCCCCTTTCTTTATATTTTCATGGTATACTTGTATTACAACACAACATCCACCCCCTCTGAACCTATGCATCCTCCGGTATGCACCAGTTTACCCAATTGCTGTTTGATTTAGAATATATTCTCTATGTCTTTGTCCAGTTCGTCTTCGTCATCTTCATTATCCAAATCAATTTCATCTTCTTGCTGCGGAATCTCTATACCTTCATTAAGGTCTTCCATATTCATCTCCGTGTATCTTCGTTTAAATACTTTTACTCGCTTCCCTGCAATTGGTATTTTCAATTTTGTACCATCTAACTCCCGTAATGAGTAAGTCGCATTATCATGAACAGTTGTTACTACATATGGTCCAAACCAACGTTTTGAAAATTTCCGCAAAGTACTATGTTGATTATCCAAACTATTGTCATAAATAAGTACCCAGTTACCTTTCTCAATTGCTTTAGGTCTCAATCGATGTTGCTTATCGAATCGCGCCTTGTTTTGTAACCTTGCTCTTTTTAACCTTTCCAATGTTATTTGCTCATCTTCCGATCTTAGCTCCAATTGTCGAATCCTAATAGCCAGAAGTTCTTCTCTTGTCAATCCATCTTCCCATGGTAGCATACTCTAAGTAAGTACCTTTTCTTCAATCGGCATAATTGGTTTTCGACCTGTCAAAAGTTCTACTGGCATATATCCTGTCACCGAACTATGTGTTGTTCGATCAGCCCATAATGCAAATGACAAAAGTCGTGGCCACTCTTTAACTTTCCCATTACAAGCTTTAACTAATGCTTTCGCAATCGGTGGGTGACCACGTTCGCTTTTTGCATTCCCTTCCGGATTATAAGCAATAGTCAGTGATAGTTTAACCCCACATCTTTCAAAGAACTTACGAGCTTCTTGTGTATTTAATTCTCCACGATCTGCAGTGATTTTTCCTATGCATCCGTAGCGGCAAATGACATCTTCAAGCAAAAACCTACAAATTCCCTCTGTAGATTTTGTCCTCAATGCTCTTCCTTCTACTTGATTTGATAAATCTTCACGAGCTAAAACCAAATATCTCATCTGCCATAACCCAACTGGCATAATAACCAAATCAACAATCCATTTAAAATGAATAGCCAGAGGATACGTAGGATGAAGACCATCTCGATGTCGGATATTAGAATACGATTGACAGATTTCACATGACTCTACAAATGAGAGCACATCTCGATACATATTTTTTCACCAATATCGTTCCTTGAGTTTAGCAAAAGTAGCCCAGATTCCTCTATGCCCTGCCCATAAACTATCATGGAACTCCTTTAATAATTTTAGTTTTTCTTTCTTTTTGCCTATCACTCGTTGTGGCATTCCAATTCCTTTCTTTGGTCTCTTCTATAAGAATCCATCTCGAAGCAAAAATCCATATGCTTTTTTTCTTATTTGTTTGAATTTTTCTGTAGACCAATTTCCCTGCTTAGTCAAGGTATTCAAGTAATGACCAATATCCAATAATTCTCCTTCATAAGATTCTTCAAGAAATAACTTGTCTTCTCTGTTGAGATTTGATATTGAATAGAATTTCAATCTGACGTCATCAATGTCTTCAACCATTTCGTCCTCCCTCTCGTATCTTGGTCAAGATAGCATGTCTGCTACTAAATTGTCCTTCCCAGTAACATGCTTAAATTTTGGATTTAGTGACTTAATATAAGCAATCCATCTTAACATTGCAATATCTGGCATTGAACAGTTAGTAATCATTCCAAGCAATGGCAAGCAATCTGTTTCAACTACTACTACTGCCCCAATCAAATAGTCCTTTTCAATTTTCATAGCCGAAACGACTCCACAAAGTTCTCTTTTGACTTGCGAGTATGCACGCTAACGAATACTTAAAACTTTAGCTCCAAATCGAATTGCAAATTTATTCCTACTTGAATCATCTTGACCCATAGTCCATCCAATGGCAATTGGACTAGCATCGACAGTAAGAATCACTGGTCTATTGCACTTATAATCAACCTTCCTCAATATTGGAGGTGACATCAATAATTTCTTGAAACTTTACATTGCCTGAATATGCCTTTCTTCCCATTTAAATCGATAGTCCTTGCGTAACAATTCATATAATGGATCCGCTATGTGAGCATAATGAGGGATCCAGATTTGATAAAATACACATGCATCTAAAAACCTGCGAACCTTTGTTAAAGAATCACAATCCTCTTTCATCCTTTCAATTGCATCAACTTTAGTCGGATCTGGTTTTCTTCCGTAAGATCTACATAAATGTCCAACAATCACAACTTCTCGTACTCCAAATACGGACTTCATACCCGATAATGTAAGATGAGCTTTTCTAAGCCGAGTTAAAATCTTTTCACAATCTTGTATATGATCAACAACATATCTGCGACACCCCCTCTTATCTAAAGTTTCATCCTTGTCTCCTTCTTTGCACCCTTTTATAGAAACATCATCCAGTAAAGGCACAGTCTTTTCCGGAATAAAATCTCTCAATACCTTATTCATCCCATTCATCATATGCGCAACTGAGTTGGTCGCGCCTTGAGGAAGAGTGCACATTCTAACCAATCTAAGTGGTGTCTTCATTGTTGTCATATCTCTACTTCCTTCGGTAAGTTGAAATTGATCATAACCTGAATACAAGTCACCCATTGAATAGATCGCCCTTCCTGCAAACGCCTCAGCAAATTCATCCACAATAGGTCCAATTCCTGCATTCCTGATAGTTACTGCATTCACCGGTTGCATATCTTGAATAAACCATAGTGATCCATTCTTCTTAGGTACTGTTGTCGTGTTGTAACACGATTATACTGTGAAAATATAAAAAAAGAGGACTTTTATTAATGTTCAGTTATCTCGAATAATGGGAGCAACGACCAATTCCAGTGCAAATACTGAGAGGCTAGGTTCAGTCACCCCGTTACAGTCAGCCAGGGCATACTGAAATGCTCCATTCGATTCCAATAACGGGAGTCAGCAGGAAGGAAAAGGACCAATTCACACGACGGGTGAGCCTGGTTCGAAGAGCCAATTGGATCCAATTTCAAGAATCCAATCCGGATCCTCTTACCTAATATGAGACCTGAATTGGTCGGACAATCCAATGCAGTCTAATTACGGAAAAATCCAGGTCTTACTACGGGCCTCAGCCAATCTGACGCGAAGGACCAATTTGATCCAATTACGGGAACATCCGGGTCTTACTACTGGACTCTTAGCCGATATGAGACCTGAATCGGTCGGGCGACTCAATGTGGTCCCGATTACGGGGTTTCGATTCTGTTTCAGGCTGTCCTGTTCTCTGTGCCGTTTCAGGGAACGTTGTTTTTGGTAAAAAGATCTCTTAAAGGTAAAAACGAAGGAGAAAGCTCTGATGGCAAGAGCCAATTTTGGATCCAAGACGGAAGGATCCAATTCCAGATCCAAGACGGAAGGAGCCAATTCCGGATCCAAGACGGAAGATTGAAGAAATTCAGAGGCTAGGGTTTGAAAGAGGGGAGAATTAGGGTTAAAGGGGAGGAAGGTTAAAAAATGAGGGGGGGATTTTTTTTCAGATTGGATTTTTGGATCGAAGAGCTAGCTTCAAGCTCTTTTCAAGGTCACTAGGTTGGTTTCATTAGGGGTTTTTTCAGATCGGGTTTTTGGATCGAAGAGCTAGCTTCAAGCTCTTTTCAAGGTCACTAGGTTGGTTTCATTAGGGGTTTTTTGAATCGAAGAGCTAGCTTCAAGCTCTTTTCAAGGTCATTAGTTTGGTTTCATTAGGGTTTGTGAGGGGAGAGCAATCACTGCTCAAAGTCAGTGTTTATTTTGGTGTTTCGGATTTTATATAAAACATTGATGGTTTGCATTTTTAATTGGTTTGTGCAAGTCGTATAGCATCTATGGATCGAAATTTGGTATTATTTGGATAGTTGGGTGTGCTAAGTGTATACAAAAATTTGTGTTAATCTAACGATGCAAGCAAGAGATATCTGGGTTTTAGTACAAAGGATTGTCGGAAGTTGGCAGTCTAGGGTTGGATAGGGTTTCTGTGATATCTGAAGATCTATTAGTTGGATCGACGTAATTTTTGGCTTGGTAATAGAAGATTTGGAGATCAAGCAGCTATTCAATTTTGAATTGGAGTTAACGGTTGACAAAGGAGAAATCACTTCTGGAGTTTCTACATCAAATTTCAAGGTTGCGGCCGAGTGTCATCAGTGCGGTTTTTGGGCGTTTTCTTGCAATCTGTAAGTTGGGTTGGGCTGAAATTTTCTAAGCATATAGAAGGCTTATACTGGTATTTGGGTGCAAAATTTCACACTAAGTGGATGATTGGATCAAAAGTTACAGCTTGTCAAAGCTCAATGGCTAGGGTTAGGGCTTGTTAAGAAAAACAAAAATAACTTAATTATAAAAGAAATAAAGCAATTGGAATATTGTATGGTTAAAATGACTATGAGGAGTGTTTTTAAATACTTGGAAATTGATATTTCAATTATATTCTTCATACATGGATAAAATCTATTAGGGTTTCCTTGTTATTTGCAAAAATAACTATACCTTCCACAGCCAGATACCCAGTGTATTCCTGAACAAGACAACACGTAATACGACACCGTAAACCATCGACTAGAATATGACGCAAATGAAGGTTCTAATATTTTCATCTTTATCTTTTCTTTTAATAGTTCCACCAATTTAGGTAAATGTGCCCTCGGTACTGGAATCGGTCTTAGATTCCAAGGTACATGCGATACAGTGAAGATAACCATAGGTGTTATAATATTCAGATCCACATACCCAATTTCATGAGATTCGAAGGCAAATGATCTACCTTGTTTAGCCAACATCTTTTTGAAGCAAGTAATTTCCTCCGACAATAAAGAACCATCAGAACCAATCTTCAATTCTTCAAAAGTCTCTTTAGTAAACTGATGTCCAATACTCATTGGATCTCTTAAACTTGCTTCTTTTGATGCTTCTCCCATTTGTTCCTTCGAATCATCTGATAATGGTCCGGCAACAGGCTTTACCTTCTTATCTGCTGTTTTATATCTCGTCTCTACTGTGACTTTTGGTGCTTGAAAAGATTCAAGTATGTTATAAACCTCTCTTGAATGAATCTCAATAATCTTATCATTATCCCCTAACCCAATAGATGTAATCAATTCCAATGAATCTTCCAGTCCATTTTCTTCATAAACACCTAAAATCCTCTCATCATCTTGTAATGTACTTAACTTGCATAATTCTCTTTTAATATTACATAATCTTTTTCTTTCTTTTCTTTTAAAATCATCAACTTTCTTATACATAATATTTCTATTCTCCAAAATATCAATAAAACTCGCATCAAAGGCATCTTTATCTCGTGAGAGTACCTCCTCTTTTGTACCTCCATAATCTCACTTTACAGTGGTACCTCCCCAAAATCCTTAAATCCTTCAACAATCTTTGGTAATGATTTCTCCCTCAACCTATCTCGATTCCGTTCATGGTTAGGAGGTACTGTTAGAAATTGTACAACTTTCCTCCCATCTTCGTTACGTATCCTTGCATAAGCAGAACCATCGTCAAGTATTTTTGTTTCCATCCATGTTGCCGTAATATAAGGTTGTTCTAAAATCAACGGATAAGACGTTGTATCTTGAACAAAGAAATGTTGCTCCATTGCAACATCCCCAATCCGAATTTTGACATCTGGACAAGCTCCATATAATTCGCCCCGTGTGTTATTAGCTGCTCGTATTGTCCATCTATATTCCATATCAATTGGCCATTTTTGCTTCTTATAAAGATTTTTAGACATGAGATTTATTTTACAACCATGGTCGACTAAAGCAACAATTGGTTCTTTTATATCTCTTACTTTCACCAATACCTCAGTAGTTGTCCTTGCCCAATGCTTTCGAGTATAATGACTCAAAGTTTCCATTTCCTTATCACTATAATCTTCGAAACGTACTCGTTGATTATATCCATTCTTTTCATTTGTTGGTTGCTTGTAACCAATATCAACCTCTTCTTCATCTTTATATATTCTTGCATTAATAGCATGACTAATTCCAATTTCACCCATTAATTGCCTCTTTCGCTTAATGCTGTCAATGATAACATCATGAAACTCCTTCTTTGCAATTTCCAAAACTTCTTTCAATGTGAATTCCACCTTAGCGTTTAATATACGTTCTTTCAACACCCCTTTCAAATTTGTTGCCGCTTCAATGTCAGAAAGTAGCTTATAAATAATTGATTTGCCCTTATCTTTTGTCTCCTTTGTTTTTTTTTCCAATGATGCTGAGGTATCCTTTACAGGCAATTCTTATGAAGCTGCCTCCCGAGCCTTGTCTCCTCGAGTTTGCCTCTTAGAAAAATTTCCTTCTCTCGTATCATCAAAATTTTCTCGTTTCTTTTCTTTCATCAAAGCTTCATGTTGGCTCTTAGCAATATATGCATGAACTGAAAGAGACTCAACAGGATCCTCCTAACCTGTTGCACCTCGTATTGTAGCTGCAGTCCTCAATAACGCTTTTCGAGGTAATTTCCCTTCTTGCATTGTAGAAATGGCAGAAGCCCAAAACTCACTAGTTTTCGTACTTCCACCAAGGTCATCATCTACTCTAGCACCATAACTTGCACTTTCTCATGTTGCTGTTTCATGCTCTTTTAAATAATCTTGAACCAATGCTCTCATTTCTCCCTTGCCAAAATTGATTTGAAGAAGATCCTTTCTATCTTTTAATGCTATCTTTCCATCTTTCTAGCAAATAATTCCTTGCCATATCATATTATTAAATTCATTGCAATCTTTTCTAGTGTGTGAAGCATCATCTCACCAAATGCATCTTTGTACATATCCTTGTTTTGAAACATTCTTCAAATTGTTTGTAGAAGTATTCTCTTCAAGTCTTGCCAATTTGATTTGAAGATCTCACATTCCTCGTATAATTTCTTCCATCTCCATATCTGCTTTCTTTCATAAGAATGTCGAAGGTTGAACTGTAGGCATTGTTGGTGGTGTTGTACGTATTGGAGCTTTGGGTGCTTGTACTATTTTCGGAATATTGCTCCTATCCTTCCTCCTTTCTCTTTTTGTAAGCAACCCCACCGCATCTTCAACGTTCTTCCACTTTGTTGTCAATCCTTCATCTTCTTCTTTGTCTTCATGAAAGAGTTCTAATTTCCCTTGCAATTCTCCATCAGTAGCTTGAAGAAATAGATCAACTTTGTTCGGCTCCAATGTCAATTTTTCTACCTTCAACAATTGAGAATACTGCCTCTCAAATTCCCTTAGTAGCTCTGTTGCTTGCAAATTCTTATTAGGCCGTTCAATCCATTCCAGAAACAACTTCTTAGTAACGCGATCAGCATCTTCCAAGAAATATTTGTCTTTCAATGCATGTGAAAAAACCTCCCATGAATTCCCATAACGATCCGTAATTGATGCAATATGGTTTCTTATCTCCGGCATTATGGCAAGTCCAAATAATTCAACCATTTTCTTCTCAGAAACCCGATTTAATTCCATTTCACGAACATAACATCTTAAATACCTTGAAATATTTCTTCCATCAAATTGATCAATTTTATTGACCACTGCTTGCAATGCTTTGGTTGCCAAAGCTTCCTTTCGATGATTGCTTTGCTGTTGCTGCATTGATAATGAGAAGGCTTGAAACATACTAGCAATAGACGGATCCATGTGCATACCTTGTCCTTTAGAAGAACCCCCACCAAAAACTCCTCCCAAAGATCCTTCAAAATTTTTATTTTCGTTTTTCATAAAATAAAAATAAAACCAAACAAAATCCAATACCTTCTACCTCAAGCTTTTATGTCGGATTCATCAATTTATGTCATATTATGTACTTTTCTACTCGAGAACGTACCGGGCGTCTAGCTGTAGAAGGTAGTATGGAGATTCGCTAATATTCAAGCAGTCTATCGAGTTTTGACTATTGGAATATAAACAACTACAAGAATATACCGTAAATCTATACGGATGTCTTTTGACTGCTCGCCGAAGTCCTTTTTTCCCCAGCCGATAGGTCTCTAGACGTTACAAAGAACCTCCAACAATCCAAACTGCTAATCTTCGATATCGCTTTATACTCAAGATCTTGTATCCATTGATTGTCTCGTTAGATTAACCCAATAAATTTCATTCACTCGCATACTCAATCTTATAGACACCCTTTTAATTCTTCATCACAGACATAACTCAATTTCATAAAACAATTAAGAGTAATCACACCTACTTCATTAAAATCTTGATTCACCAGTACAGCACTGACTTCAGCAACGATTTCCTCCGTCTTCTCAAAACCCTACGAAGAAAAAAAACCCAATTCTCTGTCTTTTTTTCCCACTCCAAAGCATGAAGCTAGCTCTCTGATCCTTCTAAAAAAACTTATTCTCTCCAAAAAAAAAAAACCTTCATTTCTTAATCTATCCTCCCTTTTAACCCTAATTCTCCCCCCCTCTTCATTTTTTAACCTATCCTCTCCTTTAACCCTAATTCTCCCTCTTTCAAATCCTAACCTCTAAATTTCTTTAATCTTCCATCTTAGATCCAAAATTGGCTCCCGCCGTCAGAGCTTTCTCCTTCGTTTTTACCTTTAAAAGATTCTTTTACCGAAAGGACGTTCCTGGAACAACACAAAGGACGGAACAGCCTGAAACAAAATCGGAGCCCCGTAATCGGGACCACATTGAGTCACCCGACCAATTCAAGTCTCATATTGGCTAAGAGGCCCGTAGTAAGACTTGGATGTTCCCATAATTGGTCCGCATTGGGTTGCTCGATGAATTTAGATCTCATATTGGCTAAGAGGACCCGGATTGGATGTCTTGAAATTGGATCCAATTGGTTCTTCGAACCAGACTCACCCGTCGTTGAATTAGTCCTTTCCCTTCCTACTGACTCCCGTTATTGGAATCGAACTGAGCATTTCAGTATGCCCCGGCTGACTGTAACGGGGTGACTGAACCTGGCCTCTCAGTATTTGCACTAGAATTGGTCGTTGCTCCCAATATTCGAGATAACTGAATATTAATAAAAGTCCTCTTTCTTTATATTTTTATGATATACTCGTGTTACAACATGACACCGTCAAGAGTAGTTCCTACTTCTAATAAAATTACTAAATATCAAGATTCTCTTCCAAGGTTGTGATACCAAACATGTTGTATCTTGCCATCTATTTGAAGAAGGACGTGTCGTTCTTGAGGATCTTCATCTCGATTTTGTCATCTTGAAGGTTGTGACAATCACAATGTTTTGTGTGATAAGTCTGCAAATGAAAGCTCTTGAGTTGAATCTGCTAGTTGTTGGTGCTCCATCTCATCACAAATATACAAAAGCTACAATGAAAGATAGAAGGTAGAATGTTATTTTCCTTTGATCTTGTTTCTTTTATAGCAATGGTTTCTTATTCTTCATCTTGGTTTTGATGGATGTCATTGATGAAAGACTTCAACTTTCTTTACTCGATTTGCAAGATTCTTTGATGGCTCCCATGTGCATTCCCTAATATCATATTCACGCTAATGAATAAGATATTCCAACCTATTTCGGCACCACCTTGAGTCTAAGACTTCTTCCACCTCAAACTCTTGGTTATTATCTTCTTCTATAGGAAGAGGTGGCATTTGTCTTCTTTCCAAGATATTCACTCTCTTACATGGCTCCAGAAGAGACACATGAAATACATGGTGGATCTTCATAGACTTTGGTAGATGTAATCGATAGGCAACAGAATTGATTTGTTCACAAATAGGAAAAGTTCTGAGCCTACGATAATCTAATTTATTACAAGGACAAGTAGTTTTGATATTACGATGAAGTAACTATACCTTATTGTCCATATTATATTGTGGTTGCTCCTTATGATAGGCATCTGCGTTGGTCTTTTGTCGTTCTTGAGCTTCCTTTAATTGTATCTTCATTGTTGTATATAGCTTTGATAAGCGATTTGCTAAATCTTTTACTGCAGAATTATCAACTTTTGAAAAGTCAAAAGTATCAAGACATGGATGATGACCATAATTGGTAAAGAAAGGGGTTTATTGAGTGGAAGAATGTACCAAATTATTATATGCAAACTCTATCAATGGTAAAAGAATTATCCAATCAACTTGATAGTTGATAGTACATCTCAAATACTGCTCCAAAACTTGATTTATCTGTTCTGTTTGTCCATCAGTTTGAGGATGAAAAGTTGAAAAAAGCTTTATATCCACCTTGAGAATCTTGAATAGGATTCTTCAAAATCTTGATACAAATTGAGTCCCTCTATCCGATATAATATCCTTTGGCAATCCATGATAGCGATAGATATTGTTAATAAAAAGCTTAGCTATTTCTTCACCTCTGATAGATTTTGTACATGGTACAAAATGTGCCATTTTGATAAAACAATCTACTATCACAAATATAGAGTTATAAAAACGTGGGATTGGAAGTTCTATGATGAAATCCATAGAAACAGAAGACCATGGTTGTTCTGGAATAGATAATGACTAAAGAAGTCCATAAGGTTGATGACGATTCAAGACACGTGCTGACATGAAGTACTCGCGATTCTTATGGTCTGTATATACGGTAACTGGACTTAAAGGACCTTCTAGATAATGACTCCATTCTTGAAATGAATCCATGATTGCAAGGAGCTCTTTATCATAGATCTCATAATTAATCTCGGTTGTTAAAAAATTTCCTCGAATGGAAAGCTATTGGATGGAGTTTGTCATCCATTTCCATTTGTGACAACACTATACCTATAGCAAAATTTGATGTGACTATTTTCATAAAAAAAATCTTGGAGAAGTCAACGGAATATAAGATTGGTGCAAAAATAAATTCTTTCTTTAAAGCATCAAATAATGCTTCTGCTTCTTTATTCCACTGAAGTTTGTCTTTATAAGTCAAACGTGTAAGTGGAGCTGCAACTTGAGAAAAATTCTTGATGAAGACTCGATAGTAATTAGCAAAGCCCAAAAAATATTGCACATCTCGTACTGTTTTTGGAATCTTCCAATCTATGATAGTTTGAACCTTCTTGGGATCCATCATAAGGCCTTCATTGAAAATGATGTATCCTAAGAAGTCAACTTGAATAGTGTGGAATACACACTTTTCCAATTTGGTATATAATCTTGCATCTCTAAGTTTTTGTAACATGCAATGAACATGAAGCTCATGTTCTTCTGTGTTCTTATAGTAGATTAGAATGTCGTCTAAATAGCAAACAACAAAATCATCTAAAAACTCACAAAAAATATCATTCATAAGATGTTGAAAAGCGTCCGATGCATTCGTGAGTCCAAAAGGCATGACATTATATTCAAAATATGTGTACCTAGTTTGAAAAGTAGTCATCCATTCATCTCCTTCTTTGATATGAAGTAAGCTGTATGCTCCTTGTAGATCTATTTTGGTATAGATCTTTGCTTGATTGAGTTAGTCAAGAAGTCTTGAAATAAAAGACAAAGGATACCTATTCTTGATATTGATCTTGTTGAGTCCTCGACAATCTACACACATTCGTAAAGATTCGTCTTTCTTCTTTACAAATAAGATAGGAGCCCCGATTGGAAATTTGGAATGGCATATGAAGTTCTTTGCCAAATTTTCATCAATGTATTCCTTTAATGCAATCAACTTATTCTACGATAAGCTATAGATTGGTCCGAATGGTGGTTGAGCTCTTTCTTGCAAATCAATTGAATGATTATAAGGTTGATGCTCGGGAAGGATATTTACATTCTTCTTTTAAAAAATATCTTGAAATTCTTGATATTGCTTAGGAATACCACTTGACGTTATTTCACCATTAGAAATCGGTGTATATCACGGACATACTCATGTAAGCTAGTAATTACATATACAAATAGGTGGAAGTAAGTAAAAATATGTAAAAGTAAGTTAATTCTATAGTATTTAATATGGAAGCTTTCTAGAAGCTTCATAGATGCCACTTTGACTTCATAGGTGTCTTTAATTGAATTTTTGGATTAGAAACGTGGTCAACAAGTTGGCCATGTACCACACATATTGTTAGCTTGAAGATCAAGTTAACTATGTGGCCCACACGTAGAAAAACTTACCTTGTAAGTCAAGGCATCTGTCCTACAAAGTCAACATATATTGGAGGTCCTATAGAACGTTGCCACGTAGCCCCTAGTTAGATAGTATATATAGAGACAAGAATGAAGCCTTCTTCACTCTTGTTAATTTCTTTCTTGCTTCTAGTCTAGTTTCAAGGGTCTCTAGTTTTCTTGTCTTTTGGCAATATCCATTCTAATTTTTCTTTCAATATACATACTTATTTATTTATATTTTATCTTTCTTTGAGTGAAGACTCACTTGTCTGAATTAATTTTTCATCGAATTCTTGTCCTTGACAGATTGACAAGAGTACACCTACAATATCAGAGCTTTGTCTAATCTTGATTAAGAGTAGATTATCCCTTTTTTTTTGATAAGATATAAACATATTAGAAGTTGCGGATTACCTTCTTCTAAACTGATATTGTCCTTAGTATTTTCTTTGTTCCCAAGTCCTCTCTTCTATTTGTCTTGAGCGATATTAGACATCTTCTCTCTTCTAAGTGTTATCATGGCAAAACTTGTTAAAATGAAGAGTGCAATGACACAAATGCAAGAGCACTTGAGGGAGTTAATGCTTGCGATACATCAACTCAATTTACCACTACAAGGAGTAACAAGATTGGCAAGAAGTGAAGATATAGAAATGGTTGGAGCTACTTCAATATTCGCACCAAACCATGTTCTTTCTCCTATCGTGGAACGCCCTTCAAATATTAGAGAACAAAGAATTACCCTACCCGAGAAGTTTGATGGTACCAGATCTAAGTTTTGAAGATTTATCAATCAAGTGCAACTTGTGATTGAACTTCAATTCCAAAGATATCCAACTCCAAGATCACAAGTTAGATTTATTCGTACGCTTCTTTCAGGTTCAGCACTATCGTGGTTTTCATCTTTTCTTGAACGACGAGATCTAATATTGGATAATCTAGAGGCTTTTCTGGCGGAGTTTCGATCCATGTATGGAGAACATCATGCAATTCGTGTTGCAACCAATAAGATCCATATTTTACAACAAGGCAATCAATCAATAACGTTATACGCTTCACAATTTTGACAACTTGCAACTAATATCATATGGGATGATGGTGCACTTATTAGCCAATTTCTCTATAGATTACAATATGAGGTAAAAAAATTAATGCTCAACTTACCTGATCGTCAAACATTGAGTCAAGTAATTGACTTTGCTGTGAAGTACGACAATTACCTTTTTGAATTTCGATCTGAGAATCATATAAGTGGACCTCAACATTACTATAATTCAATGGCAATACCAACACCTCTTCAATACATACATTCGGAAGTAGAGGATATGCAAATTGATGCAGTACGTTTCAAACCTCTTACTGAGCAAGAAAAGACTCGTCGTCGTCAAGAAGGATTATGTTTATATTGTGGAGAATCAAAGCACACTGCTCAACATTGTCCAAAGAAACGACACAATCACAAAATGAGGAGTATGGCTATGAAAGAAGATAATATGTCGGAAGACGAATTTGTCCAGCTACAATAGGGACTGTGCGGCTGGAACCTTGCACAACATCTAGTAAAGGTCCTATTCTCTCCTCACAGCCTTCTTCTTGTTTTATATTAAATGTTATTTTAGGACCTAAACATTACAAAGTCTCTGCCTTGTTAGATTCAGGAGCCTCAGCGTGTTTTTTAGATGAAGAATTTACTAAAAGACATAGCATATCTTTAGTAAAGAAAACTAAACTTGTTCATGTAGAAGTCATAGATGGTCGTCCATTGTCTTCTGGAGATATTACTCATGAAACCCTTCCTATAGAAGTAATAATCAATGGTCATAATAGTTTTGTAGTGATTTAATATCATTAGATCTCCCTCTAATCCAGTCATTTTAGGTTTATCGTGGTTAGAAAAATACAACCCTCAAATAGATTGGATTTCCTGAACTCTTACTTTCTCTAAAAGTATAACTAATAGTGTAGTTAAGCAAGTAGAGAGTCATAAGTCCAGTTCAATTAAACCCGTATTTATAGGTGCAAAAGCTTTCTTGCATGCTGCTATGAAAGAATCACCATACATTATTTATGCTATACCCGTTTCTACTAGTGAAAAGACTTCAAGTGGCATTCCAAGCCAATATCAAGAATTTCAAGATGTATTTGAAAAAAAGAATGCGGATACATTCCCAGAACATCGTCCCTATGATTGCTCAATTGACCTTTAAGAAGGAGCACAACCGCCATTTGGACCAATCTATAGTTTATCACAAAATGAGTTAGCTGAACTCAAGGAGTATATTGAAGAAAATCTAGCCAAGAATTTCATATGCCATTCTAAATCTTCAACAGGAGCTCGAATTCTATTTGTGAAGAAAAAAGATGGATTATTGTGGATGTGTGTTGATTATCGAGGATTCAACAAGATCACCATCAAGAATAGGTATCCACTACCTTTAATATCTGGACTTCTTGATCAGCTGAATCAAGCTAAGATCTATACAAAAATAGATCTTTGGGGAGCATACAATCTAGTATGCATCAAAGAAGGAGATGAATGGAAGTCTACGTTTCAAACTAAGTATGGACATTTTGAATACAACGTCATGCCTTTTGGACTTACAAATGCACCAACAGCTTTTCAACATCTAATGAATGATGTTTTTCGAGAGTTTTTGGATGATTTTGTGGTTTGTTATCTAGATGACATCTTGATCTATTCTAAGAATCCATAAAAATATGAACTTCATGTTCGTCGTGTGTTGCAAAAATTAAGAGATGCAGGACTCTATGCCAAGATAGAAAAGTGTGTATTCCACACTACTCAAGTTGAGTTTTTAGGTTACATCATTTCAAATGATGGACTTATGATGGATCCTAAGAAAGTTCAAATTATTATAGATTGGAAGATTCTAAAAATGGTAAGAGATGTCCAATGCTTTTTGGGATTTGCCAACTACTATCGGATCTTCATTAAGGACTTCTCTCGAGTTGCAGCTCTACTTATACGCTTGACTTATAAAGACAAACTCCAATGGAATCAAGAAGCAAAAGTTGCTTTTGAATCTTTGAAGACAGCGTTTTGTTTCTGCACCAATCTTGTATCGTGTTGATTTTTTCAAAGCATTCTTTATGGAAACAGATGCATCAGACTTTGCTCTTGGTGTGGTTTTGTCACAAATGGGAACAAATAACAAACTTCATCCAGTAGCCTTTCATTCAAGAAAATTCTCAGCAGTAGAAATCAATTATGAGATCCACGACAAAGAACTTCTTGTAATCGTGGATTCTTTTCAAGAATGACATCATTATCTAGAAGGCGCTTCTAGTCCAGTCATCGTGTATACGAATCATAAGAACGTCAAGTATTTTATGTCAACACGCGTATTAAATCATCGTCAAGCTCATTGGAGCATGTCTTTATCAAGATTCGAGTTCATCATCACTTATTGGCCAGGAAAACAACAAGGTTTATCCGATGCCTTGTCTAGACGTTCTTATCTTGTATCAAAAGAAGGAGATGCAGCTTTTGAGCAACAAAGAATGGTTCTCTTGAAGCCGGAGCAATTTCATCTTCGAGCAATAAAATCAACATTGACTATTGATTTAACTTCTCTTAAGCAAGTCTAGTTAAGTATGTCTTCAGACCATCTTGTTCATGATATCAAGAATAATTCTTTTAAATCTCATGATCCCTCTAAATTTGAATTCAAGAACAACCTACTCTATTTTGAAGGATGCGTATATGTTCCAGAAAGAAAAAAACGTTTACGTATTCTTTAAGCTCGTCACGACTTTCCAATAGCAAGACATTTTGGATACAATAAAACTTTGGAACTAATATCCAGGGATTTTTCGTGGCCACAAATGTAGAAAGCAGTCAAAGATTTTGTACAATCTTGTGATGTTTGCTTGAGATCAAAAACTCCTCGTCAACGACCTTATGGACTTCTTCAGCCATTACCTATTCTAGAACAACCATGGTCTTTTGTTTCTATGGACTTCATCATGGATCTTTTAATCTCAGGTTCTTATGACTCTATATTCATGATAGTAGATCGTTTTACCAAGATGGCACATTTTGTACCATGTACAAAATCTATCACAGGTGAAGAAACAACTAAGCTCTTTCTTGACAATATCTATCGCTATCATGGATTACCCAAGGATATTATATCAGATAGGAAAACTCAATTTGTATCAAGATTTTGGCGGACTCTTTTCAAGATTCTAAAAGTCGATATTAAATTATCTTCCGCATTCCATCCTCAAAGTGATGGATAAACGGAGCGTGTTAATCAAGTTTTGGAGTAATATTTAAGATGTACCATTAATTACCAACAAGATGATTAGACAACTCTTTTGCCATTGGCAGAGTTTGCTTACAATAATACGGTACATTATTCTACAAAACAAACACCTTTCTTTACTAATTATGGTTATCATCCATGACTTGATACTTTTGACTTTTCAAAAGTTGATAATCCTGCTGCAAAAGATTTGGCGATTCATTTATCAGAGCTATATGCAATGATGAAGGCATAGTTAAAAGAGGCTCAAGAACAACAAAAGATCAATGCGGATGTCTATCAAAAGGAATAACCACCATTCCTCTTGAGTGATATGGTATGGTTACTTTGTTGCAATATCAAGACCATTCATCCTTGTGACAAGTTGGATTATCGAAGGCTTGGACCATTTTCTATTTCTGGATAAATCAATTCAGTTGCATATCGTTTACATCTATCGGAGTCAATGAAAATCCATTCAGTATTCCACGTGTTTCTTCTTGAACCATACAAGAAAGTGGACATACCAAGAAGAAGACAAGCTCCACTTCTTCCTATAGTAGTGGACAATAATGAAGAGTTTGAAGTAAAAGAAGTGTTAGATTTAAGGCAGCGCCAAAATAAATTGGAATATCTTGTCCATTGGCGCGGATATGATATTTGTAAATGCACATGGGAGCCAATAAAAAATCTTGTAAATGCAGCAAAGGCGGTGGAGGCTTTTCATCGACGACATCCATCAAAATCAAGATGAAAACGTTCTTTATAAAAGAAACAACATCTAGGCAAGATAACATTCTATTTTCAATCCTTGTTTGTAACTTCTTTGTAGTTGTGACGCTCAGAAGATGGAAAAAAAACAACCAGTGGATTTGACTCAAGAGCCTTCATTTGCTGATCTGCCAGATAAGACATTACGATTGTCACAACCTTCAAGGCAACGCAATCAAGATGAAGATCTTCAAGAATGACATGTTCTTCCTAGAATAGATGGCGAGATACAACGTGTTTGATATCACTACTTGGGAGGGGACTCCCGATGTTTAGTGATTTTGCTAGAGATAGGAACAACTCCTAATGGTGTTCCAAATGTTCTATTTGAAGGAAGTTATGAAGGCCTTAACAATGATCAAATAACTGGGTGGTCTTTCCACCCTGATATGGGACACTACTAATGGTTGAGAGGCCCTATCAATCATCTTCGAAGAGAACAAGGATCAGAGTATGTGGCGAATACAATTCGTCGCATCATAGATTTTTTCAACATATGATGGCCACTCCTCGTGGAACTCGTCTCTAGAAGGGAGGGTAATGTCATGGACATACTCATGTAAGCTAGTAATTACATATACAAATAAGTGGAAGTAAGTAAAAATAAGTAAAAGTAAGTTAATTCTATAGTATTTAATATGAAAGCTTCCTTGAAGCTTCATAGATGCTGCTTTGACTTCATAGGTGTCTTTAATTGACTTTTTGGATTAGAAACGTGGTCAACAAGTTGGCCATGTATCACACATGTTGTTAGCTTGAAGATCAAGTTAACTATGTGGCCTACACGTAGAAAAACTTACCTTGTAAGTCAAGGCATGTGTCCTACAAAGTCAACATATATTAGAGGTTCTATAGAACATCGCCACGTAGCCCTTAGTTAGATAGTATATATAGAGACAAGAGTGAAGCCTTCTTCACTCTTGTCAACTCCTTTCTTGCTTCCAGTCTAGTTTCAAGGGTCTCTAGTTTTCTTATCTTTGGCAATAGCCATTCTAGTTTTTCTTTCAATATACATACTTATTTATTTATATTTTATCTTTCTTTGAGTGAAGGCTCACTTGTCTGGATTAATTTTTCATCGAGTTCTTGTCCTTGACAGTATAACATATATAGCAAAAGATGATCCTTCTTTTGCAGCATGCATGAAAGTTTTTGCATCTACTAGTAAAGGTTTGGACGTACTAGACTTATATACTTCTACTTTGCTAACGCGATCTTGGATTATACTATCAGGAAAGTTAAGGTTACGAGAAATCCAATCTATTTGAGGGTTATATTTTTCTAGCCATGATAATCCTAAAATAACCAAATTAGAGGGAGATTTTATTACATTAAATACTACTACACTGTTATGATCTTTAATTGCTATATATAAAGGAATAGTTTTATGGGTTACATTTTTAGAAGACAATGAATGACCATCTATGACTTCTACATGTACGGATTTAACTTTCTTCACTAAAGATATTTTTTGATTTTTGGCAAAATCTTCATCTATAAAACATGTTGAGGCTCTTGAATCTAACAAGACAAAGACTTAGTATTTATTAGGTCCTAAACATACTTCTATTATAAAATAAGGTGAGGGATCTGAAGAGAAGATAAGACCTTTACTAGGTGTTGTATATGATGTTAATCGCACGGTCCTTATAGTAGCTGAAGAAACTCGTTTTTTGACATACTATCTTCATTATTAATTGTGCTCCTCATTTTGTAATTGTATTGCTTCTTTGTACAATATTGAGTAATGTATTAGCTTCTCCACAATATAAATACAATCTTTCTTGGCAAAGTCAAGTTTTTTTTTTTTTTTTTTTTTTTTTTTTTTTTTTTTTTTTACTCTATGAGAAGTTTAAAACGTATCATATCAATTTGACAAATATGTTTCAGAAAACTTAGGAGTTGCTGCCATTACTTGACTTGTTCCTCTCCAACTAAATCTTTATTCTTGATGCCTTTCAAATAAACGATTGTCGCATGTAATGGCTTGAATAATAAATTGTTCCAAAGATTCTACTTTTAACATTATTAATAACAAATCTTTGACGCTATCCTTCAATCTATATCAAAATTGGTTGATAAGTGCTTTGTCATTCCAGTCCATGTCGCAAGCAAGATTTTAGAATTTGGTAGCATATGTAGTGGCTGATCATGATCCTTGTCGTAAGGATAGAAGCTTGGTCTCTACTACTCGTTCTCGATCACTTTTTCCAAATGTGGTCGTAAATACTTCTAGAAATGAATTCGAATTATAAAGGAGTTGTGAATCTTTTTTCATTAAAGGTGAAAACCAAGAGAGAGTACTTCCTGGTAGTAGTGCACCTATAAATCGGACTTGGATAAATCCATCAAGATATTGGAAAAGGTTGAAACTTAGATAGAGATTGATTTATTATAAAAATCCTCGAAATTTTGATCTTGTTCTATCAAACTTCTCAAGCATACTAATCCTTGTCCTTATCATACTTACAGAAGCAAAACTCCCTAGATTTGGTTAAGACGTTGATCTACTTGTTTCTTTCAACTACACAACTTCTTATTACAGACTTTGAATTTCTTCCATAGGCGTAGGCATAATACTTCCATGATTCACATTGGAAATACGTGAGATTTTTATTCTTAGAGTATTGACAAGCTCATGAAGATCAGCTATAGTTGTAAATCTATTCTCACTTCTATTGAGAGTAGCATCCATAATCTTTTCTTCCATAGACAACTCAAACAAATTCAAAAGTTAAATTAGAAGAAGGTAATCCACAACTTCTAAAAATAAAACCTACAAAGAAGAATAATCCACTCTCTTTAAAGAAAAGATCAGTGTTAGAAAATAAGATTTTTTGTTTAAAGGTGGGTAGTCCGCAACCTTCAAAATACAATAATAGAAGTGGAGTAATCCACTCACTTCTAGAACAAGATACAAACAATATGTTAGCACTCTTGTCAAAATATCAAGGCATGAATCTCAAAGAAATGGAATCGTCAATACACTCTTCTATCACTGAAGAGAACTAGAAAGTCACTCAAAAGGTGATGTAATATTAACTAGAATGGCTATTGCTAAAAACAAGAAGATTAGAAAGTCTTGAAATAAGACCAAGACTAGAATGGCATTAACAAGAGTGAAGAAGGCTTCATTCTTACCTCCATATATACTATCTAATTAAGAGCCACGTGGCGATGTCCTATGGGACCTCCAACATGTGTTGACTTTGCTAGCCACATGTCTTATCTTGCAAGATAAGTTATCTATATATGCGCCATGTAGTTGGCTTGTTCCATAAGCTATTACACGGAGGTAACTTGTTTCACAAGCTATTAATACATGGTTAGCTTTTTGGCCAAGTTTCTGACCTACGAATACATCTAAAGTCAAAACCGCATCTATAAAGCTTCTAAGAAGCTTATCTAGAAGACTTTATGAAATTATTCTATTTTACCTACTTCTACTTAATCATATAAGTAACTATTGAGGTAAATATATATGTCCGTGACATTTGCATTATCATGGTTTTCATCTTTTCTTGAATGACGAGATTCAATATTGAATAATCTAGAGGCTTTTTTGGCAGAGTTTCGATCTATGTATGGAGAACATGATGTAATTCATGTTGCAACTAATAAGATTCATATTTTACAACAAGGCAATCGATTAGAAACGTTTTATGCTTCACAATTTTGAGAACTTGCAACTGATATCAAGTGGAATGATGCTGCACTTATTAGCCAATTTCTCTATAGATTACAATATGACGTAAAAAATTAATGCTCAACTTACCTGATCCTCAAACATTGAATGCAGCCATTGACTTTGCTATGAAGTACGGCAATAATTTTTTTGAATTCTGATTTGAGAACTGTACTAGTAGACCTCAACATTATTATAATTCAATGGCAACACTAACATCTCTTCAACACATACATTCGAAAGTAGAGGATATGTAAATTGATGCATTACATTTCAAACCTCTTACTCAGCAAGAAAAGACTCATCATCGTCAAGAAGGATTGTGCTTATATTGTGGAGAATCTAAGCATGCTGCTTAACATTACCCAAAGAAGCGATGCAACCATAAAATGAGGAGTATGGTGTCATGTTGTAACATGACTATATGGTCAAAGATGATAATATGAATCTTATTATAGAAGAGCCAAGTTAAAAGAAAGGATAGAAAAATATGGATAAAAGATAGGAAGGTAGTAAAACTTTTAGTAGTAATACTACCATTTTAGAAAAAATAGCTTCTACTTACTTTGTAGGATCTAAAATAAAGTAAAATAAGGTAGATTGGAAAAATAAATGATATAGACATCTTTAGGAGGAAGTTAAGAGTAAATTCTAGTAAAAATTAGAAAAAAAAACTAGATGTTGATACTCAGAGAGGGCCGGTTATGATTCAGGATCAAAATCAGACCCTGAGGCACGAAACTGAGTCTCGATGACAACTCCAAGATTCTTTGGTAGATCGAAGAGTGGAATTTGATAGAAGTTTAGATAGGATTTTTATGGGAATTGATTTTAGGTGATTTGAAGTTGATATGACTTTGTAAGAGCTTTGTAAAGACAAGATTTGTTTCAGATGACTTGCATTTTATGAAATAAAAGAGGGTTTACGTTTTGGATGTTTTCAAGAGTTTTGTAATAGATCTACAAGTGAAATTTTGTGGGTTTATGTTTATAGTTGTGTTAATATGTGTTGTGAATTTGAGCTCAATCTAACAGTTAAATTGAAGAATATTGAGGTTTAAATGGGTCAACGTCTCAAAAAATAGAATTTTAGATCTAGTGGAGGTTTTTAAGATTTCTTGCAATCTACTAGTTGGATTGGAGTGAAACTTATGTGAAAGGATATTAGAATTTTTTTTTTATGTGTATGAGAATTTTGAAATCAATCAAACGGTGGAAAAGAGAGATATTGGCTCTGGAAGATTGGCATCAAGATTGGAGAAGGAGGCCAGTCAATACCCAAGCACATTTTTGAAGTTATCATCAATTTGGTAATTTTGATCCTTTTCAATTTTTTTGTGCTTATTTTTCACTTATTTTTTTAGAATTGTGCAAAATTTGAGTTAAGATCGACAGTTTATTCATTAGTTATTGAAGTTTAAATCTGTTGTAGGAATTACTAGGGTTTGGTTTAGGATTTGGTTATAGTTTAGTTTAGAATTTAGAATTTGGATTAGAATTTGATTTAGGATTTAGGATTTGGTTAGGATTTGATTTAGGGTTTAGGATTTGGTTAGGATTTGATTTAGGGTTTTGGATTTGTATTAGGGTTTGATTTAGGATTTAGTTAGGGTTTGGTTTAGGATTTGATTGAGGTTTGGTTTAAGGTTTGATTAGGATTTTATTTAGGATTTGGATTAAGGATTGGTTTAGGATTTAGGATTTGGATTAGGATTTGGTTAGGATTTGATTTAGGATTTAGAATTTGGTTTAGGATTTGATTAGGATTTGGTTTAGGATTTGATTAGGATTTGGTTTAGGATTTGATTGGGGTTTGATTTAAGGTTTGTTTAGGGGTTTGATTTAGGATTTAGGATTTTATTAGGATTTATGATTCAATTAGTTTTGGCCTAAAGTTTGAATGAAGTTCAATAGGATTTTAACTAGAATTAAATTAAGATTGAATTGAGATGTATTTGAGTGATATTTGTGATCTTTCTAATATTTCTTTAAGAATTCTTTTTATTTGTTTGAAGTTTCTTGAGGTTCTTTTGAATTTGATTGAAGCTTGCTTAACATTATCATGATTTAATTAGAATTTAATTAGTATTCTATTAGAATTAGGATTTTGTTGTTACAATTTCTATTCTTCTTTCTACAGTCAGGTATCTGTAGCATTCTCAAGCAAGAGTTCACGTATTACGACAATGGCGATCAAAGAAGATAGCATATCGAAAAATAAATTTGTCCAGCTACAATAGGAACTGTGTAGCTGGAATCTTGTACAACGCCTAGTGAAGGTCCTATCCTCTCTTCAGAACCCTCTCCATATTTTACGATAAATATTATTCTAGGACCTAAATATTATAAAGCCTCTACCTTGCTAGATTCAGGAGCCTCAGCATGTTTCTTAGATGAAGAATTTGCTAAAAGACATAGCATATTTTTAGTGAAGAAAACTAAACTTGTTCATGTAGAAGTCATAAATGGTCGTCCATTGTCTTCAAGAGATGTTACTCATGAAACCCTTCCTATAGAAATAGCAACTAATGGTCATAGTAGCTTTGTAATATTTAATATCATTAGATCTCCTTTTATCCAGTTATTTTAGGTTTATCTTGGCTAGAAAAATATAATCTTAAAATACATTGGACTTTTCATAGTCTTGACTTTTCTAAAAGTATAACTAAGAGTATAGTTAGTTATATAGAAAGACATAAGTCTAGTATAATTAAACCTATATTTGTAGGTGCAAGAGCTTTCTTGCATGCTGCAAAAAAAAGATCACCTTGTGTTATTTATGCCACACCTATTTCTACTGGTAGAAAGGCTTTAAGTGGCATTCCAAGCCAATATCAAGATTTTTAAGATGTATTTAAAAAAAAGAATGCAGATACTCTTCCAGAACATCATTCCTATGACTGCTCAATTGACCTTCAAGAAAGAGCACAACCGCCATTTGGACCAATCTACAATTTATCTCAAAATGAGTTAGCTGAACTCAAGAAGAATATTTAAGAGAATTTAGCCAAGAACTTCATATGCCATTCCAAATCTCCAACAGGAGCTTCAATTTTATTTGTGAAGAAAAAAGACGGATCATTGCGGATGTATGTTGATTATTGAAGGCTCAACAAAATCACTATAAAAAATAGATACTTGCTACTTTTGATATCTAGATTCTTTGATCAGTTGAATCAAGCTAAGATCTATACAAAAATAGATCTACAAGGAGCATACAATTTGGTACGCATCAAAGTAGAAGATGAATGGAAGACTATGTTTCGAATAAGGTATGGATATTTTGAATACAATGTCATGCCTTTTGGACTTACAAATGCACCAACAGCTTTTCAACATCTAATGAATGATGTTTTTCGAGAGTTTTTGGACGATTTTGTGGTTTATTATCTAGACGACATCTTGATCTATTCTAAGAATCCAGAAAAATATGAACTTCATGTTCGTCGTGTGTTGCAAAAATTAAGAGATGCAGGACTCTATGCCAAGATAGAAAAGTGTATATTTCATACTACTCAAGTTGACTTTTTAGGTTACATCATTTCAAATGATGGACTTATGATGGATCTTAAGAAAGTTTAAAGTATTATGGATTAGAAGATTCTAAAAACAGTAAAAGATGTCTAATACTATTTGGAATTTGCTAACTACTATCGGATCTTCATCAAAGACTTCTAACAAGTTGCAACTCTACTTACACGTTTGACTTGTAAAGACAAACTTTAATGGAATCAAGAAGCAGAAGTAGCATTTGAAGCTTTGAAGACAACCTTTATTTCTGCACCAATCTTATATTGCGTCGATTTTTCTAAGCCATTTTTTATGGAAAAAAATGCATCAGACTTTGCTTTGGGTGTCGTATTATCACAAATGGGAACAAATGATAAACTTCATCTAATAGCTTTTCATTCCAAAAAATTTTTAGTAGCCGAAATCAACTACAAGATCCATGATAAAGAACTTCTTGCAATCGTGGATTTATTTCAAGAATGGTGCCATTATCTAGAAGGTGCCTTTAGCTTAGTCACAGTATATACGGATCATAAAAATCTTGAATATTTTATGTCATCACATGTTTTGAATCGTCACCAAGCCAGTTGAAGTATGTCTTTGTCAAGATTCAAATTCAAGTTCACTTATCGACCAAAAAAATAATAAGGTTTGTCAGATGCACTCTCTAGACAATCTTATCTTATAGCAAAGGAAAGAGATGCTCCTTTCGATCAACAATGAATAATTCTCTTGAAGCTTGAGCATCTTAATCTTTGAGCAATGAAATCAATACTAACTGTTATTTCAACTTTCATTAAGCAAGTACAGATGAGTATGTCTTCTGGTCCTCTTATTCGTGATATTAAGGAAAATCCTTCAAAGTCTCATGATACTTCTAAGTTTGAATTCAAGAAGAATCTACTATATTTTGAGGGACGCCTATATGTTCTAGAAGGTGAAGCTCGATTACGTGTTCTTCAAGCTCTTCATGACTTTCCAGTAGCACGACATTTTGGATACAATAAAACTTTGGAACTAATATCTAGGGACTTTTGGTGGCCTCAAATGTAGAAAGCAGTCAAAGATTTTGTACAATCTTGTGATGTTTGTTTGAGATCAAAAACTCCTCGTCATCGAACTTATAGACTTATTCAGCCATTACCCATTTCATAACAACCATGGTCTTCTATTTCTATGGATTTCATCACAGATTTTCGAATCTTAGATTTTTATGACTCTATATTCGTGATAGTAGATCGTTTTACTAAGATGGCACATTTTATACTATGTACAAAATCTATCACAGGTAAAGAAACAACTAAGCTCTTTCTTGACAATATCTATCCCTAACATGGATTATTCAAGGATATTATATCAAATAGGAAAACTCAATTTGTATCAAGATTTTGGCAGACTCTTTTTAAGATTCTAAAATTAGATATAAAACTATCTTTGGCATTCCTTCCTCAAATTGATGGACAAACGGAGCGTGTTAATCAAGTTTTGGAGTAATATTTAAGTTGTACTATTAACTACCAACAAGATGATTGGACAACTCTTTTGCCATTGGCAAAGTTTGCTTATAATAATACAATGCATTCTTCTATGCAACAAATACCTTTCTTTATTAATTATGATTATCATCCACGACTTGATACTTTTGACTTTTCAAAAGTTGATAATCCTGCTACAAAAGATTTGGCAATTCATTTGTCATAGCTATATGCAACAATGAAGGCGTAGTTAAAAGAAGCTCAAGAATAACAAAACGTCAATGCGGATGTCTATCAAAAGGAACAACCACCATTTCACATAGGTGATAAGGTATGATTACTTTGTCGAAATATCAAGACCACTCATCCTTGTGACAAGTTGGACTATCGAAGGCTTGGACCATTTTCTATTTCTGGACAAATCAATCTAGTTGCATATTAGTTATACCTACCGAAGTCAATGAAAATCCATCTAGTATTCCACGTGTTTCTTCTTGAACCATACAAGAAAGTGGACATACCAAGAAGAAGACAAGCTCCACCTCTTCCTATAGAAGTAGACAATAATGAAGAGTTTGAAGTGGAAGAAGTCTTAGATTCAAGGCGGATCCAAAATAAATTAAAATTTCTTATCCATTGGTGTGGATATGATATTAATGAATGTACATGGGAGCCAATAAAGTATCTTACAAATGCAGCAAAGGTGATGGAGGCTTTTCATCGATGAAATCAAGATAAAAACCTTGTTTATAAAAGAAACAAGATCTAAGCAAGATAACATTCTACTTTTAATCCTTGTTCGTAGCTTCTTTATAGTTGTGACGCTCAGAAGATGGAGAACCAACAACCAGTAGATTCGACTTAAGAGCCTTCATTTGTTGACCTATTAGACAAGACATTACGATTGTCACAACCTTCAAGACGATGAAATTGAGATGAAGATCTTCAAGAATGACATGTTCTTCCTCAAATAGATAGCAAGATACAACGCGTTTGGTATCACGACCTTGGAAGGGACTCCCGATGTTTGGTGATTTTTTTAGAGGTAGGAACAACTCTTGATGGTGTTCCAAATGTTTTGTTAAAAAGAAGTTATGAAGGCCTCAACAACAATCAAATAACTGGGTGGTCTTCCCACCTTGGTATGGGACACTATCGATGGTTGAGAGGCCCTATCAATCATCTTCAAAGAGAACAAAGATCAGAGTATGTAGCGAATACAATTTGTCGCATCATAGATTTTTTCAACATATGATGACCGCTCCTCGTAGAACTCGTCCCTAGAAAAGGGGATATTGTCACGGATATATGCATGTAAGCCAATAATTACATGTATAAATAGGTAGAAGTAAGTAAAAGTAGATAAAAGTAAGTTAATTCTATAATATTTACTATAAAAGCTTCCTAGAAGCTTCATAGATATTGCTTTGACTTTATAGGTGTCTTTATTTTGACTTTTTGGATTAGAAACGTGGTCAATAAGTTGGCCATGTGCCACACATGTTATTAGCTTGAAGACCAAGCTAATTATGTGGCCCATAGGTAGAAAAACTTATCTTATAATTCAAGGCATGTATCCTACAAAGTCAACACATATTAGAGGTCCTATAGAACATTGCCATGTAGCCCCTAGTTAGATAGTATATATAGAGACAAGAGTGAAGCCTTCTTCACTCTTGTCAATTCCTTTCTTGCTTCTACTCTAGTTTCAAGGGTCTCTAGTTTTCTTGGCTTTTGGCAATAGCCATTCTAGTTTCTTTCTTAATACTCATATTAAGTTATTTCTATTTTATCATCTTTCTTTGAGAGAAGTCTCACTTGTTTATTTGTTTTTATCATGTTCTTGTCCTTGACATCTAGTAGGATGAGTTGAAGCTTAAAATCTTTGATATGTAAATTCTATCAAGATTGATTGTATTGCAAGTTATTAATCTTGATCTTAAGAAGGAAAGAAGATCAATGTATTACTATGGGTAAGATATTTTGAATTTATTGTTGAAAGGTGTGACATAGTAGAAGAGATAAGAAAGAAAGACCAATTTACTACTATGGATAAAAGTCAATCACATCCAAATTATTATTTATTTGAAGCCTTTTATAAAATAAATGCTTACATGGCAACTCAATCATTATTGTAAACTATCAAATATAAAGTACTTAATTATTATCATCTCTTTCTAATATAGACACCAATCCATGAACCTTCATGAAAGCAAACCTCAAGATCTTATTTATTACTTGGTCAAGCCAAATTTGCATCTTATATTTATAATCTTATATTACAATTTTTTCTTCTAATACTCCACATACTTTATTATCTTCTTCTAAACACATTGTAATTAAATTCAAAAACCTCAAATTAATAGCTTATAATAATATTATTCCAAAATTTGGTAAAGATTACGTAATCATCTATAAAAAAAAATTCTATTGAAATAAAAAAAAAATAATGCTTTGATTGATATACTATATGTAAAAAAGATTTGCAACCATAGTAAAATCTTGATATATAATACTCATGAGTTCAAATTCTTTATCAATTGCAATGGTTTAAAGAATAAAATTATTTATGAATAATGTTGCAAGCTTTTTAATGCCCATTTATAACTAGTTTTTTTTTTTTTTTTTTTTTTTTTTTCTCTCTTCTCTTCTCTTCTTTTCTTTTAGAAATATAAAGCAAGTCAAAAAGAGTGATATAATTGACATCATATCAACAATGTAAAGGAGTGATATTTAAAACTAGTTGATTTTATATGTATAGTCAAAGAAAAGAATGTGCAGATAATCAGTGATTAACTTGATTGATAGAAGGTGGATAAAAAAAAAGAAAAACAAGTCATAGCATTGATTTTAGGATTGCAAAAGTGATTTTTTATGAAGTCAACTTTTTCAATTTTATTTAGAAATATTATGATAGTTTAATGTCCTTGAAATAAGTCACATCTAATGATTAAAGTTTGGTTACAAATATTACTATTGGTTGTAAGGATTTTAAGATTTAACTAACAAAGAATTGTTAAAAGTGCTATAGATTCAAATCTTGCTATGAATAATTAGTAGATTATTTATTATGATTCAATTAAAAGTTGTTTAGCAATTGCATAGACAAGAATATTAATAGATGGTAGATAGTTATAAAAAAGTTAAACAATCAATTTCTAAATGCTTGTTGCTACAACTAAAATAAATAAATAAATAAAAAATAAAAAAATACTTACATTGAAAATAGATAATCACTAAGCCTCAGATAAGCTTGTCACTCCATAGTACTTCTATTATCTATATGAGTATGTCATTGGTCATACTTCAACCACAACTTTCTATTATCAATAGAATAAGATTTGACAACAAAGTAGGCTTAAGTGTTAACAAAAGAATATACACTTTTTAAACAAAATATCTTTAGAGGAGTAATCACGTTCAAGTAGGGGCTATATGTTTTTTTTTTAAAATGAAGATTTTGGAAGGCCTTGATATATGTGTTAAAATAAAATAAAAAAATAAACTAAATGCAATGAAGTAAATAATATTATCAATATTTATTAGATAACTTTAATCCTCCAACAACTTTTATTTCTTTGAAAATGTAATTCCTACAAAATTTGTAACTTCAAGTACAAACAATCTATATTTATAAAAATTGAATTGCAACAAGTAGTTTTTGCACTAAATATTCATACTTAAGTTTTAAAAAGGCTTTGGTTAATTTAAAAGAAGTTACATTAATTAGCCAATTAAGCAATACTTTGAACAAATTTTGATGAGGGGTGTCAATCTAACAATTCCAAAGTTTTGTATTAATATTTACAAACATGGTATGTTATTTTGTGGAAGAAGGTATAGCATTAGATTTTGAAGTGCCAACTCTCTTCTATTCTTTTCTTAAATGGTTTTATAGATCTATTACTTAGTTGCTATGGATGAATTTTATAGAAAAGGTTAGAAGAAATATGAAGATTGAATTTGGATAAATAATTAAATTAATAAATGAAAGTTTGTATGAATGTTATAGTTGCATGAAGTCATTAATTTGGATGTAATATATTCTATGGATAAAAAATTTGAAATGACATCTATTATTTGGATTAAGATATATATTAATTGGATAGATATATAAAACTTAAATAATCAATCCAGTGATAACTTAGATTTGACTACAAACACTTGGTAATTAATCTATAATAATTAAAGTCTAGTGATTCTTATGTGAGGTTTTAAGACATTTATTTGTATGTATTTAATTTTTCTAACAAAGTTTATCATTTACATCTATTTTTTATAGAACTATATCTAATGCATCTACATATGTATCTATTATATCTAATATATTTATATATATATAAATTATTTCAAAAATCTAGACAATATGGGATAGCATTTGACATAAAAGTTATTTTTGAACCTTTAAATGTTACTTCTATAATTTTATTCTATTCTAATTTTTCTTTGAAAGTTAATTGAATAAGTAATATAATAGCTTAATAAAAGTTCTTGATAACTATCTAATAATAGTTTAAAAATTCTAAAAAAAATTGGACATCATATAGTATTTTTAATATTTTTTATTTGATGATAATCTATATCTTTTTAAAATCTATTTGCAAATAATATTATATATATATATATATATATATTTATTTATTTAATCTAAGTATTTAATTCTATATTTTTAAGATTTTATAATTCAAGAAAAATATGTTGTTTACGTTCTTCTATATTTTTATAATAGATAATAATATTGTTCAAATAACATACATCAAATTTTTCTAAAAATTCATAATATACATTTTTCATCAAATATTGAAAATCATCCAAAATATTTGTAAGTCCAAAAGGCATGATATTATATTCAAAATGTCCATACTTAATTAAAATATTATCTTCCATTGATTTTTTTTTTTTTTTTTTTTTTTTTTTTATGTGTATGAAATTGTAGATCTATCTTAGTGTAGATCTTATCTTCACTCCATTGATTAAGAAAATCTAGTATCAAAGGAAAAAAATAAAAAATTTTGATGATTAATTTATTGAATTCACAATTATCTATTCACATTTACAAGAATCCATCTTTTCTCTATTATTACATTTTTAGAATTTTCACCTTGTACATGCTTAATATTTTATATTACAATTGAATCTTATATAACTTAAAAACTACTAAATTACAAGGACACCTACTCCCCACCTCGTCAAAGCTGAGAAAAAGTGATTATTTGTGACGCAGCAAAAACGTGTGTCAGATAGTATTTTCATTCCACAATGAATTGGAAAGGAATTAACCCATTTAGATCAAATTAAAAACACTAAATGGTATGTCTGGCACTCTACAACCATTGGAGGGGGAGGTGCAGGGCATGGAGAATTCTGGCCGGTACAACAGATGGTACGAAGCCAATTCATTAGATTCCTCTTCAATATCTGTCAATGGAGCAGAGGACGCAGGAATTGTGGTTACTGTAGAATGAATAGTAGAAGAGCGTCACCAGTGATGCTTGAAGCCCAATTTGAGTTATCAACAATTCATAACCGTGGTATATGCAACGACAGATCTCCTCAGCCACTGCTAAGGCAAAGATTTGAGCGGGACGATAATGATGAGAGAAGTAAATTGTGTGTCAGTAGCAGGGGCGTCTTTGTGGGCTTTAGGGCACCCTTCAGTAAACTCTGTCAGCGAATTGCAGTTTGTATTGATCTTTGGTGTACCAGGATCATTCTGTGACACATCTGAAGCTTCCACTCAACCCAGTAATTCTGGTATCTGACTCCCCCGCTGACTGGTTGGTTTTGCAACGTCATATGTCCGAACCTGCAAAGGTGATGTTTATTATATGTTCAGATGATACAGTCTTGTGCACTGTACTGGAGGAAAGCCGGTAAGGGAGCAGTGGGAACACCCAAATTTTCAAGAGTTGAAGTATTTACCACATTAGCCAATACTAGCAGTCGCACATGTTATATATACCGATGAAACTAAATAGAGAAGGTAATCGAAATTAGAAGCTACTCTTCTAGTTTTGCATATTCTCTTTAAAGAGCTTTCGTAAATGGTTAAATTCAAGATTTTGTCTTAAAGTACAATTACAGAATTTCTGAGTTTCATGTGGACACAGTAATCTATGGGTTGGCTACTCAGATTTACTTTACATTGAAGTGAACAGTGCATAAAAGGTCTATCTTGTACAGGTTGTAGAATCTTATGGACTGGTAGAGATGAGGTCTGTAATATAGTGAGAAAAGCTAATCTGGGGTCGAGGCTGATCGCACTCAGCCGTGCAAGAATCAGGTTATGTGGAGGTACCAATGCCAAGGAAATTTGTGATTAGTAGAGCAGCCTGTTTGAACGCCAGACATTTCTCTGCTTAGTTACTGCTGTGCACTATGCAAGATCCGCCGCTCACTTTCCGATCCACTGAAGGACAACAGACTGGTCGTTAGAATTTGTCATTTCTTTTTTCAAAGTTTGCAATTATTTTGACCTCTGAAAGATTCCCTCAGCGTCACTTTAAACATAAGATGCTATATTCAATTATATCTCGCACTTATGGTTTCAAAGGATCCAGCCAATTCAGAGTCTTGACGTAAAATCCTGACATTAAAGAATCAAATCTCATCATTCGTTCATCAAAGTCTTATTGTACGCAGCACAGTTCATGAAGCTAACTGGGTTCTTGTACAAAGCGAATTCAACAGAGAGAACTAATTGAAGTTCCTCGTAGTCCCTAACTTGGAACCAAGGAACAATATGTTATCCTCATATGCACCACCAAGTAGTTCACCACTGTGGAATTGATCTGGTTTGAGATGGTCCCATACTTAAATACGATGTAATCAAAAGCTGAAATGACCACTAACTGGACGGAGATGGAAGATACAAGGGCTCAGTTAGATCGGTTTCGCAGAACAGGTACCCGTTCGCACTCTGACCTTTTCACTACATCAGTCCGTCCACCATTCTTGTCTTTAGACATAGATGTCAGGTAGCTGATTCACATTTTGTGCGGCAGCTTACTGTGGGGTTTTAAAAAAACGACACAAAAACATTTAGGAGCACCTTGACAGGGTTAAAGGTTTAGGATTTTTTAAAATGTTCTGGTGCGAGAAGCCATTTGGAGTTTCTGTTTATCCTGTACCAGGTACGAGTTGAGTACTTATTCCACTTCTGCCAAGTCATATGTATATATATATATATATATATATATACTTTGACACAAATAAAGATATTCTTTACTGCAATATAAAGATGCAAATATACATGTCCCAACAAGGTCCGGCCAGCACTTAGTACACATATAACCTAGGCTAGGACTTAACAAACTAGTCTAGGACTAACTAGTTTCAATTTAAGAGCCTCCAAAGTCTCACATTGCAACAATCCTATTTAAGCATAGCTAATGATGCAAATTTTCCAACAAAATTCTTATTTTTTAGGAGTCTTCTTGATCTTGGTCTAGGTCAAAGCCCATACAAGTCACTTGTAATCAACAAGATTTAGCCACATCATATTATGAATTTTTCTTTTTGCCAATGTTTTCTATTAAACATTGCATTATTCTATTCTAACCAAAGATGCCATATGATTATTCTTGGGAGTATCAACTAATATCTACTATTACAATACTTTATGTGCAAATATCTTGTGTTTTTTTGTGCTTCTATATGAGATTAAGAGTTTGATCTATATTATATTGTACTTCCCTACCTACTATGGAGTGATTAACACTTCTTGTATTAGTGTATCTTTGGCTTTTATGAAAACCTTGGGCTCTTATGACAAGAGTAGTGCCTTTGTCACCTCTAATTCTTGAGAGCTCATGAATATTTGTAAATTAAGTGGGATGTTTAAGGATTTTTAGCCTTGTTAATCTCTCAAGAATCTTATATCTTTATAACCATGTACAAGTTGTCAATAAACATTACCAAAATCAATACAATATATATATATATATATATATTTTTGAAAGAAATATAGGGCAATATGATTAATGGTATTACTAATTTGTAGCTACTTTGTACTTCTTTTGTTTATCTCATGCATTGTTCCAATGGAGTTTTTAAAAAATTGATACAATCCTCAATCACTTCTTCAACAGAATTGCTAATACAATGTGGTGTTTTTTAAGTAGTTGCAAATATAATTAGAAATAAAGTTACATATATATATATATATATATATATATATATTATGAAGAAAGTATCATCTCCATATTGGACAAATATCTGTTGTCAATCTCCTACAAAAGTTGAATATTTTGAGTCCTTCTTTCCTTGATTTCTTTGAAGAACATAAAATTTAAAACTTCTATTATTAAAAAAAAAAGTTAGAGAGCAAGTAAATATCCTTGTTGCATTCTTCTTTATATTGCAAGGGAAGAAAAATAGAAGCCATTAACTTTAACACATGCTTTTGTATTTTGGAAGATTAAATAAAATATATTTGTAAATTTGGATAATAAGCAAAAGACCTCCATTGCAAAGAACATAAAGTTTTAATCTATTATATGATAGGTTTTAGAAAAATTTGGCTTAAGGAAGAATAATGGATATTGAAAACTTGGTATTTGCTCAAGCTAACATCTCTTAAATAAGGACTACATTTTTGAGAATATACTTCATTGGAAGAAGGTCAAATTGATTAAAATTGACCACTTTTGAAAGTATAAATTATAGCTTGAGCTATAATGCCTTGACATAGATTTTATAACCTATGTTAAATAAAAAAATTAATTATTTATTGATAAGTTATTGTCTAAATTTTCTCTTGTGAATTAGAGCTATCATTCCTATGATTACTATCATGGATAAACATAGATACTTTAGTAAATATCTATATGATTAGGTAGAAGTAGGTAAAAATCGCTAAAGTAGTTTAATTTCATAATATCTTCTAAAAAAGCTTCCTATAAGCTTCTTAGATATAGTTTTGACTTTACATATATTTGTAGTTGATTGTTAGATTAAAAACTTAGTCAACAAGTTAATCATATATTGGTAGCTTGCAAAACAAACTAATTATGTGTCAAGGATATGAATTAGAAGAAATTATATAAACTTAGAAAATCTATAATAAAAAAAAAGTGAAAAAGTAAAAATAAAGTAATATATATATATATATATATATATATATATATCTTAAAAGAAAACTAGAATAGCTATCGCCAAAAGATAAGAAAATTAGAGACTCTTGAATCTAGACTAGAAGCCAGAAAAGAGTTGATAAGAGTGAAGAAGACTTCAACCTTGCTTTTATATATACTATCTAACTAAGAGCTATATGGCGATGTTCTATAGGACTTTTAATATGTGTTGACTTTGTAAGATATATGTTTTAGCTTACAAGGTAAGTTTTCTATGTGCACGCTACATAACTAGATTTTTCTTTAAGCTACCAACATGTGTAGTACATGGCTAACTTGTTGACTACATTTCTAACCTAAAAATTCAATTATAGACACCTATAAAGTCAAAGCAGTGTCTATGAAGCTTTTAGAAAGCTTTTATAGAAAATATTATAGAATTTACTTATCTTTATTTATTTTTATCTAATTATATAGGTAATAATTGGTTTATATGTATATGTCCATGACACTATGTGGTGCACATAAAAAAAAATTGCCTTGCAAGCTTAGATATAAGTCTTTCAAAGTCAATATATTTTGGAGGTCTTTTATGACATTGCTATGTAGCTCCTAATTAAAAATATATATCGAGGCAAGAGTGAAGCCTTCTTCACTCTTATCAATGCCTTTCTAGTCTTTAGTCTAATTTCAAGACTTTCTAGTTCTCTTGTTTTTGACAACAACCATTCTAGTTTAATATTATATCATCTTTGAATGACTTTCTAGTTCTTTTTAGTGACACAAGAGTGTATTGAGGATTTCTTTCTTCAAGATTCATATCTTTGATAGTTTGATAAGAGTACTACCTTATTATTTTTGTCTTGTTTTAGAAGTAATGGAATTATCCCACTTTTATAGTTGTCTTTTAAAGGTTGTAAACTATCCATCTTTAAACAAAAAATCTTATTTTCTAACACTAATCTTTTTTTTAAATAGAGTGGATTATTCTTCTTTGTGAAATTTTTTATTTGATATTAGAGGTTGCAGATTACCCTCCTCTAATTAATTTTTTTGAATTTGTTTGAGTTGTTTATAGAATGAAAGATTATGGATGCTACTTTCAATGGAAAAGATGATAGATTTGTAACTATTACAAATCTTTATGAGCTTGTCAATACTCTAAGAGTAGAAATTTCATGTATTTCTAATGTGAATCATGGAAGTACAATGCCTACGCCTATGAAAGAAGTTCAAAGTATGCAACAAGAAGTTATGCAGTTGAAGGAAGCAAGTAGATCGACCTTGCAACCAAATGTAAAGAGTTTTGCTTCTACATGTATGATGGGGACAAAGATTAATATGCTTGAGAAGTTTGATGGAAGAAGATCAAAATTTCAAGGATTTCTGCAATAAATCAAGCTTTATTTTAGGTTCTATTCCTTTTAATATCTCGATGGATTTATTCAAGTTGGATTCATAGATGCACTTTTATCAAGAAGTATTCTCTCTTAGTTTATACCATTAATAGAAAAAGATTTATAACTCTTTTATCATTTGAATTCATTCTTATAAGTATTTATGGCTACATTCAGAGAAAATGATTGAAAAAACTAGCAGAGACTAAGCTCTCATTTTTATGGTAAGGATCACAATCAGCCACCATATATATTACTAAATTATAAAACCTTGCTTGTGATGTGGATTGGAATGACAAAGCCCTTATCAATAAATTTTGATATGGATTAAAGGATAATGTCAAAGATTTGTTATCGATAATGCCAAAGGTAGAATCTTTGGAACAATTTATTTTCAAGCCATTGCATGCAATAATTGATTATTTGAAAGACATGAAGAAGAAAGATTTGGCTAAAAAAGATCAAATCAAATAATGATGGCAGCTTCCAAGTTTTCAAAAACTTATTTATCAAGATCAAAACCAATGCAAATTAATACAATACGTTTTAAATTCTTCATAGAGTAAGAAAAGACTCAATATTGTTAAGAAAGCTTATGCTTATATTGTGGAGAAGCTAAACACACTACTCAATACTATCCAAAGAAACATTGCAATCAAAAAATGAAAAGCATAGTTGCCAAAAAAGAGGATGTGTTGAAAAACGAGTCTTTCTAACTACAATAGGGACCATGCAGCTGAAATCTTATGTAACTCCTAGTAAAGGTCATATTTTCTCTTCATATACCTCACCTTGTTTTAATATAAAAGTTTATTTAGGACCAAAAAATCACAAAGTCTTAGCTTTGTTAGATTCAAGAGCCTAAGCTTGTTTTATAAATGAAGATGTTGTAAAAAAATAAGAGATATTGTTAGTCAAAAAATTAAACTTGTACATATAGAAGTGATAGATGGTTGTTTGCTATCTTTTGGAGATGTTATGCATGAGACCATTATTTTAGATATAGCAATTAAAGATTATAATAGCATAGTAATATTTAACATAATTAGATCTTTGTGTAATTCAATTATTTTAGGATTATCTTAGTTAAAAAAGTATAATTCTTAGATAAATTGAATTTCTCAAAACCTTAATTTTTTTGATAGTTTAATCCAAAATCTTGTTAGCTAAGTAAAAATACACAAGTCTAGTACATCCAATATCTTACTAATAGATGCAAGAGCTTTTATGCGTGCTGCAAAAAAAAAGTTATCTTTTGTTTTATATGCCTCGCCCATTTCTAATAGCAAAAAGACGTCAAGTGGTATTCCTAGCCAATATTAAGATTTCTACAATATTTTTGAAAAGAAGAATGCATATATTCTTTTAAAACATTGTCCTTATGATTATTCCATTGATCTTTAAGAAGGAGCTCAACTACCATTTGGACTAATCTATAGCCTATTACAAAATGAGTTGGTTGCACTCAAAGAATATATTGATGAAAACTTTGCTAAGAATTTTATACATTAGTCTAAATTTCCAATTGAGGCTCCTATCTTATTTGTGAAGAAAAAAGATGGATCTTTACGGATGTGTGTAGACTATCAAAGCTTCAACAAGATTACTATCTAGAACAAGTATTCTCTACCTTTAATTTTAGAAATTTTTGATCAATTGAATCAAACAAAGATCTATATAAAAATGGATTTATAAGGAGCATATAATTTGGTATGTATTAAAAAAATATATAAATAGAAAATTATATTTTGAACTACATATGGACATTTTGAATATAATATCATGTCTTTTGGACTCATGAATGCAGTAGCTACTTTTCAACATCTAATAAATGATGTCTTTTGTGAGTTTCTTGATGATTTTATTGTCTATTATTTGAAAGACATCTTAATCTATTCTAACAATACAAAAGAGCATGAAGTTCATATTTGTCGTGTGTTATAAAAACTTAGAGATATAGAATAATATGCCAAGTTAAAAAAGTGTGTATTCTACATTACTCAAGTTGATTTCTTAGGATACATCATTTTTAATAAAAGATTAATGATGGATTTGAAGAAGGTCTAGACTATTATAGATTGGAAGATTTCAAAAATAGTAAAGAATATGTAATATTTTTTAAGCTTTGCCAATTATTATCAGATCTTTATCAAGAATTTTTTTCAAATTGAAGCTCTACTTACATGTTTGACTTGAAAAGACAAACTTGAATGGAATAAAGAAACAAAAGTATTATTTGATACTTTAAAAAATGAGTTTATTTTTGTACCAATTTTATATCATGTGAACTTTTTTAAGGACTTTTTATAGAAACAAATGCATCAGACTTTGTCTTGCATGTAGTATTATTATAAATAGGAGAAAATGACAAATTCCATCTAGTAGCTTTCTATTCCAAAAAATTTTCAGTAGTTGAGATTAATTATGAGATCTACAAAAAAGAACTCTTTGTAATTCTGGATTCATTTGAAGAATAGTGTCATTATTTAGAAGGTACCTCAAATGTAGTTACTATGTATAGACATCCTTAGAACCTCAAATATTTCATGTCAATATGAGTTTTGAGTGGTCGCATAGTTCTTTGGACTATGTCTTTATGAAGATTTGATTTCAAGATTACTTATCAACCTAAAAAATAACACGACTTGTCGGTGTTACGGACGTATACATTTATCTCAATAGTTATTTATATGATTAATTAGAAGTAGATAAATATAGATTAATTTCATAAAGAATTTTAAGGAAGCTTTGTAAAAGCTTTATAGATATGGTTTTGATTTTAGATGTATTTATAGAATAGAAACTTGGCCAATAAGCTAACCACGTTGTCGGGGTAGAGAGAATTTGCCTCAAGAAAACGTTGGACTTCTGACTGTCACTAATTATTCAATCAAGCTTGAAAATAAGGGAAGCCCTAAGTTTATATATAATTTTTTTCTTTTGAGTAATTACACCAAATACATAATCCTCAAGTAACCCACAACTTCCAAAATATGATAAAATCTTCTAAAACCTTGTTTATTCTTATGTGGAGATTTTTCCCAACTTCAACACCTCATATCTCCTAATCCGACTGTCCAAACAAACTCAAATTTTACATGAAATACTGATGTATTCTTATTAACTTCTACAATAATTTTCAACCACAAATTCGTTGCAAAACTTGAGATATCTTGAAAATCCTAACAGTCGCTTCAAACCCTTATCTTTATACATCTGCGTAAAATTTTCTTCATATCTCACAAAATGTAAGCTCAAATACCACGAAATTTGTATATATAGCTTTTTAACACAAAAATTTACATTCTCCAAAAGTTGGAGCTAAAAATTCATCTAAATACTCAAGTTATGGCTCCAACCATTATTACAAACAAAACCGTTTACTTACTACCTTTGATTTGGAAGTGCCGCCTTCAACTCCTTACAACTCCTTCATATGAATTCCAAAAGCAATAATTCTTTTATAAATGACGTAGGCCTTGAAATCGCCGTTCCAGTCACTCCTTCTGATCTTCAAAAGCTACTGTAAAACTCCTTGTATCCTAAAAAAGAGTAACAATATGTTTTAAATAAACACCTTAACTTCAAACGGCTATAACTTCTTCACCCTAACTCCAAATTCTCTAAATTTTGTATAAAACTTGTACCCCAAATCCTAAACTTTACAATCTTAGCTTGTAATCTTTGAATGCCATCGAAAGAGGAACCCTAATCCCTAATAAGGCCTTGGGCAGCCTCCTTGAAGTCCATTGGGCATGGTATCTAACCAATAGGGATGAAGTTCTCCATTCCTTGCCTTCATCCGACCATGCCTTGCTTTCATCCCTCTCAATTATCCTCCTATTAGTTTAGATTTTCATCTTTAGGCTTTTACCTTCTCTCAAGGCTTCATACTAAATATTTAGGTCCTATATATATATATATATATATATATATATATTTAATGTCAAAATCAAAATAAGTAAAGAAACAAAGTAAAGTTTCTTATACAAACTCCTTTTAATTTAATCTACTAGGTACTCTAATACACATCTAGATTTATTAACATATAATATGTTCTAACTAATTTTTACATATTGTAAGCATTTACAGTATGACAACGTGTTGAAAGCTTATGGGAGAAGTTTACTCCATGTAGTATCTTGTAGAACAAGCTAAATATGTGGCGCATACATAGATAACTTACCTTTCAAGTTAAGACATGTGGCTAACAAAGTCAACATATTTTGGAAGTCCTATAGGACATCGCCATGTAGCTCCTAGTTAAGAATATATAGAGAAGTAAGAATGAAGCTTTCTTCACTCTTGTCAATGTCGTTTTAGTCCTTAGTTTTCTTTCAAGTCTTTGTAGTTTTCTTGTTTTTGGCAATAGCCATTCTAATTAATATTACATTACCTTTTGAGTGACTTTCTAGTGCTCTTCAATGATACAAGAGTGTATTGAATATTATCTTTCTTTGAAATTCATGTCCTTGAAAATTTGATAAGAGTACTAATATACTATTTTTGTCTTGTTTTAGAAATGAGTGAATTATTCCACTTCTATTGTTGTATTTTAAAGGTTGTGGACTATCTACTTTTAAGCAAAAAATCTTATTTTCTAATACTGATTTTTTCTTTAAAGAAAGTGGATTATTCTACTTTGTGGAAATTTTTATTAGAGGTTACAGATTACCTTCCTCTAATTTAACTTTTTGGATTTATTTGAGTTGTGTATGGAAGGAAAGATTATTGATGCTATTCCTAGCAGAAGCGAGAATAGATTTGTAACTATTGTAGATCTTCACGAGCTTGTCAACATTCTTAGAAGAGAAATTTCATGCATCATCAATATTAACTATGGGAGCACTAATTCTCTACATATGAAAGAAGTCTAGAGTCTATATTAAGAAGTTGTATAGTTGAAAGAAATAAGTGAATCAGCCTCACAACCAAATTCAAAGGGTCTTGTATCTACAAGCTCAAGAGAGGCAAGAATTAATATGTTTAAGAAGTTTAATTGAACAAGATCAAAATTTTGAAGGTTTTTATAATAAGTTAAATTCTACTTAAGATTGCACTTTTTTCAATAAACAAATGGATTTACTCAAGTCAGCTTCTTAGGTGCATTTCTATCTAAAAGTACTCTTTTTTGATTTACATCTTTGATGGAAAAGGATTCATGACTTCTTCATGATTTAAATTCATTCTTAAAAGTGTTTATAGCTATATTAAAAGAAATTGATTAAGAATAAATAGCAAAGACTAAACTCTTATTTTTATAATGAGAATTACAATTACTCACCACATATGCTGCTGAATTCCAAAACCTTGCTTACAATATAGACTGGAATGACAAAGCACTTATCAATCAATTTTGATATGGATTGAAGGATAGCATCAAAGATTTATTATTAGCAATATAAAAAATAAAATCTTTTAAATAATTTATTGCTTAAGCCATTGCATGCGACAATCAATTATTCAAAAGGCGTAAAAAACAAAGACTTGGCTACAAAGGAATAAATCAAGTAATGGCAGCAATTCCTAAGTTTTTTGAAACATATTCATCGAGGCCAAAATCAATGCAAATTGATATGATACATTTTAAACTTCTCATAAAGCAAGAAAAGACTCAACGTCGCTAAGGGGATTTTTATTTATATTATAGAGAAGCTAAGTACACTACTCAATATTACCCAAAGAAATAATACAATTATAAAATGAGGAGCACAATTACCAAAGAAGATAATGTGTTGGAAAATAAGTTTCTCCAGTTACAATAGGGACTATGTGGTTGGAATCATATGCAACTTTTAGTAAAGGTCCTATTTTCTCTTCAAATCTCTCACCTTGTTTTATAACTGATGTGTGTTTAGAACCTAAAAATCACAAAGTCTTTACCTTATAAGATTTAGGAGCCCCTTCGTATTTTATAGATGAAGATTTTGTCAAAAATTAAAAAATATCTTTAGACAAGAAAACTAAACCTGTACATATAGAAGTCATAGATGGTCATTTGTTGTCTTCTAGAAATGTGACACATGAGACTGTTCCTTTAGATGTAATAATTAAAGATCATAACAACTTAGTTGTATTTAATGTAATAAGATCTCCTTTCAATTCAATTATTTTAGGATTATTGTGGTTAGAAAAATATAACCTTCAAATAAATTGGGTTTCTTGTAATTTTGACTTTTTTGGTAGTATAATTGAAGATTGCATTAGTAAAGTAGAATTATATAAATCTAGTTCATTCAAACCTTTACTAGTAGCTACAAGAGCTTTTATGCATGCTACAAATGAAGGATCATCTTTTGCTATATATGCTATGCCTATTTTTAATGATAAAAAAATATCAAGTGGTATTCCTAGTCAATATCAAGAATTCTAAGATGTTTTTGAAAAGAAAAATGTAGATATTTTTCTAGAGCATTGATCTTATGATTGTTCAATTGATTTGCAAGAAGGAGCTCAACCACCATTTAGACTAATCTATAGATTATTACAAAATAAGTTAGCTGCATTAAAAGAGTATATTGATGAAAACTTGGAAAAGAACTTCATATGCTATTTTAAATATCCAACTAAGGCTCCTATCTTATTTGTAAAGAAAAAAGATTGATCTGTGTGGATGTGTGTGAATTATCAAGGACTCAATAAGATCACCATCAAAAATAAGTATCCTTTGCCTTTGATTTCAGGACTTCTTGACTAATTTAATCAAGTAAAAATCTATACCAAAATAGATCTATGAAGAATATATAACTTAATTTGTATAAAAGAAGGAGATGAAAGGAAGACTGCTTTTCAAACTAGGTATAGATATTTTGAATATAATGTCATGCTTTTTAAAATCACGAATGCACCAGCCACTTTTCAACATCTTATGAATGATGTTTTTTGTAATTTTTTAGATAATTTTGTCATTTTTTATTTAGACAACATTTTAATCTACTCTAAGAATATAAAAAAACATGAACTTCATGTTTGTCGCGTGTTACAAAAACTTAGAGATACATGATTATATGCCAAGTTAAAAAAGTGTATACTCCACACTATTCAAGTTGATTTTTTAGGATATATCATTTCCAACAAAGGCCTTATGATGGATCCTAAGAAAATCCAAACTATCATAGATTTGAAGATTCTAAGAACAACACGAGATGTGCAATGCTTTTTGGACTTTGTTAATTACTACCAAATATTCATGAAGAACTTTTTTCAAGGTGTAGTTCCACTTACACATTTGACTTATAAAGACAAACTTGAGTGAAATAAAGAAAAAAAAAAACATCATTTGATGCTTTAAAGAAAGAGTTTACTTCTACACCAATCTTATATTGCATCAACTTTTTTAAAGTATTTTTTATGGAAAAAGATGTGTCAAATTTTGCTAAAAGTGCTAAATTATTACAAATAAAAATAGATGATAAATTCCACCCAATAGCTTTTCAGTTCAAGGAATTTTCAACAATCAAGATTAATTATGAGATCTATGAAAAAGAGCTCCTTGCAATCGTGGATTCATTTCAAAAATGGCATCATTATTTAAAATTTACTTCAAGTATCATTATTGTATATATAGATTATAAGAACCTTAAATATTTCATGTCAATATATATTTTGAATCATCATCAAGCTTATTGGAATATGTCTTTATCAAGTTTGAATTTTAAGATCACTTATTGACCTGAAAAATAATAAGGTCTATTCGACACCTTTTCTAGACGTTCTTATCTTGAATCAAAAGAAAGAGATGCATCTTTTGATCAAAAAAGAAATTTTTTTTTGAAGCTTGAGTATTTTCATCTTTGAGCAATAAAATCAACATTGACTATTGATTCAATCTTTATCAAAAAAATCCAATTAAATATTTCCTTTGATCTTATAATTCATAATATAAAGAATCTTTCTTCTAAGTCTCATGATATTTCAAAGTTCGAGTTCAAAAAAAACCTTTTCTATTTTAAAGAATGTCTATATATTCTAGAAAGAGAAGTATATTTCTATATTCTTCAAGCATGTTATGACTTTCCAACAACATGATATTTTGGATACAAGAAAACTTTAGAGCTTATATTTAAAGATTTTTGGTGGTTGCAAATGTGGAAGGCAATAAAAGACTTTGTATAATTATGTGATACTTGTTTAAAATCCAAAACTCTATGCCATCAACCTTATAGATTTTTTCAATCATTACTAATTCTAGAACAATCATGGTCTTTTATTTCTATGGATTTTTTCATAGATCTTTTAATTTGAGATTCATATATCTCTATATTTGTAATCGTAGATTGCTTCACTAAAATGGCATATTTTTTACTATGTACAAAATCTATTTTAGGTGAAGAAATAGCTAAGCCTTTTATTGATAATATCTATTGCTATCATGGATTGCTAAAGGATATTATATCAGATAGAAGGACTTAATTTGTATCAAGATTTTGAAAAACTCTATTCAAGGTTCTAAAGGTGGATATAAAACTTTTTTTGGCTTTTCATCCTCAAATTGATAAGCAAATGGAATGGATGAATCAAGTTTTGGAGCAATATTTGAGGTGTACCATCAACTATCATCAAGATGATTAGACAATTCTTTTACCATTGATAGAGATTACATATAATAATTTGGTACATTCTTCTATTTAATAAACACCTTTCTTTGCTAATTATGGTTATCATCCATGATTTAATACTTTTGACTTTGTAAAAATTGATAATTTTACGGCAAAAGATTTAGCAAATCATTTTTCAGAATTACATGCAACAATGATGATACAATTAAAAGAAGCTAGAGAATGGCAAAAGACCAACACGGATGCCTATCGCAAGGAGTAACCATAATTGAACATAGGTGACAAGGTATGATTACTTCATTACAATATGAAGACTATTCGTCCTTGTCATAAGTTAGACTATTGTAGGTTGGGACCTTTTTCTATATCTAAACAAATCAATCATGTTGCTTATCGATTATATCTATTGGAGTCTATGAAGATTTATCATGTATTTTATGTCCCTTCTTGAGCCATATAAGACAGTGAACAAATAGAAAAGAAGACAAATGCCACTTCTTCCTATAGAAGTGGATAACAATCAAGAGTTTGAGGTGGAAGAAGTCTTAGACTCAAGGCCGCATCGAAATAGGTTGGAATATCTTGTTCATTGGCATTGGTATGATATTAGTGAATGTACATAGGAACCATCAAAGAATCTTGCAAATGCACCAAAGAGATTCGAAACTTTTAATCAACGAAATCCATCAAAATCAAGATGAAGAATAACAAATCTTTGCTATAAAAGAAACAAGATCAAAAGAAGATAATATTTTATCTTCTATCTTTTTTTGTAGCTTCTGTGTATTTGTAATATTAAAGAGATGGAGAATCAACAATTAGTAGATTCAACTTAAGAAATTTTATTTTCGGACTTACCAAATGAGACATTATAATTGTCACAACCTTCAAGATGATAAAATCAAGATGAAGATCTTCAAGAACAACATATTTTTCTTCAAATAGATGGCCAAATACAACGTGTTTGCTATCACAACCTTGGAGGACACTCCCACTATTTGGTGATTTTATTAGACGTAGTAACAATTTTTAACGGTGTTCCAAATGTTTTATTTGAAGGAAGTTATGAAGGCATCAACAATGGCCAAATAACTAGGTGGTCTTTTTGCCCTGGTATGGAATACTATCAATGGCTGAGAGGGCCTATCAACCATCTTCAAAGAGAGCAAAGATCGGACTATGTGACAAATATAATTTGCCGCTGTCCTAATACATAAAATCTTGCTTGAAAATGCTCCAGGCACCTGGCTATAGAAGGAAGAATGGAAATTGCAATAACAAAATCTTAATTCTAATAGAATACTAATAATGCTCTAATTAGACCATAATAATGCTAAGCAAGCTTAATCAAATTCAAAAAAATCTCAAAGAAATTTTAAACAAACAATAAGAATTCTTAAAGAAATATTAGAAGGATCACAAATATCATTCAAATACATCTCAATTCAATCTTAATTTAATTCTTGTTAAAATCCTATTAAACTTCATTCAAACTTTAGGCCAAAACTAATTGAATCTTAAATCCTAATAAAATCCTAAATCCTAAATCAAATCCTAAACAAATCTTAAACCAAAATCCAACCAAATCCTAACCAAACCCTAATCCAAATCCTAAACCATAAACCAAATCCTAATGTAAATCCTAAATCCTAAATCAAATCCTAATCAAATCCTAAATCCTAAATAAACTCCAACCAAATCCTAAATCAAACCCTAAATCCTAAATAAACTCCAACCAAATCCTAAACCAAACCCTAAATCTTAAATCAAACCCTAATCCAAACCCTAAACCCTAAACCAAACTCTAATAATTCTTGTAACAGATTTAAACCTCAATAACTAATGAATAAATCGTCGATCTTAACTCAAATTTTGCACAATTCTAAAAAAATAAGTTAAAAATAAGCACAAAAAAATTGAAAATGATCGGAATTACCAAATTGACGATAACCTCAAAAATGTGCTCAGGTATTAGCCAGCCTCCTTCTCCAATCTTAATGCCAAACTTCTAGAGCCAATATCTCTCTTTTCCACTGTTCGATTGATCTCAAAATTTGCATATACATAAAAAAAACAAGTCTAATATCCTCTCATATAAGTTTTATTCCAATCCAACTAGTACATTGCAAGAAATCTTAAAAATCCCCACTAGATGTAGAATTCTATGTTCTAAGACCTTGATCCACTTAAACCTCAATATTCCTCAATTTAACCGTTAGATTGAGCTCAAATTCACAATACATATTAAACAAAACTATAACCATAAACCTACAAAATTTCACTTATAGATCTATTACAAAACTCTTGAAATCATCCAAAATATAAATCTTATTTTATTTCAAAAAATCTAAGTCATCTAAAATAAACCTTGACTTTGCAAAGCTCTTACAAAGTCATATCAACTCCAAATCACCCATAATCAATGCCCATAGAAACCCTATTCAATTTTCTATCAAATCCTACTCTCCGATCTGCCAAAGAGTCCTAAAGTCATTGTCGAAACTCGGTTTTGTGCCTCAGGATCTGATTTTGACCCTGGTTTATAACCGTCCATCTCCGGGTATCAACATCTAGTTTTTTTTTTTTTTATAAATTTTACTAGAATTTACTCTTAACTTCCTCCTAAAGATGTCTATATCATTTATTTTTCCAATTTATCTTATTTTGCCTTATTTTTGGCCCTACAAAGTAAGTAGCAGCTATTTTTTTCTAAAAGGGCAGCATTACTACTAAAAGTTTGATTATCTTCCTATCTTTTATCCTTATTTTTCTATCTTTTCTTTTAACTTGGCTCTTCTATAATAAGATCCATATTATCATCTTTCACTATATAGTCATATTACAACACGACATCCACCTCTTCTGAACTTGTGCATCCTCCGGTATGCACCAAATAATCTAATTTTGTTTGATTTATATAATATTTTCAATGTCCGCATCCAATTCTTCTTCTTCATATTCGCTATTCAAATCAAAATCATCATGTTGTCTTAAAAGATTTATGTCTTTGATAAAGTCTTCTATATTTATTTATACTTACTTTTGTTTGAGTAGCTTCACTTGCTCCCATTGTCATTATCCTTTAATACAATATATGCAATTTTCTTCAAGAATCTTCCAATCCATTTTCTTGATAAATACCAAAAATCTTTCATCATCTTCTAATGTTCCCAACAGACATAATTTTTTCTCTGTCTTTTTTATTTTATTTTATTTTATTTTTTCAAGAAGACTTAAATCAAAGGCACCTATATCTTGTAAGAGTACCTCCTTTTTTATACCTCCATACACTTGCTTTACAATGATACTTCTCCAATTTTTTTTTTTTTTTTTTTTTTTTTTTTTTTGCCAATAAAACTTAAATCAAAGGCATTTATATCTTGTAAATATACCTTCCTTTTTATACCTCCATAGTCTTGCTTTACAATGATACTTCTCCAATTTTTTTTTTTTTTTTTTTTTTTTTTTTTTTTTAATACCAATGTTTCTATTTACTCCACATGTGCAAGTAGTTTGCAAATATCCTCCATTGTACATGCCCAAACCATTGTCGAGGTACAAAATTTGAAATAAAAAGATTGAATTGAAACCTCTTTCGCATAGCTACATACATCTTGTTTGTATCTTTTTTCTTATTTCTTTGATTCTAAGTCCTATTTATGATGTCCATGCAATCTTTAAATCCATTTTCTTTATCTTTATATTTGAAGATTTTTAGATTTTTAACCCTTAAATTTCATACTTGATGATAAACCTTATTTTTGTCAAAATCCAATTGTGTCTCTATTATATGTGCATTATCTATGTAACTTTGACCTTGGTCCAAAAGAGAAATATTCACAATTATTTTAATCATAGTCAATGATTTAGCATCCTTATCTTTTGTTCCATAATCTTCATTTGCCACATAATCTTGTATAACATCCTTCATGTCTTCTTGAATGCATCCTTGTGAAACATCATAATCTTTTGTTGTCTCGAAGCATTGTATAACCTCATAATATTAAAAATTCTCATGCTCTTTTGAAATCTCATGCTCTTGAAAAGTCTCATGACTTTCACAAGTCATATAACTTTCAAGAATTCATAAAGATCCATATGCTTGTCTGATTGAAACTCTATCCAATTCAAAAACTTTTGCTTGATAATCTTATCTTCATATCCATCAATAAATTCTTTCTTCAAAAGTTCTTGAAATTTTGATCATGTTTCTATATCCCCTTCAAGCAATCTCTTCACCTTTATCTGAAATCTAGGTTCAATAGCCAAATGTAAGCTTGAGATCATCTTTGCCTCAGGGATTTGACATGTCTCCATCTCACATGTATAAACTTGTAAAAACTTAGTGATGTTGCATCCTTCAAACCTCCCAAATTTGTTGATGACTCCTTGCAATACCCTTGTGATATCTTTTTCAATTGCTTGTATTCTTTGTTGCTCCTCCATGAATATATATGAAGCCTTAAAAAACTCACTAATATTTGATCCATCCATAATATTCGGCATATCCAAAAACCTTGAGACACATCTTCCATTTTGTTCTATAATGATCAAAACTATTCCTTGGAATATTCCAATAAATACCTTATGATACTTCAAAATGCTCCAACATATCTATAAAGCCTTATAATACTCTATGATAATCCAAATATTACCATTGTATTTTAAGATAGTCTCCAAAGCTCCAAGAATTTGAAAGCTTCAATTCACATATCACCCAAAGCTCTTCTTCCAACTTTCTTGTCTTTCTTCTCCAAAATTCAAAAAATAAAAAAAAACCAAAATCCTTCCACCTCAAGCATTCCACGTCGAGTTTACCAAATATGTCGTAATATGTGAAGTCTTGCTTGAAAATGCTCCAAGCACCTGGCTGTGGAAGAAAGAATGGAAATTACAATAATAACATCCTAATTCTAATAGAATACTAACAATGCTCTAATTAGACCATAATAATGCTAAGCAAGCTTAATCAAATTCAAAAAAACTTCAAAGAAATTTCAAACAAACAATAAAAATTCTTAAAAAAATATTAGAAGGATCACAAATATCATTCAAATATATCTCAATTCAATCTTAATTTAATTCTAGTTAAAATCCTATTGAACTTCATTCAAACTTTAGGCCAAAACTAATTGAATCTTAAATCCTAATAAAATCCTAAACCCTAAATCAAACCCTAAACAAACCTTAAACCAAATCCCAATCAAATCCTAACCAAATCCTAAATTAAATTATAAATCCTAAATCAAATCCTAATCAAATCCTAATCCAAATTCTAAGCCCTAAAATAAACCCTAATTCAAACCCTAAATCCTAAATCAAATCCTAACCAAATTCTAATCGAAATCCTAAATCCTAAACCAAACCCTAATAAAATGCTAAATTCTAAAAAAATCCCAATCAAATCCTAAATCAAATCCTAAATCCTAAACCAAATCCAAATCCAACTCCTAAATCAAACTCTAATCTAAATCCTAAATCCTAAACCAAACCCTAGTAATTCCTATAACAGATTTATACCTCAATAACTAATGAATAAATCGTTGATCATAACTCAAATTTTGCACAATTCTAAAAAAATAAGTTAAAAATAAGCACAAAAAAATTGAAAAGGATCGGAATTACGAAATTGATGATAACCTCAAAAATGTGCTCGGGTATTAGCCGGCCTCCTTCTCTAAACTTAATGCCAAACTTCTAGAGCCAATATCTCTCTTTTACACCGTTTGATTGATCTCAAAATTTACATACACATAGAAAAATAAGTCTAATATCCTCTCACATAAGTTTCATTCCAATCCAACTAGTAGATTGCAAGAAATCTTAAAAACCCCCACTGGACGTAGAATTCTATGTTTTGAGACCTTGATCCACTTAAACCTCAATATTCCTCAATTTAACCGTTAGATTGAGCTCAAATTCACAACACATATTAAACAAAACTATAACCATAAACCTACAAAATTTCACTTGTAGATCTATTACCGAACACTTGAAATCACCAACTTTGTAGTTTTCTTGTTTTTGGCAATAACCATTCTAGTTAATATTACATTACCTTTTGAGTGACTTTCTAGTTCTCTTCAATAGCACAAGAGTATATCAAAGATTGTCTTTCTTCAAGATTCATGTCCTTAAAAGTTGAATACCCTTTTTAGACGTTCTTATCTTGTACCAAAAGAAGGAGATGCATTTCTTGATCAATAAATGTGAATCCTACAAATTGATCTTATCTGATGGATTAATTATAAACATAGTTTTAAATCATTCAATTATACAAATTTTAAGATTAAAATATTTTTGACTATTTAAGTATTTATTATAATTTAGAATTATTTATAAGTTAAAAAAGTCTTATTAGAAGGAAAGTTATAAAAATGGAGTCTTAATAAGTCTTGGAAGCAATTATCTTAATTAATTTAGTATTTTTCTTATTTTTAAGTATTAAGAGTTAATTATTAAGACCAATTTCTTCATTTAATTCTTATCTAAATGTATTAATTATAGAATCCTATCAATGATTAGTTAGTAGTTAGAAGAAGCATGAAAAAGAACTTCATGTCTTTTTAATTAATTATATAGAAAATAAGATTTTTATTGGATTTAAATTTATTTTATTACTATAAAAAACCTCTAAGATAGAAAAATATAGCCTTATATAGATATTAATATTATAGAAAAATTTTATGATTTTTAAAATTTATTTAGAATTATTTATGAATTTTTAGAGAAATTTCAAGACTTTATTAAAATTGAGTTTTACCACCTTCAGAGCTATTATGAAGAAATGAAGCAAGATTTGAAGGCTATGTAAGGTTTTTAGGCTAATTGAGTATTTTTGAACACCTTGGTCAAGTTAAAAATACAAAAAAAGTAGTTTTACTAGTAGAAAATAGGAGGATCAATAACTAGTGTAATCCTTGTAGGAAGAGAGGTGCATGATTTCCATATGGATTGTAGCACCTTGGAAGATAAGACTAAGGCATCAAAGCCTCTTTAGAAAATTTATATATATTACTTATGAGCCTTGGTGAGGCTCGAACTCCTGATTTCTTGAGTAAGTTATTCTTAAGATAAAAATTATTCACTTAACTTTTTTATTATTTACATTCTATCTTTAATCTATCATAACTTATTCATAGTAACTTGAAATAACATGATTTTTATATCATTGGAAATATAAAAAAATTATCTATCTGAAAATTTATTTTTTATTTTTTACTTTTATTTTTTATTGGATGAAAATTTAGTGAATAGATTGTGACTTAGTTTTGGATGTTGTAATTACTTGATTTCATTTCTTCCACTTATATTATGGTTGTTTTTCTTTAGTTTTTTGCCAATTTCTTACTTCACTTCATACCACCAATTACAAGAAATTCTTATTTGAGGCCATCTTGTAATTGGAATTGAGGAGTGAAATTTACACTCACAATAAAGAATGATTTTCTTATAACCAAAATATTTTCACCTTCAAGCAATAAAATCAATATTGATTATTGATTCAACATTTGTCATGTAAATTTAAGTATGTCCTCTAATCTTCTTGTCCATGATATTAAGAATAATTCTTCTAAGTTTTATGATACTTCCAAGTTCAAATTCAAAAACAACCTATTCTATTTTCAGGAACAATTATATATTTCAAAAGATAGGGCAAAATTTTTTATTCTTCAAACTTCTTATGACTTTTCAATAATTGGACATTTTTGATATAATAAGACTTTGGAGCTAATATTGAGAGATTTTTGGTGGCCTCAAATATGAAAGGCAATCAAAGACTTTGTACAATAATGTCATATTTATTTAAGATTCAAAACTCCTCACCATCAATCTTATAGATTTCTTCAACCATTACTTATTCCAAAATAACCATCGTCTTTCATTGTTATACTATAAATGATTATAGTATGTAAAAATTAATTAAAAAATATTTTATATTCATAATTCTTAATGTGAGTTAGAATAGTTAATAAATTAATTTAAAGAAAGTGGATATAAAAAACTTTATTTTGAATTTCATCTATTTATATTATAGTGTTTAAATTATATAAGATTTAGATGTTTAATATAGAGCTTTAAGAGGAGATGGAAGCCTAAGGATGAAAATCTAAACTACTAGGAGGCTTATAAGAAGGATTGAAATCAAGGCATGCTCGGATAAAGGTAAAATGTAAAGATCTTAATTCCTATTGATCAAGGGCTGTACCCAAAAGACATTCAGCAAGCTATCCGTGACCATATCAAGGATTTTGGGGACATCAAAAGGGGCATTTGAGAATCAAAAGTAAGAATTGTAAGGTTTAGAATTTGGACTACAATTTGTACACAAATTTTAGAGGATTTGGAGTTAAGGTGATTAAATTATAGTCATTTGAAGATAAAATAGCTTTTTAAAATATATTGTTGTTATTTTGAAAATATGAGGAGTTTTATAATAGATTTTGGAGATCGAAAGAAACAACCGCAAGGATGATATAAAGATCTATACATCTAATGAAAGAATTTTTGTATTAGAATTTGTATGAAGAAGTTATAAAGTGTTCAAGATAGTATATATAATTCAAAGGCAATAAGTGAGTCGTTTTATTGAAAGTAATGGTTAGAGCCATATCTTGAGTTTACGGATGAAATTTTAGCTCAAAATTTTCTAAAATATATATTATTAGGTTATAAAGCTATATATCAAAGTTTTATGGTATTTTAGTACTTATTTTATGTGATATAAAGAAATATGCACATAGGTATATGAAAGAAAGGGGTTGAAGTTTTTATTAGGATTTTGGTAATATCTTAAGATCCGTAATGAAGTTGTAGTTGAAATTTGTTGTGGTAGTGTTAAAAATACATCAATACTTTATGTAAAATTTGGATTTTTTTGGATGGTCTGATCGTGAAACATGAGCTATTGAAATTTAGAAAAAATTCACCTTAAGAATATACAAGGTTTTATAATATTTTTATCACATTTTTGGTGATCTTAGATACTTAGGGCTTATATATTGATGTCATTGCTTCTATAGAGACAATTTTATATATAAAATTGGTTTTTTTTTTTTTTTTTTTTTTAAATCTAGAAGCTTGATTGAGCATTTAATGATAACTAGAAGCCCGACGCTTTCTTAAGGCAAATTCTCTCTATTCTAATATTTTTTTTATGGATTTTATCATAGTTCTTCCAATCTCAAATTTGTATGATTCTATATTTGTGGTAGTAGATCATTTTACCAAGATGGCACATTTTATACTATGTATAAAATATATTAGAGGTGAAGAAACAACTAAGCTTTTTCTTAACAATATCTATCCCTATCATGGATTGTTTAAAGATATTATATTAGATAGGAAGAGTCAATTTATATGAAGATTTTGGAGAATCCTTTGTAATTTTTTAAAGGTGGATATAAACCTCTCTCTAGCTTTTCATCTGCAAATTGATAGGTAAATAGAACAGGTAAATTAAATTTTAGAATAGTACTTGATGTATAGTATTAATTATCATCAAGATGATTTGACAGCTCTTTTACCATTGGCAAAGTTTGTGTACAATAATTTGGTACATTCTTCCACTCAACAAATACATTTCTTTACTAATTATGATTATTATCTACAATTTTATTTTTTTGACTTTTTAAAAGTTGACAATCTTTTGGTGAAAGATTTGGCAAATTTTTTGCCAAACCTATATGCAACAATGAAGGTACAATTAAAGAGAGCTCAAGAACGACAAAAAAATAATGTAGATGCTTATTGTAAAGAAAAATTATAATTTAATGTAGGTGATAAGATATAATTACTTCATCATAGTTCTAAAAATATTCATACTTATGACAAGTTGGACTATTATAGGTTTAAACTTTTTTCTATTAGTGAATAAATCAATCATATTGCTTATCAATTATATCTACTAGAGTCTATGAAGATCTACCTTATATTTTACATGTCCCTTTTTGAGCCATATAAGATAGTTAATATCTCGGGAACTAGATAAATGTCACTTCTTCCTATAGAAGTGGATAATAATCAAGAGTTCAAGATAGAAAAAGTCTTAGATTCAAGGCAATGCCAAAATAAGTTGAAATATCTTGTTTATTGGCATAGATATAGTATTAATGAATGCAAATGAGAGAACATCAAATCTTTGCTATAAAAGAATCAAGATCAAAAGAAAATAATACTCTACCTTCTATTTGTCTTTATAGCTTTTGTATATATGTGATGTTGAGGAGATGGAGAACCAACAACCAATAGATTCAATTCAAGAGCTTTCATTTTTGGACTTATCAAATGAGACATTGCAATTGTTACAACCTTCATGATGAAAAAATTGACATAAAGATCCTCAAGAACAACATGTCCTTCTTCAAATCAATGGCAAGATAGAATGTATTTGGTATCACGACCTTCAAAGAGACTCTTGATGTTTGATGATTTTATTAGAGATAGAAATAATTCTTGTTAATATTTTAAATATTTTATTTGAAGGAAGTTATGAAGACCTCAACAATGATCAAATAACAAGGTGGTCTTCTTACCTTGATAAAGGACATTGTCAATGTTTGAGAAGACCTATCAACAATCTTTAAAGAGAACAAAGATAAAAAAAAATGTGGCAAATATAATTTGCCTCATTTTAGATTTCTTTGATATATGAAGACTATTCTTTATAGAATTTGTTCATAGAAGAGAGAATAATATCATAGATATACATAGATATTTTAGTAAATATCTATATAATTAGATAGAAATAGGTAAAAATAAATAAAAATAAGTTAATTTCATAATTTCTTTTAGTGAAGCTTACTGGAAGCTTCATAGATATTGCTTTGAGTTAATATATATTTGAAGTTAATTGGTAGATTAGAGACTTGGTTAACAAGTTGACAACATATTGATAGCTTGCAAAATAAATTAGCTATGTGGCATACATATAGAAAACTTATCTTGCAAGTTAATATATGTGTCTTGTAAAGTCAACATATCTTGGAGGTCCTATAAGACATTGCCTTGTAGCTCTTTGTTAAGAGTATATATAGAAATAAGAGTGAAGCCTTCTTCACTCTTGTCAATGTCTTTTTAGTTTTTAGTCTTATTTCAAGACTTTTTAGTCTCTTTGTTTTTGGCAATAGCCATTTTAGTTCAATAATATATCATCTTTAAGTGAATTTCTAGTTCTTTTGAGTGTCACAAGAATGTATTGAGAATTTCTTTCTTCAAGATTCATTTCCTTGGTAGAAACTTAGATAGGTATGCAAATATCCTATTAGAGTATTATTAAGTAAAAAACTTCTAATAATTTTATATTACAATTGTATATGTTTTATTCTATATATAAGAGTAATAGAAGTTAAAGTTGATATTGATAAGATAAAAGATAAAATATAACATCTTATAAAGTATGTTCTTATTTTTTACTTTATAAGTAGTAGATAAGATTAATTGAGAGCCTTATATCAAGGATATGAATCTTGAAAAATAAAAGAATCAATATACTCTTAAATCACTAAAAAATAGTAGATAATTAGTTAAAGATGGTAAAATGTTAAATCAAAATGGTTATTGCCAAAAAAAAAAAAAAAAAAAAAAAAAAGATTTTTTTGATACAAGACTAAGAACAAAAAAAGAATTAATAAGAGTGAAGTAATCTTTACTCTTACTTCCATATGTACTATCTAACTAAGAGCTATATGTAAATATTCTAAATGACCTTTAATACGTATTTAACTTATAAAATAAGTTTTTGTAAATACGTGTATACCACATGGCCAACTTGTATAATAAGTTTCTAACATGTGTAACACATGGCCAACTTATATAACAAGTTTCTAACATATGTAATACATGGCCAACTTATTGGCCTAGTTTTTAATCTATTAATTAACTATAAATATGTATAAAATTAAATTTGTGTTTATAAAGTTTTAAATAATCTTTTTTATAAGATATTAAAAAATCTATTTATAATTATCTTTTATCTTATATTTCTTATGTAAGTAATTATATATGTTCATGACACCTTAAATGATGAAACATAAAAAGTTAAAACTTGGCATAACTTTAAGACACAAATTCTTTTAAGTAATTAGTAAAGACAAATCATCATCTCAAAAATTAAATATAAGTATTTTCTACCTATCTATATTAGAGACTTATATCTTATAACCATGGATTATAAGATTTAAACTTGATAGACTAAATGATATAAAAATTCCAACCTAAGTCATTCTCAAATCCATTTCAAAAAAATTTATAAGCAATATACATGACATTATAAAATATCTTAGATAATTATTAAGTAGAAATTGAAATACGAATCATAGTATAGATCCAAAATTTTGTATAGCAATAACCACAAGAATGACATATAATCTTATTGTTAGTGTTACAAATCTAATTATAAGAAAAAATAATTATATATAAGTTGATTAAAATAATTTATTAATTTTATGTATGTATTATTTATCTACAAAAGACTTCATCCAAGATTACTTCTTTTTAATCAAAAAGAAAAAAAATAGAGAGAAAAATCTAATTGAAAAACCAATCCCAATTAGTGCATCAAGCCTCTGATTTAGGTCTAACAGTGGTATTGAAAAAGATAGAAAAAGATTCATTTGGTAAAAATAATTGCATTTCTTCTTCCATTCAAATCATTCTAATAAAATTTGATTATTTAATCTTTCATAACAAGCTCTTATATAAATTCATAAAAATAATGTTTTACAAGTGGTAAGTAGAAAAGCTCAAGACACAAGCTATAATATAATAATGTTGATTCAAATAATCCTTGATAATATAGCTTAAGCTTAACAAAGTATCTTATATAAGAATAATAAAAAAGATGGGACTTTCCACTTAGCACTAATAAATTCAATAAAGTTTGCATTGAATCGATTAATATAAAGTAAAGACAAAGACAAGACCAAATTTCAACTCAAGAAGGAATATCAAGTCATTTAAGACCAGATGGTGACTTATACATTGATGCACTATATGCATCAATTATTATTCTAGGGAGCAATATAAGAACTACCACCAAGATGGCTAAGATCCATAAGGATCTGATAATCAAACATTAAATTCTTAATAAGTCTCAACTATAAAAGATTCTTGTCAATTACTATATGATTTTTTTTTTTTTTTTTTATTCGAATTCTTTTCATCTATCATAAAGAGACAATCCTTGATATATAATAGAGAGACTGTTAGTTCTATGATATGTCATGCTATAAAGATGGAATAGACGCTTGATAATATGCATAGTAAAAAAGAGATACAAAGACAACAAAAAATAGTTCTATGTAAAGTAATAATAATATGTAGATAAAATAAGCACTCATCTATGTTATTAATAGTCATCACCTTAATATTAATCTTAATACAAATATCACATCAAAAATATGTTCAAAATTTATAACAAGTGTTATCTCATTAAATATGTAGGTAATATCTATAATAGTTTAATTTATGACAAAAATAACATCGAAAGATATCTTCCATTGTCTAAGAGCATCATTCAAAATCCATAATAAGCAATAAGGAATTTTTTTGTATATCTAGTTCATATTTTCCACAAGTGGCTTAAGGGACAAGATATCTAAAATAATCTACTAAATTTTCTACTACCTTTTTGATTGTCTAGCCAAACTATAACTTATTAAAATTAAAAATCAAAGGATTATCAATATCAATGCCGACAAAAGCTACATCAGCCTAAAGAGACATTATAATAAGCAATCAATGACTAAGTAAGTAAGTAAGAAGATATTCTTTCTAATTTTGTCTATATATGAAGATTTCTATCATATCATAAAATGTATAAGGCTTTAATGACCTAGTTAAAGTAAATTTAATATATAATTATTTTATTCAATATATACATAATCTAAAATCCTTACATTTCTAAAAGCATAAATTATAACAGCTAAAATTATAAATCTTTTAAAATAAGATTTAGCTAAGGTTAAGCATCTATATATAAGAAGTTGTAATAGCATACAATAATGATTAGAACTAAGACAAAGTTGGCAATATTACTGCGTATACATAGATTTCATTTAGACTTAATTTCATAATTAATTCTTTCTACTACTCTCAATTTGGATGGGCATAATGACAAGGATTGCAAAATGTTTCAAAAAGAAATTTAGCCTTACTAAACATCTATGTCCCATAGATTAATACGGAATAGTGTAAGTTATAGATAGAACTTTTAGTATGACTACTCACGGATTACAAGTAGATTCTAGTAAAAGATTGGATTTTTGTTGAAAAACACACCTATAAATCTCAGAATTAAAATCCACAATCTTAGAATATGAATGTTAATTCTTCTTCTTACTTCCATTAGCCTTATAAGTGGAAGATCTTTTTTCTTCTTTCCATATTATTTACTTCAATTGAAATATAAAAAGACATACAAGATAGTATTCTATAGCATTTATATTTCCTAAGAAAACTATTATAGAAGAAAAATATTTGATATGTAGAAATAATATCTACTCAAACTACCATCCTATATGGCATTAGATTTTGTTACAAGAGGCAGAATAATATCAATTCATTTAGGTTATGTGAAACAAGACTAGAGTATTTCAAAAATCCAAGATCTTTTTAATCCATAGTAATATAAAGCCTCATCACAAAATAAGATAAAATAGACCAGAACAAAATTGAACAAAAATAAATAAAATAGGACATGAAAGAAAAAACTGAGCAAACAAAAACAAAATTGAACATAATTGAACAAAAAGATGCAAAACCAAATTTTATTAAGAGAAAAGGTTTGCAGCTATACCTGAACAGATGTCTCAAAAGGCCTTGGCTAGTCCTATTTATATCTTATCTTAACATCCTCGACTTTCTAGAATGTTCTTAAGTGATAGGTTCTATTTAGATAACTACCTTAAACTTCTTTTTTAGAAGGTTTTATAATAGGCCTTACTTAGATAACTACCTTAAGTCTTTTCTAAAAGGTTCTATGGTAGGCCTTATCTAAATAACCGCTCTAAATTTTTTCTAGAATATTTTATGGTAGATCCTACTTGCTCTAATAACCTAACCATAATTCTAGAAACTTCCGTAGTTCTAACTATCTGTAAAATTATCTTATCTATATCTTGTTATAATTAATCTCCTTCTACTAGTATGGAACATCTTCATTTTGCTTTCAATGATATCTCCAAATTGTCTCTTAGTAATGAGTGAAGTTTTGTACAAGTTCTCATTTTGCATCATGAATGGGATAACCTTTCCAAAGAACTTTGTACTAAAGTTGTAGATGTCCATTATCACAATAAAGGTAGCAATGCTCTAAAATATTGTCTACTTTGTATTCTTATTGATTATCAACTACAATTGGTGGTGGTGGTGGTTGATGTCAATTTCAAAAGAGCTTTTGCTTGGTACAAAACTCTTTCACATACAAAACATGAAAGATTAGATGGATCCAAATATATAGTAGAAGTTCAAAGCAGTATTTTACATCAAAAATTACTATAGAAATGTAGAAAGGTCCAAGCCATTGAGGTGCTAGTTTATGAATTTGGGTTGATGTAACAAGTGGTAAGTTGGTATTAGTGAGTAATACTTAATCACCTTCTCAGAAGATCTTATTTTATCGAATGTTAACTACATATTATTTCTATCAATTCTATGTAGTAAAGAGGCAGTGTTATGTATCTTGTGAGGCCATTATAAGCCATTGTATAAATTTTTCTATTGTGAAGTTGTTGACATTTATGGCACAATAGAGAATTGCTGGCAAAATTAGATATTGACTAGTATTAAGAAAAAATGGTGAATGACCGATACTTGCTTGAATACTGTCATTGTAAGAAAACTCCAAGGATATCAAGTATTCATTCCAATTATTATGATGAACCACTACAAATATCCACAACATATCTTCCAAGGTCCAATTTGCATGCTTTGTTTGTCTATCTATTTGGAGATTGAAGGCTGTAAACATGGCAAGTCATGTGCCTAATAACTTCAATAAGGTTTTTCAAAAACTTCCAGTGAAATATGGATCTCAATCTGAAACAATGATTTGAGATAATCCATAGTGATGAAAGATGATATGAAAGAAGACTTGTGCAAGCATTGAAGTATTAATATTTAAGCGCACTACTGCCAAATAAAGTTGCTTTAAGAGTTAATCCATAAAGATAGCAATAAAAATATGATTATGAAGTGTCTGCAGTAAATACATAATGAGTTCTTAGTCACCTACTCTCAATATGCCATAGATAGTAGAATTGGCTACAATAGTCTAAAAAATATTGCGTTGTGTGCTTTATTAAGTTGTTGTGATATAATATGAATATGTAGTAAAACTATAATCAAAATTGAATTTCTAATTAATATCTAATTATCTTGGTTCAATAATAATTCAAAGTATCTAAACATGGCTTTTATAAAAGCCTCTTATATTATTTTCTTATCTTAATAGTTAGTAGGTTGAAGGTTAATTAGTCATTTTATCTTCTAGCTATAAAGACTCTTTTATTACCTTAGAAAGACCATAAATTAATAAAATCAGATTAAAAGAGGTAAATAATTAGTATAATTGATATTAGGATTAAGTTGAGGGTAAGATTGGACTAAAAAATCCTTAAGATAGGTTAGATTGATATTCAGAGATTGACCATTTATGAGACAGGGTTGAAATCAAAACTTTGGCTACTAAAACAACTACCTAGGATAAATTAGGGTTTCATTCGAAGATCAAAGATTAGAATATGAGAGCTAGATTAGACCTTATTTGAAAGACATAAGATTGATTTTAGTAGGATTTGGAAAGAGTTAGCAATTATTGCTAGAAATCAAGGTTTGTATTGGTAACTTGGGATTTATACAATGAAATTAGGGCTGGTACTCTTAGCTAGTTCATAAAATTGGTATCACATCTATAGTTCAAATTTTGAAAATGCTTGGATAATTAGTTATTCTAGGTGTATGTAAAATTTTGTAATAATTCAATAGTCAAATTGAGAGATACCTGAGTTTTGGTATAAGAACATATCAGAATTTGGCAATTTGGGATTGAGTAGGATTTCTGTGATATTTGGAGATCTATTAGTTGGATCAAGGTGAAATTTGGCATAGTATTGAAGGACTTAAAGATCAAGTTTCACACTAATTTTGAATTGAAGTTAATAGTTAAAGAAAGAGAAATCACTATTGGAATTTTTGCTTCACCCAGTGATATCAGTGCAATTTTTGGAGGTTTTCTCACAATCTATAAGTTGGATTAGACTGAAAATTCTTAAACATATAGAAGACTTATATTGACAATTGTATAAAAAAATTTACATCAAGTAAATGATTAGATTAGAAGTTACAGCTTATCAAAGCTCATTAATTAGGATTAGAGCTTATAAGAAAAATCTAAATTACTTAAATATAAAAGTAAAAAAGTAAATTTAGGTTTATGCATAATTAAAGCTACTAAAAAGAGTATTTTTTAGCACTTTTGAATTAAAATTTGGATTATATTCTTCTCATATAGATGAAACTTATTAGGATTTCTTGAATGTTTGTAAAATACAACCTCACCTTCCATAGTTAGGTGCTCGGTGCATTCCCAAGCAAGACAACATGTAATATAACAACATTGTCAAGGTAGAAAGAATTTGCCTCAAGAAAGCACTAGGCTCCTTCTTGCCACTAATTTCTCAATCAAGTCTTGAGATAAAAAAGACCAAGTTTGTATATATACACATGATAATTTTAGGTTTTATTATACCAAATATATAAGTCTTAAGTTCCCAAAAACATCCAAAGTATAATAAAACTTCTAAACCCTTAAATATCCTTATGGAATATTATTCTTGGATTTCAAAAATTCATATCTTTCAATTGGACCATCTAAACACCCTCAAATTTTACTTGAAGTATTGATATACTTCTAAAAACTACCATAACAAATTTTAATTATAAATTTGTTGCGGAACTTAAGATATGACCAAAATCCTAATAGTATCTTCAAACCCTAGTTTTTATACATCTACGTGCAACTTTCTTCATATCTCACAAATTAAACATTCAAATATCACAACATTTATATGTATAACTTCTTTATACAATTATCTATCTTTTTTAAAAGGTTTGAGGCCAAAATTCTTCCAGAAACTCAAAATATGGCTCCAACCATTACTATGAACAAAATCACTTACTGACTATATTTCATTTGAAAGCACTGACTTCAATCTTCTATAACTTCTTCATTCAAACTCCAAATTTATCAAATAGTATATAAAAAGTGTAGTCAAAAAAGTATTCTCTCCAACCTCAATTGCCAATATTTTTTTGCTATTTATAAATGCATGTTATGCTCCAAAGAGTGACAATAGGTACGAAATTGATACCTTAACTTTGAGCACCAAAAATACCTTCATAATAACTCCAAATTATACAAAATTTATACCCAATTTGTACCCAAAATCTTGAATTTACTGACTTTAGCCTCCAAAGTTCGAATGACTACAAAAAAAAAAAAAATCCTAATCCGTAATAAGGCCTTGGGTAGCTTCCTTGAACCCCATTGGATATGGCCTTTGATCAATAGGAATGAAGATTCTCATTCCTTGCCTTCATCCAACCATGCCTTGCTTTCATCCCTCTCAATAAGCCTCTTACTAGTTAAGATTTTTTTCTTTAGGCTCTAATCTCTTCTCAAGGCTTCATATTAATTATTTAGGTCCTATAATTTTTTTAAATGATAAAATCAAAAAAGATAAAATTCAAAATAAAGTTTCTTAAATCCACTCTCTTTAAATTAATCTATTAATCATTCTAACATACATCTAGATTTATTAACATATAATATATTTTAACTAATTTTTACATACTAAAGATAATTACAGTACGATAATATTAACATGACTTATAGGAATGTATAAAGGATCAAACATCATGATCTAAACCTACCTAAAAATATGTCCTTGAGATCCATTTTTGAGTCTTCTCTCATTTCAAATATCTAGATATTGAGATGTCGTGTCTCTTCTGAATTATACACATCCAGAGTTTAACATTGTTGGATACATAATTTCCTTCTTAAAATAGACCACACCATCACTAAGAGTATAATTCTCATATTGTATAGCATCCACCTTCAGCGGATTGCTAACCAACTTGAAATAAGCATCCTAATGCATAGCTTTCTTCCATTTTGCTTCTTTGGTTAGATCTGAATGACACTACTAATGGTAGCAACCTTTGCTTTATCTCTCAATTTGTCCTTCAATTCTAGTATTGTATTGTAAATACTTATGGTATGTAAAAATTAATTAAAATATATTATATATTAATAAATCTAAATACATATTAGAATGATTAGTAGATTAAATTAAAAGAAGTTGGTATAAGAAAATTTACTTTGTTTTTTTACTTGTTTTGATTTTACCATTAAAAAAAATATAAAACCTAAATCTTTAGTATGAAGCCTTGGAAGAAGGTAGAAGCCTAAGGATAAAAATCTAAACTAGTAGGAGACTAATTGGAAGGGATGAAAATAATGCATAGTCAAATGAAGGCAAGGAATGGAGAACTATATTTTTATTGATCAAATACCATGCCTAATGGGCTTTGAGGAGGTTGCCTGTGACCTTAATAAGGATTTTGGCAACTTCAAAGAGGGTATTTGGAAATCAGAAGAAAAGGTTGTAAAGTTTAGAATTTGGACTATAATTTGTATACAAAAATTAGAGGATTTGGAATTAGGGTGAAGAAGATATAGCCGTTTGAAATTAAGGTATTAATTTAAGACATATTGTTATTCTTTTGAGGATATGAAGAGTTGTCTAATAGTTTTTAAAAATTAAAAGATGCAATTAGAACGGCAATTTTAAGACCTACATCTTTTATAAAAGAATTTTTGCTTTTAGAATTCATGTGAAGGAATTATAGGGAGTTGAAGGTGGTACTTCTAAATCAAAGGTAGTAAGTAAGCCGTTTTATTTATAGTAATAGTTGGAGCTATAATTTAAATTTTTGGATGAATTTTTGGATCAAACTTTTTATAAAATATAATATTTTGTATTAAAAAGCTATATATATAAATTTCGTAGTATTTTGAGCTTATATTTTGTGAGATATGAAAAAAATTGTATGTGGGTGTATAAAATCAAGGATTTAAAGTGACTGTTAGGATTTTCAAGATATCTCAAGATCCGCAAAAAGATTTTAATTAAAATTTATTATAAAAGTTAATAAGAATACATCAGTATTTCATGTAAAATTTGAGTTTGTTTGGACAATCGGATTAAGAGGTGTTGAAGTTTGGAAAATTTTTCACATAAGGATATATAAGGTTTTAGAGGATTTTATCATATTTTGGATGTTTTTGGTTACTTGAGGCTTATATATTTGGTATAATTGCTTAAAATAGAAACTTTATATATAAACTGGGTCTTTCTTATCTTAAGACTTAATTGAGTAATTAGTGACAGCCATGAGCCTAGTGCTTTCTAAAGGCAAATATTCTCTAACCCAACATCGATCTTTACAATAAGCTATCTAACATAATATATTGTCACTGATGCTTGTACTTAAGCTAGATATCAAAAAGTTGCAACTATTTTTTTCAATAATAATGTCACAATTTTATATTTTCTAGATGCAAATCATGTAGCAAGGATTGATGGTCCGTTGTCGTAATACATGAAGTCTTGCTTGAAAATACTCCAGGCACCTGACTGTGGAAGGAAGAATGGAAATTATAATAATAAAATCCTAATTCTAATAGAATACTAATTATGCTCTAATTAGACCATAATAATGCTAAGCAAGCTTAATCAAATTCAAAAAAACCTTAAAGAAATTTCAAACCAACAATAAGAATTCTTAAAGAAATATTAGGAGGATCACAAATATCATTCAAATACATCCCAATTCAATCTTAATTTAATTCTAATTAAAATCCTATTGAACTTCATTCAAACTTTAGGCCAAAATTAATTGAATCTTAAACCCTAATAAAATCCTAAATCCTAAATCAAACCCTAAATAAATCTTAAACCAAACTCCAACCAAATCCTAATGAAATCCTAAACCAAATCCTAAATCCTAAATCAAACCCTAATCAAACCCTAATCCAAATCCTAAATCCTAAATCAAATCTTAATTAAATTCTAAACCCTAAATCAAATCCTAAATCCTAAATAAATTCCAATCAAATCCTAAATCAAACCCTAAAACTTAAATCAAATCCTAATCCAAACCCTAAATCCTAAACCAAATCCTAGTAATTCCTATAACAGATTTAAATCTCAATAACTAATGAATAAACTGTTGATCTTAATTCAAATTTTACACAATTCTAAAAAAATAAGTTAAAAACAAGTGCAAAAAAATTAAAAAGAATCAGAATTACCAAATTGACGATAACTTCAAAAATGTGCTCAGGTATTAGCCGGCCTCCTTCTCCAATCTTAATTCTAATCTTCTAGAGCCAATATCTCTCTTTTCCACTATTCGATTGATCTCAAAATTTGCATACATATAGAAAAATCAAGTCAAATTTTCTTTCACATAAGTTTTACTCCAATCCAACTAGTAGATTGCAAGAAATCTTAAAAATCCCCACTAGACCTAAAATTCTACTTTCTAAGACCTTGACCCACTTAAATCTCAATATTCCTCAATTTAACCATTAGATTGAGCTCAAATTTACAACACATATTAAACACAACTATAACCATAAATCCACAAAATTTCACTTTTAGATCTATTACAAAACTCTTGAAATCACCCAAAATATAAATCTTATTTTATTTCATAAAACCTAAGTCATGTGAAACAAACCTTGACTTTACAAAGCTCTTACAAAGTCATATCAATTTCAAATCATCCAAAATCAATGCCCATACAAATCCTATTTAATTTTCTATCAAACCCCACTCTTCAATCTACCAAAGAGTCCTGGAGTCGTTGTCAAGACTCGGTTTTGTGCCTCAGGGTCTGATTTCGACCCTGGTTCATAACCGGCCCTCTCTAGGTATCAACATCTAGTTTTTTTTTTTTTGTAAATTTTACTAGAATTTACTCTTAACTTCCTCCTAAAGATGTCTATATCATTTATTTTTCCAATTTATCTTATTTTGCCTTATTTTTGGCCCTACAAAGTAAGTAGCAGCTATTTTTTTCTAAAAGGGCAGTATTACTACTAAAAGTTTGATTATCTTCCTATCTTTTATCCATATTTTTCTACCTTTTCTTTTAACTTGGCTCTTCTATAATAAGATCCATATTATCATCTTTCACCATATAGTCGTGTTACAACACGATATTGTCCAAACAACCACTAGCTTCTCTAATAGATATATTGCCACACCTTTGCAGCATGCATAATTCCTAATTAATCTCAAGTACATAGAAAGTAATTGCACTTTGCTCTTTTGAGCTTGCATGAATTATACGCCATAGGTTTAAGGCCCCTATCAAAGTCTTATTGAATGACTGCTCTAATAGCAAAGTTATTAAAGAAAAGAAGTCTAAAAGGTACAAACACTTAGCATCAGCAAGGATTGTAATCTAAGAAGAGTGTGGAGAAAGATAATTCTTACTTCCAACACTCTTTAATTATAGGTGGTGGTTTACTCACCAATGAGGCAACTTCCATCTTTTTGATATTACATCAATTTCTACCTCATCCAACTAAACCTTTGATGCCACCACAATAACTTACTTTAACTCTTTGCTATCTTTTTACTATTAACAACATACTATGCTTAATCTCTATGTGGTTGTAACTAAGCAAGTGCTTGCTGATCTTCAATACTCCCACTTTGCTAATAGTCAATAAGCTTTTAATCATAATTTCTTAATCAAGTCATGATGTCTATCCTTCACGAATGCCTTTGTAAGCACATCAGCAAGCATGTCATTTGTAGCAGAATACTTCATACCTATTAACCATCTTCAATCTTCTCTCATATGAAATAATGTTGAACATCAATGTACTTGGTCCTTGAGTGATGTTTTGGATTTTTGGCAATTTCCATATACCATTGTCTATAAGAGATTGATACTCTTCTTCTATAGCCTTCTCACACTTGATTGCATCTTCAAACTTCATACCATTATACAAAGATAATGGATCACCAAGAAGAGCAACATTTGCTTGTTCTTTACTTTGAGGAAGGATGTGATTCTTCCACCATTCGCCATGTTGCCTTCTTTTTTTCAAAGGATATCTCCTTTCACTTGTAAAAGAATATTCGCCTTCTACACTCCTTGTTCTTTTCCAACTCTTAAACCTTATCATTTTTCACTCAATGGTTGGTACTCTTCATGATTATCATCATCCCAATCTTCAACATCTTCATTTCTTTTATTGCTAGTCCTAGCAATTGTAAGAGCCTTCATCTTTTTAAACTTCTTTGGCTTTTTATCTTCATCATCTTCATTGTCTTCATCTTCTTATTTCTTTGCTGAATTCAAAGATGTGTCCACAAATACACCATTACTCCCACTTGGATACATCTCCAAGTATTCACAAGCACTCTTGTGCTCTAAAAACTCAACATCACGACTTTTGATGATCTTCTTGGTTTCTAAGCACATTAGCCTATATGCCTTAGTACCTTCACAATAACCAAGAAACACACACTTTGTACCTTTTTCATCAAGTTTTGACCTCATACAATCTAGTATTTTTGCATATGCAATGCAACCAAAGGTCCTCATATGAAAAATGCAAGGTTGTCTCCCACTCCAAGCTTCTTGTAGTGTCATTGATGCAAGTGCACTTATTGGACACCTATTTCTTGTATACACTACATTCACCACAGCTTGTGCCCAAAACTCATAGCCAATATTTTGAACATGAAACATGCTCCTTGTCATCTCTACAATAATTCGATTTACCTTTTCAGAAACACCATTTTATTGTGAAATGTATGGAGTTGTGGTTTGTCTAGTAATTCCTTCATTCTTCAAATAAACATCAAATTGCTTAGACATGTACTCACCTCCATTGTCCGTATGCAGCACCTAGATCTTGTATTCACTTTGTTTCTCAACAAGTGCTTTAAACTCCTTAAACCTCCAAAAGCATTCACTCTTGGCTTTAAGAATGTAGATCCAAATCTTTCTTGAATAATCATCAATGAAAGTAAGAAAATATCTTGATCTTCTAATATTTGTGTTCTTCATAGGTCCATATACATCAGAATGGACAATCTCCAGCAACTTGGTAGCACGTATTGCTACACTCTTTGGAAATGAGGCCTTATGTTGTTTTCCATGTATGCATCCTTCACATACAAGTTGTTTTGCATTATGGCTTGTATTTCCAAGATCTAAGCCACTTACTATGGTCTTGAGCTCTCTCATGCTCTTCACATTCAAATAGCCAAGGCGACGATGCCATATATTCAACTTGTCTTGATTTGATGTAAACTCAGCAAATACGGCTACCTCCACTCCATTCACCTTTTTACAAATGAGGTAGTACAAATTTCCTTCTTTTAAGCCTTTGAAGACCTTGTCTCCACTCAATGTTCTTACAAAACATCCATTCTTGTCAAATTGAACTTTAAAACCTTCTATTACAAGTTTACTCACCGAAAGTAGGTTTTGCTTCATCTTAGGCACATGAAGGACGTTTTTGAATCTGATCCTATTGGTTTGTCCATTCACAACCACCTCCACCATAATAGAGCCAATTTCAATGGCTTCACATGTACCACTATGTGCCAACACCACGTTTGATGCTGGAATAGCCTCGTAAGTGTCAAATGAACACTTATAAGGTGTCATATGCTTGGAACAACCTGAATCCACAATCCATCTTGATATGGCAACCAAAGAGGTTCCATTTATTTCCGTGAATGCATAATCTTATCCTCTAAACTCATCTTGTACACTATTTTCATTCTTCTTCTTCATCTTTTTACCTTTGTAGCAATTTCGAGAAAAATGGCCTACTTTGCCACAAATGAAGCAAGATTTGACATTACCTCATTGATTTGAATAGTTGTCCTTGCCTTAACGTGAGTAGAGTACTGAATCTTCACTTTGAGGCTCCTTTTCTTTTTTTTTGGTTACTTCATGGACAAGTCTTTCCGTCACATAATCCATTGTAAGCTCTTTTAGCTTGATGGACTCCAATGCCACAATAAGGTAGTTGTAGGATTCGGGAAGGCTCATTAGCAAGGTCATGACAATATCACTTTCTTCTAAAGGTTTGTCAACAATTGCTAGTTGGTTTGTAAGAGCCTTTACCTTATTGACATGAGCCATGAGGTCTTCACCTTCTTCCATCTTGCAAGTAAAGAACTTCCTCCTTGTATAGATGATGTTGGATAAGTTTTTGCTCTTATAGATGTTGCAAAGAATCTTTGATGCTTCTATTGGTCCTTTACAAGAGATAATGTGGAAGAAGTTGACTTCATCCACATTGGTTGCAATCAATCCAAAAGCCTTCTTTTCATGACGTTTGAACTCTTTCTTTTCCTTCATTTCAGCAACTTTGCTAGAAGCCTCTTCACTTTCATCTATAATATTCAAAAGATTCAAAGATGCCAACAAAAGCTCCATTTTTACCTTCCAATGGTAGAAATTTTTACCTCTAAACTTCTCAATAACTCTCAATCCTTCACCCTCACTTGAAGCCATGTATAAATAAGAGTAGTATCAAAAAATATTGTAAGAAGAAGTCCTAATGCTCTCAAAAATCAGCAAGAAGGTTTTCTTGCCTTAAAATCCCATAATCCTTCTATGTGAACAAACTAGTATTTTAACTTTCAAAAACTCTCTGAACTTCACTTCCAAAACTTGTCACAAGTCTGATGACTTGTCTAAGTGTCTCAAATCTGATTTGCCACTCTAATATCTTTCTTATGCTCACAAATCACCTCTATACGCCATAAGAGGCCTTTTAAGCACAATCAATAACTTTAGGACATAAAATCATAAGCTTAGATTACCAAGGATCTATTTCAACAAAAGCACAATACAAACTTTGTCTATAAGTGAAAAACAAGACACTAACACCAAAATGCTCTTAACCACAAGTAAGAGCAAACCATGATCTAGATCTAGATCTAAATGTGAAAGTTAGGTTCTTCCAAAGCCTAACATCAGTAACAACAACTTGATCTACTCCACACTTACAAAACCACTTCAAAGAACTTCAAAAATTACTCAAGCAAATGTGAGTGGGCCCATAACCTATTAAAGAAAAGAAGTCTAAAAGCTACAAATACTTAGCATCAATAAGAATTATAGTCTAAGAGAAGTGTGGAGAAAGATAATTCTTACTTCCAACACTCTTTACTTATAGGTGGTGGTTTGCTCACCAATGAGGCAACTTCCATCCTTTTGATATTACATCCATTTCTATCTCATCCAACTAAATCCTTGATGCCACCACAATAACTTACTTTAATTCTTTGTTGCCTTTTTACTATAAGCAACATACTATGCTTAATCTCTATGTGGTTGTAACTAAGCAAGTACTTGCTCATCTTCAATAAAAGTTAGAAGCATCAATATCAAGGGTACAAAGAAAATTAAGATCATATGATTATAATATTAGAACAGTAATGAGTGCCTCCTTCAACTTATCAAAGGCATTTTGCTACTTCAGTTTTCATTCAAATGAGGCACTCTTTTCTTATAGATATGTCAATGAGGCAATAATGTAAGCAAATAAAATGGAAATAGTATCCAGCAAGGCTTAAAAATGAACAAATTTTAGAAGCATCTTTGAAGTTTGGCCAATCTTCTACTACTTTTACCTTATCTTGCTTCATACGCATGCTTTTAGCGGACACCACATGCCTCAAAAAGATGTCTTCTAACTTTTAAAGTTTATATTTTGATTGCTTGTAATAGAAGTGACTATCTTGTAACTGGGGTATTCTTTTTCGTAGGTGTTGCTCATGTTTTTCAGGGGTTTTACCATATATAAGAATATCATCAATAAAAATAACTAGATACTTATCCAAAAGGTCTCAAAACAAGCTGTTCATGTAATCTATGAAAGAGACTGAAGTATTGGTGAGGTCAAAAGATAAAACTTAATATTTCAAACTAGCCATTTGAAATATCCATAGCATATACAAAATATCATCTTTTCTATATTCTCTATTGTAATAGGTATTTGCCAATAGCTACTTCAAAGATCTAATTTACCAAAGCTGATCGCACCTCAAAGTTGGTCAAAAAGATCATCCACATATAGAAGTAGATATGCATTTTTAATAGTCTACTTATTAAGGCCTCAATAATCAAGGCAAAGGAGTAGTCCACCATCTTTATTGGATGTAAAGAATATAGGTGCTTCCTATAGTAATGTGCTTTCTCAAAAGAGGCCTTTTTCCAAGAGTTTATCTAATATCTTCTATAGATCTTTAAGTTCTTTTAGTACTAGGCAAAAAATTAGTCGACTTGCTAATTTGGCTCCAAGCAATAGTTCTATTTGAAAGGAGGTACCTTGATCAAGAGGTATGCTATTAGGTAGGTTGCTTGGAAAGACATCTTGATATTCTCATATGAGTTGTTCTACTTGTTATTTTCCTTCAACTATCTTTTTCACAATTGAGGTAAGATTTGAAACCACTATATATATTAATTTCTTATGTTGAATTTTTTTCTTTATAAAAGACTTTCTACGATTAAATTTTTGATTGCAAATTATCTTTCTTCTTCACTTAATGTGGGGGTGTAAAAAATCACCTTGCATCTTCTATTATTAAAAGAGTTTGTCCTTGCTATATAATCAACTTATTTATTTTCCATCATTAGCCATAGCATACAAAGGATAATATCATACTTAAGCTTTGTCACCTTACATCTCTCTCTTAAGACGTTGTCGTAATACGTGAAGTCTGGCTTGAAAATACTCTGGGCACTTGGCTGTAGAAGGAATAATAGAAATTACAATAAAAAAATCTTAATTCTAATAGAATACTAACAATTCTCTAATTAGATTATAATAATGCTAATCAAGCTTAATCAAATTCAAAAAAATCTCAAAGAAATTTCAAACAAACAATAGGAATTTTTAAAGAAACATTAGAAAGAACACAAATGTCATTCAAATACATCTCAATTCAATTTTAATTTAATTCTAGTTAAAATCCTATTGAACTTCATTCAAAATTTAAGCCAAATTAATTGAATCTTAAATCCTAATAAAATCCTAAATCCTAAATCAAACCCTAACCGAACTCTAAATCAAATTCTAATCCAAACCCTAAATCCTAAACCAAATCCTAAATCAAACCCTAAACCAAATCCTAATCCAAATCCTAAACCCTAAACCAAATCCTAAACCAAACCTTAATCCAAACTCTAAACCCTAAACCAAATCCTAAACCAAATCCTAAACCAAACCCTAATCCAAATCCTAAATCAAATCCTAATCAAATCCTAAATACTAAATCAAATCCTATCCAAATCCTAAACCTTAAATCAAATCCTAATCCAAATCCTAAACCCTAAACCAAACCCTAACCAAATCCTTAACCCTAAATCAAACCCTAATCCAAATCCTAAATCCCAAACCAAATCCTAATAATTCTTATAACAGATTTAAACCTCAATAACTAATGAATAAACCGTTGATCTTAACTCAAATTTTGCAAACTTCTAAAAAAATAAGTTAAAAAAAAGAAAAAAGAAAAAGTTGATAAGAATCGAAATTATCAAATTGATGATATCCTCAAAAATGTGCTCGGGTATGGCCGGCCTCCTTCTCCAATCTTGATGCCGATCTTCCAGAGCCAATATCTCTCTTTTGCACTATTCAATTGATTTCAAAATTCTCATACGCATAGAAAAACAAGTCTTATATCCTCTCACGTAAGTTTCACTCCAATCCAACCAAAAGATTGCAAAAAATCTTAAAAATCCTCACTAGACCTAAAATTCTACTTTCTGAGACCTTGACCCACTTAAACCTCAATATCCTTCAATTCAACCGTTACATAGAGGTCAAATTCATGACACATATTGAACACAACTATGAAAATAAACTCACAAAATTTCACTAGTAGATCTCTTACAAAACTCTTGAAATCATCCAAAATGTAAACCCTATTTTATTTCATAAAACCCAAGTCATCCAAAAAAAATCTTGACTTTGCAAAGCTATTACAAAGTCAATACAGATCCAAATCACCCAAAACCAACACCCATAGAAACCTTATTTAATCTTCTATCAATCTCCACTCTCCGATCTTCCAAAGAGTCCTTGAGTCGCTGTCGAAGCATAGTTTTGTGCCTTAGGGTCTGATTTCGACCCAGGTTCATAACCGGTCCTCTTCGGGTATCAACTTTCGTCTTCTTGAGGTAATTTTTACTAATTTGTACTCCTAAATCCTCCCTTCATATGCCTATATCCTTTATTTTTCTAATCTACCTTGTTTTGCCTTATTTATGGCCTTATAAAGTAAATAGAAGCATAATTTGTAAATAGGCAGCATTAGCACCTTTAATTTTTCTACCCTTTGACTAATATCTATTTTTCCAAGATAATTTGCTATAATATTTTTGAAGTGAGATCCTCAAAACATGTTATTTTCTTCACCTTTTTACTTATTATCCATTTTACATCACAACAACGTAGACATTTGTCAATTTCAAGGTTTCTTCTTTATACGTCTCAGTCAATACATTCTCTCAGTCATTTGTAAGATATATACTTCTTTTCTTAATTACCTTAGTTTTAATTCGAAGCTGATTGGCAATTTTAGTTGAGATACAATTTTCAGTAGAGCCACAATCTACAAGCACTCGACATGGTGTCACGGACCAAAAAATACAAACAAGAAATCTAAACAAGAAGTTCAAGAAGAAATGACAAGAACTAGATTATCAGATGAGTACAAGAGCAACGCCCAGAGAATTGAGCTAGAGCTTCAAGAGATGCGTTGTCGAGACTGAAGAACTCTTCAACCTCGACTCCTATATATAGTACTGGCCTATGGTTCTAAGGAAGCGCATCAAGAAGCTTCCCAAGAACTATGAAGCTTCTCAAGCAACTACCGAAGAGCTAGGAAGCTTCTCAAGTAACTTCCTAGAATCTACTAGAATATTCTAAGAATCTTCTAGAGCCTTCTAAAGGAATCTTTAGGGAATCTTAAAAGAATCTTTAGGGAATCTTTAAAGAATATTCTAAGAGAATATTCAAGGAATCTTCTGGAAGTTTCTAGAGACTTCTTTCTAGAAGGTTCTAAAAACTTGTCTCTAGAAAGGTCTAAGGACTATGTCCCTAATACATGGTTGTTCTCTTAGTAGTTCCATTAAATGCACCAATTGACTCTTTTTATAGTTATCTAAGGCCATGCCATTTATCTCTAAGAGATACTAGCTATCCTCAATATTGGCCCTTGATGCCTTTACTAGAAAATCCCATTTTTTGGCTCTGAATCATTATCTACTTAGTGAATTTTGAAATTGTAAATCCGCCTTGTCTTGTCGGTGCTTGAATTTTGATGTTTTAGACAACCTTTGATTTCATGGCCTAGTTCTTGACAATAGAAACACAATCTCTTTTACACCAAAATTTATTGTCTTTGTGGTGTCAATGATACTTATTAGGCATTAATCTCCATGAGCATTGGTTGTTGTGCCATAGTATCAGATATCAACATAAGACTTCGTACTATAGGTCGTACTCCATGATTTCTAAAATCTATAATATGGACCATCTGTGTAATCCAAATTATCTCTTGAAATATTTGTAGATCTTTTACCTCCACCTCTCGTTGGATCTTAAGTTTCAAACCTTGTAGGAATTAATCCATCATCTCCGCCTCCAAAATATTGTCAATTTGAAAATATAGGGACTTGAATGGAGAGACATAATCTTGCATTGACCTAGCTTATGTAAGATTTACTAACTGATCACGTGCTATCTTTTCTGCATTGATAAATCAAAATTTATTTCTAAAATTAGTCTCAAATTCCTACCAATCACAAAATCTACCTTGAGCTCTATAGCTTTGAACTCAATTTCACCACTAAATTGTTGCCACATTTCTCAAATAGCTGGCTGCATATATAATTCTTTTAGTGGTATTTGTCCTAGGTAGTTGGATATATTATTGTATGTTGACATACATATTCTTTTCTTGAATTATTGTATGTTGACATACATTTTCATTGACATACATGTAAAATGAGTAAACAGAAATAAAATTGAATAAAACTTAATAAAATGATACAAAATTAGATTATACTAAGAAAAAAGATCTAAAGCTATACTTGACTAGATGTCCCAAAAGATCCTAGCTAGTCCTATTTATACCTTATCCTATCACCTTGGACTTTGTAGAATATATTCCACATGGTAGATTCTACTTAGATAATTACCTCAAGCCTTTTTTAAAAGTTTTTATAATCAGCTCTACCTAAATATCAATCCTAAATTATTTCTAGAATGTTCCATGATGGATCCTACCTAGTCCATTAACCTAATTCCAATTCTAAAAACTTTTATGGTTCTAATTATCTATATAATTATCTTACTTATATCCTATTATATGATGAGTGTATACTATCTTAATAATATAAAAATATAAACAAAGATCTGCGATATATGGATCATCTATCATAACATCATGTTTTTTTTAAAAAATAGAATATATGTGAAGCTTTATATAAGTTTTTGTATCCAAAAAGATAATAATTATCAAACAAAAGAAAAAAATCTATGAGATGAATTAATGGTGATAGTTATTATTTTTTTAAATAGATATAAGAAATACTAATTTATAAACAATATATATAGATAAAATTTAAGATATGAAGAAATAAAAAGTTGAAAGAGAGCATGGCCATAGTAGATTGAAATGGAAGCAAATTAAAGACCATAGTTTGAAAGAATATTTTAGAATGCACAAAGATTATTGAACTATATTCTATATTATTTTTCTTAAGAATGTGTGCCAACAAATTTACTATAATCAAATTATCATCTTATTTATATATATATCAATTTTTATAAAAAAATTATATGTAATAAGACCATCCTTTCAATCAATAATAATTACTAAGATTTTTGACAAATAAAATTACTCTCACAATGAAAATTTCTTTGTAATCCTTAATACAATTATCAAAGTTAACACAAGCCTTTTATGCAATGTCCCTAGACAAGTTTCTAGATCAAAATAAAATTGTGCCAAAATTTCTATATTTTTTTGGACATACTAGGACATAAGTATGTTATCATATTACATGAAAGTAATCTCTATGATTGCTTATTTTTGAGAGTAGCTATCAAGGACATGAATCTTATAGAAAGAAAATCCTCAATATACTCTTATATCACTGAAAGGAACTAGAAAGACATTCAAAGATGATATTATATTGAATTAGAATCGCTATTGCTAAAAACAAGAAGATTAAAAAGTCTTGAAACAAGACTAAAGATTAAAAAGGTGTTGATAAGAGTGAAGAAGGCTTTACTCTTGCCTTCATATAAACTCTTAATTAGGAGCTACATGGCAATATCTTATTGGACCTCTAAAACATGTTGACTTTGTAAGACAAATATCTTAATTTGTAAGACAAGATTTCTATATGTGTACCACATAGTTAACTTATTTTATAAGCTACCAATATGTGATTAATTTTTTAATCAAGTTTCTAATCTATTAACTAACTACAAATACATATAAAGTCAAAGCAACATCTATCGAGCTTCTAGGAAGCTTTTTTAGAAGTTATTATGAAATTAACTTACTTTTATTTATTTTTACTTATTTTTATTTAATTATATAGGTATTCATTAGAATACCTATATATATATTCATGACATTACCTCCCCTTCTAGGCACAAATTCTATAAAGAGCAGTCTTCATATATCACAGAAATCTAAAATGTAGAAAATTATATTTGCGACATTTTTTTATCTCTGTTCTCTTTGAAGATGGTTGATAGGTCTTCTTAGCCATTGATAGTGTCATTTATCAAGACAAAAAGACCACCCTATTATTTGATTGTTGTTGACGTCTTTATAACTTTTTTCAAATAAAATATTTAAAATACCATCAAAAATTATTTCTGCCTCTATTAAAATCACCAAACATCAAGATTCTCTTCCAAGGTTGTGATACCAAATACATTGTATCTTACCATTTATTTGAGAAAGCACATGTTGTTCTTGAAGATCTTTATGTCAATTTTGTCATCTTGAAGGTTGTAACAACTTTAATGTCTCATCTAATAAGTCCACAAATAAAATTTCTTGAATGAAATCTGCTAGTTCTTAATTTTCCATTTTTTTAGCATCACAAAAATAAAAAAACTACAAAGAATAATAGAAGATAGAGTATTATCTTCTTTTGATCTTGTTTCTTTTATAGCAAAGATTTGCTATTCTTCATCTTGATTTTGATGGATATTATTGATAAAAAATTTCAATTCTCTTTGGTGTTTTTATAAGATTCTTTGTTGGCTTCCATCTTCATTCACTAATATCATATCTATGCCAATAAATAAGATATTCTAATCTATTTTGATACTATCTTGAATCTAAGACTTTTTCTATCTTGAATTTTTTATTATTATCCACTTCTATTGGAAGACGTGGCATTTGTCTTCTTCCTAAGATATTCATTGTCTTATATGGCTCAAGAAGAGATACCTGATATAAATGATAGATCTTTATTGATTCTAATAGATATAATCAATAAGCAACATGATTGCATTATTCATCAATAGAAAAAAGTCTAAGCATATGATAGTCCAACTTATCATATAAACAAATAGTCTTGATATTGCAATGAAGTAATTATATCTTGTCACCTACGTTAAATTATGGCTATTCCTTGTGATAGACATCTATATTAATTTTTTTATCATTTTTGAGTTTCCTTAAATTGCACCTATATTGTTGCATGTATTTATAAAAGATGATTTGCCAAATCTTCTGCCATAGGATTATCAATATTTAAAAAGTCAAAAGTATCAAATCATAGATGATAACTATAATTAGTAAAGAAAGATATTTATTGAGTAGAAGAATGTACTAAATTATTATACACAAACTTTGTCAATGATAAAAGAGTTGTCCAATCATCTTAATAATAATTGATGGTACACCTCAAGTAGTACTTCAAAACTTTATTCACCTATTTTGTTTATCCATCAATTTGCAGATGAAAAGCCGAAGAGAGTGTGAGTATATATTTCACCCCTCTATTCAAATTAAAAGATGGCCTCAATTAAGAGTTGCTTTTAATGGATAGTGTGAAGTTAAAGATGCAATGAACAAGAAAAAAAGAAGAAAACAACACAAAAAAGTGAAAAAAATGTATATAAGCAAATACACACTTTAAAACTAGTCAAAGTCTGCTAATTGTATTTTCTTCCAATAAAAAGTAAAAAATAAAAAAATATATTTTAGATAGGTAATTTTCTTATCTTTCCAATGGTATAAAAAACATGTAAATCCGAGTTACTATGAGTAAGTTATGAAGGTTTGAAACAACAAGTAAATAAACAAAAAGTTAAGTGAAAATATTTTACCTCAAGGATAATTTGCTTATAGATCAAGGGTTCGAGCCTCGCTAAGGCTCACATGTAGCATATAAGGGTGTCTAAGAGAGTCCACGAGGCCTTAGTCTTATCCTCCTAACTACTTTCAAGGTGCTACAACCCATATGGGACTTGTGCACCTCCCTTCTTACAAGGACTAGACTAGCTGCTGGTCTTCCTATTTTCTACTAGTAAAACTCATTTTTTTGTATTTTTGACTTCACCATGGTATTTAAAAACTCCCAATTATCTTAGGAACTTGATATGGCCTTCAAATCTTACTCCCTTTCTTCATAATGGCTTCTGAAGCGGTAAAACTCATTTTTACCAAGATCTTAAATCTTGCACTAAAAATTCCTAAAAAAATATAAATAAATTCTAAATAAATTCTGAAAAATCCTATAATATTTTTATAATGATAATATCTATGTAAGTCAATATTTTCCTATCTTGGTAATTTTTGATAATAATAAAAATCAATTTAAATCTATTATAAATCCTATTCTTTTTCATACCAATAACTAAAATGACATGAGGTTCTTTCTCATGCTTCTTCTAACTACTAACATTTATAGTTTTTATAAGTAGTACATATAATAAATAATTCTTACTATTCAACAATGAATAAAAATACTAAACCAACGTAGATAATTGCCTCCAAGACTTACTAAGACTCCATTTCTACCACTAACATTCTAATTTTCTATTTTTCTACGGATCTCTATACTACTTACTATATATTATGATTTAAATTATTTTAAATACATATTTTTATCCTAAAATAATAAATGAATCAATTTGATGACTCATAGAGAGCTTTATATTTACCTTTAAAATCCTAAAAAATATTCTCTAAAATCTTCATATAAATTGAGTCCTTCTATCTAATATAATATCTTTAAATAATCCATGATATCAAAAGATATTATTAAGAAAAGCTTAGTAGTTTCTTCACCTCTGATAGATTTTGTATATAGTATAAAATGTGCCATCTTGGTAAAATGATCTACTACTACAAATATAGAATCATACAAACCTGAGATTGGATGATTTGTAATAAAATCCATAAAAATTAAAAATCACAATTCTTCTAGAATAGGTAAAGATTAAAAAAGTCTATAAGGTCAATACGAGGAATTCTAGATTATGAATAAATATCATATAATTGTATAAAATTTTTGATTACCTTCCACATCTGAGGCCACCAAAAATCTCTCAATATTAATTTTAAAGTCTTGTTGTATCAAAAATTTCTGGTTGCTCAAAAGCCATGACAAGTTTGAAGAGCATATAATCATGTCCCACCTTCTGAAATATATAATCATCCTTCAAAATAGAATAGGTTGTTTTTGAACTCAAACTTAGAAGTATCATAAAACTTAGACAATATATTCTTAATATTATGAACAAGAGAATTCGAATACATACTTCATTGAGTTTGCTTGATAAATATTGAATTGACAATCAATGTTGACTTTCTTTCTCAAAGGTGAAAATGTTTTAACTTCAAAAGAATCTTTTTTTGTTAATCAAAAGATGCATCTCCTTATTTTGGTATAAGATTAGAATGTTTAGAAAGGCCATTCAATAAATCTTGTTATTTTTTGGATTGATAAGTGATCTTAAAATCAAAACTTGATAAAAACATATTCCAATGAACTTAGCAATGATACATTACATATGCTGACATTAAATATTCGAGGTTCTTATGATTTGTATATACTATAACAAGACTTCAAGCACCTTCTAAATAATGATGCTATTCTTGAAATGAATCCAGAATTATAAAGAGCTCTTTGTTGTAGATCTCATAATTAATCTCGACTACTGAAAAAAATTTTGGAATAGAAAGCTACTAGATGGAATTTGTCATTTGCTCCTATTTACAATAATACTACATGCAAGGCAAAGTCAAATGCATTTATTTCCATAAAAAGTACCTTTGAAAAGCTCACATGATATAAAATTGGTGCAAAAATAAACTCATTTTTTAAAGTATCAAATAATATTTTTGTTTCTTTATTCCATTCAAGTTTGTCTTTTCAAGTCAAACATGTAAGTAGAGCTGTAACTTGAAAAAAATTCTTGATAAAGATCTGATAATAATTGACAAAGATTAAAAAAATATTATATATTCTTTACTATTTTTGAAATCTTCCAATCTATAATAGTCTAGACCTTCTTCAAATCCATCATTAATCTTTTATTAAAAATGATGTATCCTAAGAAATCAACTTGAGTAATGTAGAATACACACTTTTTTAACTTGGCATATTATCTTATATCTCTAAGTTTTTATAACACACGACAAATATAAACTTCATACTCTATTGTATTCTTAGAGTAGATTAATATGTCTTTCAAATAATAGACATTAAAATCATCAAGAAACTCACAAAAGACATCATTTATTAGATGTTGAAAAGTAGCTACTGCATTCATGAGTCCAAAAGACATGACATTATATTCAAAATGTCCATATGTAGTTCAAAATATAATTTTCTATTTATATATTTTTTTAATACATACCAAATTATATGCTCCTTATAAATCCATTTTTATATAGATCTTTGTTTGATTCAATTGATCAAAAATTTCTAAAATTAAAGGTAGAGAATACTTGTTCTAGATAGTAATCTTGTTGAAGCTTTGATAGTCTACACACATCCGTAAAGATCCATCTTTTTTCTTCACAAATAAGATAGGAGCCTCAATTGGAAATTTAGACTAATGTATAAAATTCTTAGCAAAGTTTTCATCAATATATTCTTTGAGTGCAACCAACTCATTTTGTAATAGGCTATAGATTAGTCCAAATGGTAGTTGAGCTCCTTCTTAAAGATCAATGGAATAATCATAAGGACAATGTTTTAAAAGAATATATGCATTCTTCTTTTCAAAAACATTGTAGAAATCTTAATATTGGCTAAGAATACCACTTGACGTCTTTTTGCTATTAGAAATGGGCGAGGCATATAAAACAAAAGATAACCTTTTTTTTGCAGTACGCATAAAAGCTCTTGCATCTATTAGTAAGATATTGGATGTACTAGACTTGTGTATTTTTACTTAGCTAACAAGATTTTGGATTAAACTATCAAAAAAATTAAGGTTTTGAGAAATTCAATTTATCTAAGAATTATATTTTTTTAACTAAGATAATCCTAAAATAATTGAATTGCATAAAGATCTAATTATGTTAAATATTACTATGCTATTATAATCTTTAATTGCTATATCTAAAATAATGGTCTCATGCATAACATCTCCAAAAGATAGCAAACAACCATCTATCACTTCTATATGTACAAGTTTAATTTTTTGACTAACAATATCTCTTATTTTTTTACAACATCTTCATTTATAAAACAAGCTTAGGCTCTTGAATCTAACAAAGCTAAGACTTTGTGATTTTTTGGTCCTAAATAAACTTTTATATTAAAACAAGGTGAGGTATATGAAGAGAAAATATGACCTTTACTAGGAGTTACATAAGATTTCAGCTGCATGGTCCCTATTGTAGTTAGAAAGACTCGTTTTTCAACACATCCTCTTTTTTGGCAACTATGCTTTTCATTTTTTGATTGCAATGTTTCTTTGGATAGTATTGAGTAGTGTGTTTAGCTTCTCCACAATATAAGCATAAGCTTTCTTAACAATATTGAGTCTTTTCTTACTCTATGAAGAATTTAAAACGTATTGTATTAATTTGCATTGGTTTTGATCTTGATAAATAAGTTTTTGAAAACTTGGAAGCTGCCATCATTATTTGATTTGATCTTTTTTAGCCAAATCTTTCTTCTTCATGTCTTTCAAATAATCAATTATTGCATGCAATGGCTTGAAAATAAATCGTTCCAAAGATTCTACCTTTGGCATTATCGATAACAAATCTTTGACATTATCCTTTAATCCATATCAAAATTGATTGATAAGGGCTTTGTCATTCCAATCCACATCACAAGCAAGGTTTTATAATTTAATAATATATATGGTGGCTGATTGTGATCCTTACCATAAAAATGAGAGCTTAGTCTCTGCTAGTTTTTTCAATCATTTTCTCTGAATGTAGCCATAAATACTTATAAGAATGAATTCAAATGATAAAAGAGTTATAAATCTTTTTCTATTAATGGTATAAACTAAGAGAGAATACTTCTTGATAAAAGTGCATCTATGAATCCAACTTGAATAAATCCATTGAGATATTAAAAGGAATAGAACCTAAAATAAAGCTTGATTTATTGCAAAAATCCTTGAAATTTTGATCTTCTTCCATCAAACTTCTCAAGCATATTAATCTTTGTCCCCATCATACATGTAGAAGCAAAACTCTTTACATTTGGTTGCAAGGTCGATCTACTTGCTTCCTTCAACTGCATAACTTCTTGTTGCATACTTTGAACTTCTTTCATAAGCGTAGGCATTGTACTTCCATGATTCACGTTAGAAATACATAAAATTTCTACTCTTAGAGTATTGACAAGCTCATAAAGATTTGTAATAGTTACAAATCTATCATCTTTTCCATTGAAAGTAGCATCCATAATCTTTCATTCTATAAACAATTCAAACAAATTCAAAAAAATTAATTAGAGGAGGGTAATCTGCAACCTCTAATATCAAATAAAAAATTTTACAAAGAAGAGTAATCCACTCTATTTAAAAAAAAGATTAGTGTTAGAAAATAAGATTTTTTGTTTAAAGATGGGTAGTTTGCAACCTTTAAAAGAAAACTATAAAAGTAGGATAATTCCATCACTTCTAAAATAAGACAAAAATAATAAGGTAGCACTCTTGTCAAACTATCAAAGATATGAATTTTGAAGAAAGAAATCCTCAATACACTCTTGTGTCATTGAAAAAATAAAAATGAAAGCTTCCAACATGTAGTTAACTTGTTATCTAAGTTTCTAACCTATCAATCAATTACAAACACATGTAAATTCAAAGAAGCATCTATGAAGCTTCTAGGAAGCTTTTCTAAAAGATATTATGAAATTAACTTACTTTTAACTACTTTTACCTACTTCTACTCAATCATGTAGGTATTTATTAGAGTATCTATGTATATCCATGATAGTTTCTTATGATAGCTAGAACTTTTGGTTTAATCTTGTCTTTATAATATATATGCTCTACTTGGCATCCTTCTTTTGACTTTATTGAAATAATTCATATATAAGCTAATTGTACCTTAAATACATTATTATATAGAAATATAATTATATAATAAAAGATAAATAAATAAATAGATTTTATTATAGAAGATCCAAATAGAAATATATAGTAGCAAAAAAAAAAGAGATATGATTGGAAGGTAGTAAAAACTTTTAGTCTTAATACTATCTTTTTATAAATAAGACTTTTATTTATTTTATCGAAACATAAATGAGCCAAATTAAAGTAGATAAAATAATTAATCAATATAGGCATCTTTAGGAGAGAATTAAGAATAAAATTTAGTAAAAATTACCTAAAAAATACCAAGAATTGATATTTAGAGAGGACCAATTATAAAATAAGATGAGAATCAGATCTAAAGGCACAAAACTATGGGCCAATGGCGAATCCATGGTTCTTTGGCCCATCAGAGAGTAAAAATTAAGTGTAAAATTTTTAGAAGATTTTTAAGAATTATTTTTATATAATTTGAAGGTATATTGAATTTTTGAGGGCTTTTCAAAAAGAAAGATATATTTATTGTTTAGATTTTAAAAAATAAAATAAAGTTTATAAATTTAAAAATTTTGTGAATTTTATAGTATATTTATGAATAAAAATTTATAAGTTTATTATTGTGCTTGTTATAAATGTGTTAGATAAATTTGATGTCAATTTAATGGATAGATTAAAGGATATGAGAGTTTTATTGAATTAAGAACTTGGATACTTAAAATTTAGGATAAAAGAGGATTTTGCAATCTTACAAAATTAGCTTATTTGATTGAGGCAAAAGTTGATAAGGTCTATTTTTACTTAGAAATATACACTCTAGTAAATTTTTGAAGCAATTGAATAGTTTAGCAATGAGAAATCACTACTACAAGTTGAACATTCAAGTTGGAAAAAGAAGACTATCAACATCTGAGAGGTTTAGGAGCTTTTTTGTTCAATTGGTGAGTTGATTTTCTACACATTTTGTGTACATTTTGTGTGCATGTTAATTGCTTATGGATTGAAGTGTAAGTAAAATTTTAGATGAAATAAATAGCTTGATTAATATTTATTTAGATTTTAAAACAACTATAGGAATTGGTTAAGATTTACTTAGGATTCTTTTAGAATTGATTTAAAGTTGGTTATGATTAAAATTAGGATTTGATTAGAATTTGATTAGAATTTATTTATGATTTTATTAGGATTTATTTAAGATTTTTTAAAGTTTCATTAGAATTTTTTTAGGACTATATTAAGATTTAATTAGAATTTATCTAGGATTTATTTAAGATTTATTTTAGATTTCTATTTTTGATATTTTTAAAGGATTTTTTTAACATTTCTTTAAGATTTTTATTTTAGTGTTTTTAAAATATTTCTTTATTAATTTTCTTTGAGATTGATTTATGACTTCTTTATGTTTTTTTAGTGATTTAAAATATATATATATATATATATATATATATTGGTTAAAATTTGATTAGGTTTGTTAAGGATTAATTAGAGTTTATTCAAGATTCTATTAGATTTGGTAAGATCTTGTTGTTACATTTTTAATTATCCTTCCACAACTAGGTGCCTCGTGCATTCTCACGCAAGATTTCACTCATGTTATATGACAAAGTTGGCATAGGATGTTATCGTCCTTTGCATGGGGTGTTGTGTCATATACGTCAAACTATCCTTCTTCTCTACTGATTGTGTAGCCTTTGATGTACTTTGCTACTAGATTGCTAATTGTAAAATCTATAACTCTAACTGAAGCAGTTCCACCACTAAGAGCTCTCTGTCTCTCCTTTGAGTTTTAGCTGAGAGTCTGAAGATAGCAAGGCACCTTTATTATGTTATGGTTGAACACATAGAAATCTTGTTGGACACGATGCCTCATCTTATACACCCCAAATAGCCTTCCACACAAGGGTGGAGGACCTTCCCGGAGCCTCATCGTGTGGCCGCCCGATCATCCCACCCGGTCATATAGATGTCATGAATCTGCGAGTTAGATACTTGGAAGCACTGCCTATTGGATTCCAAAAAACTCAGAAGAATTGTTAAAATCTTTGTCTTAGAAGTGCTCTGACGAGTTAATTGTTGGTTGAATGACAGTGCACGACAAGATTCTGAGTCAAAAGTTAAGCATCAGATTGCCGCTCCAAGTACGGACCATCCTTCGGATAGCGTGACGCAAGCCCTACAAACCTACGAGCACCTGGTTCACATAAGTTCTTCTCTATGCGCTCCGATAATAGGTTGATAGACTCTAGAGGTAATAGGTTTATAGACTTCAAAGTCGAAGTCAATTGTCGTCGAGGTGATAGAAGGCTGCTCTGCTAGCCCATGCATAAATTCTCTGTACATCTGTGTCGTTTTTCATGTCATAAAGTTTCCGTTCGGGGTTACAACCATGAAAGACCCTTGCTCGCCATGTCTTCTATTGAAAAGAGACTAATATTAGAGGGAGAGCAGAGATGCAGAACGGTAACTAGCTTTTGATTTATAAGCCTGGTCGAGGTCCGTGGTGGTTTGGCTGGTCTAGATTATTTGAACTCTGGTCGTGATTCTCCAGGCCACTTAAATTAGAGAAAGCAAGTTCATCTAAGATTCCGAACCTGAGGTAGTTTGGACTTGGCCGTAAACTCTGAAGAGCAGGTGCTTCGGAGAGTATGGCTTTGGTCGGTTTAAATCTAGGAGGAACTAAGGTCTCGAACTACTGCATTCACCGAAGTAGGATCCCGCATGAATTGTAGTGGATATTCTCCAGGTTACAGAGATCATTTACACATGACTGAGTACTTGCCGAGTCCTTGCCACAGCGAGTCCGAAGTAGTTGGTCGAGAGCACCGAGATGCTGGCAGAAGTAGCAAGTTATCAGATCAAAGAGCTCATGTGCCAGACTTGGACTTTGGAGTGGCTGCTAAGTGGAGCTCTACTGGGCAGATGTCTTCGTGGTTAGTTATGGTACCACTTCCTCTTCCTTCCCCTATACTTCTACTGTTGGCTGGGCAGTGACGCCCGTTACCGGAAACAGCGTATTGTTTCCCCCTGATAGTACACTATCGGAACATGTCAGTTCGGGATCATCAAACACTAATTTCGGTGGCGCAATACCAGTGAGTCTTATTTTGCAATCTGTGGGAGGTGGTGGTGGGTTCTTTTCCAGCAGCCCCCAAGCAATGAGATGCGACGCAAAGGAGCCGTACCAAAGCCCAGTGCCGATTATGAATGCGGCCCCAAGAGATGATTGGGGTAAGATTGCAGACGCCCTGAGTCATCACCAGCAACTACCCAGTCACAATGACAAAGCGCAGCAGGGCAGCAATGGTTGCGGTGCGCAAACCAGAGAGGAAGCAAGAGACCAATCCGCTGAAATGGACGAGGATTCCATAGCTGCTTGGGTTGATGGAACGATCACGGAGATGATGGAAGCTATGCCTGGAGTAGCGATTGAGCAATTGTTCACAAATCTCCCCGAATTTCTATCTCCGTGCAATTTGCATTTAAAAGGTCTCATTGGATGTCGTCTTCAATTGCTACTTGGAGGTGCGGGCTATCCATCGAAGAACTTCCCGCCACCGGGACCCAATAGATCTGGCAAAAGAACACGAGAAGTGCAAGTTGAGTGGACGAACTCGAAGACATTTCAAAACGAGAGCCAGGACCTTCACGAGACACTCCCTCGCCACCACGTCAGGCCGGAAAACTTCATTTCGCAGAAAAAAGTTGCAGCTTCGCTTTCGAGAGTGGATCTTCGTTGTCCCAAACCTTTAAAACGAAGCATTGACAATCTGCAGCTTTCTCTTGAACCTGCGGATGAACGCAATTTGCGGCATTTGCATATCGGCCTGCAAGCTACTCAAAAAGATCAATCCAGCCATCAAGTTCGACATTCGAGAGCTCAGTCGACTGAACCAGTCCAACAGCATTACCATAAACTTCATACACATAACGTGCAAGACAAAGCTGATGGTTTTCTGCAAAGGTCTCCAGCGCCGTCTAGCGCTTCACAATTTTCAACTCTTAACACCATGGGCTCTGAGGATCCTCCATCCCAGCCGCAAAAATTACCCCAAACTACAGCTCAGAATGCACAACGCGAAGACACAGTTGCTCCCGACGAAGGATTGCAGCTCATGTCGCTGTTGCTTCAATGTGCTGAGGCCATTTCAGCTGACGATAACAATCAAGCGACTGCGATTCTCCCACAATTAAGTGAGCTTGCAACCCCTTTCGGCACGTCTGTTCAAAGAGTGGTTGCGTATTTCGCCGAAAGCATGGGGTCTCGACTGGTGACATCCAGTTTAGGCATTTGCCGTCCTCTCCCCTGCAAGCAGCCAGCCAGTAACCAGAGTATAGTCTCAGCAATGCAGGTTTTTAATGAAATATGTCCTTTTGTGAAATTCTCGCACTTCACGGCGAATCAAGCCATTGCAGAGGCTTTCGAAGGTAAGTTCAACGTACACATCATCGATGTCGATATAATGCAGGGATTGCAGTGGCCTTCCCTTTTCCAGGTTTTGGCATCAAGAGCTGGAGGTCCTCCTCACGTGCACATCACTGGGCTTGGAACATCTGCCGAGAGCCTCGACGCAACTGGTAAACGACTGAAAGACTTTGCAGGGAGTTTTGGAATTTCGTTCGAATTCACTGCCATTGCTGACAAGATGAGCAACGTCGATATATCCACCTTGAAGGTAGCATTCTCAGATGCCCTGGCCGTCCATTGGATGCACCACTCGCTCTACGATGTCACCGGCTCCGACCTCGACACACTGAGCCTGATTCAGAAGCTAAATCCAAAGGTTATCACTCTCGTTGAGCAAGATTTCCGCCACAGTGGAACATTTCTGAGCAGATTCCTGGAAGCACTACACTACTACTCCGCCATGTTTGATTCCCTGGGCGCTACGTGCAAGGATGATAGCCCCGAACGCTACATGGTCGAGCAGCAACTACTGTCCTGCGAGATCAAGAACATCGTCGCCTTCGATGGCCCAGGCCGCAAGATTAACCACAAGTTCGACCAGTGGCGAGACGAGCTGAGCAAAGCGGGATTCAAGCCAGTTTCACTGAGTGGCAAAGCATCACACCAAGCAGCGTTGCTGCTGCAGAGTCTGTTTCCCTGCGATGGGTACACGCTGCTGGAGCACAGTGGCTCTCTCAAGCTTGGATGGAAGGACTTGTACTTGTTCACTGCCTCTGCTTGGACCCGCGTGTAGTTCCTGGCAGATCCTAATCCTTCTCGCAGCGATGGTGCTTTTGGTTTTCGGTTCACTGCAGATCTAGACATTCCAGGGTCCAGTCAACCTTCACAAGTTATTCTAGTTTACCTATAATCGCAATCTGTGCTCAGTCTTGTACATTCTTTACGTGGGACCTTGCAAAAGACTTCAAACAGACCTAAGAATGGATCATGCTCTAATTTACTACATGTGTGTATCTAGGCTTGTCTAGAATACTAGTCCGGCTTGGAATCTGATGTGCAACTTGGGGTCCATGCTCATGGATTGCTCTGGTTTAAAATGCAACAAGATTCACTGGACGGAACAGTCGTTGTAAGTTATCAACTTGGGTTTAGCATTCCCTGCACACATCTACAATGAGATTGATGCATTCCATGCTCTAAACCCCATTATACTTCTCGATATGGTGCTCAGACTCACTTTGTTCTTCCTTTCCAGTTGTGAGATTAGGACTTTCATGTCTGGATCTGATTCCATAGCATTGGGACATGGTCGTATTCGGATCATGGAGGAGTTTATTTTTAGTTTGGATGTTTGAGCAAATTGCCTCTCATGGATTGGGTGCCGATGCTCATGATGTTTAGGAATTGTTTGGAACTTATTAAAATAAAAAAAATAAAAAAATGTTAAGAAAATGGAACAGGTAAGGTGAGCATAACATGTGAAGTAATTAGAGTATATAACTTTTTTTGAGAGAGAATTTTTGGGAGAAAAATGTAGTTTTGAAAATGGTCAATGCCAAAGCCACAAATTGGCTACTTTTGAATCCTCAATTCTAAGAAAAATATGAATAGTTAAAAAAGATGTCTTAGAAGGTTAAATTATTAAAAGAGAATTAGGCTGTATGTATTTCATAAATATTGTATCTTTGCTCATGTTCTTGTTTTGATGCATTTTTAATGTTGGAATAATAATCACACATCAAAAATAAAACATCAGTTTATAAATAAAAACACTATCAAATAATCAAGGTAAGAAATTTAAATTTAATATTTAATATTTAATTTAAAAATATGCATTATTAAACACATCAATAAATTATTTTAAGAAATAATAAAAAAAATAAGTATTTATATATGTATTGCCAATTTTAAATTTTAATCTTCATACTTGTATTAATAAAAATTATATTATTAAAATTTGATATTCTTATAAAACTTTATTAGTAATTTTAAATAAATATATAAAATTAGATATTATATTTTAAATTAACACCAATTGGTGTTTTTGGAAGAAAACCTCAAAAAAATTTATAATCTAAAAATGATCTTGAAATTTATTTAGATGCTTTTAATATTTTTCTTAAAAGTTAATACTTCAAATTGTTAAGATAACAAACTCTCATCTATAATACTAAGTTCCATAGCCTTATCCTTAATTGCCCTTCAATAAAATTAAACTTATTAGAATCTTAACTATAGATGTCACTTATTACTAAAAATTTAAATTTTAGATTGTGCTAATTTTTTTAATCTTAATTTCTAAATTTTTTTTTTTAATTAATAACTTTTATTTGGAGGCATCAAATCCTTTTCTACAAAAATTATCACTTCTACCATGTTCCAGCTATAAATTTGTTAAATATTAGTTCTTTGGAAACTAAACTTTATCAATTTTTCAAGAAAATATTTTTTGTTGCTATGCAATTATTGAGCAATAAAAGATAGCCTTCTAAAATAGACCTACTAAATTACAATAGCAATACCCTATCTTCTAATAATTTACATAATGCTTCATTGTCCAAACTCTAAATTCTAGTATTTTAATGTTTACAAAACCATAAAAAAAATCCTGTTTTTACCTAAATTTTTGAGACTTGATTCTAAATTTTAAAATAAAGAAAGAACAAAGACCAAAGCTTCTTATAAAAGCTTAGAAAAAATTTGGCATGGCTTTGTCTATTTATCAAAAAACAAAATCATGACCACTTAAGCATATGAGACTTCTTATAATACTGCCTTAAAACCTAAAAATAGCACCTGAATCTTTACCTTTGAATTCTAAGGAGTCTAAATTAAGATCTATAATCTTAATTGATTAAAGAATTAAAACTTTAGATTAAATCTATTGACCATTGATGAGACATTGTGATATTTTATTGGCCAAATTAACTTTATTGTTGTCTTGAAAATGCATTTAAAAAAAAGATCAATACTTAAATTCTTTGATTTATTAGAGATTCTTACACTTCAAAGTTTAAAAGTTTGGTAATCTAGATTAAAATTTAATATCTTCTAAATTATCTATAAATTTCTTCTAACTTACTTCTAGTTAACTTTTGACATCATTTCTATTATAATCATATTAAAAAAATATAAAAATATAAAAAGATGATAAAAAAAATAAAATTTATAATTATCCATGTAATAAACCATTGATTATTTTCATGAATTTCATCTTGTTGCTTTTTATTCAAAAATATTTTGAACATCCAAAATTAATTATTATATTTATAATTAAAATTTTCTTGTTAACTTTGATTTATTTAAAAAATAACATCAATACTTAGAATTTATTTTTTTATCCAATCAAAATTTATATCAATCATAACTTATAACAATTATAAGTATCTTAAGTATCTCATATCAAGATATATATTAAATTATCACTCAATACATTAAAACATGTCTTTTTAAAAAAATTATTTAATATTATATAATATCCTAAAATAAAATAATAATTATTAGATACTTTTTTAAACATTCCTACTTAGCACAAAAAAAAGAAATATGTATAATTAACAAAAAAATTAAAAAATAAGAATAAAATAACTATATTTAAAAATTATTTAATCAACAAGTTGGCCAAGTTTTCATCATTATTCAAGTCATTTCTTTCTTCTAGTCTAATTTCGAGAGTCTTTAGTTTATTAGTCTATAGCAATAGCTATCTATCTCTCTCTCTCTCTCTCTCTCTCTCTCTCTCTATTTACTATTCAAAAATAGATTAATCTAATTATATATTAATTAAAATTACTAAAATTAATAAAAATTCCTTCATATATTTTATAAATATCTTTTTGACTTTTTTTTATAATTAACATATTAAATAATAAGAAATTATTACTAAAAAGAATTAAATGTATTCAATTGGATATCTTAGATTTTTTAAATGAAAATAAATATTAATTATTATTACACGTTATAGTCTAAATTCAGTTATTATTATATTAATTAATTAAGATTTATACATCCATCTATTTTACATTCATTCAATCTACTTCATCTAATTTATGCAATGGATTTCATCCCAATTTTTCATCTACAAAATGTGTTGCTTCCAAATTGATAATTTCATTAAAATATTATATTTAAGAGTTTGATTATTCATCCAAAATTTATTCATACATTATCTTTCACTCTTTGTTTAAAAGTCATCCTCAAACTTAAATAAGAAGATTTAATTTCATCCAAATAAAATCTAAGGAAATAAATATATTATATTTTAATGGCAATAAATTCCTTCTTACATAATTGGGTGCCGTAAGCTTTTCCAAGCTTCAAATCAAGTTAATCAAGCCTTATTAAAAGCACAACTTAATAATGCACCACTTCTTTAAATCTTAGTTTTAAAATCCTAATAGTTTGAAAAATATAGAACTTGAAGTTGATATATTATATTTTATAGGAAAAAAATCTCTTCTTATTTAATCACATGTCATAGTAGCCACATAGCTTATTTTTAAGTTGATATAAGTTTATTAGAAGCATGATTTTAAGATACATCTATCCTTCCAAAGGTTAGCATCAAATTTGACTTGATGCTCTAGATCTTGTCCTTTTAAGGCCATGGCTTCAAATTCGTGGAGCAAAAAACCTCTTTCTACTTATTTGACTATCAAATCATTGATAATAAATGAATTTTGATACAAATTATAGCTATGGAAATTAAACTTTATGCTCTTTTTATAACTTAAAGTGTTGAGATAATTTCAATTATGAACAATAAAAATTTTTCTTCCAAAGTTCAACTATTACAACTATAAATATAATAGTATCATATTATGTAAAAATTAGCTTGATATCCCACTAAGAATTTGGCTGAAGAAGGATTTGATTTCATCTTAAAGTTGGATTTAAAAAAATAAAAATAAAAATAAAAATAATACATTAGGTGTTTAGAAATGCCTTTACAATCTTAAATAATCTAAATATACTTATCACATTATATTCAACTTCAAATAACTCTTAAAAAATAATAATTAAATTCTAAATAAATTAAAAATAATTCTAAAAAAAGAAAAATATCTTTAAAATATCTTTAAAAAATATAAAAAAATACAAATAAATCTTTAAAAATTCCAATTAAAATCTAAATAAATATCATAGTAGATATTAAACCTTAATAAGTTTTATACTAATCATTAATCTTAATTTCTCATATATCTCAATTTATTAATTAAAAATAAGAAAATAAAATTTTAAGAGAAACTAACTTAAAAATTGAGAGAAATGACTCAAGATTACTTAAGTTTTGATTATCTTTTTTTAAAATCTCAAAATAAATCTTATAGCTTGAATATCTCTCTTTTAAACCATTAAATTGCTCTTCAAATTGGTGATAATGTAAAAAACTTAGTCAACTATCAAAAAGATATATATATATATATATATATATCCAATTGAAATTTTTTTTGAAACCTAAAAAATCTTTACAAACTTTCAAAACCTAATTTTTAAGTTTTTAAGTCACAAGAACCTCAATTATTTTTGATTTGATACACTAATTGAATCTAAATTCATAATCTACATTTATTATTGCCATATTCACAAATCTAAAAAATTTAACCTACATATTTACTATAATATTCATACAAATTACAAAATAAAAATCTTATTTTATTCAACACAAAATAATGTCACTTAAAACAATGCAAATTTTTCAAAGTATTCATAAAGTCACTATACATTGAAATTCCTCAAAACCAATGCTTATAGAAATGCTATCAATTCTACTTTCAAAAACCATATTTTAATCAATAAAATAAATAAATAAATAATAAAAAAAATGCAAGTATGTGGTTTTATGTCTCAAGGTCTAGAATTGATCCTGGTTCAATATTGGCCCTCTACAAGTATTAATTTCAAATTTTTTTAATAATTTTTTGTTGATTTCTACTCTTTATTTTTATATAAAAATACTTATAATATATTTTTTAAACTATATTATTTTGTTTTGTTTATGGTCCTACAAATTAAATAGAATTAATTTTAATAGAAAAATAGAATTATTACTTATTAGTTTTATTACATCTTTAATTATTATTTAAAATTCTAAAGTAATATTTTATTATATTTAAAAATAAGCTCTTCTATAATATAACACTTTCTTCTCTCTTGTACCCAATAAATGTATTACAACACAACATCCATTCTCTCCAAACTTATGCATCTTTTGATATGTGTCATTTGTTCTTCAATATATTAATGTAGGATCTTCTTCATCTTTTTCTAATTCTTAATCTTCAATTTGCTCATCTACTCTCATTTCAATATTACTGAATAAATTTTGTTTTTCACCAAAATAAGTAAATTTATATTTTTTGTCAAAATAACTTAACTTGCATACTTACTTGGAATATTTTTAATTTTATTCCATCTAATTCTTCTAATAAAAATGTAGCATTTTCATAGAATTTCTTCACAATATATGGTCACAACAAACATTTAGAATTTTTTTTAACTTACTATATTGGTTATTCAAAATATTGTCATATTTTCCTTCTTATATGCTTTAGATTATAGTCAATGTTCTCTATTAAATCTCTCATAATTCTTTTGTTTTTGCATCTATTGATCTCTCTATTGCTACTACAATATTGCTACGACTTCATTTCAATTGATGAATCCATATTACTAAAAGTTCTTTTCCATTAGGTTTATTCTTTTAAGACAATATAGCCAATGAAGGTTATATTTTTTTCTATTAGGAGTATATATTTTTATACATAAATTAATTCAAAAAGTGCATAATATGTAATTATACTATAAATTATTTAATTTGCATGTTATTCTTATAGTAGTAGTCTACACCACTAATGTATTTTGTTATTGCAAGCCTTTATTATTGCCTTAGAAATAAATTAATGTCAACATTCATTATTTCTAATACCTTCTAAATAATATATTTTTAATAAATAAAGTTAAATTTCTATTCTAATAAAGAATTATAATACTTCTTTTGTATCCAATTCATTCTTATTTAGAGAAATTTTACTAATATAATAATAACAACTAACAATGTCTTTTAAAAAAATCAAAATATACCTAAAATAATTTTTTGTCTTTTATACTTTTTTTTTTAATAATATTTGACTAATCTTCTTGAGCAAGTACCAAATACTTTATTTGCCTAATTTCTATGGCATTGCTACTAAATTCATCACTGTGAAGATAAAATTTATCCTTCAATTCAAATTATAAGATGGCCTTTATTATGAGTTGTTTATAATTAATGTTATGAAGTGAAAGAAGAAAATAAAAAAGATAGGAAAAAATAATATAATACAAGTAAAAAAATTACAATCAAGCAATTATATATTTTAAAACTAATTACAATCTATTTACTAGATATTTATCAAATAAAGAATAGAGAGTAAAAAATAGAAATAATATTTTTAAATAGAAAATTTTATTATATTTATAATAACATAATATTTTTAAAAATCCAAATTAATCAAATTAAATTATATTAAGTTAAATATAGAAAATAATTAAGAAAAAAATAAAGTAAATATGTTCTATTTCAAAGTTGATTTGTTTAAAAGATTAAGAATTTTATCATTTTTAAGACTTAAAAAACATATGTAAAGGCATACTAGAGAGACCAAAAGGCCTTAGTCTTATCCTTCTATCCACATCTAAGGTGCTACAACTCATATAGAGCATGTGCACCTCCCTTCTCATAAGAATTACACTAATTATTGAACCTCCTATTTTTTACTGCTAAAATTATTTTTATTTAATTATTTATTTATATTATTATTATATTAATAAATTTCTAATTAATCTCAAAAACTTAGAAAGGACTTAAAATCTTCTTCTAATTCTTCATAAAAGCCTCTTAGGGTCGAAAAAATTAACTTCTACTAAAATCTTAAAGATAATTTTTAAAATTCCTAATAAAACAAAATAAATATCAAATAAAAATATTATATCTATAATTATATAATTAATTTAATTTTAATCTTCCTTACTTGATAATATTTTATAGAAATAAAAGTAATTTGAATAAACTAAAAATCTTCGTTTTTATAGAAATATCTAAAAAGATATGATATTTTTATTATGCATCTACTACCTATTAACTAATACTTATAGATATTTTAATAAATAAAAAATTTAAAATACAGAAAAATATAAGTAATGATTTTAATAACCAAACACTAATTTTTACAACAAAAAAAATACTAAAACAACTAAGATAATTACTTCAAAGACTTACTACGACTCTAATTATTTTATTTTTTCTAATAAGACTATTATAACTTATAAACTCTTCTAAATTCTAATCAATATTTAAATAATATATTAAATTATCTATTCCTAATACTTTTGTAACTAAATAATCTAAAATAATATTTTTAACAAATATTCCAACCAAAACCTATTGGTGGTATTCACATCTATCGGCCATCTAAAATTACTTGTAAATGTAGATAGAACCTTTTTCTTATCTTTGACATGGTCTATAAAAAATTAATAGAATAAATTATAAAATTTAATAATATAAATTATAAAATTTAATAATATAAATTATAAAAATTAATACCATAAATTATCAAAAAAAGTAGAATAAAAAAATTTAAGATTTTGGCCTAAAAAATGAAAATAAAAATAAATTATTTATATTTAATTCAACATATCTCCTCATATAGCAAATTCTTGCTTAGTCACTAGCTCAATATTAGATAGCATTTATATTTCTATTTAGATTCAAATAGACGGTTATATGATTGTAAATCTATAACAACTTGATCTAATTCTACTAGCAACATTGAAACAATTGCAATTTAAAGAAAAGAATACTTAAACACATTTATTGCCTTTAATTTGAACCTAGTCTCACTACATACTAAGAATAAAATTAATCTATAAGTTTGACTTAGAACTACTATAAAAATAATTGATTATAATAGTATTAAAATCAATTTTTATACCTTATTTTTTTACAATATTTTCTATTAGTTTTTGTAAGAAAGTCTTTTTTGTCACATGTTTTGAAATAAATTAAATTATTATTAAATATTTCTTTATTAATATATGATCTTATTCAAAGACCATCAAAATTGGTCTAAAATTTTGGTTCTTTATCATCTTGGACCATTACCAACATCTTTGGAGTAAGAAGACGTTTCTTTATTTTTGTATCAAATGTCTCTTTTATAATTCTTTGAATAATTTTTATATGCTGGATTACAAATTTTTAAATTTTACTTAATATTTCTAAATTCTTCAATCATTATTTCAAAGATTAAAAAGTATCCAATCTTTTGCCAATAACAATGCATAAGAATAGAACTTTAAATTCTACAAATAAAATAGCTTCTATCTCATATACAATAGAAAAAAGTGTAGTCTTTGTAAAAAAATTAGTAAGTAGTTCCATATACTCAAAGAATACAAGTAAACTTAATATTCTAATTACATTTGAAATCCATCACAATTTTTTTTAATATTCAAATTAAAATTTGATTTACTCTTTCTATTAGACTATTTATTTGAAGATGATAGAGAATAGTCTTTTTATGATTGATGGAAAATAATGTAGTTATTTTTTAATAGCTTCATTTAAAAAATGAATACTATTATTACTTATAAGAATTTTTTAACAACTAAAATAAGCTATGGTATTCTTATATAAAAATATGGTAGTTTATTTAGCATCTACCAGCTTGACCACTTTTAATTTTGTACATTTGATCAAATATTCTATAGCTAAAATAATATATTACATTTTAAATGAAGATGTAAGATAAATGAATTCAATATAGTTTATACTCTACTTTTCAAATGAAAAAGTAAAATTAAAGGATTTAAAAGTATTATGAGATTTTAATCATTGCATGTACATTGTTAATAAGTATGACAAAATCTTACAAAAGATTCTAAATCAAAACATATTATAGACCAAAAATAGGATGATTAAGAGTTTTTGAGCAATTAATTGATCAAAAAAGTTTCCACTACAAGCACTTAAATAAAAAGCTTCTAAAATAAGTGGTACTTCTTTATATATAAGATAGCATCTTAATTTACTATCAATTCTTTAAAAATATAGTTTCTTAGTTATAAGAAAAAAATAGACATTATTCATTCTAAACTTCTATTATCTATTTTTTGATAAGACATTAGGTAGTTGTTGAGTACTAAAAAATTTGGCAATATATTCATATTATGTAAATTCTACCATTTTATGAAAAAAATAGGCATCAAAAAGTTTATCACCTATATTTTAAATATCTATGATTGTAGATAATTGTGACACATGATCAACTTGTTTGTATTGATTTTTTATTTATATTATATTTTATTATTAAGTTTCTTTTTTAGAATAACATCTATCTACCTAATCTATCACTTAAATCTAATTTTTTCATAATATATGTAAAGACCATGTAATCTATAAAGAAAATGACTTTATTCATCAAAAGATAATGGCAAATATTTTTGACAATAAAGACCATGGCCAAACATTCTCATTTTATGGTTATATAATTGTATTTAGTATTTATTAATTATTTATTAATAAAGTTAATAAGAAGAATTACATCCTTATTATCTAATTGACATAGAGTATTATCCATTGCCAATTTAGAAACATCATAATAAATATAGAAAGATTAATAATAATTTAGTAATAATAGAAAAGAGTAGCATAGCAATCTATTTTTAACTTCATCAAAACCGCCTTAAAATTTAGAGGTCCATTTAAATTTGTTGGTCTTTTTGATGATTAACAACTAAAGTCATTAATAAAAAAAATGCATAGATTTTTAAAAAGATCTAAAAATGTGTAGATCGTGACTTTCTTAAAAGCTAAAAGAATATTACTTAAACCAAAAGGTACTTCTACATATACAAAAGTTTCTCAATAAGTCTTCAATGTTGTCTTGTACCAATCTTCAAGAGCTATTGATACTTAATTTTAATCAAAGTAGGCATCTATAAAATTGTATATATCATGATTCAATTTTTTTGAGTACCATAGTAAATTCAAAAATATAAGGAAAAAAAAAAAAAAAAAAAAAAAAAAAAAATTATTAGTAGAAGATAGGAGGATCAGCAATTAATATAATCTTTATAAGAAAGAAGGTGTATAAGTCCCATATGGGTTGTAGCACCTTAGATGTAAATAGAAGGATAAGACTAAGACCTCAAAGCTATACTAAAACATCCTTATATTACATGTGAATCTTGGAGAAGCTCAAATCATTAATCTATAAGCAAGTTATCCTTAAAATAAAATATTTCTATTTAATTTTTTAATTAATTACTTCCTATCTTTAAATATTTATAACTTATTCATAATAAATTAGATTTATATATTTTTTATATCATTGAAAAGATAATAAAATTAATTATTTTAAAACATTGGTTTTATTTTTTATTTTTTATTAGATAAAAATCCAACAAACAAATTATGACTAAATTATGGAATGTGTAATTACTTGATTACATTTATTTTACCTATTTTGTATTTTTTCTTCTTTTTTTCTTATTATTTATTTGTCTCACTTCACACCACTAATTACAAAGAACTATTAATTGAGGCCATCTTATAATTTAAGTTTAGAGGTGAATTTTACCCTCATATTGCATTCCATGTAGTAGAAATATTTGTAAACTTTCTAAATACTAAGATTTTTATAAATAACAACTTTATAGAATTTAAATTTTATTTTTCAAAAACATCTTGTATTGCTTAAATATACTTTGCATCATCTTTTAGATATCTTCTTGCACTAGTTGCATCTTCAAATTATGGATAAAATACCACATTGTATGTTTTGAGGTTGTTAAAGAAAACAAGGCCCTAGACATGGAGCAAGATGAAACATAAATAATATGGCCATTCTTGGAAAAGCTTGCAATCATACATGTATCCAACAATCCACTCATTTCTTATGTACCAATAGTAATTCTTTTATGTATAATATTTGAAAAAAAATTATAAAATAAACTATGTGCAATATGATAATTTTTGCAAGTAATAAAGAATTTTGTTAATATTATATTATATATTTTTAGTAAGTACTTTGTATTGACATTAGAATCATATTAATTCCAACATTGACTTGAGAAGTACACTTATTAACATTGGACAATGTAGCTCTTGTCTTGAAGTTTAAAACGAAATATTTTCCAACAACCTTCCAAAGTTAACATATAATGTACATCCAAAAATTGCAAAATCTCATTTGAAGGTTGAATATTATTAGGCATTTTTTATTTTTCCACAAATATAATAGCACAATCATGTCTCTTGTAGATATACTTAAAGAGATATTTTATTGCAATTACAATTAAAAAAATTATAATGTTAATGTACCAATCAAAGAATTGGTATAGAGTAGGATTGTATAGAATTATTCACCAATTATTTATGGTCTTTTCTTCAACTATAATTGTATGTTTATAACTTATAGACTATTTCTTTATATTTATTGATTTATAAAAATATTTTTTAATAAATAATAATAAGTAATAGCCTATCATAAAAAAATTTAAACAAAGAAAGTATGATATCTAGTTTTTTAAATTTTAATTAGTATTTTTTAAAGGTAAATACAATAAATAAATAAATAAAACATTTATTAAGATAAATAAATTTTGAATTCTAAATTATTTTATTAATATATTTATAATTATTAAATTTTAAATAATATTTATATATTTATAACATTATAAAAAAACACTGATATAATACATAGAAAATTGAAATAAGAATTTTTTTTTATCCAATATTAAATTATTCATATTATAATGACATAAAATTAATATAATTTTTTGTAGTATGATGATAAATATTTTTTAAGTTAGTTGATTTTTGAAAATACTATTAATTTAGAGTTTAGGTTTATAAGTCTAATAAATTAGAATTAATTATAAACTTGAAAAATTAAAAATTCACAATGCATATTCAAAATTTTAAGTTTTTTTGAAAAGTTTATAACTTTTTTTTGCTAAATTCTTCTCAATTCTTTAATTTTTATATACTAAGAATTAATATTTTTTCTAAAACATTCACCTAATCAACAAACCATAACAATAGATTTAAGAATTTAACCAATCAAAAAAATTTCAAGATAAATATCAATTAATATATGTAAATATAAATATAAATATATATATATATATATATATATATATATATATTTATATATATTTATATTTATATTTATATTTATATTTTTTAAAAACTATAAAGTAGATAATTTGTATAATTTTATATTACAAACTATACCTTAATAAAAATTAACAAGTAGTTTATTTATTGATATTAAAAAGATTAAATTTATTTATGAATTCATTCCAATATCATAAAGACAACACTACTATGTAAAATAAAAATTAATTAAAAAATAATCAAACTTGTGGTGATATTTCAAACTTAATACTTAAGAGTTTTTTTTTTTTTTTTAAATATAAATATTAAATCTTATAATTACGCAATAGCTCTATGACTATGGACTTATCATTGTGGTCCTATAATCATACAACTGTATCATTATGTACACCTAAAGCCATGGCTTGATACCTTGAGTTGCATGAGTATGCAATGAGCTACTATCGTGTTTTAATATAACTTTATGGTGAAAATATAATAAAAAATAAAATTCTTATTCATATCTAATTATCTTGGTTCAATAATGATTTTAGATATTTATACTTAGTACTTGTAAAAGCCTCATAGTTTATTTTCTTATCTTAATACCTAAAAGATTAAAGGTTGGTTAATAATTTTACCTTCTAAGATATAAAAAATCTTTTATTTCCTTATAAAGGCTATTTATTGATAAAATTAAGTTAAATGATATAAATAATTAGTATGGTTGATACTAAGATTAAGTTGAAGGTAGGATTAGGCTAAAAAGTACCTAAGATAGGTTAGATTGGTATTCAAGGGTCGATCATTTGTGGCATAGGATTGAAATTAGACCTCTAGCCACTAAAATGATTGCCTAGGAAAAAGTAGGGAGGCTTTCAAAGATTGGCAATTAGAATTTGGAAGCTAGCTTTAAGTTAATTATAAAGGCATAAGACTTATTTTCAAAAGATTTGAAATAATTTTGTAATTTTTGTTCAAAGTCAAGATTTGTATCAATGATTTAGAATTTATACAATATAATTAAGGCTGGCACACTTGACTAGTTTGTGCAATTGGTATTACATCTATAGTTCAAAATTTGATAATACTTGGTTAATTAGGTTTTCTAAGAGTGTGTAAAATTTTATATTAATCTAATAGTATAACTGGGAGATATGTGGATTTTGATACAAGAAGATATTGAAAGTTGGCAATTTGAGGTTGGATAGGGTTTCTATGATTTCTAAAGTTCTACTAGTTGGATCAAAGTGAAATTCAGCATGGTGTTAGAAGACTTTAATATCAATCTATATATCAATTTTGAGTTGAAGTCAATAATTAGAAAAAAAGAAATTGCTATTGGAACATTTGTATCAACTATTGAGTTGGTGGCCAAGTAATATTAGTGTGATTTTTGGGCTTTTTTTTCACAATTTATAAATTAGATTGGATTTAATTATTTTTAAATATATAAAAGACTTATAATAGTATTTATTTGTAAAATTTTATATTAAATGGATGATAAAATTAGGAATTATAGCTTACCAAAGCTCATTAACTAGGATTAGGGTACATAAGAAAAAATCAAAATTACCTTATTATGAAAATAATAAGGCAATTGAGATTTATGTATGGTTGACATTACTAAAAAAAATAATTTTTGAGCTATTTATGCTAGCTTTAAGCACTTTTGAATTAAAATTTGAATTATATTCTTCTTATATAGATGAAATTTATTAGGATTTCTTGGATATTTGTAAAATATAACTTCACCTTCCATAGCTAGATGCTAGGTGCATTTTCAAATAAGAAAATACATATTATGACATAGCCACTAGCCATAGACTTACTCTTGTTACTTTTGTTGTAATTTGTAATAAACCATTGAATTATATCTATCATATATAGTAAAAATTCTTTGCACTAAGTACCTACAAAGCAAGAGGTGCCACACCAAAACTCTCTTACATCAAACAGCTCTGCCTTGGCACCTTGAACTCGATCACCACAACCTTGGACATTGCACAAATCAATTAGGATGGCCTAGTGCGACAATATCAAGTAAGGCCTAAGAATGAGTCAAATTCAAAAACATCATTGGAAGTTGGTAAATCTTCTACTACTTTTACCTTATTATATTCCATATGCCTTTGAAGGACACAACACGCTCCAAAAAGGTGACTTTTGACTTTCAAAGTTTGCACTTTGATTGTTTGTAAAACCAATGACTATCTTATAACTGACATAATAATTTTTATAGATATTGCTCATGCTCCTCAAGGATTTTATTATAGACTAGGATATCATCAATGAAGAAAATCACAAATTTGTTTGAAAAATCTTAAAACAATCTATTAATATGGCCTATGAAGGAAGCTAAAGCATTAGTGAGGCAAAAAAGTAAAACAAACCAATCAAAATATTCATAGCATATACAAAAGACTCTCTTTTTATATCCTCTTTTGTAATAGGTGTCCGCCAATAGCCACTCCAAAGGTCCAATTTGCTAAAGATGGTTGCATCTTCTAATTGATTAAAAAGATCATCCATGCATAGAAGTAGATATGCATTCTTCATAGTTTTCTTATTGATACCTCTATAGTCAAAGCAAAGCCAACATCCACTATCTTTTTGGATGAAAAGAGTACAACTACTCTTCATAATAACATACTTTCTAAAATGAGGCCCTCCTCCAAAAAATCATCTAATATCTTTTGTAGCTCTTCAAATTCATTTGATACTAAGTAATAAATTGGTTGACTTGTTGATTTGGTCCAAGTCAATAGTTCTATGTAGAAGATGTGACAGAATCAAGTAGCAAGCTAATAGATAAGTTAGTTGGAAAAATATTCCAATATATATATTTGAATTGTTCTTTCAACTCTATTTCTTTGGTTGTCTTTTTCACTACTAAGGCACAATTTAGAACCACTATGTATACTTATTACTTCTGCTATATTTGTTTTTTCACAAAGATCATTCTTATAAAAATGTCTTTAGCTATAGATTATTTTTCTACTTCACTCAATGCGGATATACAAAGAATCACCTTGTGTGTACTATCTTTGAAGAAAATTATCCGTGCTAACCAATTAATATACTTATTTTTCATCTTTACCTATGACATATCAATGATAACATCATATCCAAGCTTTATTATCATGAACTTCTCTATTAAGGCATATGTTTCATTCAACCTCATAGTTTATTCTTTACATGTATATCAAGGATATAAATCTTGAAGAAAAAAATCTTCAATATACTCTTGTGTCATTGAAAAGAACTAAAAAATCATTCAAAGATGATATAATATTGAACTAAAATGGTAATTACCAAAAACAAAACGACTAGAAAGTCTTGAAATAAGACTAAAGATTAGAAAGGCATTGACAAGAGTGAAGAAGGCTTCACTCTTGCTTCAATATATATTCTTAATTAAGAGCTACGTGGCGATGTCCTATAAGACCTCCAAAACGTGTTGACTTTGCAAGACATATATCTTAATTTGTAAGGCAAGTTTTTTTATATTTGTCCCACATAATTAGCTTGTTCTATAAGCTACCAAGATGTGGTTAACTTCTTGACCAAGTTTCTAACCTACCAATCAACTACAAACATATGTAAAATCAAAATAGCATCTATAAAGCTTTTTTAAAAGATATTATGAAATTAATCTATTTTGATTTATTTTTACCTACTTCTATTTAATCATATATATATTTATTAAAATATATATATATATATATATATATATATATATATATTTATAATAGATATTAGAAATTAAATTGGGAGATATAATCTTGTAGTGATTTAGATTATATAAGGTTAGCAAAATATTTGTGTGTTATTTTTTCCACATTAATGGGCCAAAATTGACTCTTAAACTTGGTCTCAAACTCCTCTTAGTCTCAAAATCCACCATGAGTTCAATAGCTTTGAGCTTGACATAACGACCAAATAGTTGCCGCACCTTTCAAATAGTTGGTTGCATTTAAAATTTCTTTGGTGGTGTTTGTCTCAAATAGTTGGAGATATTATTGCATATTGAAGAGACATTGACATATATATTTTTGCCTTGAAGTCCTAGAGTATGTATCGAGCTTATTTAATTTTAGCCTAGTAAATGTCAACTCTTTTGTTTTAGAGACTTCCATTTATTCTTATAGAGTAGTTATCTAACCTAAAAGATGTTGTATTTGAGTTTCTATTTAGAATTACTCTGCTATATCTTCCATGCTATAATTTCTTTTTTAAACTGTGCTACTATAGTGTCTTTTCTTGTTTCAATTAATTTCTTAAAAATAGCTTGTGATAGCTCCAAAATAGTATGTAATGTCACCATAACAACTGACCTCCAACTAGATGGTGGCTATCAACATACTACTAAACAATAGACAAATACTTACTCTATTACCAATGAAATGGAACTAGATTATTTCTAAAATCTAAGAGTCTTTTAATCTATAGCAATATAAATTCCAGCACAATATAAGAAAATATAGTGAAAAAAAACTAAACAAAATTAAAGAAAATGGAATATAAAAAGTAAAATAAAATAAAAAAAAGTACAAAACCAAACTTTAAAAAGTGAAAGGGATCCAAACTATATTTAATTAAATATCCACATGACCATGGCCAATCCTATTTATACTTTATTCAACTATTTTGGAACTTTCTAGAATGTTCTTGTTGGTGGAAGTTATCTAAATAATTATCCTAAGTCCTTTGTAGAATGATCTATGGTAGATCCCATATAAACCATTAGCCTAATTTTAATTTTATAAACTTCTTAAACATGGCTCCAACTACCTATTTCTATGCATCAATAATATAATTATCTTATCTATATTCCATTACATATAAAAAGAGCCACAACTTGAAAAAAAGTTCTTGATGAAGTTTCAATAATTATTGGCAAATTTCAAAAAAATATTGCACATCTTTGTTTCTTTTTTAAACCTTTCAATCCATGATTGTCAAAACCTTCATAGAATCTATCATAAGTCTATCATTTAAAATAATGTATCGTAAGAAGTCAACTTAAGTAGTGTGAAATATACACGTTTCTATCTTGGTATAAGATCTAGCATCTTTTAATTTTTGTAAGACATAATGAATATCAAATTTATATTTTTTAGTTTTTTTAGAATAAATTAAGATGTTGTCTAAGTAACAAATGAGAAAGTCATCAAAAAGCTAACAAAAGACATTATTTATTAGATGTTGAATTTGTAAGTCCGAAAGGCATGACATTATATTCAAATTATCTATATCTAATTTAAAATAAAGTTTTCTATTCATTTCCTTCTTCAATGCATAACAAGTTGTATATTCCTCATAGATCTATTTTATTGTAGATCTTTGCTTGATTGAGTACATCAAAAAATCTTGAAATCAAATGTAGGGGATATCTATTTTTTATGATAATCTTGTTAAGTCCTTGATAGTCCATACACATCCGCAAAGATTTGTATTTTTTCTTCACAAATACAATAAGAATCTTTACTTGAGATTAAGTGTAGTATATGAAATTTTTAGCCAAGTTCTTGTCAATATACTCCTTAACTGCAATCAACTCATTTTGTGATAGACTATAGATTGGTCCAAATGGTAGTTGAATTCTTTCTTGAAGATCAATAGAACAATCAAATGGATAATGCTTTCAAAGATAATATATATTTTTTAATCAAAAATATCTTGATAATTATTGTATTAGCTTAAAATATCAATTGAAATATTTTTTCTATCAAAAATAGGTGTTGAATATATAAAAAAAAGTTAGTACTTCTTTTGGACCATGCACAAATGCTCTTATACCTATCAATAAGGATTTGAACATATTAACTTTATGGATTTCTATTTAACTAGCAAAATCATGGGATAAACTATGAAAAATCAAGGTTATGAGGAATCCAATCTATCTGATACTTATACTTTTTTAGCCATACTTATTCTAAAATAATTAAATTAAAAAGAAATTTAATTACATTATATATTTTTAAGCTATTATGACCATTAATTTCTATATCTAAAGGATTAATTTTATGGATGATATCTCCAAAAGACAACAAATGACCATTTGTTACCTTTAAATCTATAAGTTTGATTTTTTTCACCAAAGATATTTCTTATTTTTTGACAAATTCTTTGTTTATAAAACAAGTTAAGGCTCTTGAATCTAATAAGACTAATACTTTGAAATTTTTCGGTCCTAAATAAAAATTTATTATAAAATAAGGTGAAGCATCTAAATAAAAAATAAAATAAAATAAAATAAACCTTTACCAAGTATTATATAAGATTTTAGCTGTATGATTCTTATTGTAGTAAGAGAAATTAATTTTCCAACACATCATCCTCTTTGGTAACCATGCTCCTCATTTTGTAGTTGAGTTATTTTTTCAAACAATATTAAATAGTATTTTTAGATTCTCTATAATATAGGTACAATCCTTCTTCATGATGTCAAGCCTTTTCTTCCTCAGTAAGAAATTTAAAATATACCATGTCAATTTGTATAGGTTCTAGTCTTAATGAATAAACTTCTAAAAATTTAAAAGCTGTAGCCATGATTTGATTTGTATCGCTTCAACCAAATCTATATTCTTGGCATCCTTCAAAAAGTCAATTATTGCATGTAATGTTTAAGTAATAAATTATTTTAATGAGTTTGCTTTTGGCATCATCAAAATAAATCTTTGAGGTTATCTTTTAATTCATACAGAAATTGATTAATAAGGGCTTTATTATTCCAATCCATTTTTCAAGCAAGAAATTGGAATTTATCAACATATGTAGTGGCTAAACGTGATCCTTATAGTAAAGATATGAGTTAAGTCTCTGCTATCCTTTTTTGATTACTTTTTCCAAATGTGGCCATAAAGACTTTTAACAATGAATTTAAGTCATAGAATAGTAGTGAATCTTTTTTTTAATAAAGTCTCAAATTAAAAAAGGGCACCTCTAGATAAAAGTATGCTTATGAATTTAACTTGAATAAATCCATTAAAGTATTGAAAAAAAATATAACCTCAAATAGAGCTTAACTTGTTGTAGAAATCCTAAAAAATTTGATCTTATTTCAACAAATTTTTCTAGCATACTTATTCTTGCTTATTTTATGATTGTAGTAGCAAGACTCTTTAAATTAAGTTCTAAACTTAATACATTTTCTTCTCTCAATTGCATGTTTTTTTGGCAAAGACTTTAAACTTTTTTGTTGATTTCTTTAATGAGCATAGTAATATTATTTCAATGATTGACATTAGAGATATGTGAGATTTCAACCTTAAGAGTGTTAACAAGCTTCTAAAGATCCATACTAGTTATAAATCTATTTTTACTTCTACTAAGAATAGCATCTATAATTTTTTCTTCCATAGATAATTCAAATAAATCCAAAAGTCAAATTGGAGGAGTGTAATCCATAATTTCTAATATAAAATAAAAATTTCTACAAAGAAGGATAATCTACTCTCATTAAAAAAAATCAGTGTTAAAAAACTAAATATTAGTTTAAAAGTAGATAGTCGACAATCTTTAAAACACAACAATGGAAATAAAATCATCCACCCACTTCAAAATAAATATAAGAACAATGAGTTAGGACTCTTGCCAAATTTTCAAAGATACAAATTTTAAAGAACTAAAAAATCAATATACTCTAATAATACTCCATAAGACTAAAAAAATATTAAATGGTGGTATAATATTAGACCAAAATGGCTAATACCAAAGACAAGAAGACTATAAAGGCATTGACAAGAGTGAAGAAGACTTTATTCTTTCCTTGATATATATTATCTAACTAGAAGCTACATGGCTATATTCTATAAGATCTCTGATACATATTTAATTTCCAAGATACATGTCTTAACTTCTAAGATAAGTTTTTTTATATGTAAGCTACATTATTAGCTTGCACCACAAGCTACCAATACATGTAACATGTGGCTAACTTTTTGGCTAAGTTTCTAACCTACCAAAAGCCTACAAATACATATAAAAATGAAATCATGTCTATAAAGCTTTTAAGAAGCTTCTCTATAAGACAATATCAAATTAACCTATTTTTATTTATTCATAATATCTAGGTAACTATTGGAAAAAATATGTATGTTTGAAATAGCTTCTTTAAAATAAGAAAATGATGAGCTTAGAATTTGATCCAAGATTCATCAGCTATATCTAATAAGACTAAAGGTGTTTGATTGATTATTTCCTTAAAACCTTCCATGCAAACCATTGTAAATTAAGTTATCAATTCATTAGTATTTGATCTTTTATTTTTGAAAGACATTAAATTATCAATTCATTATCTTATCTCTTAAAAATAAAAGGTCTAATACATCATAATAAACTTATAAAAGTAATGTTATATGTACATGTGTGATTTATCATCTTTTCACATTTAAATATTATATAAATATTATCTCATTATATTACATATTTTGTGGTATAAGAACAACTTTAGACTTTCAATTGTATCAAGCATCTCTTATATAATGGTCAGATTATTCTTCTATCTTTATTCGATGTTAACATGTTAAGATTATTATTATATGCATTAGCTCAAAAAAAGGTCAAGACACAACAAATATAAAGGTTGTAAATATATGAAGCATAATTACAAAAATTGGTTGTTACAAAATATGATTTGATCAAAGCTAAATGGATTTTGTACTAATATTTGATCATCATCTATACACAAGTGCTTGAAGTAACACCATTAGCTTTATGAAGTAGCATACAAATTATCATTTAAAAATTATGTTTATATAGATTTAAATTTTAATAATATTTTTATTACTAAGTAGATTTTATATGCTAATAATTAAAGTAGAGCACACTTTCATGCTTGGAAGAACATAACATTCATGAAAATTTAGCCTCTCTTACTTCAAGTTAAAATAATTCTCCTTGGTGATTGAATGTCATAAAGTCCAAGTTTATAGAGAACATTGTTATCTTGCAAGGACAATTACTTATAAAAATTAGCCAAGGAGTCATTGGGTACATGATTGAATAAAAGTATTATATTTAATGAACTAAACATGAACTTTATAAAAGCATCAATACTCTGAAATACCAATTCAAATATATTATTGATTTTTCTCTAATAAAAAATTTAATTTATAATATTTATAAATAAAAATCAAACTTTAAAGCATCACGTTTTTTAATTAGAAAAAATAAAGGCGTCTAGAATTTCTACCTATTAGCTCTTGTATTTGATAATATTAAAAGAAAAGAGCTTGATACTTTAATAGCAACCCAAATAAACAAAAAAAGACTTAAAGCAACCTCAACGACTACCTAAAAAGTAGAGCAATAAAAGACACTAATCAGATCATACCCCATTATTGAAAAGAATGGAAACAAATAATATCTACACATACAACCAAATACTTTTAAGAAAGATAAAAAAAAAAATTTAAAAATTCTCCACTAGTATCAATAAATATATGAAAACTTCTTCTCTAATCTTCAAAAAAAATCCTATTTTTAGAAAATAAAATAAAAAATAGATCTATTGAAAAAGATTCTATATTTGTAAAAAAAAAAAAAAGAAGAAGACAAAAAAAGACAAAAAAAGACAAAAAAAAAAGACAAAAAACAATCTCACAAGCTACAAACTAGAAATGTAAGTTGTGTCAATGTAGTAAACATGAGAAATTTCTTTATCTTTGTAAAGACTCAAAGATTAGAGGGTAAATTGTTAAGGCCATATGAACTCTACTATTTGGTCTTATGATAGTTGAATGATTTGGTTTATTTCATAACCTCTTCTCATTTAATATTATATCCAAAGACTAAGGTTTTGAAAGGAATTTTTTTCTTCATCAAGCAAGAAATCTTATGAGGCTTTTAAAGCATGGCCTTTTAAAGCCAACTTCAAGGCATAAATCCTCTTAAGATAACACCCTATGATTCTCTTAAAAATTAATCAATTTTATTTTGTACATTATTATAATTCTAATTTTTAAAAAATCAACCTAATTTATTTTAATAGTTTTAAAATTTCAATGTAGATTAACAACTATAAACTTTTAAATTTATATTAGAATTTTGAAAATTATTCATATTCAATATAAAAAGTGTTTAACTTCTCACTTATAATATCATTTTGAATTATATATATATTTTTTATTAAGTTTTTTTTTAGTATTAAAAAAAATAAATTTTATCTAAGAATTATATGTATGTATATATATATATATATATATATATATATAATCTTTAAAAGAACAAAAAAAATATGAACGTAATATTATTGATAGTATAAGACTTTTTTAGAAGTAAAAATTGAAATTGGTTTAAAATATGAAAGCGAATGGTTTGCTATCAATGTGTTTGAACTTGTGACCATTTATCTTTATTGAAAAGGAAAACCAACACAAAGAAGAGCTTAGTGATGTCCAAACAGCTACAAATCTTGCATCATCTACAATACCTTAGAGACCACTACTGCAATTCTCCTCTTCATTAACCCATCCTCTAGAGCATGTTCAAACACAACATCTACAAAATTGGATAAGACATAGCAAAGTTGCTTCCACTCAATCCACATTCACCACCAAAACAAAACAGGAGAATATTTATCGTGCATGCAGAGATTAAGTACAAACCAAGACATCCAAACTCTCATCTGAATTCAATTAACAAACAACACGAATCTGGCACATGACTGATTTCGGCGATCAGGGCCCACGCGGGAACTTAATTTAGATCGGGCAAGCTCAACAAAACCTCGGACGATGGTCCGATGATGGCAGCTTTTCCGAGAATCCCATTCCTCTACGCATATTCAGAATCATATATATATATATATATATATATATATGAATATGAAAAGACTTTATCTACATATAAACATACGTATGCATATATTTCTCAACACTCTCATCTCAGCAATCAGTATCGGCTTCAGTTGCTGGAAGGCTTGTGTTAGCGATGTGGTCGGGCAACTAGGCTAGCCCCTCATTAAGATCTGGTCCTTGGATTGACGCAGTTTAGTAGCCGCCAGGGATCCCAATGCCTGCACGCAACAGAAGTTGCACCACATTAAACCGCATGATCAGTCACCAGAATGATGAGGGTGATGAGGAAAAACACAGGTTGCGGACCAAGGTGTGGAGTTAGAGAGGTACCGTTGCAGGTGATGCCAGCCTTTCTCAACACTCTCATCTCAGCAATCAGTATCGGCTTCAGTTGCTGGAAGGCTTGTGTTAGCGATGTGGTCGGGCAACTAGGCTAGCCCCTCATTAAAATCTGGTCCTTGGATTGACGCAGTTTAGTAGCCGCCAGGGATCCCAATGCCTGCACGCAACAGAAGTTGCACCACATTAAACCGCACGATCAGTCACCAGAATGATGAGGGTGATGAGGAAAAACACAGGTTGCGGACCAAGGTGTGGAGTTAGAGAGGTACCGTTGCAGGTGATGCCAGCCTTTCTCAACACTCTCATCTCAGCAATCAGTATCGGCTTCAGTTGCTGGAAGGCTTGTGTTAGCGATGTGGTCGGGCAACTAGGCTAGCCCCTCATTAAAATCTGGTCCTTGGATTGACGCAGTTTAGTAGCCGCCAGGGATCCCAATGCCTGCACGCAACAGAAGTTGCACCACATTAAACCGCATGATCAGTCACCAGAATGATGAGGGTGATGAGGAAAAACACAGGTTGCGGACCAAGGTGTGGAGTTAGAGAGGTACCGTTGCAGGTGATGCCAGCCTTTCTCAACACTCTCATCTCAGCAATCAGTATCGGCTTCAGTTGCTGGAAGGCTTGTGTTAGCGATGTGGTCGGGCAACTAGGCTAGCCCCTCATTAAGATCTGGTCCTTGGATTGACGCAGTTTAGTAGCCGCCAGGGATCCCAATGCCTGCACGCAACAGAAGTTGCACCACATTAAACCGCACGATCAGTCACCAGAATGATGAGGGTGATGAGGAAAAACACAGGTTGCGGACCAAGGTGTGGAGTTAGAGAGGTACCGTTGCAGGTGATGTCAGCCTTGTACACGAGGTTGCACTTCTCCGGGATGAGGATGGCGTACTGGACATCCTCGCCGATCAGCGCAGCAGCGGCCTCGCACAGACATGCCTCCGGAGTGTTGGTGTCTAAGTACGCTTGCAGCTCCGTGCAACAAGTGTCCGTGGGCTGGACATCGCTTCTCGCCGCCGGTTCGCAGGCAGCTAAGCCCGAGGTGGGACACTGGGCCTGCGTTTGCGTCACCACGACGCTGAGGCCCACGAGCATCATCAACGCGGCCAGGAGTCGCAGCTGCATTGAGCTCCTCGTCATTGTTGCGACAGTCGAGTGGCACAACTCTTACGTCGGGGCTGCGAGGGATCGAGATCGCCACAAAAGAAACCGCTGTAGAGAGATTCGAATCTTAACAGTATCTTGAAATTCGCAAGCGTGAGAAAACTGATCCTCGCTCTCAATCCAGCGGGTTTGTATAGCCCCGGTCCGAACTCTAGTTCCAGGACTTCCCGCACATCATTAGGACCAACATGTAATCCACATGCCGCCCGGCGTTCACGACCATGTCTTTTTTATGCAACAGTACTTCACGGCAACGAAGTTAGGGTTGACAGTCACTGACGATGGTCAAAACTATTGTGTGACACTCTTCAGGAACCCACAACTCTCAGGTGGTGGATCCCGTGAGCTTAACGCCAGTACCTCCAGTTCGAATCAAGCAGGAAGGGAACGCATCAAGCAGGTGAGTGGTGGGCATGGATGCCGAGTGTAGTCACGCAGCTTAGCAGCCGTGGAATATGCGGCAACTCGAAGCATCCATCCATGTTGCAGCTCCTCCTCCTCTGGTGGCCCTTGCACCTTAGATTTCTTTGCACGGCCTTCACGTTTTCGAACTTCTCCAGGGACTTCAGTCCTTTTGCCAGTCTTTTGTTCTGGTGTGGATTCATACCCTGCGATGTGGATAAATCTTTGTCATTCGCAACGGAGGATCAGTTTTGTGTGGGAGGTGAACCGTGACATGACCAAGTCTTCTTGATACTTCCATTTTTCTTCTTGTTTTTATCAGCAGGAATATGAACGTTATTTGACTTTTCATGAGATACTATTTGGATTTTGCATGTAGGTCAAAAACTGTAATGTTTTCAAAGTAGAAAATTAACTTAAATTTCTTTGCTTGATGGTACAAGTTTTTACTAATACAGTGGAAATTTTATTTTAGAATACAAATAAAACAAATCGCATTGTGAAGTTGAAAAAGAAATTCTCAACTACTTGAAAATAAAGGAGTAATTGTAAAATGAAAAAATTGTAAAATCATTTTACAAGATTAAATAAAATAATATCTGTTGTAATGTTAGTTTGCACTTTTTGTTATTATTGGGTACAGCTTAAACAACTCACATACATGCAGTGACAATCAAAATCAATTCTAACACTTGTTAGTTCAATATGATATCTTGTTTGAGGTTAGTTTCCGAAGCATTACGAATTCAACGAACACAGCTCTGACCAAAATACTTGAAAGTGTACAAAAAGTCAGCAATCCCTCAATCAACACTTCTGATTGTACGTCAACCTAGTCACTGAATAGAAATCCAGGGATTAAGCGGATAGCAGGTGAAACTAGAATCAAGGGCCTTAATTCTTCCACTGGCCAGATAGTCTCTAATGGCACAAGGGAAGCTCTGCAAGTTAAATAACTGAATTACATTCTGTTTATCAATCTGGGTCACACTATGCAAACCCACGTGGAAAACCATGATGCATGCGCAAGTCAGATTAAGGTTTCTCAAGTCGAAGAGCAACCTGAATGCTGCATCAGAAACGAAGGTCGAAGCTATCGAAGAGACACCTCGACTTCACATAATCACCGGCACACTGCATAGATTTAACTATTTCTGCATGAAATGATAAACTCATGTGCAGAAATGCAACTTGGTACAAGTATCTGTTTGGGCTAGATACTTTTCATGTCGGTATCTGCGGTGTTGAAACAGGGAACTTTGATGCCACAAGTAGCGATCTGCACTGGGTTCGCCCTTGCCCTTCTCTTAAGCTTGAGGATTGACCCAAATGATCAACGCGAGGCAAACTCTCCTCATGGGTGCTGACCAATTTGCGTCGCTGGATTTTATTGTGAAGAGCATGGACCGCAGCTTTGTCATTCGAGCATGGATCTTGTATGACTGGTATTGACAGACTGTTGGTGCATTGCAGTAACCTGCGATGCTCGGTATGATTAATTCTACAATAACCGTTCTTAGCAAATCTCTCTTGCAGGACCTACTGATGACAATTCGTGAACTTTAGGCTCGCGCTTGTAGGGGTTATATTTCTAGGATGGTACGATTTTCCATGCAGTGAAGTAGCATTAAAGTTGTGTCTGAGACGGACTTTTCAAACTGTGGAATAAACTTCATGTTGAATCTGGAAATTACGAGTTCTTTGCACTAGTCACTACAAATTACGAGAGTTCTTTGCCAATCCTATAAATTCGATACACTTATTTTTTATCTTCAAGTTTCAGTGTAAGTTAAAGGATACATGATTAAATGACAACATCTCTAAAATTCTTTTGAGTGATTATGCTGCATCTAACTGCAGAGATACGTAGAATTCGGCATCTCCGACTTTTACTTGTATGACATCTGCATAATAAGCTTTCATCACGCACCCCTTGGTTACATATGGGTGAAACCTATATTTACCCCGATTAGTACTCGGTGGCCTGAGATGACATCTGAAACTTTGGGCTAGTTTCAGTGTCAAAAACCTGTGCTGCGTTAATCTTATTTCCATACAATGTGCTGAAAGCAGCTAATGGAACGCATGAATTCTAACTGTTGGTTGCATTCAGCCTTCAACGTCTAAGGTCCCATCAATTACCAACTAGACATTAGTATTCAAATGACGACGACAAAGGTACTCTTTTTCACTTCGTCTCAACAACACCACTTGCATTTCAAATGTTCAAGAGATCTCAATGAAGACTTGGAAAGGAATATCGGTTTTTAGTTGTGTTCATACATTAAGCTGAGTTGAATGAGCTCTACGAAAACTGCTTTCCTCATTTCGTTAGGGAATGTACAACTTCAGAAGTATCTGTAATGAAGGCTATTTGTCGGCTGGCGGTTGAAACGCTGTCTGATGGCGCTTGAAAAATTCACGAAATCCATATGCGCTCATGTCGTAATTGTACTGTTAACATCAAACCGCAAGAACCTACGTGTCACTGACCAAAAACGCTAACGATTTGCACAGATCAACATACTTGCTCATGGACTATACTTGGAAAGGCTACTCGCAACACTCATTACCTCTGTAATCTTTAAAATCCACAAGCGAACAGAGCTTGCATTTAAGTTGAAGAGAATGGAAACTAAACACCATAGCATCGGAGAATTGATATGTTGAGAAGGACTAACCGGAGTAACATTGTCACTGTAACGCATTACAGGCTGATCAAATAATTCATAGTTTAATAATGATAAATATGCTTATTGAGCTCTTGACAAGGCAATAATCTATTATGCCAATTAGAGAAGAAATACTTACTCAAAGTGTGTTGGCATCAGAAGGTGAATGACTAAGAGATGAACTTTTAGCTATTATAATTAAACAACTTGAGAAAAAATTGAAAGATATATAAATATCATTAGAAACTTTAAGAAGAACAAGATTACAAACTAAGACATAATTTGATAAACAACATCAATTGAAATCTAAAGCAATTGAAGAAGGTGATTGAATTTTGGACTATGATAGTAGTTTGAACCATTAATATAATACTTTAAAGTTTTTTATACAATGGTTTGGACCATAGGTAATAACAATTTTTTTATGATAATGTGACTTATTGATTACAAGATCTAAATGGAAAAAAATTAAAAATATTAGTTGTAAGAAAATATGTGAAGATATTGAAACAAAGATAGATAGAAAGAAATATAGAAGACCTCGTTGAAGACTTAAATCTTTGAAGATAAGAAGATGAGTTTGACTTGGATAGCAAAAATGATAAAAAAAAAAGAAAAAGAAAAAAAAAATGATGAAGATATGGAGAACATAATATGAATCAAATAAGATTTGAATTATTTGATATATATCAAAGGATGCACAATTTTAAAGGATGTGGATATTGAGTGATAACATGAATATATGGTGAAAAATAAAAATATAGATGTTATTATAGAAGAGCCTAGTAGAAATATATAATAAAATAATAAGAATAAATTATAGAAAGGTAATAAAAAAATTTAGTCTTAATTTTTTTTATAGAAGGAACTTCTATTTATTTTATAGAAGCATAAATAAACCAAATCAAAGTAAATATGATAAGAAATTGATATACGCATATTTAAAAGAAAATTAACAATAGATTAAAGTAAAACTTACCTCAAATTACCAAAAATTGATATTCAAAGAGGATTGGTTGTGAACTTGGATTGAAATCACACCTTGAGATACAAAACTATGCACCTATAGTGACTTTGGGATTTTTAAACAAATCAAAGAAAGTATGGTTTTAAAAAAAACTTCATAGGATTTTTTTGAACATTGGTTTTGGGTAATTTGAATATCTAATAACTTTATAAGAGCATTGCAAAGTCAAGGTTATTTTTGATGAATATTATTTTGAAAAAAAAAAATATATATATATATATATATATATATTCAAAAAAAATTTGTAGATTTGGTAGTAGATCTATAAATAAAAATTTGTAGATTTATAATTATAGTTATTTTTATTATGATTAGTAAATTTGAACATGATCAAATGATTAGATTGAAGGTTATTGAAGTTTAAGTAGGTTGGAGTTTCAAAAATAGAGTTTGAAGGTCAATGGTGGTTTCTAAGATATTTAATAGTTTGTCAATTGGATTGAGATGAAATTTGTGTATCTAGATAGCAGAATTGATTTTCAACATATATATAAAATTTTAAAGGTATTTAATAGTAGAATTAAGAGATTTTGACTTAAAAAGATTTATATTAAGATTGGAAAATGAGGCTAATGAATACCTGAGCAGATTTTAGGATTTAACTTTTATTTGATAAGTTTGATTTTCTTAACAATATTTGCACTTATTTTTGGCTTAATTTTTAAAAGGCGTACTAATTTTTAATTAAAATCAATAGTTTAATTATTAATTATAGAAGTTTCAATCTGCCATAGGATTCATTAAGAATTTATTTAAGATTTAGAATTTGATTGAGGTTTGTTTAGGATTTTTCTAAGATTTGATTAAAAATTCTAAGATTTGATTAGAGTTTTTTTAGGATTTGATTAGGATTTTTATAGTATTTTATTAGAATTTTTTATGATTTATCTAGGATTTGATTAGGATTTGTCTAGAATTTTTCTAGGATTTAATTAGAATTTATTTAAAATTTGATTAGAATTTGTTTATAATGTGATTAAAATTTGATTAGGATTTTTTTAAAGATTTTATTAAAAATTATCTAAGATTTAATTAAGATTTGATTAAGATTTGTCTAGGATTTGTTTATGATTTAATTAGGATTTATTTTAGATTTATTTTATTTCTTTTATAATTTATTTAAAAATTTAATTAGACTTGATCAATATTTGATTATATTTGTTAAACTTTAATTATAATTTATATAAGATTCTATTAGATTTTTTAATATTTGTTATTGTAATTTTCTTTTACCTTCCACAACTACATACCCAGTGTATTTTAAGCAAGACTTCACATAACATGAAAATGCCAAGAAGTTGTATAATTGAGAGAAGCAAATAAATCAAGTTTACAACTAAATTTGAAGAATCTTGCTACTACAAGCATGAAAGAAGCAAGGATAAGTATACCAGAGAAATTTGATAGAATAAGATAAAAGTTTTGAAGGTTTCTACAATAAGTGAAGCTTTATCTAAAATTATATCATTTTCAATACCTCAATGAATTTACTTAAGTTGAATTTATATGCATATTTCTATGTAAGATTTTTTTTTTGATTTAAACCTTTCATAGAAATGGATTCTTTATTCTATGATTTAAATTTATTTTTAGGAGTTTTTATTACCATATTTAGAAAAAATCATTAAAAAAAGATAGCACAGACCAAACTCATATCTTTACAATAAAAACCACATTTAGCCACCAGATATGCTGCTAAATTTCAAAACCTTGCTTGAGATATGGATTGAAATAATAAAGCCTTTATTAATTAATTTTACTATGAATTAAAAGATAATATCAAAGATTTATTGTTGATAATGTCAAAAGCAAGTTCATTAAAGTAATTTATTATTGAAGCCATTATATGTAATATTTTATTCTTTGAAAGAAACTAAGAACAAAGATTTGGTTGAAGAGATACAAGTCAAATCATGGCTATAGCTTTTAGGTTTTCAAAATTTTATTCATCAAGACTAGAATCTATGCCAATTGACATAATATGTTTTAGACTTCTTACTAAGTAAAAAAAGACTTGACGTCATGAAAAAAGATTATACTTATATTATAAAGAACCTAAACACAATACTTAATATTTTTTGAAGAAGCAACACAACCACAAAATGAAGAGCATGGTTGCTAAAGAAGATGATGTGTTAGAAAACTAGTTTCTCCAATTACAATAAGAATTGTGCAACTTAAATCTTGTGCAATACTTAATAAAGATCTTATTTTGTCTTTAAATCATTCACCTTATTTTATAGTAGAAATTTTTTTAGGACCAAAAAATCACAAAGTTTTAGCTTTGTTAGATTCAAGAGCCTTAACTACATTTATACACAAAGACTTTGTTAAAAAAACAAGAAATACCATTAATTAAAAAAATCAAATTTATGCACCTAAAAGTAATAGATGGTCATTTTTTGTCTTCCAAAGATGTCACCTATAAAATTATTCTTTTAGAAGTAGCAACTAATAGTCATAATAGCTTAGTAATATTTAATATAATTGAATCTCCTTCTAATTTAGTTATTTTAGGATATTTATGGCTAAAAAAGTATAATCCTTAAATAGATTAAATTTCTTATAATCTTGATTTTTTCCATAGTTTAGCTCAAGATTTTGCTAGTCAAATAAAAATCTATAAGCTCAATACGTTCAAATTCTTATTAATAGGTGCAATAGCTTTTATGCATATTACAAAAGCAAATGTCAATTTTTTTTCTATATATGCCACATCTATTTTTGATGGAAAAAAAAATTCAAGTGACATTTCAAGCCAATACTAAGATTATCAAGAAGTTTCTAAAAAAAACATGGATATCCTTTCAAAACATTGTTTATATGATTTTTTTATTGATCTTTAAGAAAGAGCTCAACCTTTATTTGAACCAATCTATAGCCTATCATAAAATGAGTTGATTGCACTTAAGAAGTATATTGACAAAAACATAGTAAGAATTTTATACACCACTCTAAATCATAAGTAGGGATTCCTATCTTATTTGTGAAGAAAAAAGATGGATCCTTGTAGATGTGTATAGACTATCAAAGACTCAACAAGATCACCATCAAGAATAGGTATCTCCTACCTTTGGTTTCAAGACTTCTTGACCTAGTCAATTAAACAAAGATCTATACCAAAATAGACCTACGAGGAGCATATAATTTGGTGTGCATTAAAAAAGAAGATGAATAAAAAACTGTATTTCAAATGAGGTATAGATATTTTAAATATAACATCATATCTTTTAGATTTACAAATACATCAACTGCTTTTTAATATCTAATGAATGAAAAATGTGCAATGTTTAATTTCAAAAAACATTGCACAATGAATGTGATAAAAATGTGCAATTTTTTTTGAGATTTACCAATTATTATTGGACTTTTGTTAAAAACTTTTTTTAAGATGCAATTCTTCTTATATGTCTAACATATACTTCTTTTGCATCCAATTTATTTCTATTTAGAGTGATTTTATTCTAAATTCAAATTATGTCTTTTAAAAAAAATCAAAATATATCTTTAATATATTTTTATTTTCTATGCTTATCTTTCAATTATATTTAATAAATCTTCTTGTCCAAGTAACAAATACTTTATTTGCCTAAGTTCTATAGGCATTGCTACAAAATTCACCACTAAAAATTAATAAATTATCTCACTTGAGTATTTAGTATAAAAAAAATGCACTCATTGTACTTAAAATCATAGTTTTTGTAAATTAGTAGTGTAATTGTTAGGAAAAAATAAGAAATGGATTGCTTAATAGCAAATATGCAACCAAGGACGGAATTTAATTAAAAAAAATCTCCAAAGAAGATGTTTTTAGTTAGCTAATATTAAATGAAGGCCCAAAGGAAGTAGTCTTAGTATTAAAAATATACATATATATATATATATATATATATACTAATAGTTCTTAAAACATATATATATATATATATATATATATACATACATATATATTATAAATAATAATGATAATAAAAAATATATATATCAAAAAAATTAGAAAAAAGAATAGAGAAGTAAAGAAGGAAGAAAGAAAAGAAAAAAAAAATACAGAAGAAAAGAAAAAGAACAAAAGAGAAAAATAAAAATAAAATGAAAATAAAAGATGATTAAAAAGGCAAGATGCTACCCTTGAATAGCAGCAGCTTCCTCGTGGATATGGAACCGGGCCGCCCCAAATCCTTCTTCTTCCTTTTCATTTCTTTTGTTTTTTGGTGTTGGAATCTGAGCTCCAATTGCTCCGGATTTCCTTCTTGAGCATGTTCCAAATGTGTTTATTTTCTGTACGTGTGTGTGTGGCGGTACTTCTTCTTCATTATTACGTCAAAATGTAGTAAAACAAAATAAAATAAATAAAATAAAAATATGAAACTTTGTTGTGATCAGAGCACAACATGGAGGTTTAGCTTCGATGCTCTGTGTCCTTTTATGGAAGTACTGCAGTGCAGTATTTTCCCCTTTTAAGAAAATCAATTGAATTATAAATATATAATGTAAAATAAAATCAATTGAATTATAAAAAATGATTTATTAAAACTTCTAAGTATTCAATGTGTAACAAGAAAAATCATTGCTTTTAAGTGGTTAATAAAATTAGATATGGTTTTGAGGGAACTTTACTTCAGAAAAAGACACGTCTAACTCTAATTTAAATTACTAAGTAGAATGGAATTTGACATCTTTCATTCCATTTAAAGAAGACGAGTTTATTGAAATAAAATAATACAACTAAAAAATATAATCAGCACTCATTTGGCTTATATGGCACAAAGACATTGTTGGTAATACTTAAAAAATATAGAACTTAGATATGACATAAGTAACAATTGTAAAATTTGCACCTTACATATAAAAGAGAGCATTTTTTATAGATGTTAAAGATGATTTTAGATTTTAAATTTTATAAATAAATGTATATATAAATATATATATTATTATTATTATTTATATAAATATAAATATAATATTATTATTATTATTATTATTATTTGTATGAGAATCATAATCTTTTTTTCAAGTTGTAGATTTCTTAAATAAACTTAGACACTTTACACCTATTTTATATTTTGACTAATCTAAGCTCTTTAAGATATTTATTATTTTTTTAAATATATATATATATATATATATATATGAAAAAAGAATCTCTTATTTGCTAATTATACTATCTTTGTAGAAATGAAAAGTACTAAAGCTTATTAATAAAATTAAAAAACATTCTTTACCAATCACAAACAACCACCAATTACTATAAATAAAAATTTAGTCAAATTTTCATTTAAACTAGCAATCACTGCACCAACAATCAATGGCTTATACTTCTTTGATGCCCATTTTGTATCAAAAAGTCAACTTTGGTGGTTATTGGAAGCCAAACATGCTTATAAGACTATGCACTAGCCAACTTTTCTGTTAATGTCTTATTCTTTTGTAAGATACATTATCATCTTCAATTCCACAAGTTCTTTTTTGTGTGAATTATCTCACTTCTATTATTATGTAAGATATATTATAAAGAATCTTTGAATTCTATCTTTAAACACTATTCTTGTATTATATCCTTTCTCTTCTTCAACAAAATATATAAAAAAGAGAATTAATAGATGAAATATTCTTAGTAAATTAGAAAAAAAAAAAGAAAAAAAAAGAGAGGATATAATACCACTATATAATCTACCCAAAGATTCTACCCAAAGATTCAGCTTGTTAAAAGGGAAGATAAAAATACAATTTATTGAAAATACTAATAAATGCACACTAAGTGTAAAAAATTGCTTCTAATCTTATTCTAACTTCAAAAGTAGTAACCAATACAACAAATTATTCAAAAGAAAAAAATAAAAATAAAAATGATCCGGATGAATTGTGGTTAGCAGGCAGGACAATGTTTTCTGAATCATCCACGATCTGAAAATCACCATGACATTCCGGAGAGACGCCCTTCCAAACATTGGCCCTCGTAGACCTAAATTGACGCCTCATATTCGAAGACATTTAGCAACAAGCGTAGCTGAAGAAGATCTACATGATTAGCTAAGGATTGCCGGAATTAGGCATTGATACACGTTGGAATTCTCATGGGCGACGATGTAATGTCATTCAGAGTTTCAGAAAGAGGATTGAGAATCTCTGTCCTTCCCTAAAGCATCAATTCAATCGGGGAAAGATGGAAGAACCTGTTGGTGTCAAGATCGATACTCTGCTTGATCATCTCAAAGAGTTTTCCAGGTGTTTGGGGTTTCTGGGTTTCTTCAGAATTTGCTTGCTCTGTGTCTGAAGTAGGAGTTTGGGGTTTTAGGGTTTTTGGTTTTTTAACTCGCGAATTTGATATGGGTTCATACGAATGATTTTGGAAGTAGTGGAGGTTGTTGGTGACCTGTGGTGCTTACTTGATTTCTGTTTCGAATGGCAGGTATTATACAGGGTATCCGCGCGAGGAACGGGTTTCACGAGTTCTGGAGTTCAAATCAGAGCGTCAGTTTGTTGAGCTTCTGCACCAGGGCGAGCCAGTGGCTGTTGCCTTTACACTCAAGTACTTTGAAATCTGTCACGGGCTCTCGGTGCTGCATTTTCTCTTGATTGTCTTATTATTTTGTGGGCTTTGGAATAATCGGTTGCTTCTGTTACGTTGAGCATATGCATTTCGTTTTGAACGTCTGTCCTTGAAACCAAACCTCTACTGTATTCTTTGCCAAACTTTCAAAACTTTGGACCCCTTATTTTTTCAGCCATACCGTTTTATATACAATAAAGAGATCGTTACCTATGAATTTTGTATTCAATGATCAGAGTGCACGTGTGTGTATGCGTTTAGATGTCCGTGGACACGGAGATTTGATCGTGTCCTGGAGGATGCAGCTGCTGAATGGTACCCACATATCAAGTTTGTTCGAGTAAGTGGGGTGACAAGCGGACTTACCTCAGATGCTCACTCTCGTTCTATCTGTATATTTCAATTTGTTAAAGCGATATTTTTGAGCATCAGAGGACCTCGAAATGGTTCTCCATGCACAACTATCTTAAAGGGCATTAGGTGTTTAAGTCGGTTTACCTGCAGGAATATTTTCAACCAATGGTTTGATTTACTATTTCTTGTTTCCTCTTGCAGGTAGATTGTCCTAAGTACCCAGGTTTTTGTATTGCAAGGCAACGGAAGGACTACCCCTTTGTTGAGATATTTCACAGCCCCAAACCGGTTTGGCCTCTCTTACATGCACCAGTGCTTAGAATTCGTTGATATGAATCATCTTCACGCTTTCAGTAGCAATGAGGAATCTTGGAGATCGAGTGAGGAGTTTCTGATTATATAGAAAATTTGCGAAAAAAATGAAAATCATTGTAGCGCTTTTAATTCTTTTCTGTAGAACATGTTTAAAGAGATTTGATTTGGCAGGCACACACTCAGGAAGGCGTAAAAGACCGTTCTATATCACGTTACAGTGTCAATGTTACTCCGGTTAGTCCTTCTCAACATATCAATTCTCCGATGCTATGGTGTTTAGTTTCCATTCTCTTCAACTTAAATGCAAGCTCTGTTCGCTTGTGGATTTTAAAGATTACAGAGGTAATGAGTGTTGCGAGTAGCCTTTCCAAGTATAGTCCATGAGCAAGTATGTTGATCTGTGCAAATCGTTAGCGTTTTTGGTCAGTGACACGTAGGTTCTTGCGGTTTGATGTTAACAGTACAATTACGACATGAGCGCATATGGATTTCGTGAATTTTTCAAGCGCCATCAGACAGCGTTTCAACCGCCAGCCGACAAATAGCCTTCATTACAGATACTTCTGAAGTTGTACATTCCCTAACGAAATGAGGAAAGCAGTTTTCGTAGAGCTCATTCAACTCAGCTTAATGTATGAACACAACTAAAAACCGATATTCCTTTCCAAGTCTTCATTGAGATCTCTTGAACATTTGAAATGCAAGTGGTGTTGTTGAGACGAAGTGAAAAAGAGTACCTTTGTCGTCGTCATTTGAATACTAATGTCTAGTTGGTAATTGATGGGACCTTAGACGTTGAAGGCTGAATGCAACCAACAGTTAGAATTCATGCGTTCCATTAGCTGCTTTCAGCACATTGTATGGAAATAAGATTAACGCAGCACAGGTTTTTGACACTGAAACTAGCCCAAAGTTTCAGATGTCATCTCAGGCCACCGAGTACTAATCGGGGTAAATATAGGTTTCACCCATATGTAACCAAGGGGTGCGTGATGAAAGCTTATTATGCAGATGTCATACAAGTAAAAGTCGGAGATGCCGAATTCTACGTATCTCTGCAGTTAGATGCAGCATAATCACTCAAAAGAATTTTAGAGATGTTGTCATTTAATCATGTATCCTTTAACTTACACTGAAACTTGAAGATAAAAAATAAGTGTATCGAATTTATAGGATTGGCAAAGAACTCTCGTAATTTGTAGTGACTAGTGCAAAGAACTCGTAATTTCCAGATTCAACATGAAGTTTATTCCACAGTTTGAAAAGTCCGTCTCAGACACAACTTTAATGCTACTTCACTGCATGGAAAATCGTACCATCCTAGAAATATAACCCCTACAAGCGCGAGCCTAAAGTTCACGAATTGTCATCAGTAGGTCCTGCAAGAGAGATTTGCTAAGAACGGTTATTGTAGAATTAATCATACCGAGCATCGCAGGTTACTGCAATGCACCAACAGTCTGTCAATACCAGTCATACAAGATCCATGCTCGAATGACAAAGCTGCGGTCCATGCTCTTCACAATAAAATCCAGCGACGCAAATTGGTCAGCACCCATGAGGAGAGTTTGCCTCGCGTTGATCATTTGGGTCAATCCTCAAGCTTAAGAGAAGGGCAAGGGCGAACCCAGTGCAGATCGCTACTTGTGGCATCAAAGTTCCCTGTTTCAACACCGCAGATACCGACATGAAAAGTATCTAGCCCAAACAGATACTTGTACCAAGTTGCATTTCTGCACATGAGTTTATCATTTCATGCAGAAATAGTTAAATCTATGCAGTGTGCCGGTGATTATGTGAAGTCGAGGTGTCTCTTCGATAGCTTCGACCTTCGTTTCTGATGCAGCATTCAGGTTGCTCTTCGACTTGAGAAACCTTAATCTGACTTGCGCATGCATCATGGTTTTCCACGTGGGTTTGCATAGTGTGACCCAGATTGATAAACAGAATGTAATTCAGTTATTTAACTTGCAGAGCTTCCCTTGTGCCATTAGAGACTATCTGGCCAGTGGAAGAATTAAGGCCCTTGATTCTAGTTTCACCTGCTATCCGCTTAATCCCTGGATTTCTATTCAGTGACTAGGTTGACGTACAATCAGAAGTGTTGATTGAGGGATTGCTGACTTTTTGTACACTTTCAAGTATTTTGGTCAGAGCTGTGTTCGTTGAATTCGTAATGCTTCGGAAACTAACCTCAAACAAGATATCATATTGAACTAACAAGTGTTAGAATTGATTTTGATTGTCACTGCATGTATGTGAGTTGTTTAAGCTGTACCCAATAATAACAAAAAGTGCAAACTAACATTACAACAGATATTATTTTATTTAATCTTGTAAAATGATTTTACAATTTTTTCATTTTACAATTACTCCTTTATTTTCAAGTAGTTGAGAATTTCTTTTTCAACTTCACAATGCGATTTGTTTTATTTGTATTCTAAAATAAAATTTCCACTGTATTAGTAAAAACTTGTACCATCAAGCAAAGAAATTTAAGTTAATTTTCTACTTTGAAAACATTACAGTTTTTGACCTACATGCAAAATCCAAATAGTATCTCATGAAAAGTCAAATAACGTTCATATTCCTGCTGATAAAAACAAGAAGAAAAATGGAAGTATCAAGAAGACTTGGTCATGTCACGGTTCACCTCCCACACAAAACTGATCCTCCGTTGCGAATGACAAAGATTTATCCACATCGCAGGGTATGAATCCACACCAGAACAAAAGACTGGCAAAAGGACTGAAGTCCCTGGAGAAGTTCGAAAACGTGAAGGCCGTGCAAAGAAATCTAAGGTGCAAGGGCCACCAGAGGAGGAGGAGCTGCAACATGGATGGATGCTTCGAGTTGCCGCATATTCCACGGCTGCTAAGCTGCGTGACTACACTCGGCATCCATGCCCACCACTCACCTGCTTGATGCGTTCCCTTCCTGCTTGATTCGAACTGGAGGTACTGGCGTTAAGCTCACGGGATCCACCACCTGAGAGTTGTGGGTTCCTGAAGAGTGTCACACAATAGTTTTGACCATCGTCAGTGACTGTCAACCCTAACTTCGTTGCCGTGAAGTACTGTTGCATAAAAAAGACATGGTCGTGAACGCCGGGCGGCATGTGGATTACATGTTGGTCCTAATGATGTGCGGGAAGTCCTGGAACTAGAGTTCGGACCGGGGCTATACAAACCCGCTGGATTGAGAGCGAGGATCAGTTTTCTCACGCTTGCGAATTTCAAGATACTGTTAAGATTCGAATCTCTCTACAGCGGTTTCTTTTGTGGCGATCTCGATCCCTCGCAGCCCCGACGTAAGAGTTGTGCCACTCGACTGTCGCAACAATGACGAGGAGCTCAATGCAGCTGCGACTCCTGGCCGCGTTGATGATGCTCGTGGGCCTCAGCGTCGTGGTGACGCAAACGCAGGCCCAGTGTCCCACCTCGGGCTTAGCTGCCTGCGAACCGGCGGCGAGAAGCGATGTCCAGCCCACGGACACTTGTTGCACGGAGCTGCAAGCGTACTTAGACACCAACACTCCGGAGGCATGTCTGTGCGAGGCCGCTGCTGCGCTGATCGGCGAGGATGTCCAGTACGCCATCCTCATCCCGGAGAAGTGCAACCTCGTGTACAAGGCTGACATCACCTGCAACGGTACCTCTCTAACTCCACACCTTGGTCCGCAACCTGTGTTTTTCCTCATCACCCTCATCATTCTGGTGACTGATCGTGCGGTTTAATGTGGTGCAACTTCTGTTGCGTGCAGGCATTGGGATCCCTGGCGGCTACTAAACTGCGTCAATCCAAGGACCAGATCTTAATGAGGGGCTAGCCTAGTTGCCCGACCACATCGCTAACACAAGCCTTCCAGCAACTGAAGCCGATACTGATTGCTGAGATGAGAGTGTTGAGAAAGGCTGGCATCACCTGCAACGGTACCTCTCTAACTCCACACCTTGGTCCGCAACCTGTGTTTTTCCTCATCACCCTCATCATTCTGGTGACTGATCATGCGGTTTAATGTGGTGCAACTTCTGTTGCGTGCAGGCATTGGGATCCCTGGCGGCTACTAAACTGCGTCAATCCAAGGACCAGATTTTAATGAGGGGCTAGCCTAGTTGCCCGACCACATCGCTAACACAAGCCTTCCAGCAACTGAAGCCGATACTGATTGCTGAGATGAGAGTGTTGAGAAAGGCTGGCATCACCTGCAACGGTACCTCTCTAACTCCACACCTTGGTCCGCAACCTGTGTTTTTCCTCATCACCCTCATCATTCTGGTGACTGATCGTGCGGTTTAATGTGGTGCAACTTCTGTTGCGTGCAGGCATTGGGATCCCTGGCGGCTACTAAACTGCGTCAATCCAAGGACCAGATTTTAATGAGGGGCTAGCCTAGTTGCCCGACCACATCGCTAACACAAGCCTTCCAGCAACTGAAGCCGATACTGATTGCTGAGATGAGAGTGTTGAGAAAGGCTGGCATCACCTGCAACGGTACCTCTCTAACTCCACACCTTGGTCCGCAACCTGTGTTTTTCCTCATCACCCTCATCATTCTGGTGACTGATCATGCGGTTTAATGTGGTGCAACTTCTGTTGCGTGCAGGCATTGGGATCCCTGGCGGCTACTAAACTGCGTCAATCCAAGGACCAGATCTTAATGAGGGGCTAGCCTAGTTGCCCGACCACATCGCTAACACAAGCCTTCCAGCAACTGAAGCCGATACTGATTGCTGAGATGAGAGTGTTGAGAAATATATGCATACGTATGTTTATATGTAGATAAAGTCTTTTCATATTCATATATATATATATATATATATATATATGATTCTGAATATGCGTAGAGGAATGGGATTCTCGGAAAAGCTGCCATCATCGGACCATCGTCCGAGGTTTTGTTGAGCTTGCCCGATCTAAATTAAGTTCCCGCGTGGGCCCTGATCGCCGAAATCAGTCATGTGCCAGATTCGTGTTGTTTGTTAATTGAATTCAGATGAGAGTTTGGATGTCTTGGTTTGTACTTAATCTCTGCATGCACGATAAATATTCTCCTGTTTTGTTTTGGTGGTGAATGTGGATTGAGTGGAAGCAACTTTGCTATGTCTTATCCAATTTTGTAGATGTTGTGTTTGAACATGCTCTAGAGGATGGGTTAATGAAGAGGAGAATTGCAGTAGTGGTCTCTAAGGTATTGTAGATGATGCAAGATTTGTAGCTGTTTGGACATCACTAAGCTCTTCTTTGTGTTGGTTTTCCTTTTCAATAAAGATAAATGGTCACAAGTTCAAACACATTGATAGCAAACCATTCGCTTTCATATTTTAAACCAATTTCAATTTTTACTTCTAAAAAAGTCTTATACTATCAATAATATTACGTTCATATTTTTTTTGTTCTTTTAAAGATTATATATATATATATATATATACATACATATAATTCTTAGATAAAATTTATTTTTTTTAATACTAAAAAAAAACTTAATAAAAAATATATATATAATTCAAAATGATATTATAAGTGAGAAGTTAAACACTTTTTATATTGAATATGAATAATTTTCAAAATTCTAATATAAATTTAAAAGTTTATAGTTGTTAATCTACATTGAAATTTTAAAACTATTAAAATAAATTAGGTTGATTTTTTAAAAATTAGAATTATAATAATGTACAAAATAAAATTGATTAATTTTTAAGAGAATCATAGGGTGTTATCTTAAGAGGATTTATGCCTTGAAGTTGGCTTTAAAAGGCCATGCTTTAAAAGCCTCATAAGATTTCTTGCTTGATGAAGAAAAAAATTCCTTTCAAAACCTTAGTCTTTGGATATAATATTAAATGAGAAGAGGTTATGAAATAAACCAAATCATTCAACTATCATAAGACCAAATAGTAGAGTTCATATGGCCTTAACAATTTACCCTCTAATCTTTGAGTCTTTACAAAGATAAAGAAATTTCTCATGTTTACTACATTGACACAACTTACATTTCTAGTTTGTAGCTTGTGAGATTGTTTTTTGTCTTTTTTTTTGTCTTTTTTTGTCTTTTTTTGTCTTCTTCTTTTTTTTTTTTTTACAAATATAGAATCTTTTTCAATAGATCTATTTTTTATTTTATTTTCTAAAAATAGGATTTTTTTTGAAGATTAGAGAAGAAGTTTTCATATATTTATTGATACTAGTGGAGAATTTTTAAATTTTTTTTTTTATCTTTCTTAAAAGTATTTGGTTGTATGTGTAGATATTATTTGTTTCCATTCTTTTCAATAATGGGGTATGATCTGATTAGTGTCTTTTATTGCTCTACTTTTTAGGTAGTCGTTGAGGTTGCTTTAAGTCTTTTTTTGTTTATTTGGGTTGCTATTAAAGTATCAAGCTCTTTTCTTTTAATATTATCAAATACAAGAGCTAATAGGTAGAAATTCTAGACGCCTTTATTTTTTCTAATTAAAAAACGTGATGCTTTAAAGTTTGATTTTTATTTATAAATATTATAAATTAAATTTTTTATTAGAGAAAAATCAATAATATATTTGAATTGGTATTTCAGAGTATTGATGCTTTTATAAAGTTCATGTTTAGTTCATTAAATATAATACTTTTATTCAATCATGTACCCAATGACTCCTTGGCTAATTTTTATAAGTAATTGTCCTTGCAAGATAACAATGTTCTCTATAAACTTGGACTTTATGACATTCAATCACCAAGGAGAATTATTTTAACTTGAAGTAAGAGAGGCTAAATTTTCATGAATGTTATGTTCTTCCAAGCATGAAAGTGTGCTCTACTTTAATTATTAGCATATAAAATCTACTTAGTAATAAAAATATTATTAAAATTTAAATCTATATAAACATAATTTTTAAATGATAATTTGTATGCTACTTCATAAAGCTAATGGTGTTACTTCAAGCACTTGTGTATAGATGATGATCAAATATTAGTACAAAATCCATTTAGCTTTGATCAAATCATATTTTGTAACAACCAATTTTTGTAATTATGCTTCATATATTTACAACCTTTATATTTGTTGTGTCTTGACCTTTTTTTGAGCTAATGCATATAATAATAATCTTAACATGTTAACATCGAATAAAGATAGAAGAATAATCTGACCATTATATAAGAGATGCTTGATACAATTGAAAGTCTAAAGTTGTTCTTATACCACAAAATATGTAATATAATGAGATAATATTTATATAATATTTAAATGTGAAAAGATGATAAATCACACATGTACATATAACATTACTTTTATAAGTTTATTATGATGTATTAGACCTTTTATTTTTAAGAGATAAGATAATGAATTGATAATTTAATGTCTTTCAAAAATAAAAGATCAAATACTAATGAATTGATAACTTAATTTACAATGGTTTGCATGGAAGGTTTTAAGGAAATAATCAATCAAACACCTTTAGTCTTATTAGATATAGCTGATGAATCTTGGATCAAATTCTAAGCTCATCATTTTCTTATTTTAAAGAAGCTATTTCAAACATACATATTTTTTCCAATAGTTACCTAGATATTATGAATAAATAAAAATAGGTTAATTTGATATTGTCTTATAGAGAAGCTTCTTAAAAGCTTTATAGACATGATTTCATTTTTATATGTATTTGTAGGCTTTTGGTAGGTTAGAAACTTAGCCAAAAAGTTAGCCACATGTTACATGTATTGGTAGCTTGTGGTGCAAGCTAATAATGTAGCTTACATATAAAAAAACTTATCTTAGAAGTTAAGACATGTATCTTGGAAATTAAATATGTATCAGAGATCTTATAGAATATAGCCATGTAGCTTCTAGTTAGATAATATATATCAAGGAAAGAATAAAGTCTTCTTCACTCTTGTCAATGCCTTTATAGTCTTCTTGTCTTTGGTATTAGCCATTTTGGTCTAATATTATACCACCATTTAATATTTTTTTAGTCTTATGGAGTATTATTAGAGTATATTGATTTTTTAGTTCTTTAAAATTTGTATCTTTGAAAATTTGGCAAGAGTCCTAACTCATTGTTCTTATATTTATTTTGAAGTGGGTGGATGATTTTATTTCCATTGTTGTGTTTTAAAGATTGTCGACTATCTACTTTTAAACTAATATTTAGTTTTTTAACACTGATTTTTTTTAATGAGAGTAGATTATCCTTCTTTGTAGAAATTTTTATTTTATATTAGAAATTATGGATTACACTCCTCCAATTTGACTTTTGGATTTATTTGAATTATCTATGGAAGAAAAAATTATAGATGCTATTCTTAGTAGAAGTAAAAATAGATTTATAACTAGTATGGATCTTTAGAAGCTTGTTAACACTCTTAAGGTTGAAATCTCACAATTTGTTTGAAGAGATACAAATCAAATCATGGCTACAGCTTTTAAATTTTTAGAAGTTTATTCATCAAGACTAGAACCTATACAAATTGACATGGTATATTTTAAATTTCTTACAGAGGAAGAAAAGACTTGACATCATGAAGAAGGATTGTGCCTATATTATAGAGAATCTAAAAATACTATTTAATATTATTTGAAAAAATAACTCAACTACAAAATAAGGAGCATGGTTACCAAAGAAGATGATGTGTTGGAAAATTAATTTCTCTTACTACAATAAGAATCATATAGCTATAATCTTATATAATACTTGATAAAGGTTTTTTTCTCTTTTTTTTTTTTTTTTTTAAATGCTTCACCTTGTTTTATAATAAATTTTTATTTAGGACCGAAAAATTTCAAAGTCTTAGCATTATTACATTCAAGAGCCTTAACTTGTTTTATAAACAAAGAATTTGTCAAAAAATAAGAAATATCTTTGGTGAAAAAAATCAAACTTATATATTTAAAGGTAACAAATGGTCATTTTTTTTCTTTTGGAGATATCACCCATAAAATTAATCCTTTAGATATAGAAATTAATGGTCATAATAGCTTAAAAATATAGAATTTAATTAAATTTCTTTTTAATTTAATTATTTTAGAATAAGTATGGCTAAAAAAGTATAAGTGTCAGATAGATTGGATTCCCTATAACCTTGATTTTTCATAGTTTATCCCATGATTTTGCTAGTTAAATAGAAATCCATAAAGTTAATATGTTCAAATTTTTATTGATAGATATAAGAGATTTTTTGCATTGTCCAAAAGAAGTATTAATTTTTTTTTTATATATACAACACTTATTTTTGATAAAAAAATATTTCAATTGATATTTTAAGCTAATATAATAATTATCAAGTTTTTTTTGATTAAAAAATATATGTTATCTTTGATAGTATTGTCCACATGATTGTTCTATTGATCTTCAAGAAAGAATTCAACTACCATTTGGACCAATCGATAGCCTATCACAAAATGAATTGATTGTAGTTAAAGAGTATATTGACAAGAACTTTGCTAAAAATTTCATATACTACTCTTAATCTCAAGCAAAGATTCTTATTGTATTTGTGAAGAAAAAATACAAATTATTGCAGATGTGTATGGACTATCAAGGACTTAACAAGATTATCATCAAAAATAGATACCCCTTACATTTGATTTCAAGACTTTTTGATATACTCAATCAAGCAAAGATCTACAATAAAATAGATTTATGAGGAATATACAACTTGTTATGCATTGAAGAAGAAAATGAATAGAAAACTTTATTTTAAATTAGATATAGATAATTTGAATATAATGTCATGCCTTTTGGACTTACAAATTCAACATCTAATGAATAATGTCTTTTGTGAGTTTTTTGATGATTTTTTCACTTGTTACTTAGACAACATTTTAATTTATTCTAAAAATACTAAAAAATATAAATTTTATATTCATCATGTCTTAAAAAAATTAAAAGATGCTAGATCTTATACTAAGATAGAAAAGTGTATATTTCACACTACTTAAGTTGACTTCTTTTGATATATTATTTTAAATGATAGACTTATGATAGATTCTATGAAGGTTTTGACAATCATGGATTGAAAGGTTTAAAAAAAAAACAAAGATGTGCAATATTTTTTTGAAATTTGCCAATAATTATTGAAACTTCATCAAAAACTTTTTTTCAAGTTGTGGCTCTTTTTATATGTAATGGAATATAGATAAGATAATTATATTATTGATGCATAGAAATAGGTAGTTGGAGCCATGTTTAAGAAGTTTATAAAATTAAAATTAGGTTGATGGTTTATATGGGATCTACCATAGATCATTCTAAAAAGGACTTAGGATAATTATTTAGATAACTTCCACCAACAAGAACATTCTAAAAAGTTCTAAGATAGTTAAATAAAGTATAAATAGGATTGGCCATGGTCATGTGGATATTTAATTAAATATAGTTTGGATCCCTTTCACTTAATAAAGTTTGGTTTTATATTTTTTTGTTTTATTTTACTTTTTATATTCCATTTTCTTTAATTTTGTTTAGTTTTTTTTCACTATATTTTCTTATATTGTGCTGGAATTTATATTGCTATAGATTAAAAGACTCTTAGATTTTAGAAATAATCTAGTCCCATTTCATTGGTAATAGAGTAAGTATTTGTCTATTGTTTAGTAGTATGTTGATAGCCACCATCTAGTTGGAGGTCAGTTGTTATGGTGACATTACATACTATTTTGGAGCTATCACAAGCTATTTTTAAGAAATTAATTGAAATAAGAAAAGACACTATAGTAGCACAGTTTAAAAAAGAAATTATAGCATGGAAGATATAGCAGAGTAATTCTAAATAGAAACTCAAATACAACATCTTTTAGGTTAGATAACTACTCTATAAGAATAAATGGAAGTCTCTAAAACAAAAGATTTGACATTTACTAGGCTAAAATTAAATAAGCTCGATACATACTCTAGGACTTCAAGGCAAAAATATATATGTCAATGTCTCTTCAACATGCAATAATATCTCCAATTATTTGAGACAAACACCACCAAAGAAATTATATATGTAACCAACTATTTGAGAGGTGCAGCAACTATTTGGTGGTTATGTCAAGCTCAAAGCTATTGAACTCATGGTGGATTTTGAGACTAAGAGGAGTTTGAGACCAAGTTTAAGAGTCAATTTTGGCCCATTAATGTGGAAAAAATAACACACAAATATTTTGCTAACCTTATATAATCTAAATCACCACAAGATTATATCTCCCAATTTAATTTCTAATATCTATTATAAATATATATATATATATATATATATATATATATATGTATTCTAATAAATATATATATGATTAGGTAGAAGTAGGTAAAAATAAATAAAAATAGATTAATTTTATAATATCTTTTAGAAAAGCTTTATAGATGCTATTTTGATTTTACATATGTTTGTAGTTGATTGGTAGGTTAGAAACTTGGTCAAGAAGTTAATCACATCTTGGTAGCTTATAGAACAAGCTAATTATGTGGGACAAATATAAAAAAACTTGCCTTGCAAATTAAGATATATGTCTTGCAAAGTCAACACGTTTTGGAGGTCTTATAGGACATCGCCACGTAGCTCCTAATTAAGAATATATATTGAAGCAAGAGTGAAGCCTTCTTCACTCTTGTCAATGCCTTTCTAATCTTTAGTCTTATTTCAAGACTTTCTAGTCGTTTTGTTTTTGGTAATTACCATTTTAGTTCAATATTATATCATCTTTGAATGATTTTTTAGTTCTTTTCAATGACACAAGAGTATATTGAAGATTTTTTTCTTCAAGATTTATATCCTTGAGATACATGTAAAGAATAAACTATGAGGTTGAATGAAACATATGCCTTAATAGAGAAGTTCATGATAACAAAACTTGGATATGATGTTATCATTGATATGTCATAGGTAAAGATGAAAAATAAGCATATTAATTGGTTAGCACGAATAATTTTCTTCAAAGATGGTAGACACAAGGTGACTCTTTATACATCCGCATTGAGTGAAGTTGAAAAATAATCTATAGCTAAAGACATTTTTATAAGAATGATCTTTATGAAAAAACAAATATAGCATAAGCAATAAGTATACATAGTGGTTCTATATCTTGCTTTAGTAGTGAAAAAGCCAACCAAAGAAATAGAATTGAAAGAACAATTCAAATATATATATTGGAATATTTTTCCAACTAACTTATCTACTAGCTTGCCACTTGATCCAAATACATCTTCTACATAGAACTATTGACTTGGACCAAATCAACAAGTCAACCAATTTATTACTTAGTATCAAATGAATTTGAAGAGCTACAAAAGATATTAGATGATTTCTTGGAGAAGGGCTTCATTTGAGAAAGTATATTATTATGAAGAATACTTGTACTCTTTTCATCCAGAAAGATGGTGGACTTTGGCTTTGCTATGACTATAGATGTGTTTATAAAGAAACTATGAAGAATGCATATCTACTTCTATGCATGGATGATTTTTTTAACCAACTTCAAGATGCAATCATCTTTAGCAAATTAGACCTTTGGAGTGGCTATTGGCAAACACCTATTACAAAAGAGGATATAAAAAAGAGAGTCTTTTGTACATTCTATGGGTATTTTGAATGGCTTGTTTTACCTTTTCGCCTCACCAATGCTTTAGCTTCCTTCATAGGCCACATGAATAGATTGTTTCAAGACTTTTTGGACAAATATATAGTTATTTTCATTGATGATATCCTAGTTTATAGTAAAATCCTTGAAAAGCATGAAAAATTTCTATAAGAAGTATGATATCAGTCATAATATAGTGACTTCTATTACAAGCAATTAAAGTATAAACTTTGAAAGTCAAAAGTGACCTTTTTGGAACATGTTGTGTCTTTCAAGGGCATGCACATAGAATTTGATAAGGTAAAAATAATGGAAGTTTGACTAACCTCCAAAGATGTTTTTGAAGTCGACTCATTTTTAGGTCTTCCTCTATATTATTACCATTTTGTTTGGAAATTTGTACACATTGTTGCCTCACTGATAACGTTCTTGGTGGAAAAGTGCCCTATTTGCATAGAAACTAAAGTATAAAAAATAGCTTTTGATAAGTTAAAGGAAATATTTATTATTGCTAAAATATTACAGTTTTATAATCTCAACCTTTCTTATATAGTTCATATTGATGCTTTCGACTTTGCTATTGGCGCGGTCTTTCAATAAGACTTTAGTAGGGGCCTTCAACTTGTGGCATATAAATCATTCAAGTTCAAAAGAATAGAATCCAATTACTCTGTCCATAATTAAGAGTAACTAACAATTGTATATGTGACAAAAATATAGCAACACTATCTATTAGAGGAGCTAGTGATTGTTTGGACTAACCATTGGCCCTTGCTACATAATTTGTATTTAAAATATGAAATCATATCATTATTATTGAGAAGAACAATTACTATTCTTTGAAATTTAGCTTGAATACAAGTAAGGACAATAATACATCATGTGAGATAACTTGTCATGTTTATTAGATTTGAAATTCAAATCAATCTACAAAGTAGAAATTACTATCATTAGTTGTGTCATTTCAAACTTAACCAAAAAGATAGAATAAAAATAAGCTATACATCAAAATACTTATTTTAAGGTGATTATTATTCAATTAAAGATGGATAATGTGTAACATCAAAATGATAGTCTTAAAGATGGCTTGCTTTATTTCAAGAAGCAAATTTATGTATCTAATGATGTTATACTCAAGATGTGCATAATTCAAGAGGGACATGCTATTTTAATTTCTAAACATTAACGCATGAGTAGACTTTAGAATAGATCTAAAGGATATGATTTTGGGCCAATTTAGATTATGATGTTTAAGCTTTTGTAGACTCCTATAAGTCATACCAATATAATAAAGTATGCAACGTAACTTCTCGTAGATTATTGTAGCCAATTTCACTACCTATAACACATTGGGAGTTAGTGACTATGTATCTCATGATGTGTTTGCCATAGATGCCTTACAATTACACCACGGTTGTTGTCTTTGTGGACTAACTATCAAAGCAAATTTATTTGATTGTAGTGCACTCTGATATTGATATTCCAACACTTGTACGGATCTTCTTTGATACTATTTTTTGTCACCATGGATTACTTTGTGTCATCATTTTAGATCATGATCCATGCTTCATGAAAAGTTTTTAAAAGACTTTGTTTAAGCTATTGCATAAAAGACTTGCCATATTGACAACCTTTTATCCTCAAATAGATGGATAAACGGAGTGTGCAAATTTAACCTTAGAAGATATGCTACATGTATTTATGGCGATTCATTATAATACTTGGCATGAATATTTGATGCTAGTAGAGTTTATTTATAATGATAGTATTCAAGCAAATATCAATTATTCACTATTTCATTTTTAATACCAATCAGCATCCAATGATACTAGCAATTCTCCATTGTCCCATTGACACCAACAACTTGACAACAAAGAAGTTCACATAATGGCTTATGATAACTTTCAATGACCTTACAAGAGGTACAACACTGCCTCTTTATCGTACAAAATGAATAGAAGCATAATGCAATAACTACTAGCAACATAAGACCTTCTAAGAGAGTGACTAGATATTTGTTAGGGACATAGTCCTTAGACCTTTCTAGAGACAAGTTTCTAGAACCTTCTAGAAAGAAAGCTCTAAAAACTTCCAAAAGATTCTTTGAATATTCTCTTAGAATATTCTTTGAAGATTCCCTAAAGATTTCTTTAGAAGGCTTTAGAAGATTCTTAGAATATTCTAGTAGATTCTAGGAAGTTACTTGAGAAGCTTCCTAGCTCTTGGATAGTTGCTCGAGAAGCTTCATAGTTCTTGGGAAGCTTCTTGATGCGCTTCCTTAGAACCATAGGCTAGTAGTATATATAGGAGACGAGGCTGAAGAGTTCTTCAGTCTCGACAACACATCTCTTGAAGCTCTAGCTCAATTCTCTTGGCGTTGCTCTTATACTCATCTGATAATCTAGTTCTTGTCATTTCTTCTTGAACTTCTTGTTTAGATTTCTTGTTTGTATTTTTGGTCCGTGACAGTTTGTCGAGACTACCTTTATCTTAATATCAGAGCTGAATCCTTCTTGTTTGAGAGCGGATTACCCCTCTTCTTGAAGGTATTCTAGCGCTTTAGGGATTGCGGATTACCTTCCTCTAAACTGATATTTTCTCAATCACAATATCAGAGCTTAGTTCTTTGAGGCAGAGAGTGGACTACCCCTTTCCTTGGAGATACTTGAGCGTTCTAAGGGTTGCGGATTACCCTCTCTTGGACTGATATTAATTCCTTCTTTTTGTTTAGCATAGCTAGTAAAAAAGACTGTTAACATCGATTTCAGAGCTTTGCCTTCTTGATAGAGTGCGGATTACCCCTCTTCTCGAAAGCATTGAGGCATTTTTAGAGATTGCGGATTACCATCGTCTAAAATTGAAATCGTTTAGTATTTTTTTTCTTTTCTCCGAGTAGGTTTTAGTGACAGGTAGTGCTACAATTTTTTCCAAGAGACTTAGCAATTTCTTCTTCTCTCAAAATTTTAATCCATCTATTCTCTAAATATGGAAGTAGACCAGGTCATAGACAGTGCATCTCCACAAGTAGACAATAGAGTGGCAACTCTTGCAGATCTTCAAGCTCTTATGAATAGTGTACGAAAGGAGATTGCATTTCTTCACAATCCAAGTAAAGAACCTCAAATTGATCTAGTGACCGAAGAAGCTAGACGCGAAATTCATAGCCTACAACAAGAGATTATTCGACTGAGAGAAGCAAGACATGTGTTACATACGACCCCTATGGATACTTCAAGGATTAGTACGAAAGAACCAAAAGCGAGTATGCCAAACAAGTTTGACGGAACAAGAGCCAACTTTCGAGGTTTTGTGCAACAAGTACGGCTTTACCTACGCCTATACCCTTCTCGTTATCTGAATGGATTTACCCAGGTTGCTTTCATAGGTACTCTTCTATCAGGAAATACTCGTTCTTGGTTTGCTCCACTATTGGAGAAGGATTCTCCAATATTGTACGACCTAGAGGCTTTCATAGAGAGACTTACTGCTGCGTTTGGAGATAGCAATCGAGAAAGAGTGGCTGAAAGAAAGATACAAAATCTGTGACAAGGATCACGTTCTGTTGCAATCTATGCTGCAGAATTTCAACAGCTTACATGTGATCTTGATTGGAATGATAAGGCGTTCATGACACGATTTCGATATGGACTGAGAGATGATGTCAAGAACTTATTGATCACCATGCCTAAGGCGGATACTTTAGAAGAACTTATATCTCAGGCAATTATTTGTGACAACCGCCTCTTTGAATTACGACAAGAAAGATGATCAAGCTGGAGAAATGATGGAGCATTTGCTACATTTTCAAAAGGTCCAGAGAATCACTCCACAGATCCTGAACCCATGCAAATTGATGCGGTACATTTCAAACCCCTCACAGCTGAGGAAAGGAAGCGACGGTTTGAACAAAACTTGTGTTTATATTGCGGAGAAGCGGGCCATAAAGCTGTAGATTGTCGGAAGAAACAGAAGCCTCAAACAACAAGACTCAGGAGTACAAGCATGCAGGAAAACAAGGACGCCCAGCCACAATAGGGACTGTGCGGCTGGACATCTCAACATCCAAAATTAATCAAGGTCCCTTTCTCTCAGCTCAACCTTCAGATTGTTTTATGGTACCTTTACATCTAGGTATTCAAGAACTACAAGTCGATGCTTTATTAGACTCGGGTGCATCCGCTTGCTTTATAGATGAAGAGTTTGCCAAGCTTCACAATATTTCTCTTGTAAAGAAACTTAAGCCTGTCCATATAGAAGTCATAGACGGACGACCATTGTCTTCGGGCAATGTTATCCATGAAACTAAACCATTGAAGGTACGTCTTGAAAACCATGAGAGCAATATTGTGTTTAATGTTATCAAGACCCCTTCATGTCCTATCATTTTGGGACTATCTTGGCTTGATAGATATAATCCATTGATAGATTGGAAGTTGCAGAAAGTGACATTTCCAACAAACTCCTTGAAAGTGGAATCTGCCAAGACAATGTCTAGAAACAAATCCTTGTTTATAGGTGCAAGGGCTTTCATGAAGGAAGCCAAGCAAAATACACCTCTTGTCATCTTCGCAACTCCGACTCGAGAAGATGCAACTCCGACTTTGGTTATTCCAAAGCAGTATGAAGAATTCAAAGATGTCTTTGAAAAGAAGAATGCTGATATGCTGCCAGAGCATCGACCCTATGACTGTGCCATTGAATTGCAAGAATGAACACAACCACCTTTTGGACCAATCTACAATTTGTCGCAGACGGAGTTGACTGAGTTGCGGAAGTACATTGACGAGAATCTAGCCAAAAACTTCATCCGTCATTCGAAGTCACCAGCTGGGGCACCAATCTTATTTGTAAAGAAGAAAGATGGCTCACTACGGATGTGCGTGGACTACCGAGGTCTCAACAAGGTGACAAAAAAGAATCGCTACCCACTGCCTTTGATCTCTGGTCTTCTAGAACAACTTGGGCGTGCAAGGATCTTTACAAAGATTGACCTAAGGGGAGCTTACAACCTTGTCCGAATTAAGGAAGGAGATGAATGGAAGACAACGTTCCGAACAAGGTATGGCCATTTTGAATACAATGTCATGCCATTTGGTCTTACTAATGCTCCAGCGGTCTTTCAACACATGATGAATGACATCTTTCGAGAGCATCTAGACGATTTTGTTGTCATCTATCTAGATGATATTTTGATATTTTCTAAGAACGAGGAAGAACATGAGAAGCACGTTCGTTTGGTACTCAAAAAACTACGGGAGCAAGGACTCTATGCCAAATTGGAGAAGTGCTTATTTCACCAAACTGAGATGGAGTTTTTGGAATTCATCGCGACTACGGAAGGCTTGAAGATGGATCCAAAGAAGGTGGAAGCAATCATGTCTTGGGAAGTTCCGAAGACGGTTAGGGACGTACAATGTTTTCTTGGATTTGCTAACTACTATCGGATCTTCATCAAGAATTATTCTCAAGTTGGTACCCCCCTCACTCGGTTAACGTGTAAGGACAAGCTCAAATGGGGACCTATCGTAGAAAAAGCATTTCAAGATTTGAAGATGGTATTTACTACAGCTCCAATGTTGGTACATCCGGACTTTACAAAGGCCTTTTATTTGGAGACAGATGCTTTGGATTTTGCTTTGGGAGCTGTACTTTCACAGATGGGCGTAGATGAGAAGCTCCATCTAGTTGCGTTCTATTCTCGAAAATTCTCTGCTGCTGAGATCAACTATGAGATCCACGATAAGAAACTCCTTGCTATAGTAGATTCTTTCCAAGAGTGGCGCCACTTTCTCGAAGGAACGGCACATCTAGTGACCGTATATACGGATCACAAGAATTTGGAGTATTTTATGTCAACTCGGGTTTTGAATCGGCGTCAAGCTCGGTGGAGTATGTCGCTATCCAGGTTCGACTTTGTTATTACTTATCGACCTGGGAAGCAACAAGGGTTGTCTGATGCATTATCAAGGAGATCATATCTCGCGCCAAAGGCTGGAGATGCAGCATTTGATCAACAGTGCACGACATTGTTGAAGCCAGAGAAATTTCGGCTCAACGCAGCTATTGTACCAATTGATGTTGACTTCCTTGACCAGGTACGGGCCGCAACCATTGAAGATTCTCTAGCCCTTGATATCAAGCAACATGTTACTGATGATAAATTCAAGATGGAAGGAGATCTAGTATATTTCGAAGAGCGGTTGTATATCCCAAAAGGGCCAACACGACTCTGAGTTCTTCAATCTCGTCATGACTTTCCAGCTGCGGGACATTTTGGATTCAATAAGACCTTGGAACTTATTTTCCGCGATTTTTGGTGGCCTCAAATGTGGAAGGATGTGAAAGGTTTTGTTGTATCTTGTGACATTTGTTCAAGATCCAAAAACCCTCGACATCGGCCTTATGGACTTCTACAGTAATTGTCTATTCCGTGCCGACCATGGTCTTCGGTTTCCATGGACTTTATTACGGATCTACCACCATCAAATTCATTTGACAGCATTTTTGTTGTCGTAGACCGGCTTACAAAGATGGCGCATTTTGTCCCTTGCAAGAAGACATCGTCAAGCGAAGACACAGCAAGACTCTTTCTTGATAATGTGTATCGATATCATGGTCTACCAGATGATATCGTATCGGATCGAGGAACCCAGTTTGTGTCAAAGTTTTGGAAATCTCTTTTTGAAATATTGAAGGTGGATATCAAGCTTTCTTCGGCATTTAATCACCAAACGGACGGCCAAACAGAACGGGTGAATCAAGTTTTAGAGCAATATTTACATTGCACCATCAACTATCAACAAGATGATTGGGTCGCATATCTACCGCTAGCCGAGTTCGCATATAACAACACCCTTCATGCGTCAACTCAACAAACGCCATTCTTTTCCAATTATGGATACCATCCGAAGCTTGACTTATGGAGTTCGTCAATGATTAACAATCCGGCAGCTGAAGGATTGGTGAAGGAGCTTTCGCAGCTTCAAACTACATTGAAGCTTCAATTGCAAACTGCCCAAGAATCTTATAAGGCGTCCGCGGACAAATTTCAGAATCAGGCACCTAAATTCACGATTGGAGAAAAAGTTTGGCTGCTTCGACGAAATATTAAGACCAAGCGGCCATGTGACAAATTGGACTATCGGAGATTGGGACCATTTGTTATCTAGAAGCAGATCAATCCTGTAGCGTATCGTCTGGAGTTACCAGCTACTATGAAGGTACATCCTGTCTTTCATGTTTCTTTGTTGGAGTCTTATCGAGAATCGTCTTTTCCTGGAAGAGTACAATGTCCACCACCTAGCATAGAAATAGAGAACCACGAAGAATACGAGGTGGAAAAGGTCCTGGATTCACGACAAAGATGGGATAAATTAGAATACTTTGTGCATTGGAGCGGTTACGATATTAATGAATGAACATGGGAGCCAGCCGAAAATCTCACGAATGCGCCGCAAAAGGTACAGGAGTTTCATCGACGATATCCTGAGAAACCCAAGCCGATTCAACGATAGCTTCTTACTGAAGCTTGCTCATCCAGAAAACAGAAAAGAGGAGAGAGCACCACCAAAATCCATAGTTGATGTAGTCATTCTCTCCAAGATAGCATAGAACTTTGTTAGTAGCCCAAGTTTGTTCTTATCATTTTAGCCTTTGAATATGGATAGCCAAGATACTACACTTGTCATGTCATCTCAAGCAACTAGCTCACGAAGACGACTGCGAGATGAAGAACCGCTTGCACCATGACGACGTCGAAGGATTCCGAGCAACAGATCGCTGGTGATTGTATTTGAGGTCGAGCCTGCCTACAATGGTCAGCCAGAAGGAGTGTTTGCAGGACAATTTCACAATGAAGACACGGAGGTTCATGCTTGGTCAGAAGTTGAAGGCGTGGGCCACTACCGGTGGCTTCAAGGACCATTGAATCACTTGCCTCGTGAACAACAATTGGAGTTCATAGCAGAGGTTATGCGACAGATCTTCATTTTCTTGCGTTGGTATTGACTGACGATAACATTGCTTCTCAGAGACCTCGAAGCTAAAGGAGGAGGTGATGTTAGGGACATAGTCCTTAGACCTTTCTAGAGACAAGTTTCTAGAACCTTCTAGAAAGAAGTCTCTAAAAACTTCCAAAAGATTCCTTGAATATTCTCTTAGAATATTCTTTGAAGATTCCCTAAAGATTCCTTTAGAAGGCTCTAGAAGATTCTTAGAATATTCTAGTAGATTCTAGGAAGTTACTTGAGAAGCTTCCTAGCTCTTGGATAGTTGCTCGAGAAGCTTCATAGTTCTTGGGAAGCTTCTTGATGCGCTTCCTTAGAACCATAGGCTAGTAGTATATATAGGAGTCGAGGCTGAAGAGTTCTTCAGTCTCGACAACACATCTCTTGAAGCTCTAGCTCAATTCTCTTGGCGTTGCTCTTGTACTCATCTGATAATCTAGTTCTTATCATTTCTTCTTGAACTTCTTGTTTAGATTTCTTATTTGTATTTTTGGTCCGTGACAGTATTACTCTCCAATGCCAACTTTTCACTTGCTACATCAACCCAAATTCATAAGTTCATACCTCAATGGCTTGGATCTTTTTGTATTTTTGTAGTGATTTCTAATGTTGTATATCGCCTTGAACTTCTGTCATATATTCAAGTCCATACAATCTTTTATATTCTGTAACTCAAGGAATTTTATATTAAGTCAATTTACTTTTTGGATAGACACCAACTACCATCACCACCATTAGTTGTGATTGATGACCAACAAGTATATAAAGTAAAGAATATTTTGGAACATCGCTACCTTTGCTATGGCAATAGATGTTTACAACTTTAATATAAAGTCCTATTAAAAGATTATTTAATCTATGATATAATCTGGAAACCCATACAAAATCTCATCCATTATTAAGAAATAATTTAAAGATACCATTGAGAGCAAAATAAATATGTTCTATATTAGTGGAAGGGAATTAATTATAAGAGGGTATGGATAAGATATTTGTATTGTTGGTGCATAGAAATAGGTAGTCAGAGCCATATTTGAAAAGTTTTTAGAAGTTTTTAGAATTGGAGCTAAGTTGGTCGTCTATATAGGATCTACCACGGAACATTCTAAAAAGGGCTTAAGATAGTTATTTAGGTAGGATCCACTATTAAGAATATTTTAGAAAGTTCCAAGTTAGTTGGATAAAATATAAATAGGACTGCCTATGGCTGTTTGGACATGTAGTCAAGTATGGCTTCAATTTCTTTTTTTTAGTAAAGTTTTGTTTTGCACTTTTTTATTCAATTTTTTTCTTATCTTCTTTTGCTCTGTTCTACCTTTCATGTTCTATTTTCTTTAATTTTTTAAAATTTTCTTTTGATCTATACTATCCTATATTGTGATAAAATTTATATTACTATGGATTGGAAGGATCTTAGATCTTAGAGATAATCCAATCATGTTTCAATATACGTTTGGCATATAAAGACAAACTTAAGTAAAAGAAAGAAACTAAAGCATCTTTTAAAGCCTTGAAGACATCATTTATTTTTACGCGAATCTTGTATCATATTGGCTTTTTTAAGGCATTTTTTTATAAAAATACATGCATTAAACTTTACTATCAATGCAATGCTATTACAAATAGAAATAAATTATAAACTCTATTGAATAGTTTTTTATTTTAGAAAATTTTTAATAGCCAAGATTTACAAAGATTTGATTTTAAGTTCACTTATCAATTTTGAAAACAATAAGATTTATCAAATATCATTTTTAGACATTTTTATCTTGTATTAAAAGGAAAAAAATACATCTTTTGATGAATAAAGAATGATTTTCTTCAAGCTAAAGCATTTTCATCTTTGAAAAATAAAAAAAACATTAACTGATGATTCTGTCATGGACACAGAAATACAAACTCAAGATCTAACGAGAAGTTCAAGAAGAATTGACAAGAACTAGATTAATCAGATGAATACAAGAACAACACCAGAGAGGTGAGCTAGAGCTCCAAGAGATGTGTTGTCGAGAGTGAAGAACTCTTCAGCCTCGATTCCAATATATACTCCTATTTAGGAAGCTTCTCAAGCAACTTCTACCAACTAGAAAGCTTCTAGAAGGTTCCAGAGACTTGCTTCTAGAAGGTTCTAGAAACTTATCTCTAGAAGGTTCTAAGGACTATGTCCCTAACAGATTCAACTTTTTTCAAGAAAGTTTAATTGAATATATTTTCTAATATTTTTGTTTATGAAATTAAAAATAATTCTTTTAATTCTTAGGATACTTCTAAAGTTGAATTCAAAAACAATCTATTCTATTTTGAAGGATAATCATATATTTTAGAAGTCAAAATACAATTACATGTTTTTCAAGCATGTTTTTTTAACAGCGAGATGTATTGGATACAACAAAACTTTGGAACTAATATTCAAAGATTTTTGGTGGCCTCAAATATAGAAGGAAATCAAAGACTTTATACAATCATGTCACATTTATTTAAGATCAAAAATTCTTTGTGATCAATTTTATGGACTTTTTTAGCCATTACCTATTTTTAAACAACCATGGTCTTTTGTTTCTATTGACTTTTTCATAGATCTTTTAGTCTCACGTTCTTTTGACTCTATATTTATGATAGTAGATCGATTCACTAAGATGATACATTTTGTAGCATATACAAAATCTATTACAAGTAAAGAAACAACTAAGCTTTTCTTTGACAACATCTATTGCTATCATGGATTGCAAAGGGATATTATATCAAATAAAGAAATACAATTTATATCAAGTTTTTGAAGAACTCTTTTTAAAATTTTGAAGGTAGATATAAAACTATCTTGGGTTTTTCATCCTCGAATTGATGGCCAAATGATACAAGAAAATCAAGTTTTGAAGCAATATTTGAAGTGTACCATCAACTACTAATAAGATGATTAGATAACTCTTTTATCATTAATAGAATTTACTTATAATAATATAATATATTCTTCTACTCAACAAACATCTTTCTTTGTTAATTATGATTATCATCATGACTTAATACTTTTGACTTTTTAAGAATTAATAATCTTATAGTGGAAGATTTAGAAATTTTTTTGTCAAAGCTATATACAACAATGAAGGTTCAACTAAAAGGAGTTGAAGAATGACAAAAGATCAATGCAAATGTTTATTGTAAAAAATAACCTTAATTTTATGTTGGTGACAAGGTATAATTATTTTGTCATAATATCAAGACTATTCACTTTTGTGACAAGTTGGATTACTATAGACTTATACTATTTCTTATATGTTAGTAGTTTAATCCTATTACTTATCAATTTTACCTACCAAAGTCTATAAAGATACATCTTTTATTCTATGTATCTCTTTTTGAATCATATAAGATAATAAATATCTCAAGAAGAAGACAAATACTACCTTTTCTTATAAAAGTAAAAAATAATCAAGAGTATGAGGTCAAAGAAGTCTTATAATTAAAGCAACACCAATGTTTATTAGCATGGATATATTATTAATAAGCACACATGAGAGCCAGCCAAAAATCTTATAAATATATCAAAAAATGTTGATATTTTTATCAAAGACATCTATCAAAATCAAAATAAAAGATAGCAAATCTTTGCTATAAAAGAATTATAATTCATAAAATTTTACATTTGATATTTTATTCTTATTTATGATTTCTATGTATTTATGGCTCAAAAGAAATAGAGAACCAACAGCCAACAAATTCAATTCAAGAACCATTATATGTTGACTTATTAATGTCAAGAAGGCGAGCTTCCTCAAGAAAAAACTAGGTACTTGATTGCAAGTCGATTGTAAGAAAGCATAATGTTATCTCAAATGAACTGCATCCAATTTCTAAATTAAATCTCAAATCCAAACCTCCTCTCACTAAAATACCTATAATTCACTTGTTACTAACTCAATTCAAAAAAAAAAAAAAAAAAAAAAAAAAAAAAAAACTCATTGATCTTAATTCAAAATATAAATTTTAAAATATCAAAATCAATAAAAAAATTTCAAAGAAAATGAGAGCCAAACTAAGAAAAACGTTGGCTACTTATTGTAGCCATAATCTTCAAAATTTTATTTATAAATTTGTATAGATCACTTTTTTCACAATTTTTTTTTCTTGCATACTAAGGCTTGTTGGAAAGCTAATAATAAGACCTATTTTTTTTCAAGATCTCAATACAAAAAGATAAAAATAAAATAGATGGAATGAAAAAATCCAAACCACACTTAGATCTTGTTGCTTCAAAGTTCTAACAACCTCCTTCCTACAAATTCACATAGATCTCTCTTGTTATAGCTTTCTATCTTGTATGCTAAGACTTGTTAAAAAACTAACAAAAAAATCTAGCTTCTTTAAAAATTTCAAAACAAAAAGTTGAAAATACAATAAATGGTATAGAAAACTCCAAATCAATCTTAAATCTCGTCACCTAAAAATTTCAGCGACCCTTATTCCACAAATTTGCATAGATCTCTCTTGCCACAGCTTCATTTTTTGCATGCTAAAGCTTATTGAAAAACTAGCAATGAGATCTAGCTTTTTCAAAATTTCAATACAAAGGATGAAAATATAATAGATGGGATAGAAAAATCTAAACTTATCTTAAATCTTGCTACTCAAAAATTCCAACAACTCTCCTCCTATATCACACTAGCCTAAAAAAATCCTATTGATGCCAAAAATCACTACCTTAATCTTTCTCCATACTTGCCTTCAACTCCTATAGAGTTGGATATGTATCCTAAAAGACTATACCCTCAAAGCTTAAAAAATCTATCCAAGATAATAATCTCCTATTCTAAATTCCATTCAAATTTATAAATATATTAGCATTATATTCCTCTCTTTCTAAAAGTAAAATTAATTACCCTCCAAATTAATTACCCTCCAAATGTATTTAAATTAATTGCATCATGATATTAGATGAAATATTATAATTATCACAACCTTCAAGTTGATGTAATCAAAATAAAAACCTTCAAGAATGACATTTATTTTTTGAATAGATGGCAAATTACAATACATGTGGTACCACGACCTTAGAAGAAACTCTCAATAATTGGTGATTTTATTTGTGGTAAGAATGACTTTTGATGGTGTTACAATTGTTTTATTTGAAGGAAGTTATGAATCCCTCAACAGTGATTAAATAACAAGGTGGTCTTCCTATCCTAAAATAAGACATTATTGATGGCTAAGAAGACCTATCAACTATCTTCAAAGAAAACAAAGATTAGATATTGTTTTTTTGAGTGCCACAAGGATGTATTGATTTTTTAGTTCCTTGAGATTCATGTCCTTGATAGAAGTTCATTGCAATAATCTAAAACTTTGATGCACAATTCTTATCTTAAATAAAAGACTTGTACCAATACCATATTTAAAATCACACCAATTTTTTAATATTGTCAATTGAATTAACATTAAACAATCATGTTAGCCTTGAAATAGACTAATGTTAATTCATGAAATAGTACAGAATTAGATTTAGATATTCAATAAATAAAATAATATAAAAAAATAAAGAAATTAAAATACTTATTAAAATATAAAGAGCCAAATAGGATTAATTACATGGAATTGGTGGAAAAATGATATTCTTTTTGAATAGTAAGGTAATGTTAATGTAATATGTTAGAAATTCAATATTAATAAGTAATGAAGATAAAATTAGAAAATGATCATATATCAAGATGAAAAGTGTTTTTTAACTCACAAACATGTCTTTAAAAAAATGCTTCTTTGGAGTCAAGCTTTTCATAACAATGGCATGGATTCAACTAGCTTTTGCACCTCTACACCTTCTTTGTGGCTAATGGCACAAATTTTATATCTCCCTATATATATATATATATATATATATATATTTATATATATATTTATTTATTTAATTGTATGTACTATTTGTTGTTATTCATTTTACAAAACAATCATGCTATACATATTTGATGTCAACTAAAAATTTAATTCTATAATCAAAGAATTTGTATTTTGTGTACTTTAAAATTTTAATTATTAAATAATATTATATATATATTTACCCAAAAAAGTTGATTATTCTTGTGGGTATTAAAACAACTATCATATACTCTGTATTCAAAGTTTTATTAGCTTCTTTCAAACACCAAGATATGAAAAACTATTAAGGTGACAACAATTAAGGTAAAACATGTGACGTTAAGCTAGTGCACAAAGTAAAAATTCAAGCTACCTCAACTCTTGGTTGATAAGAAATGATTCTATCAAAGAACCACTTGAATCTAGGATGTATAACAATCAAAAGTATGTTGAATTCATGTGAGTAAATCAAATCAAATAATTTTTTTCTCCAAACTAAAATCAATCATGCATATATATATATATATAATTTATAATATTTTTTTCAAAAAAATCACATTTTTTTATTTAAAATATTCAAATGAAAAATTTAGAATATTATTGTTATTTAGTGATATTTAATTAATTTAAAGTTTAATTATTTTAGATATATTTTAAATTAAAGTTAATTCCAAACTCAAATCAAGTTTTCAACAATAATAGTCAATGCTAAGTATAACAATTCAACATCATGTATTTTCTAGTATAATACAAATATTTCTTATCTTATGAATTTCTTTCTTTTAAAACTAAATTGTAATCGGTTAAAATTTGTCATCATGGTTGAAGGGTAGAAGAAGTAGCAGTAAAGCTTGACAGGCTGTCATATTTTAAAAGTGGGGTTCAACAATTTTTTTTTTTTTTTTTTTTTTTTTATTAATTTGTATATGTAAAAGAATTACATGTAAAAAATATTTAAAAATACATAATTTACATATTATGTAAATCTTTGCAGAAACGTTTTTAGAGTTTCATTGATGTATTAAAATTTTAAATAATTTCATTTCAATTAGTTATTTATTTTTTGTGTTTTATGTTCTCTATATAATATTATTTATTTGTTATGTTTTATCTTCCACCTTATCCGGTTATCAATTACAACATGTAATATGTAATCTTTTTCTCAAAGTACCATACAACATGTATTTTATACTCTTTTTCTCAAAGTACCATACAACATGTATTTTATACTCTTTTTCTCAAATTAACATGCAACATGTAATTTGTTTCTAATGTAGTATCATTTTTATTTTTATGTTAAAAAAATTGATTCTTTTTTATTATCATTTATTTATTCAATGATTCACAATCTGCTACAAAACTGGCTTTAAAAACTTCAAGCATGAAATTATAGATGCAAATAATTTCATAGAAAAATAATTTCTATATGCTCATTAATGTGGTTTATTGCAACTCACTGCTCACTATTGTAGAATCCGCATTTTGTATGATTGATATATACTCTTTTTCTCACAAAAAACTAATATATATATATATATATATATATATATAAATATACATGTATATATTTTTTAAAAATGGTACTTTTCTCTAAGTTCCTAATTAATATTTCATAACCTGTAAGTGTGCTAACAGGTTGAAAAATCATAAGATTAAACCATTTCTATCTTAACTAAAATTGTAACATGCACTTGCAACTGGGACTCTATGATAACTTTTTGTACAAATAAGTTGTAATTGTTAAACAATTACTACCACAACTAAAACATTTAATGATAGATTCTATGAATGCTTTTTCAAATTGTGTATTCATGGATTGTATGGACTTTAAAAAATGTACTAGTCTATGAAGAGAAGTATAGAGGGATAAGAAGACCCACCAACTTATATTGTCTGGTTTAAAGAAATATGGTATAATTTAATGAGAAACCATGAAGAAAAAGCAAGAAAAAACTTCAATCAGCATAGCACTGCTTCAATTAGAAAGTAGAATAGATCCTGGATTACTAAAACTACCTCAAAACATATAAACAATATAATAATTAAATGGAATACCAAAAATTTCCATACAGGTTCAGGTACCCATTATTTGAATGGAAATTGAAGTGATTCAAAAAAGATGGGTGTAAAGGACACATTAATAAATAGGATGTTTCTAAACCCCCTCCAGTATTTGGAATATTAGGGCTAGGCAAGGATGATCATTGTTGTGCTCAAGCTCTTTAAATTAATACAATGGGTTCACCTCAAGTGTCAAAGAAAACAGAACAAACACACACAATATTACTCGTCCTTGTGAATAGAAATATGGTGATCACATCAAATTTAATTTCATCTCACACCAACCCTGCAATTCCCGGCATCGCCATGCCCAGCTAGATTACAACTTGATACTGTGAATTGCAAAACAGAAAAAGACAATAATAAATAAACAAATGCTTTCTGGAAAGGAGCAGTGGCACAACGGCACCTGCTCCAGCAATAGAATCTAGTGATGAAACTCAGAAGCACATCAACACACGAAAAAAAGTCATACAGCAGACTAGTTCGGACAAATACAACCACGTTCTGAGAGGAAATGAACACGACATGCGAGAGAGAGGAGTTTGATCTCAGACCCAAGCCAAGTCAGTTAGTTGTTGCGAAGGTGGATGGCCCCACCGATGGATGCGCTGAGCCGCGGACTTGAAGGGGGAAGGGGGAAATATATGTGTATGAAAATAATATCTCCGAAATGCACCAGCATATCTCTCCCAATGTGTGATCGACCTATCGCCGCTCCCACCAAAACGGCAAAACCAGACACTCACAAACCGACAAATTAACACCACGACCAATTACACGCGGAATGGGCTGCGACGACGGCCCTACTGTGTGTTTGTGTGCGTGTGTGCCCAGGCACCCACGCTCCCCGTTGCTCAACTTGGCCGTGGCGCGAAGTTTGTGTGTTTGTGTAGCCTTGAGTGATGGGGGTGGTGTTGCGGGATGCGTTGAGTTGAGTTGATTTGATTGGGGCGGGGCAGGGCGGTGAGGGTTTAAGGTTGTGGAGGACGATGTAGAAGGGGGTGAGGGAGAGGGAGAGGATGAGGGAGGATTGGTGACACTGTCAACCAATCAAGCAATCGGTGGCTCGTCAAGATGGTGGTACTGGAGTGTGGTGCCCTGCTTGGAGTTCGCCTCCTCTGCCAGGGCGGGGCAGCGGTGCCGCGCCTCGGCGCTGGGGGAGTTTCCAGGGATGAGTTTGCGCAGCTGGGTGGTGTTCGGATGGCGCCGGGGAAGTGCTGGAGCAATAGCGGCAAGAGGAGTGGGGTGTGCGTGGTGGGGAGCGGGAGGAGTCGGGGACGAGAGAACGAGATAGCGAAGCGGGGGGCGAGCTTTTGTGTTCGGGTTGCGGCTTCGGCTTACCCGCCCATTGCTCAAACTGAGAAGACCTTTCGGTTGCCCATCGATTACTACCAGGTCAGCGATTGGACCACCTTTGTTCTATTATTCATTTTCGGGAAATGTGGGTAGGAGGTCTATGATTCCGGGGCTTTAATTCGCTCTTTACACTGCCGAAGTCAGTGCATTTAAGTTTTTCGGGATTATCGGACATCCTTTGATGTTCTTGAAACCTACACTCTGATGTTCTGATTTTAATGATGTTAGTAGATTACCGGAGCAAGCAAGATTAGGGAATTGGGGAATCTTTTTTGAGCATCATGGTCATTTCAGAGTAAGGAGATGTGCAGTAGTGTTTTTTCAATATCATGACTCTTTTTTGGTCGAGGAAGCTTTTCTTCACTATGGTTTGTGATAGCATTGCAACTTCTTCGTTGCGCATGGATAGTGGAACGTTGTGAATCTTTCTTAGATAGACAATTGATATAGCCCATGCCGGCGCATCCTGATTGCTGTTTATAGAACGAGACGGACAACTCAACTTCAGAGTCATCACCTTGCCATTATCAGTCATTCTCAGTTCGTGCAGTTTTGTTTCATGTGATCGTCTTATATACGTTGTACCACATTGATCTAATGTGCAAATCGCTGCGATTGGTTGGAAAACAAATTTCTCAAGAAGAGGAATGGTAGTTCGAAATTTCAAGTGTCGGAGAGCAATGTTCCGAAATGTTATGAGGAATTGTTCGGAGCAATGTGGCTTGTCATCCCACCTGGCCCCGATCTGATGTTCTCCAGGTGTAGTAGTATGCCAAGGAGTGCGTGCGTGTTCATCCCCTGCTGTGGATCGGTAGCGATCTGCGATTTATCCCTTTGAAGCTCCTGGTTCTGAACACGTGATTGGAGAACAACTGAAACTGACATGTCACCCTAATACTAATGCGGCAAATTTTCGTTCATTCTGGGATCTTTTCAGTTTACAAACGAGAGCGCTAATAATGGTTGCATGTGAAGCTAAAATTCCGTTGGCTTCGAAGTTCATTCTCTAGCATCATCTTTTAACAAGGTTATGGTGACAGATATTGGGAGCTGAACCACAGTATCTGGCAGATGCTGTAATGCGTGCATTTGAGTCACGCGTGAACAACCCTCCCCGAGAGGGATTCAGTCAGCAAGCGCTGCTTGCACGGCTTGAGATCTTGAGAGGAGCACGTGACTCCCTCGTGGATCCTGAAATCCGGGCAGAGTATAACCAAGGCCTTGCCGAAGATGAAGCGGACACTCTAATTCTTGACGTACCATGGACCAAGGTGGGTGTCCGCCTTTATACGTCCTCTCAAATTACGTGGCTCACATGAACTATGCAAGCTGCTATGAATTTCCGGCCATGAGGTGGTATGTAGCTTTTGTTGGTGTATGTGTGTTACTGTGGTATTATTTGCGATGTGATAATGGAGAGTTCATTTCACAGGTCGGAGGAGCACTTTGTTTGCTCCACGAGGTTCGCGAAGTGGAGGTCGTACTGCAGGCAGGACAGGCTCTATTGGCACAGCAAGAGGACCTCCCAACAACGTTGCACCGTGATGTGGTGTTCGCTATGGCACTTTCTTATATGGAATTATCACGGGAAGCAATGGCTGAAGTACCCCCAGCTGTCGTAAAGAGTTGCTCGCTGCTAGAGTCTGCTTTGAAGGTGTTAAGGGTAGGTGTACGCAGTATTTAATTTTTTAGGTCTACCGAACATTTTGCTTAGATTTATCCCACTCGATTAAATTTTCAAGATGATCATTATATCTGCGCAAACCTACTGCATTTATCATGTGTATCCTCTACTTCACACTCTGCACCCATGTTGCTGTAATTTAAGATATGGGACTCTTGTGTTCATGCAGGAGGTGAGTGGAAGAGTTTTGGTCCCAGACTTGCAAGAGCAAATCGAAGCTACACTGGATGAGTTGGCCCCTCGCTGCATTCTGGAACTGCTTGCCCTTCCTCTTGACAAGGAACACGAGCCTCAGCGAGAGCAGGGGTTTCAGGGATTACGAACACTATTATGGGCCGTTGATGGAGATGGTGGCAGCTCTCCTCTGGCCGGGTCGACTCGTGAGCAGTTGATGAAGGAGGCATTTTCTTTCATGACTGCTGCAGAACAGGTGTCTGATCTTGATGGCTTCAACCAAGTCTTTGTATAATTAAAGATGTAAAGTTGGTCTAGAACAAACTCGTGCATTCATGATGCTCTGACTGCAAGAGCGATGGTTTCAAGCATATTATTGGGTAAAGTGAAATATTTCGTAAATTGAGGCAAAGCTCCTATTTTGTGATCAATTTTTTCAGACGCTTCCACAGCACACTAAGTTGTACTCTTTTTACCTCATTATCAGAAACGTTGTGCTTGGTTTTGTCTGCACTGTTTTTTCTCAGAGAACCTCTAACCTCGGACTGACTGGCGTTTCAGGTGGTCTTTTTCTCAACCACGCCTAGCAATGTCCCTGCTGATAGCTCTGAAGTATACGTGGCGGCACTAGCGCATGTGGCTGAGGGCTTCGCTTCCAAGGAACCACGTTTGATTCAGAAGGCAGATGCGTTGTTCCGCCAGCTCCAACAGAATAATGGATCTCTTACTAATAGTGAACCCTCAGATTCCCAGTTTGAGTTCGCCTTCGAGAGAGGAATTTGCGCTTTACTATTAGGGGAGGTTGCCGATTGTCGGACATGGTTGGGTTTAGAAGATGAAAACTCCCCTTTCCGGGACCCATCCATTGTGAATTATGTATACGCATTCTCAGAGGAAGGTGAAGATGCAGATTCATTGCCTGGATTGTGTAAATTATTAGAAGGATGGTTGATGGAGATGGTGTTCCCTAGGTTCAGAGATACGGAGTCCCTCCATGTCAAACTCAACGATTATTTTGATGATCCGAGTGTGCTCAGCTATCTGGAAGGATTAGAGAAGGGCACTGGGTCGCACATGGCTGCTGCTGCTGCTATAGTGAAAATTGGAGCTGGAGCTGGTGCCGCTTTGAAGGCTACTCTCAAGAAAGTGTTTCCAATATGCGGAAATAATGAGAGCTTCATTACGAGTGCTTTCCTTGAATATCCAGTTGAGCTTCCGACGCGAGACTTCCAGCAGTTTGTTGCCCACAGGGGTACTGATGGCGATCCAAGTTTTAATGGATACGCTGTAGATTTTGAGGGTGAGAATTGGGAAGGCAGTGAGAACGAGCTGGAAGACGGTATTCCTAGCAAAGCCAAGAATTCAGTCGATGACGGCTCTGTTCGAAGAAGCTTTGGACCTATTCAAATCGCCTGCAGTGGTCTAGTGTTTGGAGCTTTGGTAATGGCGGGTTTGCGTTTCCTACCGCTACATTCCCGAGTTGCTCGTTTGCTCGAATCTTTCGCATCAGTGGGGCATTCTGCTCAAGTGCCCAAACCCAGCACTCCTGTCATTTCCACGACAGGTATTCACTCATATCCTAACATCCCTCATTCTGGGTAATTTGTCATTAAAATAAATTTTGATGTCACGTTAACATGCCACTGGTTCATATTTTTCCTAGAACTATTTTGCGCAACTAGCTTGAGTGCTATTTAAACTTAAAATGTCCGGTGTAGCGCCCCTTGAACTGGTATGTAGGTATATGGAGTCTCCTTGTAAATTTTAGTACTACTTCAAAGAAAACTATCCTTAAAGTATGTACGTTAACTCTGAAGGTCGTAATCCCTTTCCTTTTGCAATTTCTTGAAAGGTGAGACGATTTTGAAGGTTAGCTGAACAGTGTAATGGGGGTGCTCACCGTAAAGGGGTTAGGAAAAAGGAAGCTGTAGAAGTGGAGGTTCCCAAAATGGATGCTAGGTTGGCGGAACGCATGGTTCGTAAATGGCAGGCAGCTAAAGCCCGTGCACTTGGTCCTACCCATGATATGGCTGCTTTGCCTGAGGTACACCTCTTATACTAGTTGAGTCAAATATTCATAGTTCAGAAATCTGCACACAATCTCCAGCCTGGTGATTCAACCTGAATGCAAATATAACCCTAGTGTGGTCGTGCAGGTGCTAGAGGGCGAGATGCTTAACAGTTGGACTGACCGAGCAAGTGATGTAATGAGGAATGGTTGGTCCTGGGAGTATGCGCTTCTTAATCTTACTATTGACATTCTCACCGTCAGTGATGATGGGAGGCGAGCAACTGCAGAGGCCACTCTGCAGGAGGCAGCGCACTTGGTGGATATAAATAATCCTGAGCACAATGATTCGTATAGGGACACATATACCGCACGATACGACCTACGGCATGGATTAAATGGTTGGCGAATCTATGGAGGAGCTGTTTTGCGCACATGATTGTAAAACCATCATTGTAGTGGGTTGAGGCAGAAAACCTTGTGTACGCTAATCGGAATAGAGATTTTGGCACTGATGCAACGTCTTTTGCAGTTGAAATTGTGCGCACATTCTTTGGCTGGAAACTCTACAAGAATTCCATTCTCCACTGTACTTGGAATGTTAGTAAACAGCTGAAACATTACGGAATTTGAACACTTCAAACATCGACAACTCTTGAATACATGTGAAAAGTAAATAAAGACAAGTAGCTGATATAGTAAGACAAAGAGAGCGGTTGATTATTTGATGTTTTTATTTATTTTGTCATTATGCTTGCTTAGTGAAATATCTGCGATTAATTAAAACTTGGCGATGAAGGTTTTGGGGAGCAACTTTTAAGTAAGATTCAACCCACAACAAAAGATTCTATTAGTTATTTTTTTGTGTCTCTTTTGTTAATCTTTTATTTTAATTGCAATTCTTGTAAGTAATAATCTTGAGAAGGAATTTTGTGTAATTTGTTGTAGACATGGTCTTGTGCAAGGGAATTGTGATGCATAGGAGCTGTTAATTCTTAGGTGGGTTTGATCCATAAAGATGTTTTTCGAAGAGAAGAGCCTTTAATTTTGAAACATTGGCCACTCGTTGATTTTTATGCGAGTTCATTTTTTTGTAGGCATTTTTAACATGGCAAAACAAAGATTTTTGGTTGTAGTAACAACCTTGCCTTTGTGATGGCATCTGCACCAATTACAAATCACATCATGGCTTAGTACTTTGTACTTGCAAGAGAATGCATTGCATCAATCAATATTATGGATGCAATTGGTATCTTCTTAAAGATATAACCCAATTTTCATCAAGGGATTTGCTCTAATAGTTGTAGCTCAAAAGTAAGGATTAAATTCAACAGTGGTGGAAAATATGAAAATTGATTGAAGCAACCAAAGTGTGGTGAAATAGAAAGAATACAACTATAAGATGCATTGTATACTTATTCCTTGTGATTAGAAGATTGAAGAGCAATGACCTTTTATATATAAATACTACAAATTCATTTCATAATCACACAGATACAATAGCTGTAAACATTAGAGGTCATTTGAGGGTTAGGATTTTATAAGAAGAGTAATTTATTTTGAGATAGATTATGTTGATATTGCAATTCCACCAAAAAAGATCCTCTTTTTATTAACTCAACAAAAGCAAGTGCATCGGATACGGATAACATTATAGCCAAATCATGTTGTAAGAAACTTGTAAGATAAAAACCAATTGAGGTACTTTAGGATATGTTAGGATGCAATTATTATTATGAATCAGATTATCTAGCTTATACTTCTTATTTATTTTGGATTTTTTTGGATACTCTTAAATTAGATCAATTACACTTAATAATGCTCCTTTTGTTGTTTATATGCAAAACCAATTGATTTGGTATGCCAATGCTCTATGCTATTGGTGCAACAAGCAAATACAAAAGCTTTATAGCATTTGTTGTTTTTATGCTAGCTGAAACAAAGGACAATTATCAACATGCATTAAAAAGTATCAAAAAATATATTTGGACAATTGCAACTTGATTTTTTAATTTTTTTATTATTGATTAAGAGATTTTCTCTAATAAATGCTATAACAACTAAGTATCCTATTTTTCAAGCATTAGTGTGCATTTGTCATATTAATAAGAATATTATAACAAAATACGAGTTGTTTAAAACAAACTAGGAATATAAAGACTTCTTTAAAATATTGAAATTTTTTCATTCTATTGCAATTGAAGAAAATTTTATTGAAAGATAGACATCAATGAAATTGAATGTTACCTTCTCAAAAAATGTTATTGAATACTTAAAAACAACTTGTATTTTTTTTAAACAAAATTTTGTTGTAACCTAGATAAATTAATTTAAATACATGGGCCACATTATGATCTTTGGTAGAGAAGGAGCCTATAATCACCTCAAAAGATACTTACAAATTTCTACTACAAATGTGTTGATAGTATCTAGAAAAATCCTAAAGATCCATAAGATTGAATATTTAGAAATTACTACAAAATTTTTAGAAGAACAACTCAAAATTGACATGAAGTTATAAATTCTCTTTTATGCAACCATTTGTAAAGTATTTTATGCTATACATTGAATAAAATATCAAAAATAATATAACCAAAAAAAGTATTCACTAATGGATAAATCAATTCAAGAAGTACTATCTTCAAGCATATTTCAAAGTATGTTTGAGCTTTCTTGTTGCCATATTATTAAGTAATGTATTGAATTTGAAAACAAATTGACAATGAACCATTATTACAAGAATTAGAAACTCCAAAATCACATAAAATATTTGATTTGCCTACTAAAGTAAAAGCATAAGAAATATTAATCAACCTTGCAATAAAGTTGAAAACTTTTGTTTAAACTTAGACATCTCATTTACAATTTGTCGTATAAGTTTGATTCTAAAATATTTTTAAAATAAAATTAATAAAGATTCTTTATTTATTTAAATTTTTTTAATGATTTTATTTGCAACAACCATGTAAAGTTTCAAAGTTGTTGAACAATGCAACTAAGAGAAATTGGCACTCAGAAATTGGCATTAAGGTTGGAGAAGGAGTTTAGTCAACATCTAAACAAATTTTAGGATTTATCTTTTATTTGATAAGTTTGATCTTTTTAAAAAAATTTGTGCTTATTTTTAATTTAATAATTAAAATATCTATAAATTTTGAATCAAAATCTACAATTAGATTATCAATTGTTGAGGTTTTAATCTACAATAGGATTGATTAAGAAATTATTTAAGCTTTAAGATTTAAGGTTTGATTAGAATTTTATCAAGATTTAGTTTAAGATTTAGAATTTTATTAAAATTTTATTAGGATTTCTTTAGAATTTATTTAAATTTTATTTAAATTTTATATTTTTATTATATTTTAGAATTTCTATTTTAATATTATTTAAATATTTTATTATTATTTTTTTAAGATTTCAACTTAATTTGATTAAAATTTGATTAAAATTATTAAATTTTAGTTAAAATTTATTTATGATTCTATTAGATTTGTTAGGACCTTGTTGCAATTTTCATTTTACCTTCTACAATAAAATATTCAATGCATTTTCAAGTAAATTTCACGTTGTCAGGGTAGAGAGAATTTTCCTCAAGAAAACGCTGGGCTTCTAGCTATCACTAATCATTCAATCAAGCTTCAAAATAAAGAAAGCCCTAATTATATATATAAATTTTCCCATTTGAGCAATTACACCAAATACACAAGCCTCAAGTAACCAACAACACCCAAAATATGATAAATCCTTTAAAACCTTGTATATCCTTATATGGAAAATTTTCCGAACTTCAACAGTTCATATCTCTTAATCCGACCGTCCAAAAAAAATCAAATTTTACATGAGGTACTGATGTATTCTTATTAACTTCTACAACAAATTTCAATGGCAAATTCATTGCGGATCTTGAGATATCTTGAAAATCCTAACAATCGCTTCAAACCCTTGTCTTTATACTCCTGCGTTCAATTTTCTTTATATCTCACAAAATATAAGCTCAAATTCCACGAAATTTGTATTTATAGCTTCTTAATACAAAATGTTACATTCTCCAAAAAGTTTGAGCCAAAAATTCATCCAAAAACTCAAGTTATGGCTCCAACCATTACTATAAATAAAATCGCTCATTTACTGTGTTTGATTTGGAAGTACCGCCTTCAACTCCTATAACTCCTTCACATGAACTCCAAAAGCAATAATTTTTTCATGAAAGATGTAGGCCTTAAAATCGCCGTTCCATTTGCACCTTTTGATCTTCAAAAGCTGCTGTACAACTCCTCGTATCCTCAAAAGAGTAACAATATGACTTAAATTAACACCTTAACTTCAAACGGCTATAACTTCTTTATCTTAACTCCAAATCCTCTAATTTTTACATATAAATTGTATCCCAAATCCTAAAATTTACAATCCTTACTTCTAATTTCCAAAATCCCTCTTTGAAGTCGCCAAAACTTTTGTTAACGTCACGGGCCGCCTCCTCAAAGCCCATTGGGCATGGTATTCGACAAATAGGGATGAAGTTTCCCATTCCTTGCCTTCATCCGACCATGCCTTACTTTCATCCCTCCCAATTAGCCTCTTACTAGTTTAGATTTTCATCCTTAGGCTTCTACCTTCTCCCAAGGCTTCATACTAAACATTTAGGTCCTATATATTTTTTTTTAATGTCAAAATCAAAACAAGTAAAGAAATAAAGTAAAGTTTCTTATATCAACTCTTTTTAATTTAATCTACTAGCCATTCCAACACACATCTAGATTTATTAACATATAATATGTTTTAACTAATTTTTATATACTATAAGCATTTACAATACGACAACATAATATATCAACATGTTGACATAAAATACTTGACGTTCTTGTAATTAATTGTCAAAGACATGAACTGGAAGATGATGCATAAAGCAATAAAATCCGTGTCAAAGAAAAAGTGACAAAATAAAAATAAGAAAATATGTATATTAAAAAAAATTAGAATGGCTTATTACCAAAAGACAAAAAAACTTGAAACTCTTGAATCTAGACCAGAAGCAAGAAAGGAGTTGACAAGAGTAAAGAAGGCCTCACTCTTGTCTCTATATATACTATCTAACTAGGGACTACGTGGCGATATTCTATAGGACCTCTAATATGTGTTGACTTTGTAGGACACATGCCTTGACTTACAAGGTAAGTTTTTCTATATGTACGTTACATATTAGCATATTCTTTAAGCTACTAATATGTGTGGTACATGGTTAACTTGTTGACTAAGTTTTTAATCTAAAAGTCAACAATGGACACCTATAAAATCGAAGCAGTGCCTATAAAGCTTCTAAGAAGCTTCTGTAGAAGATATTATAGAATTAACTTACTTTTACCTACTTCTATCTATTTCTACTTATTTGTAAAAGTAATTATTGGCTTATATGTGTATGTCTATGACATTACCTCTCCTTCTAGGAATGAGTTCCACAAGGAGTGGTCATCATATGTTGAGGAAATCTTTGATGCAATGAATTATATTTGCCACATACTCAGATCTTTGTTTTCTTTAAAGATGATTGATAGGGCCTCTCAACCATTGATAGTATTTCATATTAGGGTGGAAAAACTACGGTGTTATTTGGTTATTGGTGAGGCCTTCATAACTTCTTTCAAATAAAACATTTGAAATACTATCAAGAATTGTTCCTACCTCTAATAAAATTATCAAATATTGGAAGTGTCTTCTAAAGTCGTGATACAAATGCATTGTATCTTTCCATCTATTTGAGAAAAAATATGTCGTTCTTGAAGAACTTCATCTCGATTGTATCGTCTTGAAGGTTGTGACAATTACAATGTCTCATTTAGCAAGTTAGCAAACAAAGGCTCTTCAGTCAAATCCATTGGTTATTGATTCTCTATCTCTATAGCATCACAAATATAAAGAAGCTATAAGCAAGGATTGAAAGTAGAATATTATCTTACATAGATCTTATAGAGAAGGTCTTCATCTTGATTTTGATTGATGTCGTCGATAAAAAGCCTCCACCTTTTTTGTTGCATTTATAAGATTCTTTAATGGCTCCTATGTATGTTCACTAATATTGTATCCACGCCAATGAACAAGATATTTTAACTTATTTTGGTGCCACCTTGATCCACTTCAAATTCTTCATTATTATCCACTTCTATAGGAAGAGGTGGTACTTATCTTCTTCTTGGTATGTCCACTATCTTGTATAGTTTAAGAAGAGACACATGGAATACTAGATGGATTTTCATTGACTTCGATAGATATAAATGATATGCAACTGGATTGATTTGTACAAAAATAAGAAATGGTCCAAGTTTATGATAGTCCAACTTGTCTCAAGGATGAGTAGTCTTAAAATTGTAACAAAGTAACCATACTTTGTCACCTACATGGAATGGTGGCTGTTCCTTTCGATAGACATCCGCATTGATTTTTTGTTATTCTTGAGTTTTTTTTTAATTACATCTTTATTATTGCATGTAGCTCTAATATCCTTGGATAATCCATGATAGCAATAGACATTGTCAAGAAAGAGTTTAGCTATTTCTTTACCTGTGATAGATTTTGTATATGATATAAAATATGCCATCTTAATAAAATAATCTATTATTATGAATATAGATTCATAAGAACCTGAGATTAGACAATCTGTGATGAAATCCATAGAAACAGAAGACCATTGTCATAATACGTGAAGTCTTGCTTGAGAATGCTCCGGGCACCTAGTTGTGGAAGGAAGAATGGAAATTAAAATAACAAAATCCTAATTCTAATAAAATTCTAACAATACTTTAATTAGACCATAATAATGGTAAGCAAGTTTAATCAAATTTAAGAAAAAAAAAAACTCAAAAAAAATTCAAAAAAACAATAAGAATTCTGAAAGAAATATTAGAAGGATCACAAATATCACTCAAATACATTTCAATTCAATCTTAATTTAATTCTATTTAAAATCCTATTGAACTTCATTCAAACTTTAGGCCAAAAATAATTGAATCTAAAATCCTAATAAAATCCTAAACTCTAAATCAAATCTTAAACAAATCCCAATCAAATCCTAAACCAAATCCTAATCAAATCTTAAACTAAATCCTAAATTCTAAATCAAATCCTAACCAAAACCTAATCCAAATCCTAAATCCTATACAAATCCTACCTAAATCCTAAACTCTTAATCAAATTCTAACTAAATCCTAAACCCTAAATAAAATCCTAATAAAATCCTAAACCAAACCTTAATCCAAATCCTAAATCCTAAACCCTAAAACAAATCCTAATAAAATCCTAAATCCTAAATCAAACCCTAATCCAAACCCTAAATCCTAAACCAAACCCAAACCAAATCCAAACCAAAGCCTAAACCAAATTCTAGTAATTTCTACAATAGATTTAAACCTCAATAACAAATGAATAAACCGTTGATCTTAACTCAAATTTTGTACACTTTTAAAAAAATAAATTAAAAACAAGCACAAAAAAATTGAAAAGGATTGGTATTACCAAATTCACGATAACCTCAAAAATGTGCTCAGGTCTTGGCCGGCCTCCTTCTCTAATCTTGATGCCAATCTTCCAGAGCCAATATCTCAGCTTTGCATTGTTTGATTGATTTTAAAATTCTTATACAAATAGAAAAACAAGTCTAATATCCTTTCACATATGTTTTACTCTAATTCAATAAATAGATTGCAAGAAATCTTAAAAATCCCCACTAGACCTAAAATTCTACTTTCTGAGACCTTGATCCACTTGAACCTCAATATTCCTCAATTCAACCATTAGATCGAGCTGAAATTCATGACACATATTAAACACAAGTATAACCATAAATCCACAAAATTTCATCTATAGATCTATTACAAAACTCTTGAAATCATCCAAAACATAAATCCTATTTTATTTCATAAAATCTAAGTCATCCAAAATAAACCTTGACTTTGCAAAGCATTACTACTAAAAGTTTTACTACCTTCCTATCTTTTATCCATATTTTTCTACCTTTTCTTTTAATTTGGCTCTTCTATAATAAGATCCATATTATCATCTTTTACCATATAGTCGTGTTACAACACGACACCGTGGTTGTTTTAGAATGGATAATGGTTGAAGAAGTCCATAAGATCAATGATGTGGAGTTTTTGATCTTGAACAAATGTCACATGATTGAACAAAGTCTTTCATACCCTTCCATATTTGTGGCTACCAAAAATCTTTAGATATGAGCTCCAAAGTCTTATTGTATCCAAAATGTCCCGCTGCTAGAAAGTCATGATGTGCTTTAAGAACACGTAATCATGCTTCTCCTTTTTGAATATATAATTGACCTTCAAAATAGAGTAGGTTATTTTTGAACTCAAACTTAGAAGTATCTTGGGACTTAGAAGAAGGATTCTTGATATTATAAAGAAGAGGATCAAAAGACATACTTGATTGGATTTATTTTACAAAGATTGAATCAATAGTTAATATTGATTTCATTACTCGAAGATGAAAATACTCTAGTTTCAAGAAAATCATTCTTTATTGATTAAAAGATGCATCTTCTTCTTTTGGTGTAAGATAAGAACGTCTAAAAAGCATGTTTAATAAACCTTCTTATTTTTCGGGTCAATATGTGATCTTGAAATCAAAACTTGACAAAGACATGCTCCAACAAGTTTAGCAACGATTTCAAAACCCATGTTGATATGAAATACTCGAGATTCTTGTAATCCATATACACAATGTTTAGATTAGAAGCACCTTGTAGATGATGATGTCATTCTTGAAATGAATCCATAATTACAAGCTCTTTTTCATGGATTTCATAATTAATTTTGGTTGCTGAAAATTTTTTGGAATGAAAAGTTACCAGGTGAAGTTTATAATCTGATCCTATTTGTGATAATACGACACCCAAAGCAAAGTCTGATGCATCTGTTTCTATAAAGAATGTTTTAAAAAACTCGACATAATATAAGATTAGTACAAAAATAAAAGCTAGATTCAAAGCTTCAAAAAATGCCTCAGCTTCTTTATTCCACTCAAATTTGTCTTTGTAAGTCAAACGTGTAAGTGGGGCTACAACTCAAGAGAAGTCTTTAATGAAGATTTGATAATAGTTGGCAGTGTCCAAAAAGCATTGGACATCTCTTACTATTATCATATTATAATACGACTATATGGTGAAAGATGATAATATGGATCTTGTTATAGAAGAGCCAAGTTAAAAGATAAAATAGAAAAATATGGATAAAAGATAGGAAGGTAGTAAATTTTTTAATAAAGATGCTACTTTTTTAAAAAAGTGACTTCTACTTACTTTATAGGATCATAAATAAGGCAAAATAAAGTAGATTAGAAAAAAAATGATATAAGCATCTTTAAGAGGACGTTAAGAGTAAATTCTAGCAAAAATTATCTAGAAAAACTAGATATTGATACCCAGAAAGGGCTACTTATGAACTAAGATCAAAATCAGATCCTAAGATACAAAACTGAGCTCCAATGACGATTTGAGGGTTCTTTGAGAGATTGGAGAATAAGGTTAGAGAGGAGACTTGATAGGATTTTGATAAGTATTGATTTTGGGTGATTTGGATTTTTATTGACTTTGTAAGAGCTTTGCAAAGTCAGGGTTTGTTTTGGGTGACTCTGGATTTGTGAAATAAAAAGAGAGATACTTTTTGGAAAATTTTATAAGTTTGGCAATAGATCTATGGATAAATTTTTGAAGGTTTGTGGATTCATATGTATTCAATATATGTTGTGAGTTTGAATTTAATCGAAGGATTGGATCGAGGTTTATTGAGGTTTATGTAGGTCAGGGTCTCGAGAAGTGGAGTTTTAGATCTAGTAAGAGTTTCTAAGATTTCATACAATCTATTACTTGGATTGGAGTAAAAATTATATATGTGGATAATAGACTTATTTTCTTACATATATAAGAAATTTGAGATCAATCGAATTATTCAATAAGGAGATATTGATGTTGAAAATTCAACATTTAGATTGAAGAAGGAGGCCGACCAACATCTGAGCAAATTGATATTTTTTTTTAGTGAGTTCGATCGTCTTTAATTTTTTTTTATTATTATCAACTTAATTGTAAAGAGGTGTGCAAAATTTGAATTAAAATCAATGATTCATTCATTAATTATTGAGGTTTAAACCTGCTATACGAATTACTTGGAATTATTTAAGATTTGATTAGGATTTGATTAGGATTTGATTAGGATTTTTTTAAGATTTGACTAGGATTTGATTAAAATTTGATTAGTATTTGTTTAGGATTTGAATAAGATTTATTTAGGATTGACTTAGATTTGATTAGGTTTTGTTTAGGATTTATTTAGGATTTGGTTAAGATTTGGTTAGGATTTGTTTAGGATTTGAATAGGATTTGGTTAAGATTTTTTTAGGGTTTGTTTAGGATTTGATTAGGATTTGATTAGATTTTGATTAAGATTTAATTAAGGTTTCTATTTTAATCTTTTATTAAGGTTTCTATTTTAGTATATTTTTAAAATTTCTACCTTATTTCTTTTTTATTCTTTAAAGGGATTCTAAGAATACTTTGTGCTTCTTATATAATTCTTTTGAAATTTTGATTGAATATGATTGATGTTTGATTATATTTGTTAATCTTTAATTGTAATTTTTTTAAGAATCTATTAGGATTTTTAGGACTTGTTGTTGCAATTTCTCTTTTATCTTCCACAGTCAGGTGCCCGATGCATTCTTAAGCCAAACGCCATGTATTACGACATTGTTTTTAGAATCTTTCAATACATAATAGTTTGAACTTTCTTAGAATCCATCACAAGTCCATCATTTGAAATGATATATCCTAAGAAGTCGACTTGAGTAGTGTGGAATACATATTTTTCTATCTTGGCATAGAGTCCTACATCTCTTAATTTTTATAACATATAACAAATATAAAGTTCATGTTCACATGTGTTCTTAGAATAGATTAAGAAATTATCCAGATAACAGATAATAAAAACATCCAAAAACTCTTATAAAACATCATTCATTAAATGTTGAAAAGTTGTCGGTACATTTACAAGTTTAAAAGGCATGACATTGTATTCAAAATATCCATACCTAATTCAAAATGCAATCTTCAATTCATCTCTTTCTTTAATACATATTAGATTTTATACTTTTCTTAGATCTATTTTTGTGTAGATCTTAGCTTGATTCAGTTGATCGAGAAGTCCCAATATCAAAGGTAGAGGATACCTATTCTTGATGGTAATCTTGTTGAGTCCTCAATAATCAATACACATCCGCAATGATCTATCTTTCTTCTTAAAAAATAAGATTAGAACTCCTGCTCGTGATTTGGAATGGCGTATGAAATTCTTAGCTAGATTTTCTTCAATATATTCCTTGAGTTCAGCCAATTCATTTTATGATAAACTATAGATTGGTCCAAATGGTGGTTGTGCTCCTTCTTCGAGGTTAATTGAGCAGTCATAGGGACGATGTTCTGGAAGATTATTTACATTCTTTTTCTCAAAGACATCTTAAAACTCTTGATATTGGCTTGAAATGCCACTTAAATTCTTTGCATCATTAGAAATAGGTGTGGTGTAAATGACACAAGGTGATCGTTCTTTTACAACATGCAAAAAAGCTCTTGCACCTACAAACACAGGTTTTATTGTGCTAAACTTATGACTTTCTACTGGATTAATTTCACTCTTAGTTATATTTTTAGAAAAATTAAGAATATGAGAAATCCAATCTATCCAAAGATTATACTTTTTTAACCACGATAAACCTAAGATGACTAGATTAGAGGGAGATCTAATTATATTAAAGATTACACAATTACTATGATCATTTATTGCTACATCTATAGGAAGTATTTCATGAGTAATATCTCTAAAAGACAACGGATGATCATCTATGACTTTTATATGAACATGTTTAGTTTTTTGTACTAATGGTATTTTATGACTTTTAACAAATTCTATATCTACGAAATCAAGGCGGAGGTTTTATAATTATTAGATTCTTAATACACATCTATTATAAAATAAAGAGAGGGTTTTGAGGAGAGGATAGGACCTTCATTAGAAATTGTACAAGATTCCAGTTGCATGGTTCCTATTGTAGCTAGACAAATTCATTTTCTGACACATTGTCTTCTTTGACAGTTCTGCTCTTCATTTTGTGATTTTTTTGCTTCTTTAGGCAATGTTGAATAGTATATTTAGGTTCTCTATAATATAAGCATTATTTTTCTTGATGGCAACGAGTCTTTTTTTGCTCAATAAGAGGTTTAAAATGTACCACATCAATTTGCATATCCTTTACTTCTGAATGTATGTGTTGAAGAGATGTTTATATTGCCATCAAATTGTAATAATGTTGAGGCCTACTTATGCGACTCTTAGATCAAAATTCAAACAGTTGATTGTCGCACTTCACAACAAAATCAATTATTTGACTCAATGTTTGAGGATCAAGTAAGTTGAGCATCAATTTCTTTACTTCATATTGTAATCCATAGAGAAATTGGCTAATAAGTATAGAATCATCTCACTTGATATCAGTTGCAAGTTGTCAAAACTGTGAAATATATAATATTACAAATTGATTGTCTTATTGCAAAATATGGATCTTATTAGTTACAACATTAATTATATCATATTCTTCATATATAGACCAAAGTTTTACCAAAAATGCTTCTAGAATATGCAATATTAGATCTCGTCATTAAAAAAAAGATGGAAATCGTGATAGTGTTGAATTTAAAAGAAATATATCAATGAATCTAACTTGTAATCCTGAAGTTGAATAGCTTTGAGGTTGAAGCTCAATCACAAGTTGTACTTGATTGATAAATCTTCAAAATTTGGACCTTGTACCATCAAATTTCTCAAGCAAAGCAACTCTTAGTTTTCTAACACTTGAAGGATGTTCCACCATGAATGGAAGAATATAATTTGGTGCAGATATTGAAGCAGCTCTAATCATCTCTATATCCTCACTTTCTGCCATTCTTGTTGATCCTTGTGGTGGTAAGCTAAGTTGAAGTATCATAAGCATCAACTCCCTGAATTACTCTTGTATTTGTGCCATGGTACTCTTTATTTCAATAAGCTCTATCATAATAATACTTAAAAAAAAAAAAAAAAAAAAAAAAAAAAAAAAATCTAATACCACTCAAAATAAATAGAAGAAAGGACTTGAGAACAAAAAAATACTAAGAACAATATCAGTTTAGAAGAGGATAATCCATAACTTCTAATATGCTTATGTCGTATCATAAAAAAGGAGTAATCTATTCTTAATCAAGACAAGACAAAGCTCTCATATTGTAAGTATACTCTTGTCAATCTATTAAAGAGATGAACTAAAAGATGATGCATAAACCAATGAAATCAATGTCAAAGAAAAAGTGACAAAATAAAAATAAAAAAATATGTATATTAAAAAGAAACTAGAATGGCTCATTGCCAAAAAACAAGAAAACTTGAGACTCTTGAATCTAGACCAGAAGCAAGAAAAGAGTTGACAAGAGTAAAGAAGACTTGATTCTTGTCTCAATATATACTATCTAACTAGTGGCTACGTTGTCGTATTGTCGTTCAGCTACTATATGAAAATAATGTAACTATGTACTTAATATATAATTTACTAAGTAACATGGTGAGAGCCATATTAGTAGATTTTAGTTGGTTGTAGAATATAATTTGATTATTACCTTGAAAAGAGGTTGTTTAAAAAGATTACTATAGAATTTGTATAAATTTAATTTCTTTTGATAGTAGCTTTTAAGATTGGTTTTGGTTGATAGTAACTTCTAAATATTTAGAGTCACCTTTGTTAGACATTGGTGACATTTGAAAACTTATTTTGGTTCTTTTATTTGGTATTCAAAGCATGAATTATGTAAATCTTATAAAAAAAGAATTAGAGAGGGATTCTGGTAATAAAAAGAGAGTTTAGGGTATATATATAGATGAATGGAGATGGATGATAAAAATCTCTATTCTTATTGGTCAAAAATTATGACCAATGGGCTTCAAAGAGGCTGCCTGAAATCATATTAGAGATTAGGGTTAGTTTTTCGGAGCCATTTGAACTTTGAAGACAAAGATTAGAGACCTCAAGTTTTTGGCTATGGTTTTAGTACAAATTTTGTATGATTTGGAATTTATATGAAGGAGATATAGGCATTCAAAGTTAATGTACTGATTTGGGAGCTACTATCACTCTTTTTGACATAACGCATGCATACAGAAGAAAATTGAAGATCGGAAACCGCAATTGAAGAGAGCACTTTTGCAGCTACATTTTTTATATACTATTTGCTGAATTCCAAGTTGGAATAAAGGAGATATTGGATTTTGAAGTCAGTGCATGCAATCTAAGGGTAGTAAGTAATCCAATTTACTAGTAGTTTGTGCCTTGAATTATATCTTAAGCAATTTGATAAGATTTTAGCTCAAAATTTCAAGGAATGTGTATATTCATGTTAGTAAACTTTGTACATAATTTTGATGGCATTTGAGTATTGATTTCTTGAGATATTAAGAAAATAGTGCTTAGATGCTTATAAATTAGGGTTTATAGCATCTTCTAGGATTTCTTAGATGCCAAAAGATCGAGAGTGAATTTGCAGTTGGTTTTTTTTTTCATAAAACTTAAGGATAAATTCTACCTATTCTATAAATTTGATACAAATCAAATAGTTAGATCAAGAGTTATGAATTTCTAAAGTTTAAAAAGAAAAAATCTTTCACGGAAAAAATATGCTTTGAAGGGATTTTGCTATATTTTGAATTTTATGCAAAATAAAGGAGTTTTGGAAGCTAAGACAAGATACATATAAAAGTTTAAGCTAAGCTCTCTATAGCTAGATACCTAGTGTATTCTCAAATAGCAAATCATGCAATACAACAATGTGGCAATGTTCTTTAGGACTTCCAATATGTGTTGACTTTGTAAGATACATGCCTTGACTTACAAGGCAAGTTTTTTTATATGTGCACCACATAGTTAGTTTGTTCTTCAAGCTATCAATATATGTGGTACATGGTTAACTTGTTGACTAAGTTTGTACCTAAAATTCAATAATGGACATCTATAAAATCAAAGCAACATCTATAAAGCTTCTAAAAAGCTTCTTTAGAAGATATTATAGAATTAACTTATTTTTATCTATTTCTATCTACTTCTACCTATTTATACAGGTAATTATTGGCTTATATGTGTATATCCATGACATTAATATATACAATCATTGGACTAGAAGCACCTTTCTCATAATGAAAATAAATTTACAATTGCAAGAAATAATTTATTGTAGATTTTATGATTGAACTTGGTTGATAAAAATTATTTTGAATAAATTGCTATGTGATGAAATTAATCATCTGCTCCTATTTGTAACAATATCACATCTAAGGCAAAGTTTGATGCATTTATTTCTATAAAATATGCCTTAAAAAACTTAATGTTATATAAGATTGACGCAGAAGTAAAAGTTGTCATCAAAGTTTCAAATAATGTTTTTTAACTTCTTTATTCTACTTAAGTTTGTCTTTATAAGTCAAACATATAAGTAAAGCTAGAATTTGAAAAAAAATCTTCCTAAAGATTTGATGGTAATTTAAAATTTTCAAAAATTATTGAAAATATTTTATTATTTATAGAATATTTTAATCCATAATAGTTTAAATTTTCTTAAAATCCATCATAAGACCATCATTTTAAATGATGTATCCTAAGAAGCCAATTTAAATTGTATAAAATACTTACTTTTTTATATTGGCATATAGTCTTGCATATCTAAGTTTTTATAATATAGAATATAAATAATTTTTATATTTTTTTATATTCTTAGAATAGATTAAAATATTATTTAAATAATAGATTAAAAAATCATTTAAAAAATCTCAAAAAATATTATTTATCAAATATTGAAAATAAGTTGGTATGCTTATGAATCTAAAAAGTATAAAATTATATTTAAAATTTCTATATTTAATTTAAAATATTCATATTTTTTTTAATCTTACGAAATTATTTATTTTTTATAAATATATATTTTTTATAGATTTTTTTAAATTTAATTAATAAAGAATTTATAATATTAAAAGAAATATATATATATATATATATATATATGTATAATGATGATCTTATTGAATCGTTGATATTCCATATACATTTTTAGTAATCTTTTTTTTTTCTTCACAAATAAAATAAGAATTCTTGCTGAAAATTTTGAATGATATGTCAAGTTTTTTGCCAAGTTCTTGTTAATATATTCTTTAAATACATCCAACTTATTTTGTAATAAGCTATAGATTGGTCGAAATGGTAGTTGAGCTTTTTCTTAAAGATCCATTGAGCAATCATAAGTACAATGCATTAGAAGAATATTTACATTTTTTTTCTCAAAAAAATCTTGATAATCTTAATATTAATTTGGAATGCCACTTGAAGTCTTTTTACTATCAAAAACGGATATAGCATAAATAACAAAAGATGATTCTTCTTATGTAGCATGCATTGAAGCTCTCATTGATACTAACAAGCATTTGTTTGTATTAGACATGACTTTTTACTTAAATAAGAGAAGTCAAGATTATGCTATATAAAAAATTAAGATTACAAAAAATTTAATCGATTTAAAAATTATAAAACTTTAGCTACAATAAACCTAAAATAATTAAATAAAAAAATCTAATAATATTAAATATCATTAAATTATTAGAATAATTAGTTTTTATATTTTAAAAAAATAATTTCATGGATAACATCTCTAAAAGAGAATAAAAAATCATGTATAACTTTTATATGTACAAGCTTAGTTTTCTTGATTAAGAATATTTTTTATTTTTTAAACAAAATCTTTGTCTATAAAAAAAGATGAAGCTCCTAAATTTAAGAAAATAGAGGCTTTATAATTTTTTATTTCTAAATAAACATCTATTATTAAGTAAGACAAAAGATTTGAGAAGAGAACAAGACTTTTACAAGGTATTGCACAAGATTACAACCATACAGTCTCTATTATAGTTTGACAAACTTATTTTCTCACACATTATCTTCTTTAGCAACCATGTTCATCAATTTTTGATTGCATTGCTTCTTTGAATCATATTGAGTAATGTATTTAGGTTATCAACAATATAAGCAAAATCCTTCTTGATAACGTTAAATCTTTTTTTGTTTAAAAGAGATTTAAAATTTATTGTATTAATTTGTATAGCTTTTGATCTTAATGAGTAAAATTTTGAAAATATAAGGGTTGTTGTTATGACTTGACTTCTTCTTCTCTATCCAAATCTCTATTCTTAGCACCTTTTAAAAAATTTATTTTTATATGCAATGACTTGAGTAATAAATCATTTTAATAAATTTACTTTTTGCATTGTTAATAATAAGTTTTTGATATTATCTTTTGATTCATATTGAAATTAATTGATAAGGGCATTGTGATTCCAATTCACAATACAAATAAGATTTTGGAATTCAACAACATATATGATAGTTGAATGTAATACTTATTGTAAAAAATAGGAAAAATGATTTAATTAGAAGATTGATCTACTTGCTTCTTTCAGCTGTACAACTGCTTAGTGTAGACATTAATCTATAAACTTTAATATTAAATAAAAAAAATTACAAAGAAGAATAATCTACTATCTTTAAAAAAACAAAAAAAAAAATATATATATATATATATATATATAATATGTGGTATTTATCTTTTATTGAAAATAAACATAATATGCTATTATACAATAATCTCGATGCATTATATAGGTTACAAATTAGATAAATTTTAGAATCTAATTTTACAAAAAAAATTATTAAAAAATAAATATAAAATCAAATTCAAGGTTTAAATTTTATTTTGGCATATTTATGATTTTTATTTTTATTTTTAAAGCTGAAATACCATTGAAGGATATTTTTAACTCACTTGATTCTAATTTATCAACTTAAAATTTTATTTCCAAACTTCAAATGAAATGTCCCGAACTTCAAATTAAGTTGAGAGGAAGAGACGAGGCTTGTATGTGATAGGAAAGAATTATTGTATTTATAGCGGCACACACACATACATGACTCAATTATTTCATTTAGTCTCCCTTAAAAGCATGGGGTGAAGACAGTTTCATCCACGCCGAGCCTCATTCATTCACCCCAAGTCTGGTCTATCCACGAATACAAACGCAGCACCGTGGGATCCATTCTCCACCGGAAACCGACGCCGCGGTCGGTGGGACGTCATCCACAGGTTAGTGACTGAGGATGGCCTCGCTTCGTCTCTAAATGGCACTGCCCCCTCTCCTTCTTCCCTCAGATCGTACCCCCCATTCCCCAATTGCTCTTGCAGGCAACCTTTGAGTGCTTCGCTTGGTTACTTGCCTCCTCCGTGTCCTTCTCCGTCACGATGGCCACCACTCTTGCAGTCATGCAGATCATCCCTGCCGCCCAGGTACTCATCTTCAACTTCGACAGTCTTATTCTTACTCGTCGCTTGGATTATAACTTCAGGTGCAGTGTTCTGGCTTGTGGGGTGGATTGGTTGTTGAAGCATAGACTTCGACGATCGGCTTTAAAGTTGCTTAGTTTTGGGGGATCTAGAGCATTGCATTGGGTTCACCTGAGTTGATTGTCGTCAGGGAAGGTGTACCTTTGTATATTTTTTCGTTGACTGGAGCTAATACAAATTGGACTAGAGCAGTCGATGATTTCGAGGTTTGGGTTGATAAGTACAGGGAAAGATGCGTGCTGCGAAGTGCTTTATGTTGCTGTGGAGTTCGTTTTAGAACGAGTTTGCTGGTAGAGAACGATTCTAGAGGGGAAATGTTGCGCGTGTGGTATGTCATGAGATTGATTGTGTTATGATGTAGCGGTGAAGCTGATGAGATGGATGTTCTGGTGGCTTCTTTCAGGGGAATTCCCCCTTGGCTTCGTCAGCCGAGTGAAGAGCACCGTGCCGAGCTCTGCATTCTTCGGATGCAAGAGCAAGGTGTCCGCTAATGGAACCTTGGGCATTGCCAATGGCAAGAGCCGTGTGGTGGCCGAGGCTGAGTCCTCCAAGACCAAGGTCGACAGGTGGGCTGGACTGGGGAACGATATCTCCGATGATCAACAGGACATCCAGCGCGGGAAGGGTATGGTGGATGCCCTCTTCCAGGGTGCTCAGGGGTTGGGTACCCAGAACGCTATTATGAGCTCGTGGGGTTACGTCAGCCAGGGTCAGAGGACGTGAGTGCTCTTCTCTCTTCATCTCTGCCGACTGAACTTTTCTGAGGGTCTTATAAACGCAAATAGCGATGGAGGAATACTGCTGTTACAGTCTAATAGTGTTTCAACATAATTGAAAGAGTTATCTCACGTGATAGAATGTATCGTACCTACAGTGGTTCCACGCAAATTGTTGTACTCTTGACAGCCCATGTTGGTGAGGTAATGATTTCTGTTTCGTTTGGAAACTGAATTAATATGAGGTGACATCGACTGCAGATACTCCATGGACAACATCAAGGATGGCCTCTACATTGCACCCGCCTTCATGGACAAGTTGGTGATCCACATCGCCAAGAACTTCATGAACTTGCCTGGGATTAAGGTGCCTCTGATCCTGGGTATCTGGGGAGGCAAGGGACAAGGTAAATCGTTCCAATGCGAACTGGTCATGTCCAAGCTCGGCATCAAGTAAGTGACCATAGCTTCAGTATGCGGGGGAAGCAAGATTTCATTTTCTTAGTTGTCATTGATGTTCTAGACAACACTAATAAGAACCTGTTTGCAAAGCCAAGAAAAATTTCTGGAAACAATTGAAGGCGAGGTAATGCTATTTGAAACAATTTAACATGATTGAGATTTGCGTGTGTGCAGCCCTATTGTGATGAGTGCCGGAGAGTTGGAGTCTGGAAACGCTGGAGAGCCAGCCAAGCTCATCAGGCAGAGGTACAGGGAGGCTGCGGACGTCATCAAGAAGGGCAAGATGTGCGCCCTCTTCATCAACGACCTGGACGCTGGTACCGGACGAATGGGAGGAACTACCCAGTACACTGTCAATAACCAGATGGTGAACGCCACCCTCATGAACATAGCGGACAACCCTACCAACGTGCAGTTGCCTAGTATCTACAACAAGGAGACCATCCCTCGTGTGCCGATTATCGTGACTGGAAACGATTTCCCCACTCTGTATGCTCCCCTCATCCGTGACGGACGTATGGAGAAGTTCTACTGGGCACCAACCCGTGAGGACCGAATCGGAGTGTGCAAGGGTATCTTTAGGCTGGATAACGTGCATGATTACGACGTGGCCAAGCTAGTGGACCAGTTTCCCGGACAGTCTATCGGTACGTTACGAATCCCAAGCACTTGCTATTTCGCTGGTTGCATTTGGAATTCTTTGTTTGCGAGTCTCTCGATCTGTGGCTTGCAGTTGATTACCAAATTGATGTGGAGAGAATTTTTTTTAAAAAAGACGCAGTTATGATGCTAACGTGACGTCGGTGTCGCTTGTTCCTCACTGGATGGGTAAATTGGTGGTGTAGATTTCTTTGGTGCCTTGAGGGCCCGTGTGTACGATGACGAGGTGAGGAAGTGGATCGCCAAGGTGGGAATCGAGAACATCGGCAGGAACCTGGTGAACTCGAAGGATGGTCCCCCAACCTTCCAGAAGCCGGCAATGACCATCGACAAGCTGATGGAGTACGGAAACTTGCTCGTCCAAGAGCAGCAGAACGTGAAACGTGTGCAATTGGCTGATAAGTATTTGTCATCCGATGCTCTTGTCGACGCGAACGCCGACGCCATCCAGCAAGGGACCTTCTACGGTAAGAAAACTGGGTGGATGGAAACCATGATGTCGAAATTCATTGTATATGGTGTGCCCTTGCGTGCCACTTCTCAACTGTATTTTTTTTTCATGCCTCCGCGTAAATCGTTTGCGAATTTTCGTGACTGACATGGATTGTACTGTCTTTTAGGATCGAGCGCGTAAGCCATGAGTATCATCAAGCTTCCGAATGGACTTAGAAATTCTTGTTGTGTACTGAATACACATTCATGTTTTGAATTAGCAAAACATCACGAAGTTGTTCTTGCACGGTTCAGATGGATGTTAGCTTAGTACACACCAGATAAGAATAGAATATATGAACTGAAACTGAAACATTCTGAGGTGCTGCTTGAAATGATGCTAAGAGGAGGTAGATGTGTAACAGAACTAGTTCATGAATTATTATAATTTTTTTCATCATGAAGTTAAAACATTTTACAACAGTTTCAAAAATCCTTTGAGCCTGAAAAAGCCACTGTCGGTGAGAACATCACATCAACAAGTCATAAACTTTTCACTAAAAATAAATGGTTCTTCTGCGCTATTTATTTCATAGTTTCGAAGTCCCCTAATGAACTAGAGCATTCTGCATGCCTAGCGGGCTTCTTGACTCGTCAGACCTAGCTTCTGTTCGCAAATTCTGCCGCTACTCTACCCTACGTTGATTAGCTTCAGTGCTCATTTATGGTGGGAACATTATTAAACCCAATCCCACACACGGAGCTTGCCTCATATTCCTAAAGTTCACTGCAATAGCGAGGCCACATATAACTTGAGGGTTTGGACAATACCGAAGTAGATCAGCAACTGTGCCAGTATCAGCTAGCCTCCACTTTATAAGAGTTTGTGCATCCATTACATGAGACCCTCCAATTTGGATTGACTTGCTCTTCCTTTCAAACAGAAATGTCATGTGACCGCCAACTTGTGTTTTGAGTGCAACAAAACGTGTGAAATAGCAGTCTATACTTCTATCGATGAAGAGATCATACAGCAAGGTAGCTGTTGAGTCCTGGGCACGATAGCCACAACCTGTCCACAGCGTGCAATTAGATAATCTGTTTGAAGTTATACTAAGGAAGCTACACGAACACTTACTACCTCACCATTACATTGTCAATAGTAACATGTAAATTCAGGGCAATATCCTGTTTCACGACAGTTTTTAACTTCTGATATACATTGATACAGGAATTACTGCACATCAGTTTTGACGCAACATTTGCATTTAAGACCATGGTGGATCTGGAAATAAAAGTTTTAAATGAAATACTCGTTACTTCATCTTACGCAGCAACCGTCTGAGGTATTTGGATTTTAGATGAACAGAATGTCATAACATCGAAGATTTTACAAATTTGTGAAACATCCAGATGCCTGGAGCATGCATCTAGGCAAAATCTTCCACCAGCAAAAGTATTCAGTGTGCCCATATTTAATGCAACCTCAGCTTCTGGTCTACCTTTGGTGCCAAAAACCTTCGCACTCATAGCAGCATATGGATGCACATACTGTACCTGTACATCACATACAGTTGGTTACAAGTATTCTTTGGCTTCATCAATGTAAAGTATGTTGACAACATGTGTTTCACGACAAGCGAAAGTAATCACCCTAAATCAACCTGAATTCAGTGATGGCCTGAAGAAATGTTCCTATCACTTCATGATTATTGAAGAAACGTCGTCTCTGATAGATGTATGATGTGGCTAAATTTGTATCTATAAAGACACCATCGTCACAAAGAGTGGTACAGAATGTAATACATTGACAGCCCCACCACAGGATCCCTCCTTCATCGAAGTCGATACTACCACCGTCACGCCTGGGCACAACACATTCAAGAAAGTTGTTGTGCCACTTATCTGCAGAGGTGATACAAATTATGTGCTAGAGGTGAGTTTCGATGGATAGAGGACTAGATTCGAGGATCAAATCTACACTGGTGTAATCCGGTCACGAGCGCACCCGACTAATTTTTTAAGTGGGTTAAGAAAGGTAACAAAACAACGATCTTCATTCATGAGGCAACGTGAGTACCTGGTTACAAAGGGTGCTGAATGTAATCTCGCACTTTCCTTGACCCTCCACCACGGTGGCACTCATTGTTCCGACTGTGATAACATGAGCTAATGTTGCTGAGGACGTAAGCTTTGTACTCCATGGGCCCAGACATGACACGGATACCGTTTGACCTCCCACGAATCCCCTGTAGAGTAGATCCCTAGCAGAATAGGCTACAGAAGAGAAGTATGTAGGTGGAATTCGTGGAGCTGAGGCACTACTTGCATCTCCCATCGTTGTTGAATTCAGAGCCAGCGGTTGTTCCGCACTCAATAAGTCAAGACTCGTCACCTCTACGATTCTGGAAATGCAATCTCAGTTTGTAGATGCCTGAAAACTGGCTCTTCAAGTCTACGACGTACGCCTTGCTTGTTCCTCTGCACAAGGATAAATACTGCGAGTTGCCAGGAACTGGCTCAAGCTAGCCATCCTCGTTACTGGGCCCAGAAAATGCGATGTGTATTTCTTTACTGTTCTTAAGTGCCCTTCAGTGGGAAAATCAGGACTAGCTCGAAATTCTGCTCGAACTTTCAAGGAACCCAACTCCAATAGCTGGCCCAGAAGTAAACACGATCCAACTTAAAGTTTCCTTTGCCTCCACTTTCTTTGAATCGTTTGGCATTCACCTAGCACAACTTTAGAGATGTACAAGGACCCTATGGGATGCATCCTTGACATTAACTGTTGCTTCCAAACCAAGTCTTCCAATTCATAGATACCCCAACTTCTCATTGCATGTCAAAAAAATAAAATCCGGCGGGATCACCGTAACAAATTGGTTTCATTACTTATGTGCAGGGACCCTGTGTGAGCAACCATAGCCGATGGAATGGTAAAATTATAAGCAAAAGTATCAGACTAGATGAAAGGACGTGAGAAGGCAGGAAGAATCATGAAATGCAGACGGTTGACTGAAGCTGATTCCACAGGTGGAACCCGCTGACCCACCCATTGGAGAACCATGCGAAGCAAAGAAGGCTGCAAAGTGAGAAGAGGACCGTGGTATGTGAACAGGCAGGAAGAGATGAACAAGGAAGGATGCCAAGCACATGAAAAGACAAGGGCCGAAATCCGGGGGGTTGTATTCAAGTTGTCTCTGAGCCTGTCTTAAAGCAAAACCAGTAGGCAGCTTCAAAAGTAGGATCAAAAGATGGAGAAAATCGTAGAACCCATGTCATTCCACTTGCCCAAATTCTATGATGTGTGTGTGGTTCTTAAATGTTTGATACATGTTCCAAAGAGTAATGAAACATTCAAAGGAATCTCTTAGAAATCTTTTGTGTAAATTTCTCATATGGAATTCTATATACTTTTGTTTTGGTAAAAAGAAATTGTGATTCTGTAGTAACATTGTATAATGAATAGTAGCAACAACTGTGATGAAAATACGGATTTGAGCGACTGCCAGCTGATGTGCGACAGTTACTAATGCCAAGGTAACAGAATACAGTGATTGATGTCTTGATTGGAACAAGTTTTGTAGTTTTTGAAACTTACACTTTGCTAAGAGTTAACACAAAACAAAAAGATTAATCCAAATCATCAAAGAGTTGTGTTTGAGTGTTGCATTTTAGGACGAGTGAATCACTTGTAGCTAGCTCAAGGAGCAAATTTCATGGAAGATGGCAACAATCGTAGCGAGTGATGTAGAAGATCAAACGACTGCCGACGGGGACTAGGTCTACTCTACCGGTCCACAAGTAAACAGCCTATTGAGACACACATTCTGAAATTGCCATGCGCTCTAACAGCTCCAAAATTGGCACGTCTTTTGTCTCGCAGACATGTTTTGAACATTTTTGTATGCACCAGACAAACTTGTGAGCATAAAGCCCACAGCTCTCTCCTGCCTGCACTTTTTAGACTTCATATATAACAATTCAACTCGAGCCATGAACCTTGCTAAGTCATAAAAATTACTAAGATATTCAGAAATTCTGGGAACTACTATACCTCTTCAAAGGCTCCCACATACTCATGTGCATCTAAATCCAAGAATCTTGGGCATAAAAAAATTCCTGCTAATAAAGGTTCACTACAACTGGTACGCAAGAATAGATGGGGTAACCAGACTTTAAGCCCTAGGCAGACATATTATACCCTTGAGGCTCAAAAACCTTGGTCTTTTGTGAAGGGTTGCTTCTTATTAATTCTGCTTGGATCTATGAGAGGGAACCAGAGAGGCTCCCATCAGGTTGGATAGATTGAGAATCGATACGCACAGGAGTCTGAGTATTGAACTCCTTCCTCAGCCACTCTACTGCCATGAAACTGACCGCAGATGCAGGGACAAACCATAGTACTCGTGGCAATGCTCCTCGAAAGAACCCCTTGATCCCTTCGAGTCTCCAAATTTGTTGCCATGCGTCAAACCAGCCCTTGTATCTGATAAAAGCAAACGGTCTTCAATTAATCCAACGAGGAGAATAAGCTATATAATAGCAGTAGTTCTAGTCTAAAGCGAAGCTTGCACATAAAAGTGTTATTCCTAATTGCATCCATTGAAGCAGTAGTGCCTTGATGGATATAAGAACGCAGAGACGGAAATTAAGACTGTAACTGCACCTCAAAATGCGATTACAGCTATGCAATAAATTTGGGTGACTTACATCATTAAAAGGTGAGACATCGATACAAACACCGCACAGGTAATGCAACACTTACCTCATGTGAGAACCTTGTATTTGAAGCCTGGTCTTTAACACGTCCATAGGTGTCGTCAGAAAAGCACTTAAACCTGCACAGATAAAAATGAATAAAATGAGCTCATACAGAGAGTTGCATCCAAGTGTCCCCCACGCGTCATTAGGGCCAAACCTCCATTGGCGATTATCTTATTTGTGAGGCATTTCCAAGAACAGATAAAACTAATGACGAGGTAAAAGATTTGGCCGCATCATTACAATCTGGCTAATGTAATTGATCCAGTGAAGACTAGCAATGACTGGCATGGCATGTCGGGTGATATTAAACTTGTAGAATCTAATATGCCGTGACGTACATGTTGACATGCTCACTACTAATGCAGACACAAGATTAAGAACACCACGAGAACGTGGAAAGCATACTCAACAGTAGATGAACGTAGCGAGTTTCCAATAGTACTATCAATGTTTCAGTTCAAGTGAGAATAAAGTTCGCTATTTCACAAAAGTTAAAATACTTGAAGCCAAATACAAAATCGCATCAAACAAAAAACCACTGGTGAAACTACCTCCTGCAGTTCCACCCATCATGAGCTCCTCCAATGAGCTAAACTCGTGCTTCTGAAACTCAACTGGAGGTACGGACGAATTTCGCCGTCCAAACACTGTCGCCGCCCTCATTCCTTCATAGAGCATAATCTAAAACTCGAAAAAACATGCCATCGAACCAAAGGTAAATTTAAAGTAAGGATTGCTTCATCACTCCTGACAACACTCAAGTATACGGAAATTCAGAATGTATATTTTAAAGGGTTCGACGAAGCTCGAAGACTATAAGAAGCACCAAGTGCCAACAATAAGTTCTATTAATGCTCCAAGGGAGAAGATTGCCTCACCTGAAACCCTGCAAAGGGAACATCCCTAGCAAGGGTAGAAAAATACCTGCAAATGCAGAGGACGAAGACGAGACTTTAGAAACTACCATGTGATGCAGTAATAAATACATATCTAACTGAGTCGCAAAAACGGATTGCTATCATTAACCATTAAAGCTTAATACTCAACAACCTGAGCCAACTAAGGCAAGCACGATGCAGCTGACTTCATATAAGCTACAAATCAAGTACAAACATGAAACTCTTGATGCAAGATTTAGAGGTGTCCTGTGTGGCAAAGTTATAGTTCCAGGATTCTGTGCTAAAAGAGAGACCTTTAAATATCTTCAAGGGATGCAGAGGCGTGTGTTAGTTACCCAGCATACAGGCCTGAAAGACCCTCGTACTTCAGAATCGCTTGTCCGGCATGCCACATCCCAGGATAATACTGTAAGCTTGGGGTCACAAGTCTAGATGATGCTCCATGTCTTTGGTGCCAACCTTTGCTACTACCTTGAATCTACCATAAACAACCAAGTTAAGATAAGGAACCTACTACTGTCCACTTTAAGGGTTTAGGAGGTAGAACCTACGGTAAACCCAGATCATCAATTTGAAATAATACGGATTTGAGGCAACCGCTAATCAAAATTAATAAATAAATAAACGTTTTCTTTTATTAAAAAAAAAAACAAAACAAAACAAAACAAAATACCTGCATTCGCTGCTTGAGCACTTCACATGGAACGTACACTACTGAACCCAGGGTATCACCTAATAAAGACGGAAAAGTACATAGGCAAGAATTTTATTGAACCAACGGCAAGGATCAGCTGTAAGAAACATCAAACACTACATCCAGATCACTCTTAGAATGTATCAGCCCAAAGACCTTATTCATGGATAACCGTTACTGCAATTAAAAAACGGCAATTCAGATCTACATGTACTAGAGATTACTCTATCAAAAAACTTAAGACAGAAAGATGCATAGTTTCAAGACCATACCAACAGCACCAGCACAAAAGTGGGCCCAGGGGCCAGCCAGATTGGGGCGCTCGTCCTCCAGCCAGTCTTTCGTAGACTCAATAAATCCAAAGTATGTGGCTCCTGTTATCATTGAACCTGTCAAACCTGGTACTACACCCCTGTATAGGGCTGACCAATACCAGCAAAAGAAATAGTGAGATACAATTACTGACAAATGAAATTTGAGAATATGAAACCACAACCTACACTATGCAGTAGTTGCAAGCTCTTGAAATCTACCAGTAACTGTTTAACAATCATTGCTTGGCAGATACGATCACTAAGACGGTTCATTGTGCCGCACATGCAAATATTGATATGCTCACTCTCAGAGCCTAATACGCCTCCTCCTCCATGAGACTTTCTTACATGTCAAATTGAGCTCCCTGTTACAAGGATAAATATGGTTCTCTCATTTGAAATAGAAAAACGATAACTGACTAAAGAAGTTGATTCACTCCATTCGTTATGAGCTGAATCTTGTGCAAAGCAACATCCTCGCGTAAGGCAAGCCCACAAGGGGAACTTAAAACGAGGTTCAGTTGAGCAGGACATTTAGTAGATAATACTTGCACGAATTTTGACGTAAAATCAAATACACTCACCACGAACACCGTCCATAGCCACTATGTTTTTAAGAGCGTGCCCAATGTCGCTCTGCTTCTGCAGATCCCCATCACATCCAAATACATTTCAAGTGTCGAAATAACATAGCCAATAAATTTCCAAATGAAAATTTGACTGCACGCTGCAACCTCAGTAATCCATATATCTACATATCAACATTGAGCAATGATGGTGAATGAACCGACTACAGTAGAATGAAGATGCTACAAGAGTTCTTACATGATGCCAAGAATTTGTTACAAAATGGAAAGGTATGTTCAATGAAATTAATACTCATATGAAGTTCCGCTCCTGTACTCTTTTACATGAGCTGAAGAAAAAACATATTAAGTGAATGCGTATATGCTGTCATTCAAGAATACCTGCAAGGTGACTCCAGATTGGCCACTCTGAATGCGTGTTTTCAAAGTGTCCACTGGATGCATTAATGTCTCTCCGAACCCACTGGCCAGTGCACCCCAAGCAAACTCTCTCCATGCTGTTCATATCGCAATGGGAAAAAGAAAAAGAAAAAGAAAAGCAATTACAATGTGATACTCATTTGAATCATACCGTTCATACACAATAAAACAATATGCCCAAAAACTAAGCAAGTGCTGGAATATAAGCCACCCTAGGGTCTTGACATTAACGGCTGTTCAGAATGCGTCACATTTTTTCAGCAGTTGAGACCATACTGAATCAAAGTTATTGAATATAAAATGAGTTCGCTCCTAAAGTAACCACCACCCAGGAAATTAACCATCACTACTTGAGGTCTAGAACTTACAGAAAAAGCCTTTCGCCGACGACCTGGATGCCTGGAGCCGTGGGCTCAAATTATTTTCTTCCACCATGAGACTATGCAGTTAATTCCAAAAACCTCGTTGTAAGACTAAACCCTAATGTTAAAACTCTGAAACCTAATCATCTCTGTGCATTCTTGGACTACTCGCACCAGCAAATCTTATTTACACCGCCTAACGCCGCTAAATTTGATAAAATAAAATACTACTCCCTTAAACCCATGGAAAGGTACAGCCCATGTTTATAATCTTCGTGCACACGAAGTTATAATCACGATGAGCGTATGCATTGGCAATACATCGCCACCCTAAACTTTTCACCCTCAGCTTGCTTGTGTATGACAGTTCATAAACACTAGATTCCCAATCAGATCATGACCTAACCCCCTGGTACCCTAAGTTATTGCCAATCAACATTCTCTGTCTGCATCCCCAGCTGAAAGAACGCCACAGACTCTCCTCCCAAATGATTCATGTACCTGAATCCATGAAGAAAATGCGTGAAACCAAGAAAATGAACAAAGAATTCCCATCCCAAATTCTTGCACCTGAAGTGATCAAGCACTGTTCAAAAGAGAAGATTGACGATCCAAGGGGCTTGTACATGAGACCAAAAAGCTCCTCCCGACTCCCACACGAACAGCATCCAGAAAAACCTCAAAAATTAAAACCCCAAACCTCAAGTACTACAAATGTACAATTAAACACAATCCAGAACCAGAAGAATCCTAAACCTAAAAATCTGGCACTACAGGGCACCAGTAGCATTATCAACCCACATCGACAAGAGGAAAGAACTAAAATAACTCAGCACAGTGAGAGGATTGCAGCGGGGATAATTCAACGCTCTCAAGTCCAACACACTTCGACACTGAAGAACTCATCAATCAAAGCAAGCTGAAGCTCGAGAAAAGGGATTTGGGGAAACGTAACCCTAAAATTCAATCCAGAAAGAGGGACCCTGTGGCGTGAAGGGTGGCATGAACGATGAGCATATTGAGTGGCCCAGGGGGATGCACCCACCCAGCAGACGCCGTAGCCAAATCCAAAGTCATAGCCAAAGCATATTTGCAACCATGGCCGCTACGCCCACCTTCACCTGTTCCTACGCCCCGCTCCTATCAGAGTTCCCGTGTTCCCCACATGCCCTGCGTTCCCAGTGCCACTTCCTGGAATATTCTGTATCTTTCTTCGTTGTTTCGCCTCGAGAGTTGCCCCCTTCTCAGATTCTAGTTGGGATGTGACCCTGTTCACACGAGCGCATGAGTTATGGAAATATTTTAGAACAACTTTTAACCCATTATTTTGATATTTAGATTTTATAACTCGTGAAAAAGTCTTAGAATAAAACCTTTTTCATGTGGTTATAGTGTAGAAACCTGTGATAATTAACATGGCGTTAAGGTTACCTAGTTCAAATGTAAAAACTCATCATGTATGCAAAAAAAAAATAACAATATTACAATATTACTTGTATGCAATATTACTTCTATGAATACAACATTGATCCTTATTTTTTGCAAAATACTCCTCTTAATACATTAATAAAGCTCAGATATATCTATTTATTGAATTACATATATAATTATATTTTATATGGATTATATGTATATCAATATACATATTTTCATATTTTCATATTTAATTTTCATGTAATGTGTATTTCAAATTATTAAAGTATTCAGTATTTTTCAAAAGAAATCTATTAATGAAATCCAATACAACCATAAAGTGCATAGAACTATAAAAAAATAAAAATAAAATCATTACAATCATGTTTCAATGATATCATCCATTAAAATGCTCCAAATTTTGAAACAAAAAATTATTTTATAAACTAAAATAAAATGAGTAAAAATTAATGAATGAATAAAATCTATCTAATCTAAAAATTAAAGAAAATACATTGAAATTTCATCAAATCTTATAAAAGCATGAATTAAATCCTTAGAAATGTGATAGAGGCATTATTTTTTTAATTCACAGATATAAATATTAAACATAAAATTAAATCAATTTTGAAAGGATTATTTAAGTAATAAAAAATCTTAGAAATTTAATTTAAAACTAATGACATAAATTTTATTATATATATATATATATATATATATATGTGTGTGTGTGTGTGTGTGTGTATATATATATATATATATATGTGTGTGTGTGTGTGTGTATATATATATGTATATATATATATATATATATATGTGTGTGTGTGTGTGTATATATATATATATATATATGTGTGTGTGTGTGTGTATATATATATATATATATATATATGTGTGTGTATATATATATATATATATATATATGTGTGTGTATATATATATATATATATATATATACGTGTGTGTGTGTATATATATATATATATATATATATACGTGTGTGTGTATATATATATATATATATTAAAAATAAGAAATTAGAATTCTTAGAATTACATTTAAAATAAATTTTGTTTATAAACTTTCTAAATCAAAGTTTTACGTTTCATTTTTTAAAAAATACTTCTTAATATATAAAAAAATAAAAAAATAAAAAAATAAAAAATTGAAGTAAATAAATTAAAAATTTAATTTATTAATATAATGTTTTTGATATAGTAGTCTTATGTGTAATGCTTTGTTGTAAGAAAATTCAAAATAAATGCATTAATATTATAAAATTATATTACTAACTATTATATTATTATAAATTATGTTTAATACTAGACAATAAGCAACAATATCTCAGATTTTGTATTGAGGTATATTTCAAATTATGTATTGTTTAAAAATATAAGAGTTTATCTATTCAATGTGCTTATAAAATGATTTTTTTTAAAGTATTACATTCGTGAAAGATTTTAAAATATAAAATTATATATATATATATATATATATTTATATATATATTCATATACATAAAAAATAAAATATAAAAATATCATAATTATATTTTAAGATTTATAACAATATAAGAAAGATAAATATTAATAGAACATAGAATCTTATAATCTATTTTTTAAAATGTATTTTAATAATCCCTTATTGCACCATAATGCATTAAATTTTTCATAGACAAATAGCAAATCTTGCTTAAATGATAAGTATTTTTTAATTTTTGATTTTTTAAATATGCACAAATACCTTTGTTACAAAAAATAAATAAATAAATAAATAAATTCAAACGACAAATTAATCTAAAAAATTATATCTATTTAATCTTATAATATTTTAATAAAAAAAAATTAATTATGTTAAATGATAATATATGATAGAAGGTAGAATGGAAGGTGTCCACACAATAAAAAGAAGGTGTCTAGCCAATGGTTTCCTGAGTATAATATATGATGTTTGAACACATCCAATTACTTCTAAAGGGTATAATGCATTCAGAGCATGTTTTACCACTAGAAATTATTTACAAATAATTTTAATAGGTATTCAAAAGGATTTCATTACAGATACTAATTTTTATTTTATTTTAAATCAGCTTATTGATAATAAATAATGAAGTTATAGTGTTAAGAAGTTTTTTAATATTATTATTTTTTAGAATCCTTATATTAAGTTTAAATACTAATTCAAATAAAAAATAATATTCAAAATCAAAATTAAAAAAAAAAAAAAAAAAAATTGTGTTTGGGAATAAATTAGGAGTCTTAAATCATATAGCTCCTATTATGACTAAACATTATCTTTGTCTAAGAAGTATATTTATTTAAGTCATTGCAAATTGAATCTAAATATTTTCTTATTGAAGTAGTATATTTCATCATAATTTGGATTGATGTACTACAAATATATTTATTTTAACTAATTTTTGTATTCATCTTTTAAAATAAGTAAATCAAATAAAGTTGAATTAGTTTTGTATAAGCTTTTATCAACTTTTCATGTGATAGCTTAGAGTATTAGACATTAATGATTCAATATTTTAATCTGTACTATTGTATTCAAAACTTAAAAATTAAAAATTAAACAATAAATTTTCTTTGTAGTAAATTTAAATAAATAAAGGGGATAAAATATTAAAAAAATAAAATAATTTTTAAAAATTAGAACTTTCATATTATTTTATTGAATATATTTGGATTAGTAGTCTTAGATATATTTTTTTATTATTGATAAAAATAAATCTTACAAAAAAGCTTTCGTCTAAAATTCTACTATAACTGTCCATAGGCTTTTTACTTAGATGTTACTAAGTTTTAACCTAAATATTACTTAGAATTATTATCTCATTATTGGTAAGTTTCTTAAAGCTAACATAATTTTTTTAAAGAGGGTTCTCTATGGTTAGAGCAAAATATTCTTGTTCAAACAAAAAAAACTTGGTTGAAATTAATATCCTAGTCAAGGATATTATATTCTCTTTACAACAAGTTAGAATTTTTAATAGAAAGACAATTCAATTTTCTATTTTAAAACTTATAATAATATATCATCAAAAAAAAAAAAACAAAACAAAAACAAAAACAAAAACCTAACAAACCCAACAAACAAACAAAGTAAAATAAAATGAAAACAAAATTGCAACCTCTAAGACTAAATGACTCATGTTAAAACAATGAAAATCCATTCACTTAGTAAATAAACAGATATATATATATATATATATATATATAAGCCATTATAAGATAATATATTAGTTTAAAATTAGATAATCAAGATAAACAAAGAAAATATTTGATTATCTAATTTGATTTGCCAAGACAAACTTTAGAATATTCCAAGCAATGTCTTATCCTGGTTGAATTTGTTGTCTTGCTTCTAATCATATTAGTTTAAAAATATATTTAAGGTTGTATGTTTTGAATATCTTGTGTAATATGTTAATATTTTTAAGACCTTATGAAGCTTAAATATCTTAATTTTATATATGTTAATAAAAATAATTTTAAAAAAGTAATTCGTGCCTAAAATATTGTTCTATTTACACATAAACTACCTTTTTTTATTAAGTAATGTTTTTGGAATATTATATTAAAATTTTAAATAATAAATTTTTAAAATAATAATCATTATATTTAAAAAATTTTATTATAAAAAAATAAATGAAGAATTTAATGATTTTTTTATTAGTTTTTAAAAAGTATATATTTTTGTTTTCCATAAAATAGTTTGAGTATTGCTACTATTTTTTCTATTCTGGTATGCTACAGGGTAAATAGGTTTTGTTGTACTAATATGTTATACTTTGTAAGCATAAAATTCATAAAAATGAGAATAAAAGACTAATTATATTAAAAAAAACTGATTTTTACGTACTTTTGAATTTTTCTTCCAAATAATATTTTATTAATTTCTTACCAATAAAAAAGGTTTTTATGAAATATATTTTAATATTTTTTTGGTTTTCTTTTTCTTACATTAAGTTAAAGTTAAATTATTTGGTGGAAAATTTTCTATTTTTTTTTTTACTTTAAAGTCTTCATATAGAATGCTATATATTTAAAAAAATTTAAGCACAACATATTGTTTTTAGTTCTACAATCCTATTTTTAGACATTAGGTTGTTTTTAATAATTTTATAAAAAATTAATTTATCTTTGTATTTTTATCTAATAATATGTTTTTAGACATATATCAAGTTCTTTGTAATTTCTTTGACTTGTGTCTTATTCCTTTATTGTTTAAATGTTTGTGTGTAAAATATTAAATTTACTGTTTTAAATCTCAGATTTTTATGTGGTGTTATATTGCTATAAAAGAGTCTATAACGCTATTGTAAGCTCTAAAAAAATCAAAACACTATTTTTGTCATATGTCATAAATTTTTTTTATGTTTCTACAATGATTTATTTTTATTTGAATGAATATTGTATAAAAAGTTCAATGAGTTATTCTTTCTTCTTTTTTCTTGATATTTAGAGTTGATTCTATAACAAATTAGCCATTAAATATAAGTGTGGATTTATTTATTTTTTTGTTTTGTATTTTTTATTTTTCTTATTCAATAAAAATAGTAAATATGATTCTTCAAAATTACAATCTTAATATGTAATTTTTACTTCTATTCAATTTAGATATAATAATGATTTAATTAAAACATACACACACACACACACACATATATATATATATATATATTAGTCAATTATAAAATTTAAATGTATTATGTATTTATTTTTTAAAAAATATTTATAAAAGAGTGTGTGTGTTCAAAATAATATTAATATTTATATAGATACATACTTAGAAAATAGAATATATTTAAAATTTATTTTTTTGAAAAAACATCATATAATTTATTTTTCTATTTTCAAAATTTTTGGCACTTTATAGCTATTAGTTAAAACATAACTTCTTTGATAAAAAAATTTATTTTGAAATATCAATAAAATTTAGGTAACCACTAGGTAGACACCTCTCTTTTACTACATAAACAACTCTCCCTCTGCTATACACCCTCACATATACTTAATAAACCTCTTATTAAATTTTCTTTTAATAATGTATTTTTATGTCTAACTACTTAATGTAACTTACAATTATAACTTGACAATATATTTTAATACTACATACTATAATCTTCACTTTAGCACTCTAAATTCCTACAAATCACAATTTAATACTAAAACAAACATCAAAGATTAGTTTAGAAAGAAAATTCATGTTAGATTAGTTCAAGTTGGTCCTTGCATTCAACAAGCTATTGGAATCTATAATAGAACTGAATCACTTTCAAATACATCAACAAAATTCAAACCACTATTCAAGAGCCCTCTCACTCTACAAAAAACTTCTTCCCTATGACATCTTCTATCAAACTTAGTAAATTTTTCCTCTTGCTCTCATCATATTTAAACAATTCTTAAATACTCATTTTTGTTTTGTTTAGAGGACCACACAACCAAAATGGATTTTCAATTCTTTCAAAATACCTTAAATTGTATCATGCCTCCAAACCAACTTGTAGACATTGTCAAAAGCTGCCCTTGTATAAATCAAAAAACAACCATTATTCATGTGGAAAGATTCCAAATCCAATCCAAGCCTATCAACCAATGATTGACAAACTTTACAAAGATGAAATTGATGGTTTAGAGTGATGGAGGTGGTGGTTTAATGTGTTTTTATGGACAGTTTTGGCCAAGTCTATGTATTGGTGTAGGGGATCAAAGTGTAAAGCCCTCTCAAATTTTATATCAATCAAACTACTTTTCAAATTTTTTCTTGTGGAGCACATTAGAATCTTACTTCTCCTTTGAATTTTTTTTTTTTTTCCAAAAAAAACCCCAGATCTGATCGCCATTGCAGAGTGAGCACAGCACAGCAAAGGCGATGGTTGCCACATCCCCACGTAGATGATGCTTCACTCGATGCTAATATCATCTGCCTGGAAGCTCAACATGTGCGAAGCAGTGTTTGTGCCCAGCGCAAGAGCACCCCAGTGGCTGCCCATCTGCCTGGACAAAGTTGATCATTTCATTGCTGAACCGAAGGAATCTCTGAAATTGTTAGGGTTGGAGTTGCAGGCGAAGTAATGCGTGGAAGAGTGAGTCGCAGAGGATTGAGGTGGAGTCGTCATCCTTCGTCGTCGTCGTTGTTGTGGGGAGTGACAGGTTCCGAGGTAGTGTGACGGGCTTCGATCGCCGTGGTTGTCTTTGAGCATTGTGCAAGAGTCGTGACTTGTGTGGTGTTTAGAATGGGTGTGAGTGATCTGTCAGTAACGTTTTCAGAAGTGTCGGTAGAACTAGAGTGAGTCCGACCGGCACGTTGGCGGTACTAGGCTGCTTTGACTCTTAGGGAGATTGACAAGTGGAATTGTTGGATGTTGGATGTTGGATGCAGGTGTAGAGAGAGGCAGGTTTTTTTGTTTCGAGAAGTTGAATCGAGTGACGAATCACTTAAGTGCATTCCTTGTTTTCGGAATCGGACAGTGGGATTAGAGAGGTTCTGTGTTACCGAGGAATATGAGTTTTTCTACGAATTCTGCAGTGGCACAGCACTACACAATTCAGAGGCGTCATGGTACACCCACTACGACATTGTTGTTGTCTGTCGCGAGTAGTGCGGCCCTCCCGACGTCGCAGAAGGGCTTCCGACGAGGAGCCATGTTTACCAGGGAGGAGAAGGAAGTGAAGCCTAAATTAGTGTTCAACTGGAGGGCCCAGGCGGGTGAGCACGCGCCTGGTTCAGCATTCGAGATGGCGGAGAAAGTGGGCAAGCAGCTGTTCCAAACAATTCCTGGTTCTGGTCCTCCACCAGCAGTGAAGAGGACCTACAAGGTGACAGTGGTGGGAGTGGGGAATGTGGGCATGGCGTGCGCGCAAACCATTCTGACGCAAGATCTCTGCGATGAGCTTGCGCTGGTGGATGTTGTGGAGGAGAAGCTGAAGGGGGAGATGCTTGACCTTCAGCACGCCGCAGCATTTCTGCCAGGATCCAAGATTATGGCTGACACGGATTACAAGGTGACGGAAGGCTCTGACCTTTGCATTGTGACTGCGGGAGCTCGGCAGCGAGAGGGAGAGTCGCGTCTCGCGCTCGTGGAGAAGAACGTTACCCTGTTTAAGAATATCATTCCTCAACTTGTGAAGTATAGCCCGGATACCACGCTTCTGATCATTTCCAACCCTGTTGATGCACTCACTTACGTCGCTTACAAGCTGTCCGGGCTCCCGCCCAACCGAGTCATTGGCTCGGGAACTAACCTTGATTCCTCCCGCTTCCGCTGGTTGCTGGCAGATCACCTCCATGTTAATGCGCAGAATGTGCACGGGTACATTGTTGGAGAGCACGGCGATAGCTCAGTGCCTCTTTGGTCCAGCGTCAGTGTTGGGGGTGTCCCGTTCCTTGCTTTCCTCAAGCACAAGCAGATCGAGTATACCATCGACACGCTTACCGAGTTGCATAAGATGGTGGTGGACGGTGCCTACGAGGTGATCAAGCTCAAGGGTTACACGTCGTGGGCGATTGGTTACTCCGTCGCAAGTCTAGTGAAGAGCTTGTTGCGTGACCAGAGACGAATCCATCCCGTGTCTGTGTGCGCTCAGGGCTTCCACGGCATCGAAGACGAGGTTTACTTGAGCCTGCCAGCGGAGATTGGACGCACTGGTATCATCGGCGTCCTGGACAACCCCTTGACAGATGACGAGAGGGCACAGCTTCAGAAGTCTGCGAAGACCTTGACCGAGGTTCAAAAGCAGTTGGACATCTACTAGGGTTTTCATCGATTTAGATTTTGCTGGAATCAGAGAAACGATAACCTCCATCAATTGTTTTGGAATCGAAACGTGATGAATCCAGAGGACTCTTCCGCCATGCTGATTGTAAGCTAGCAAAGTGGATGTCAGCACCCTTGGCCGAACCCAAGTGCGTGTTGCTGGGTGCGTTACTCCAAGGTTCAATTGTACAGATCAGGGCTGTTTGTTGCATTTTCCCAATGATAGATCTGTATAGAGCCACTCGAGGCAAGATCAGAAGTCGTTTTCTGAATTATATCCATGTGTCTAGACCAACTTGTCACACGGCCAATACTAGTTCATTGTGACAATTGTTTCCTTCACTTCCATGCTTCAACTCAAGTGCGTATTCGCTCAGATTGCAAAGCACGTGATTCCAGTATCTCGCTTCACAACATGTCTGAAGTCTCAGCAACCCTTGTTCACAAGCTACTGATTTGTAGAACCTTGGGAACATCTCAGAATAAGTGAGGATTGCATTTCGTATCCATTTTCACTGTCAGTAGTTTGGGACGCCGTGGACACGAGCCCACCCTGCCACAAAATGCAGACATAAACACTTTTGCTAGAATTGACAAAATCTTCATCATCCAGCTCATAATTCTCCACACTCCCCAAGAACTACCAACGTTACTGAAATCCAAAGATTTTTGTCACCCGACTGTGTCTAGATATTAGCAACACTGCGTAGGATGCAGCATCTACCTTAGCAAACAAGGCTTGTGTTTATCAATCGTAAAATATCTGAGACGAAACTTAGATTCGTGAGTTTCTAATCAAAATGATGAGGAGGGGGGATTATACAAGTGGCCTCCGAGCAAAGCTCCAGCGTTCGTTATGTGACAAGCATCTTATGAATTCTGATTCTGCTGCATATCAGAGCTAAAATACAAATAGATGTGAGGCTAACTATTGTGCTCATTCTTGAGATACCACGCTCCGACAGCGGTGAAATTTGAGTCGTGGTCACAAGGATTTGGCGAGGCGAGTCGGGTTTTTCCATGGATTTATTGTTGTACAGGATTTGCTTCTGAAACTCCAAAACTTTTCAAACATCTTGTCGAAGCATTCGGAAGTAACTAGGATACGGAAACATCCACCTCATACCATCAATTCGATGGATCTGTTTATGAAATTCCTGTCTATATAGCAATCAGATGAACATTGGTCCTTTTTGGAAGTATGATTTTGAACCAATTATCAGTCTATTTAAATAGAAATCATGTTATTTTGGAGTGATTTTAAAAGTTATTTGTGCAAGTATTGGAGTGATTTTAAAAGTTACTTGCACAATTTTATAGAAGCTACCATTTAGTTTCTATGAATATTACGTTCAATATTTTCTTAAATTAAGAAAAGATTCTTATTGTAGTGAAATATTCTTAATTAAATTCCTATCCAAAAGAATTCAATTTTTGAAGATTTTGATAGAAGGAACTATTTGTGTACTTCACTCCATTGTAATGGAAAAGAAATTAGACAACAACCTTAGGAAGTTGATCTTTTTTTAAGATACATAGACCAATGCAATCTTAAGGTTTTGGTATATCACTATCTTTGTAGAGAAAAGATCTCTATGTTCTAAAAATATATTATTATAAGAAAGATCATATATAATCAATATTTCTATTAATTTGATATTTAGATTGATTTTTTTTCTAATTTGTAAAGTTTTAGGGTCTTTAAATAGATCTTAAATTATTTAGTAACCATTAGAGTTGAAAGTTGTAGCTTTGTAAGAATTAATATAGAAGTCAATAAATAAAAATCTTCAATCATACTAAAAAAAATCTATCTCAAATATTATGAAATAAAGCTAGAAGATTAAGCTTAAAAGATATATATATATATATATATATATATATTCAAATTTTGTCTATTTTTATTTATTTTTTAATTTTAAGAATTAATAATGAAATAAAATTATCATCTAAAATACAAATTCCAAATCCATTTTTCTTAAGAAATTAATTTAACATTCATTAATTCATAGCAAAGTAATTATTAAATATTTAGCATTCATTAATTAATAACAAAGTAATTATTTAATATTTGTCTAACAGACTTGTAAAGCCTTTCTAACCCATTCAATCAAGAAAGATTTTGTGGCTTTGTCTAGATTAATTAAACTAAGTTTTTTTTTGTATAAGACTTGCAACAAATCAAATATACTATTTTGAATCAATATAGAATCCTAATTCTAAATCTAAACCTAAATTCTAAATCTAAATATTAAATATTTAATAAATTAATTATGTTACTTCAATAAGTAGAATCAAGCCAAAAATAGAATCCAATAACTTATTATTATTGTAGATAGAAGTCTATGTCCAATCAAAGTCATTAGTCCACATAAATTTTGTGGAATTTTTAATTATCATTATATAATCGATTTAGACCAATTTAATTCTAAATGAGAGCCAAATTAAATTATTTCATGATTTTATAAAGCTTTGTATATTTTTCTTTTTTCCTTTTATAGTATTGGTAGAATCAACAACATAATAACATATAACTTATTGATTAAGTTCTACAAGATATTAATGCCATTTTTTTTATTCTTTGATCACATCTTAAATAATTACATTTAAAATTTTATTAATAAATATAAAGAGTAAGTGCCAAAAAACAACCTTGTCTTATACATTTTTCAATTGAATTTTTTTAAAATAAAAGAGTCACTTAAACCAAAAATTATCACAAATATAAATATTTACTTCTATAGTTATTTATATAATATGAATAAATAGAAATAGATAAAAGCAAATTAATTTGATAATATCTTATAGAAAAGCTTTTTAGAAACTTCGTAGATGTGGTTTCACTTTTATACATGTTTATAGGTGATTGGTAGGATGAATACTTAGCCAACAAATTAGGCAAGTATCACATGTGTTAATAGCTTGTGGTACAAGTTAATTAGATGGCATACATGTAGGAAACTTAATTTGTAAGTTAAGATACATGTCTTGAAAATTAGACACATGTTGGAGGTCTTGTAGAATGTTGCTACATAGCTCTTAATTAAATAGTGTACATAAAGATAAGTATGAAGTTTTTTTCACTCTTGTCAACTCTTTTCTTGCTTCTACTTTAGTTTCAAAGATTTCTAGTTTTCTTGTATTTTGGCAATAGCCATTCTAGTTTCTTCATTGAATATATATACTTTCTTATTTATATTTTTTCACCTTTCTTTGAAAAAATTTTCACTTGTTTATTTGCCTTCATTGAGTTCTTGTCTTTAAAAATAACTATTCTAGCATCTTAAAAACTTATTTCAATTATATATTAAACTTAGGGATGAAATGAGTATTCTCAAGAGACTTTATCATAAGCTTTGAATTAATCAATTTTTTTTTTAAAAAGCTATTCATTACATGATTTAGCTCAATTTATGGTTTCTTAAGTGACTTGCATATTATTCAAAATATATTATAGAAGAAGAAATGTTATTTGATTTAGATGAATCACTTCTATTAGCATAGAATAAAGACTTTTTGAATAATCTTAGCATAAATTTTATAAGAAGTATTGAAAATAGTGACAAAACACTAGTTTTTTAATAAAATTTTATTGCTTACTTCATACAAAAGTGTGATATGGCCTTTAGTTATACCTTAAGAGGAAAAATCTTTAGTTAAAGCCTAATTAATCATTGAAATATAATCTTCTCAAATATATGCCAAAATATTCAAAATAATTCATTTCTAAAATAATTAAGTCTAAATATCTAATTTTTGGCCATTTTAACTAATTTTTTTAAAAATTTAGTAAAATAAAAAAGAAAGTATTTTATTTATTTATTTGAGTAGTAAATTTGTATGGAATATTATATAAAACACTGAAAAAAACTTTTTTTTAATTCAAAAATATCCAATTATTTTTTGTATCATTGAGAATAAAAATTCAAAAAAATATCATCCACTTATTGTAGCTTTCTTTATAATATCACTTGAGAATTTTGTAGTTATGTAAAAAAGATCTTAGATAGTATGTTTTAATTTCTTTAATAAAATTCTTTGCATTGTTATCACCAAATTACTTCTACCATTTTTGAGCTTGAAGTTTTAGACATTCTTGTTTTCAATTTTTAAATTGATTGAGTTGGAATTAGATCTTTTTAAGTCTAAATTAGATATTGAAATCTTGATGGTTAACTTAAAGATGTAAGTGAGCTTCTTATAATTTTTTATAAAAATTTATATAGAATTTTGATTTTAAATCATATTTATTTTTTATAAAATAATTTACAAAAGAAAATAATTTTTTCCATTCAATGTAAAATAGATCTATTATAATTATATCAAAATTATATTTTTTTATATAATTTATAATTTAAATATTTTTAGGATTGAACACATTCATCTTGTAATTTGATTTTTATGATTTTGTTGTTTGAACTTGAAATGTATAATCAATTAGAAGATAATAGGATAATGCATTTTTTTAATTTGACATTCTTAGATTTGATATTCTAGTAATAAGTTTGTACTAGTTAAAAAAAAATTCTAATTTGACAAGGTCTTAGTTTCTTTTATTTTATTATTCTAAAAAAAGTTTAAAAAATGTCTATATTTAAAAGAATCAACAAGCATAAAATAAGTTTTAAATAGTTTCTAAGTATTCTATTTATCTCATGATAATAATATTCTTCAAAAATATGACTTATTATGCCTATTTTTTACTATGTTCTAATTTCCTTAAAAGATATAAAAGATATTTAATAAGAAAATATGTGCTAAGTCAATTTATATTTTATCATCTTTCTTAATATTTTTTAGAGGCATGTGAGTTTATAATATCAATAAATTCTCTCCAAATGTCATTTAAAGTAATCTAAAGAGTTTTTTTTTATGAATTAGAAGGCAAGCATTTTGCACAAAGTATTTAATAGAAGAAGAAATAAGAATATATATTCTACCAACTCTTGCATAGTTATGATAATTGATGCATGCCAGGGCCACTTCTAAAATAAAAAAAACATATGTTAGGATAATTAGTATTGCCTAGCTCTTGATTCATTATACTATAAAAAATATGTTCTTAAATTAAAAAGATATCACAACATAGAAAGAACTTTGACTATAAGCTTAGATTTTGATAACTTTAAATAGATTATTTAATCTAAAAATATTATAAAAAATATCTTTCAACTTCATATAATATTAAAAAAAAAGTTTGTACATCTTATTAATTAATAATTAATATTATTAAGACCAACAATGTTCTTAATCCTAGAATGATATGTCTTTTATTGAATTTCTTTTTATTCTATGGAAGTCAAGAAAAATAAGGTCTCTAATATTCTTTTATTTTTTAATAGTCCAAAAAATAATTAGAAGCAATATTATTAAGGTCAAAAGAAGGATTAAAATAATAGCTTGTTTATTCATGATAAGTATATTTTAATCCATTGGCTTAGATAAAATTAGACAAAAAGAATTTTTATCTTAGTAAAAGTAAAATTTTAATATTAAAAATAGAATAATTAATAATAGAATTTAAATCTATATATTATTTTAAAAATAGAAATTAAATTAAATAGAAATTAAATTAAATATAAATAAAATAATTAGACATATAAAAAAAAAGGTAATAAAAGAAGTAGAAATCTTATAAAAACAACAAGGGATATAATAGACTAGAATAAAACATTGATCCAAATTGGAAAGATTTCTTGAACAAATCCAATACAAAACTATTGAGTTGGATTTTGAGATAGTTGAATAACAAAGGACTAACTTGTAGCAAGGAACAATATCTTTCAATGGCGTATATTTACTAGAATACTTTATAGAATGTAACAAGGAATCAAATCTAAGTCAAGAGCAAGTAATAATTCAAAAAATAATAATAAGTTTAAAACTAGCTGATATCATCAGTTTAAATTATATAAGCTAGCAAACAAAGGAAGGTACAATCTATCCCTCAATTTTTTTTTACACAAATTATTATTAGAGATATATATTAATAAGATATCATAACATATATGTTCTACTCAAGTAGAGGATAAGAAAGAAAGAAAATATTTTTTCAATAGCAAAATATATTATAATAATTGATTGTAATAGTCTAAATTTTAGAATAGAATAAAATAGAGCTTAATATGAGCTAAGAGCACTAAGTTTTTTAATATAATAGGTTATAATAGATAAAATCAAGATAATTATATTAGATAGAATAGATAAGGATATATGAAAAGTTGAAATCACATAAAAATCCTAAAAATCATAAGTTATTTGAATATGAAAATGGCTTAAGTTAGAAATTTATCTCGCATCAATGTAATACTAGACATCCAACTAAGTTATAAGATGTTATGTGAATAAAAGATTGATTTTTGGTAGAAAACACCAAGATATGGATATGAAATTATTTTAAAAAATAGTTTAACTTATATTAAATAAGTTAGTGGATAGGAAGAAGCCTCAATAAGAACCCATATGTCTCTTCATACTAATTATTATTTAGACTATCAACTAATGGAATGATTTGACATACAAGCTCTATTCAAGTCTAATAATTATTAATATAGTACAACTTTTAGCTAAAAAGAATTTGCGTAGAAGTTGAAAGAGCTACTAAAGAGAATTAAATATCTTAAAAAGACTTGATTGGATAAATAGAAAAAAGATTTAATATAATAAGATTCAAAAATAGATTAGATATAGTTTTGAAATTAATATAGTCAAATAAGCTATACTACTTAGAAATTGGTATAGTCATAATAAATAATTATAGTAGTAACAAAGTTGAACTAAAAGTTTGTAGTTATTAATGATTTTAATTGATAACATAGAAGTTTATGTGATTTATATAAAAAAAGATGAATATAATAATTGAAGACTATAATATTAGCAATATTAAGTTTTTTGGATATATTACATTGTAATATTTATAACCAATATGTGGATTATATGAAATATGGTGTCATAGTCATGGTACTTAATGTGATGTATCTTTCTTCATTTATTTATTAGCTTTTATCTTTCTATTGAAACTTATTAAGGTTTAATTCACTAATATTTGGTTAAAAAGGGAGGGAGGTGATTTCATGCTTATTCCATTTAGGTAATAAAATAGAACTAGATTATCTCTAAGATCTAAGATCCTTCCAATCTATAGCAATATAAATCTTATCACAATGTAAGATAATATAGATTAAAAAAAATTGAATAGAATTAAATAGAATGGAACATGAAAGGCAAAACAAAGTAAAAGACAATAGAAAAAAATTTAACAAAAAATTAAAAAATCAAACTTTATTAAAAAAAAAGACCAAAGCCATACTTGACCAAATATTCAAATGGCCTTAGCCAGTCTTATTTATGCTTTGTTTAACCATCTTAGAACTTTTTAGAATGTTCCTGATAGTGGGCTCTACCTACATAAGCACCTTAAGCTCTTTTTAGAGTATTTCATAGTAGATCCTATATAGACCACTAACTTAACTTTAATTCTAGAAACTTTTTAAATATGGCTCCAACTACCTATCTCTATACATCAATAATACAAATATCTTATTTATACCCTGTTATAGTTAATTTTCTTCTACTAATGCGGAATATCCTTGTTTTACTCTTGATGGTATTTCCAAATTGTTTTTTGATAATGGATGAAGTTTTGTACAGGTTCTCACATTGCATTGTGGATGGAATAACCTTTTTAGAGTACTTTGTACTGAAGTTGCTAACGTCCATTGCCATGACAAAGGTAGCAATGCTCCAAAATACTTTCTACTTCATAATCTTATTGATCATAAATTATAATTAATAGTGGTAGTAGTGGTTTAAAAATTACCTTGGCTCAGTATAAAATTGTCACGGACCAAAAATACAAACAAGAAATCTAAACAAGAAGTTCAAGAAGAAATGACAAGAACTAAATTATCAGATGAGTACAAGAGTAACGCCAGGAGAATTGAGCTAGAGCTTCAAGAGATGCGTTGTCGAGACTGAAGAACTCTTCAGCCTCGACTCCTATATATACTACTGGCCTATGGTTCTAAAGAAGCGCATCAAGAAGCTTCCCAAGAACTATGAAGTTTCTCGAGCAACTACCCAAGAGCTAGGAAGCTTCTCAAGTAACTTCCTAGAATCTATTAGAATATTCTAAGAATCTTCTAGAGCCTTCTAAGAGAATCTTTAGACAATCTTCAAAGAATCTTTAGAGAATCTTTGAAGAATATTCCAAGAGAATATTCAAGGAATCTTCTGGAAGTTTCTAGAGACTTCTTTCTAGAAGGTTCTAAAAACTTGTCTCTAGAAAGGTCTAAGGACTATGTCCCTAACATCACCTCCTCCTTTAGCTTCGAGGTCTCCGAGAAACAATGTTATCAGTCAGTCAATGCACGTTAATTGAGTAAGGGGGGTAGCAACTTGAGAATAATTCTTGATGAAGATCCGATAGTAGTTAGCAAATCCAAGAAAACATTGTACGTCCCTAACCGACTTCGGAACTTCCCAAGACATGATTGCTTCTACCTTCTTTGGATCCATCTTCAATCCTTCTGTAGTCGCGATGAATCCCAAAAACTCCATCTCAGTTTGGTGAAATAAGCACTTCTCCAATTTGGCATAGAATCCTCGCTCCCGTAGTTTTTTGAGTACCAGACGAACGTGCTTCTCATGTTCTTCCTCGTTCTTAGAAAATATCAAAATATCATCTAGATAGATGACAACAAAATCGTCTAGATGCTCTCAAAAGATGTCATTCATCATGTGTTGAAAGATCGCTGGAGCATTAGTAAGACCAAATGGCATGACATTGTATTCAAAATGGCCATACCTTGTTTGAAAAGCTGTCTTCCATTCATCTCCTTCCTTGATTCGCACAAGGTTGTAAGCTCCCCTTAGGTCAATCTTTGTAAAGATCCTTGCACGCCCAAGTTGTTCTAGAAGACCAGAGATCAAAGGCAGTGGATAGCGATTCTTTTTTGTCACCTTGTTGAGACCTCGATAGTCCACACACATCCGTAGTGAGCCATCCTTCTTCTTCACAAATAAGATTGGTGCCCCAGCTGGTGACTTCGAATGACGGATGAAGTTTTTGGCTAGATTCTCGTCAATGTACTTCCGCAACTCAGTCAACTCCGTCTGCGACAAATTGTAGATTGGTTCCAAAAGGTGGTTGTGCTCATTCTTGCAATTCAATGGCACAGTCATAGGGTCGATGCTCTGGCAGCATATCAGCATTCTTCTTTTCAAAGACATCTTTGAATTCTTCATACTGCTTTGGAATAACCAAAGTCGGAGTTGCATCTTCTCGAGTCGGAGTTGCGAAGATGACAAGAGGTGTATTTTGCTTGGCTTCCTTCATGAAAGCCCTTGCACCTATAAACAAGGATTTGTTTCTAGACATTGTCTTGGCAGATTCCACTTTCAAGGAGTTTGTTGGAAATGTCACTTTCCGCAACTTCCAATCTATCAATGGATTATATCTATCAAGCCAAGATAGTCCCAAAATGATAGGACATGAAGGGGTCTTGATAACATTAAACACAATATTTCTCTCATGGTTTTCAAGACATACCTTCAATGGTTTAGTTTCATGGATAATATTGCCCGAAGACAATGGTCGTCCGTCTATGACTTCTACATGGACAGGCTTAAGTTTCTTTACAAGAGAAATATTGTGAAGCTTGGCAAACTCTTCATCTATAAAGCAAGCGGATGCACCCGAGTCTAATAAAGCATCGACTTGTAGTTCTTGAATACCCAGATGTAAAGGTACCATAAAACAATCTGAAGGTTGAGCTGAGAGAAAGGGACCTTGATTAATTTTGGATGTTGAGATGTCCAGCCGCACGGTCCCTATTGTGGCTGGGCGTCCTTGTTTTCCTGCATGCTTGTACTCCTGAGTCTTGTTGTTTGAGGCTTCTGTTTCTTCCGACAATCTACAGCTTTATGGCCCGCTTCTCCGCAATATAAACACAAGTTTTGTTCAAACCGTCGCTTCCTTTCCTCAGCTGTGAGGGGTTTGAAACGTACCGCATCAATTTGCATGGGTTCAGGATCTGTGGAGTGATTCTCTGGACCTTTTGAAAATGTAGCAAATGCTCCATCATTTCTCCAGCTTGATCGTCTTTCTTGTCGTAATTCAAAGAGGCGGTTGTCACAAATAATTGCCTGAGATATAAGTTCTTCTAAAGTATCCGCCTTAGGCATGGTGATCAATAAGTTCTTGACATCATCTCTCAGTCCATATCGAAATCGTGTCATGAATGCCTTATCATTCCAATCAAGATCACATGTAAGCTGTTGAAATTCTGCAGCATAGATTGCAGCAGAACATGATCCTTGTCGCAGATTTTGTATCTTTCTTTCAGCCACTCTTTCTCGATCGCTATCTCCAAACGCAGCAGTAAGTCTCTCTATGAAAGCCTCTAGGTCGTACAATATTGGAGAATCCTTCTCCAATAGTGGAGCAAGCCAAGAGCGAGCATTTCTTCATAGAAGAGTACATATGAAAGCAACCTGGGTAAATCCATTCAGATAATGAGAAGGGTATAGGCCTAGGTAAAGCCGTACTTGTTGCACAAAACCTCGGAAGTTGGCTCTTATTCCGTCAAACTTGTTTGGCATACTCGCTTTTGGTTCTTTCGTACTAATCCTTGAAGTATCTATAGTGGTCGTATGTGACACATGTCTTGCTTCTCTCAGTCGAATAATCTCTTGTTGTAGGCTATGAATTTTACGTCTAGCTTCTTCGGTCACTAGATCAATTTGAGGTTCTTTACTTAGATTGCGAAGAAATGCAATCTCCTTTCGTACACTATTCATAAGAGCTTGAAGATCTGCAAGAGTTGCCACTCTATTGTCTACTTGTGGAGATGCACTGTCTATGACCTGGTCTACTTCCATATTTAGAGAATAGATGGATTAAAATTTTGAGAGAAGAAGAAATTGCTAAGTCTCTTGGAAAAAATTGTAGCACTACCTGTCACTAAAACCTACTCGGAGAAGAGAAAAGAAAAAAAAACACTAAACGATTTTAGTTTTAGAGGAGGGTAATCCGCAACCTCTAAAAATGCCTCAATGCTTTCGAGAAGAGGGGTAATCCGCACTCTATCAAGAAGGCAAAGCTCTGAATCGATGTTAACAGTCTTTTCTACTAGCTATGCTAAACAAAAAGAAGGAATTAATATCAGTCCAAGAGAGGGTAATCCGCAACCCTTAGAACGCTCAAGTATCTCCAAGGAAAGGGGTAGTCCACTCTCTGCCTCAAAGAACTAAGCTCTGATATTGTGATTGAGAAAATATCAGTTTAGAGGAAGGTAATCCGCAACCCCTAAAGCACTAGAATACCTTCAAGAAGAGGGGTAATCCGCTCTCAAACAAGAAGGATTCAGCTCTGATATTAAAATAAAGGTAGTCTCGACAAACTGTCACGGACCAAAAATACAAACAAGAAATCTAAACAAGAAGTTCAAGAAGAAATGACAAGAACTAGATTATCAGATGAGTACAAGAGTAACGCCAGGAAAATTGAGCTAGAGCTTTAAGAGATGCGTTGTCGAGACTGAAGAACTCTTCAGCCTCGACTCCTATATATACTATTGGCCTATGGTTCTAAAGAAGCGCATCAAGAAGCTTCCCAAGAACTATGAAGCTTCTCGAGCAACTACCCAAGAGCTAGGAAGCTTCTCAAGTAACTTCTTAGAATCTATTAGAATATTCTAAGAATCTTTTAGAGCCTTCTAAGGGAATCTTTAGAGAATATTCAAAGAATCTTTAGAGAATCTTTGAAGAATATTCCAAGAGAATATTCAAGGAATCTTCTGGAAGTTTCTAGAGACTTCTTTCTAGAAGGTTCTAGAAACTTGTCTCTAGAAAGGTCTAAGGACTATGTCCCTAACAAAAATTCCTTGAATTGTAAAACATAAAAAATTGGATAGATTCAAATATGTGATAAAAGCTCAAGGTAATATACAATATTAGAAATCACTACTGAAATATAGAAAAATTCAAGCTACTAAAGTACCAACTTATAGATTTGAGTTGATGTAACAAGTAAAAATTTGTTGTTAGAAAGTAATACATGATCATCTTCCTAAAAGGTCTTATATTATTGGTAGTTATTTGTATATTATTTTTGTTCACTTTGTTTGATAAGGAGGTAATGTTGTGTCTCTTGCAAGGTTGTTATAAGCCATCATATAAATTCTTTCATTATTGCATTGTTGGTATTAATGGAACAATCGACAGCTATTGGCATAATTGAATGTTAACTAGTATTAAAGAAGAATAATGAATTATTGATATTTGTTTGAATACTATCATTATAAGCAAACTCCAAAGGCATCAAATATTAATTCTAGTTATTATAATGAACTGCCAAAAATGCTTGTAGCATATCCTCTAAGGTTCAATTTGTATGCTTTATTTATCTATTTCTTTGAAGATTGAAGGCTATGGACATAGCAAGTCATGTGACTAGTAGCTTCAATAAAATCTATCAAAAAATTCTTGTAAAATATGGATTTCAATCTAAAATGATGACATGAGGTAATCCATAGTGGTGAAAGATAATATCAAAAAAGATCCATACAAGTATTAGGATATCAATACCAAAGCACACTGTAGCAAAGTGAAGTTGCTTTGAAAATTGATCTATAAAGACAGCAATCGCAATGTGATTGTCAGGCGTCTATGAAAAATATGTAATGAGATCCATAGTCACCTGCTCTCAACATGTCATAAGTAATAGAATTGGCTACAATAATTTAGGAGATGCTATGTTGCATGCTTTTTTACTTTGGCATAACTTGTAGGAGTATACAAAAACTTGAATATTATGATCTAAACTTAGCCAAAATTATGTCTTTGAGTTCTATTCTAAAATCTTTTCACATTGTTGGCATAGAGAGAATTTGTTTTAAGAAAGAGCTAGACTTTTAGCTATTACTAATTACTCAACCAAGTCTCAAGTTATAAAAATTACCAAGTTTATATATAAAATTTTCCCTATAGAAGCAATTATATCAATACATAAGCCCTAAGTATCAAAGATCACGAAAAATGTGATAAAACCTTATATATCTTTAAGGTGATTTTTTTTTCAAACTTCAACAACTCATATCTCAGAATCAGATTGTTCAAATAAATCAAAATTGTACATGAAGTATTGATGTACTTTTAATAAGTACTATAACAAATTTCAATTGTAGACTTATTATGGATCTAGAGATATTGCCAAAATCCTAACAATAGCTTCAAATCTTTACTTACATATACCTATGTATAATTTTCTTCTTATTACATAAATTAAGTACTCAAATATTATAAAATTTTGATATATAACTTTTTAACCTAATAACATATAATTTTAGAAATTTTGAGCCAAAAATTTGTCCAAAAACTTAAGATATGGCTCCAACTATTACTATCAACAAAACAACTCATTTATTGCCTTTGAATTACATGTGTTGTCTTCAACACTCTATAATTCTTTTATATAAACTCCAAATACAAAAATTCTTTTAAAAAAGATGTAGATCTTAAAATCATCTTTGTAGTTGCATCTTTTGATCTCCAAAAGCTTTTGTAGAATTCCTTGTATCCTCAAAAGAGAAACAATATGTCTTAAAATGACACTTTAACTTCAAACGGCTATAACTTCATTACCTTAATTTCAAATCCTCTAAAATTTGTACACAAATTGTAGCTCAAATTCTAAATCTTATAATCATTTCTTTTGATTCTTAAATGTTCTTTTTGAAGTCGCCAAAATCCTTGTTATGGTCGTAGACAAATTGTTGAATGCCTATTAAGTATGGCCTTTGACCAATAGGGATGAAGATCTTTACTTTTTGCCTTCATCCATCTATACCTTATTTTTATTACTCCAAATAAGTTTCTTAGTAATTTGAATCTTTATCCTTGAGTTCCAATCTTCTTCTTAAATTTTATACTAAATATTTAAATTCTATATAAGTTGAACTTTATAATCAATATAGGTAAATCTCAAAATAAATTTTTTTACATCAACTCTCTTTAAATTAATCTATTAACCATTCTAATGTACATCAATACTCATAAATATATTATATATTTTAATTAATTTTATATATTATAAATAATTATAATACAATAATATCCTAGATGTCCAAATATTAGAATATCATATTCTTTTTGAAATATTTTTATTTAAAATATAGCATTATTAAGTACATAAATCCTCTTCTTGAAATAGAATAAGCCATTACTAAGATAATAATCTTGATATTGCACATTATCTACCTTTAGTCGATTGATAATCATTTTGAAATTAACATCACCATGCATAGCTTCCTTCCATTTTGTTCCATTATTTAGATTTGAAATAATACTAATAATGGTAACAAATTTTACCTTGTCTTTCAATTTGGGCTTTAAGTGAAGGTTATGCAAGAAAATATTTTGCATTGTATATTGTTATTTTTGTTTGTATTCAAGCTAAATTTCAAAGAACTGTAATTATTTTTCTTATCAATAATATATTGATTTCATATTTTTCAAATAAAAATTATGTAGCAAAGGTTAATAGTCAGTTCAAACAATCATTAGCTTCTCCAACAGATAGTGTCACTACACCTTTGTGGCATATACAATTGCTAGTTGCTCTTGATTATATACAAATTAATTACACTTTGTCCTTTTGAGCTTACATGATTTATATGCTACAACTTAAAAGCCTCTATCAAAGTCTTGTTGAAGGACCACACCAATAGTAAAGTTGAAAGCATCAATATTATGTGTACAAGGAAGGTTGGAAACAAATAATTATAATATTGGAGCAATAATGAATGCTTCCTTCAACTTATCAAAGGCCTTTTTGTGCTCTAGTTTCTATTCAAATAGGGCACTTTTCTCCAATAGGCTTATCAATGAGACAAAAATGTGTGCAAATTACCAAATAAAATGGCAATAATATGTAGCAAGGCCTAAAAATGAGCAGACTTCAAAAGCATCCTTAGAAGGTGGCCAATCTTCTACTGCTTTTATCTTATTATGTTCTATGTGCATGCCTTTGGACGAAATGATATGCCTCAAAAAGATGCCCTCTAAGTTTCAAAGTTTGTACTTTGATTGCTTGTAATAGAAGTGGCTATCTTATAGTTGGTGCAATACTTCCCATAGATATTGCTGATGCTTTTCAAGGGTTTTATTATTGACTTAGATATCATCAATGAAAATAATTACATACTTATCCAAAAGATCCTGAAACAATTCATTCATGTAACTTATGAAAGAAGTCATATGGCCAAGTGTCAATACTATTTTGGCCCAGCAATATAAAAAAAGAAGCATTTTTTTTTTTTTTTTTTTTTTTTTTTTTTTCTGCTCTATTTTGTTATAGATTTTATAAGTCTTAAGATTGTAAACTTGTTCTCATTTGCTGGTGCTTGAATTTTGATATTTTGAATAATCTCAAATTTCGTGGCTTTTCTTCTAACAATAGAAATATAATCCCTTTGGTGCCAAAATTTGTCATCTTTCTGGTGTTAATAATCCTTGCAGGGCATCAATCTCCTTGAGAGTTGTTTGTTGTGCCATAGTATTAGATAGCAACATATGACTTTTTGTCGTAGGTTGTACTCTATAATTTTTGAAATCTATAGCATTGACCTTTTTTGCAATCCTAATTACTTCTTCAAATGTTTATGGATCTTTTAATTCTATCTCTTATTGGATATTTACAAAAAAAAATCTAAATAGTTTAGTCAAGATCTTGAGCCTATTAATGATTAAAAAATACATTATATAGTATGCATAAAGTAGAAGTTTTGGTGGCTCTTAAATAAGTAGTCAAGAATCAAAGATATTAAAAAAAGTTTCAACTTAGATAAATGCAAAGAAATGGTAGTAGAAGAGGATGACAAAAAAGAGATTCTTATCATTCAAAATTCTAATTCAAAATAACCAACACTTCTTCTTGTATATCAAGCAATGCAATTTTTATTCATTAGTGGACACATGATCTAGACAGCAACATTCAAATTATTTATTGTATATGCCTCCTACTTATTCAATAAGACTTTTCACTCTTTTGTATCCCTTGCCTTTAGAGAATTTAGAAAAATATTAAAAAAATTTAAAGGTGATTGTCTTGATGTATTTATTATTGTTCAAAATGTAACTATTCTTTTTCCATTTTTTTTGAAAGTTATTGATCAATAAAGTAGAGTCTAATTTATTTCTTTGTTTTTCTTCTCTTATAATATGTTTTATTTAAGTATTATAAGTTACTACTAAGTTAAGTAGCAATGTACTTTATTTGTGTTGTATAATTCTTTTATCGAGCTGACATCTTCTAATTGAAATTATTATATTGTCTCAAGACTTCTATTTGTAAATAAGATAATAAACATGGTAAGGTTTAGAAAAGCACAAACGAACTGCATTTCTTTCTACAAATCTTACCATCCATTATAGTTCAATTGTTAAATTCAACACTTATCAAGTTTTTATAAGCTTCAATTCAATATATATCACTTCATTATCTCAATAAGATAAGAATGAAGTCACTTTTTTACTATTCAATCAAACATCCATCAATTCTATAATAGAAAGACAAAAATTAATGGACAAAAGAAGAAACATACATCATATTAATCACTATGACTATAACACTATGTTTTATAATGCTTGCATATCAAAGTCTTGACATAATATATTTATAAAGTTGAACAACATGAAGGTCAAATATCTCAAAATTTACATTATTTTCTTCTTCTAAATTCACAAATTCTTAGAAAAGTCATTATAAATAATATAAAGCTTCAACTTATTCATGGTATTTTAACATAAATATAACATTAATTTCTAAAAAACTTTATCTATATTAATCTCTAAATTTAAATTTAAAGTTTCTTATTAGATATGTTTGTTTATTTATTTACTTTGATTCCTACAATTATGTGAGGTTGTCTTGTAAAGTAATTAATTTGATAGTTTAAGAATCACCTAAGTTATCTAATAGTCCTACTTGCAGATCTTGTTTTCTCCTTTGAAAAAAGCCTTGAATTTTGTAGGTATTTTTATTTTTATTGAAGTGAGGATTTGCATTTGTAATATGCCATTGATATTTTAATATATTAGTACTATTGCAAGCATCAAGATATCATTATAAAATGGTAAGATAGAAATTCTTTCATTCTTTTTTATATTCAACACTACTTCTTTTTATTCTTTAGTGTTAAGATTTTTTTTTTATTTCAAAATTATTTTCTTTTTATAATAGATTTTTATGCCATTTCAACTTGGCTTATATTTTGGCATTTGAAAAAAAAAAGTTACAAAGACATCTTTTTTAACATTCTATTTTAATCTATTTATAGCCTCATATACTTTTATTGTCCAACTTACAAATTTGGTCGTTATTTTGATCAATCAAGCTCTTGTTAGTCCATTTTTTGATCTCACAAATTTTTCTTATTAAGCAATTTAAAGTTGATAGTACAAAATACCTTGAGTTCTTCTTTACATGCTATATATTTGGTTGCAAAGGTGGCATTAGTATTTTTTTGTTAATCAACCTTTCAAACATCTTTACTTATGAAATATATTCTATTTTTAATTAATTTTTTTTGCTTTCTAGTTTTTTTTGGTCTTTTTGAAATTACTTTGTATTTCTTTGAATATTTCTCAAAACTGCTCAAATTCCATATTTTTTATGATAGCTTCTATTCTTCTTATATCTTTGTTGTTGTTCATTAAGTTAGAAATTATATTCTAATCTTTAAGAATTTCCATAAATGTAGCCATTGATGTTTCTATTCTATAAAATCAATTTTAATTGGAAAATAACTTAACCAAAGTTCCTTGTACAATTGCATCCATTACAACAAAAAGAATTTTATATAAGTTTTTTAAATCCAAATATTCTTTTTTTATTAACTTAAGTAGTTGCTCTTCTTGTATTAATTATTTTTCTTTCTTTAATTGATCTTAATGTCTCGCATTCTTATTTAATTTGGATAGATAGATTTATCCTCTTTTGCTTACTTTCGAGATTTTATTGCCTTTAGAGTCTATATTATCTTCATACTATTGTTGCCTTTTGATTGTATATCCTTCTCTTTTTCTTTTGGTTGTTCAATATCTTAGAATTATTAGACTATTTTTCTTATAATTTATTCTTTTTTTTTTGCTATAATAATAGATTTTTGGCTAATACAAATAATAAAAGTAAAAATATATATATATATATATATATATATATAATTTAATTCTTACTTGTATTAGTATCAATTTTTAAGATCATATCAAAAAGAAGATTTGTGCAATTTAATATTCAAATTTTGGTAATTATCCTTGATAATATTGTGGTTTAAGCCTTATTGATCTGTTTTGGATTTTTAGGATGGAAAATTAGAACTAAGAATTTGAACTTCATATATTAAACATCTTTTAGCTTATTAATTTATGATATTTTTTTAAATTAGAAGAATTGACAAAAAAACAACTATCATTTTGGATGTCATTTTTTTGCTCCTTGTTAACAAATTAATCCTTTCATTTTATAAAAGATAGATGTTTATTATTAAAGAAAAATCCTATTGATTTAAGCTCCCTTAGATTGTATTTTCTATACCTATTGATACTTCTTTCAAAATTGACTTGTCAATCATGCTCTTGTTTTTGAACTATCAAGGCAATGCATAAAAGTGGCCATATCTCAATGCATCTACATATTCTTATAATGCAACCTTTCTTCTATTGTTTAGAGGATTTATATGATTGAACTTCTTTAATCTTACAAACATTTTGGATTTTTCTACCTTCTATACTGATTCTTTCATGTCTTTACTTTATATGTCTAATTATTCTTAATAACACTATATTCTATATTAATTACTTTTAATTCTAATTACAATTGTTACTAACTATAATTAATTATTTAATTCTAAGTACTTTAGTTGTACTTCTTAGGATATTGTAAGGCTCTTTATGTCAAGGATAAGAACTCGATAAAAAAGCAATTCAGACAAGTGAGCCTTCACTCAAAGAAAGGTAATAAAATATAAATAAACAAGTATGTATATTAAAAGAGAAATTGGAATGGCTATTGCTAAAAGATAAGAAAACTAGAGACCCTTGAAACTAGATTGGAAGCAAGAAAGGAGTTGACAAGAGTGAAGAAGGCTTCACTCTTATCTCTATATATACTATCTAACCAGGGGCTATATGGTGACATTCTATAGGACCTCCAATAAGTGTTGACTTTGTAGGACATATGCCTTGACTTACAAGGCAAGTTTTTCTACGTGTAGGCAACATAGTTAGCTTGGTCTTTAAGTTAACAACATGTGTGGCACATGGCCAACTTGTTGACCACGTTTCTAATCCAAAAATTCAATTAAAGACATCTATAAAGTCAAAGCAGCATCTATAAAGCTTCTAAGAAGCTTCCATACCAAATATTATAGAATTAACTTACTTTTATCTACTTTTACTTACTTCTATTTATTTATATGTGTAATTACTGGCTTACATGAGTATGTCCATGACATTATCTCCTCTTTTAGGGATGAATTCCACGAGGAGCAGTCATCATATGTTGAAGAAATCTATGATGCTACGAATTATATTCGCTACATATTCTGACCTTTGTTCTCTTCGAAGATCATTGATAGGGCCTCTCAACTATCGATAGTATCCCATATCAGGGCAGGAAGACCACCTAATTATTTGATCATTGTTGAGGCCTTCATAACTTCCTTTGAATAGAATATTTGGAACACCATCAAGAATTGTTTCTACCTCTAGTAAAATTACCAAATATTGAGAGTCCCTTCCCAAGTCGAGATACCAAACACATTGTATCTCGTCATCTATTTGAGCAAGAACATGTCGTTGTTGAAGAACTTCATCTCGATTGCATTGTCTTGAAGGTTGTGACAATTGTAGAGTCTCATCTGGCAGGTCAGCAAATGAAGATTCTTGAGTCAAATCTACTAGTCGTTGGTTCTCCATCTCCCGAGCATCATAATTACAAAGAAGCTATAAACAAGGATTGAAAGTAGAATGTTATCTTGCCTAGATATTATTTCTTTTATAAAGAAGACTTTCATCTTGATTTTGATGGATGTCGTCAATGAAAAGCCTCCACCGCCTTTGCTGCATTTGCAAGATTCTTTACTAGCTCCCATGTGCATTCACTAATATCATATCCATGCCAATGGACAAGATATTCTAATTTATTTTAGCAAAGCCTTGAATCTAAGACTTCTTCTACTTTAAACTCTTCATTATTGTCCACTTCTATAGGAAGAGGTCGAGCTTGTCATCTTTTTGGTATGTCCACTGTCTTATATGGTTCAAGAAGAGACACGTAGAATACTAGATGGATTTTCATTGACTCCGATAGATGTAAACGATATGCAACTGGATTGATTTGTGTAGAAATAGAAAATGGTCCAAGCCTTCGATAGTCCAACTTATCACAAGGACGAGTGGTCTTGATATTACTATGAAGTAGCCATACCTTATCACCCAAGTGAAATGGTGGTTGTTCCTTTTGATAGACATCCGCATTGACCTTTTGTTGCTCTTGAGCCTCTTTTAACTACGCCTTCATCGTTGCATGTAGCTCTGACAAATGAATCACCAAATCTTTCGCAACAGGATTATCAACTTTTTAAAAGTCAAAAGTATCAAGTCATGGATGATAACCATAATTAACAAAGAAAGGTATTCATTTTGTAGAAGAATGTACCGTGTTATTGTAAGCAAACTCTGCCAATGGTAAAAGAGTTGTCTAATGATCTTGTTGGTAGTTAATGGTACATCTTAAATATTACTCCAAAACTTGATTAACACACTCTGTTTGTCCATCAGTTTGAAGATGGAATGCCGAAGATAGTTTTATATCTACTTTTAAAATTTTGAAACAAGTCTACCAAAATCTTGATACAAATTGAATTTTCCTATCTGATATAATATCCTTGGGTAATCCATGATAGTGATAGATATTGTCAAAAAAGAGCTTAGCTATTTCTTCACCTATGATAGATTTTATACATGGTACAAAATATGTCATCTTGATAAAACGATCTACTATCACAAATATAGAGTCATAAGAACCTTAGATTAGAAGATCTGTGATGAAGTCCATAGAAATAGAAGACCATGGTTGTTCTGGAATGGGTAATGGTTGAAGAAGTCCATAGAAATAGAAGACCATGGTTGTTCTGGAATGGGTAATGGTTGAAGAAGTCCAAAAGGTCGATGACGAGGAGTTTTTGATCTTAAGCAAACATCACATGATTGTACAAAATCTTTGACTGCCTTCCACATTTGAGGCCACCAAAAATCCCTAGATATCAGCTTCAAAGTCTTATTGTATCCAAAATGTCCTGCTGCTGGGAAGTCATGACGAGCTTGAAGAATATATAAACGTGCTTCTCCTTCTGGAATATATAGGCATCCTTCGAAATAGAGTAGGTTGTTTTTAAACTCGAATTTAGAGGGGTCATGAGATTTAGAAGAATTATTCTTGATATCATGAACAAGAGGGTGTGAAGACATACTTAACTGGACTTGCTTAATAAAAGTTAAATCAACAATCAATGTTGATTTTATTGCTCAAAGATGAAATTGCTCTGGCTTCAAGAGAACCATTTTTTGTTGCTTAAAAGCTGCATTTCCTTCTTTTGGTGCAAGATAAGAACGTCTAGATAAGGCATTAGATAAACCTTGTTGTTTTCCTGGCCGATAAGTGATGATGAACTTGAATCTTGATAAAGACATGCTTCAACGAGCTTGATGACAATTTAAAATATGTGTTGACATGAAATACTCGAGGTTCTTGTGATCCATATATAGGGTGACTGGACTAAAAGCGCCTTCTAGATAATCACGCCATTCTTGAAAAGAATCCACAATTGCAAGAAGTTCCTTATCATCGATCTCATAATTGATTTCTACTTCTGAGAATATTCTTGAATGAAAGACTACTGGATGAAGTTTGTCATCTGTTCTCATTTGTAACAAAATCGCACCCAGAGCAAAGTCTGATGCATCTGTTTCCATAAAGAACGCTTTGGAAAAATCAACATGATACAAGATTGGTGCAGAAACAAACATTGTTTTCAAAGATTCAAAAGTAACTTCCGCTTCTTGATTCCATTGGAGTTTGTCTTTACAAGTCAAATGTGTAGGTGGAGCTACAACTGGAGAAAAGTCTTTGATGAAGATCCGATAGTAGTTGGCAAATTCCAAAAAGCATTGGACATCTCTTACCGTTTTTGGGATCTTCCAATCTATAATAGTTTGAACTTTCTTAGGATCCATCATAAGTCCATTATTTGAAATGATGTAACCTAAGAAATCGACTTGAATAGTGTGGAATACACACTTTTCTATCTTAGGATAGAGTCCAGCATCTCTTAGTTTTTGTAACACATGACAAACATGAAGTTTATGTTCTTCTGGATCCTTAGAATAGATCAAGATGTCATCTAGATAACAGACTATAAAATCGTCCAAAAACTCTCGAAAAACATCATTCATTAGATGTTGAAAAGCTGCTCGTGCATTTGTAAGTTCAAAAGGCATGACGTTGTATTCAAAATATCCATAGCTAGTTCGAAACGAAGTCTTCCATTTATCTCCTTCTTTGATGCGTACTAGATTGTGTGCTCACCGAAGATCTATTTTTGTATAGATCTTAGCTTGATTCAGCTGATCAAGAAGTCCAGATATTAAAGCTAGTGGATACTTGTTTTTCATGGTAATCTTATTGAGTCCTCGATAATCAACACACATCCACAATGATCCATCTTTTTTTTTCACAAATAGAATTGGAGTTCTTGCCAGAGATTTAGAATGGCGTATAAAATTCTTGGCTAGATTTTCTTCAATATACTCTTTGAGTTCAGTCAACTCATTTTGTAATAAACTGTAGATTGGTCCAAATGGCGGTTGTGCTCCTTCTTGAAGATCAATTGAGCAATCATAGGGACGATGTTCTGAGAGTATATCCGCATTCTTTATTTTGAATACATCTAAAAATTCTTGATATTGGCTTGGAATGCTACTTGAAGTCTTTCTACCAGTAGAAACATATGTGGCATAAATAATATATGATGATTCTTTTATAGTAGCATGCAAGAAAGTTTTTGCACCTATAAACATGAATTTAATTGAACTGGACTTATGACTCTCTACTTGATTAACTACATTGTTAGTTATACTTTTAAAAAAAGTAAGAATTTAGGAAATCCAATCTATTTGAGGGTTGTATTTTTTTAACCACGATAAACCTAAAATGATTGGATTAGAGGGAGATCTAATGATATTAAATACTACAAAGCTATTATGACCATTGATTATTACTTTTATAGGAAGGGTTTCGTGAATAATATCTCTAGAAGATAATAGACGACCATCTATGACTTGTACATGAATAGATTTAGTTTTCTTTACTAAAGATATGCTATGTCTTTTGATAAATTCTTCATCTAAGAAACACGCTGAGGCTCTTGAATCTAACAAGGCAGAGGCTTTGTAATATTTAGGTCCTAAAATAACATTTAATATAAAATAAGGAGAGGGCTTTGAGGAGAGAATAGGACCTTTACTAGATGTTGTACAAGGTTCCAACTGCACAGTCCCTATTGTAGCTGGACAAACTCGTTTTTTGACATATTGTCTTCTTTCACAGCCATACTCTTCATTTTGTAGTTGCGTTGTTTCTTTGGACAATGTTGAGCAGTGTGTTTTGATTCTCCACAATATAAACATAATCCTTCTTGACGACAATGAGTCTTTTCTTGCTCAATAAGAGGTTTGAAATGTACTGCATCAATTTGTATATCCTCTACTTCTGAATGTATGTGTTGAAGAGGTATTGGTGTTGCCATTGAATTATAGTAACGTTGAGGTCCATTTGTATGGTTTTCAAATCAAAATTCAAAAAGATGATTGTCACACTTCATAGCAAAGTCAATTGCTTGACTCAATGTTTGAGAATCAGGTAAGTTTTGCATTAATTTTTTTACCTCATATTATAATCCGTAGAGAAATTGGCTAATAAATGCAGCATCATCCCACTTGATATCAGTTGGAAGTTGTCAAAATTGTAAAACATAGAACGTTACTGATCGATTATCTTATTGTAAAATACAGATCTTATTGGTTGCAACACGAATTGCATCATGTTCTCCATACATGGATTGAAACTATGCCAGAAAAGCCTCTAGATTATCCAATATTGGATCTTGTCGTTCAAGAAAAGATAAAAACCACGATAGTGCTGAACTTGAAAGAAGTGTACCAATGAATTTAACTTACAATCTTGGAGTTGGATAGATTTGGTGTTGAAGTTCAATCATAAGTTTTCCTTGATTGATAAATCTTCAAAATTTAGATCTAGTGCCATCAAATTTCTTGGGTAGGACAATTTTTGGTTCTCTAATACTGGAAGGGCGTTCCACCATAGGAAAAAGGACATGATTTGGTGCAGATGTTGAAGCAGCTCCAACCATTTCTATATCTTCACTTCTTGCCAATCTTCTTGGTCCTTGTGGTAGTAAATTGAGTTGATGCATCGTAAGCATTAACTCCCTCAATTGCTCTTGTATTTGTGCCATTGCACTCTTCATTTCAATAAGTTCTGCCATGATAATACTTAAAAAAGAGAAGATCTCTAATATCGCTCAAAACAAATAGAAGAGAGGACTTAAGAACAAAGAAAATATTAAGGACAATATCAGTTTAGAAGAGAGTAATCCGCAACTTCTAATATGCTTGTGTCTTATCAAGGAAAAAGGATAATCCACTCTTAATCAAGATTAGACAAAGCTCTGATATTGTACATGTACTCTTGTCAATCTGTCAAGGACAAGGACTTGATGAAAAAGTAATTCAGACAAGTGAGCCTTCACTCAAAGAAAGGTAATAAAATATAAATAAATAAGTATGTATATTAAAAGAGAAATTGGAATGGCTATTGCCAAAGGACAAGAAAACTAGAGACCCTTGAAACTAGATTGGAAGCAAGAAAGGAGTTGACAAGAGTGAAGAAGGCTTTACTCTTGTCTCTATATATACTATCTAACTAAGGGCTACGTGGTGACATTCTATATGACCTCCAATAAATATTGACTTTGTAGGACATATGCCTTGACTTATAAAACAAGTTTTTCTACGTGTGGGCCATATTGTTAACTTGGTCTTTAAGCTAAAAACATGTGTGGCACATGGCCAACTTGTTGACCACGTTTCTAATCCAAAAAGTCAATTAAAGACATCTATAAAGTCAAAGCTACATCTATCAAGCTTCTAAGAAGCTTCTATACCAAATACTATAGAATTAACTTACTTTTATCTATTTTTATTTACTTCTACCTATTTATATATGTAATTATTGGCTTACATGAGTATGTCCGTGACACTTTATTATCTCATATTGACAACTTAGGCATTAGAATCATCTCCTTCTAATCTATTTCACAACATAAGGTAGGATAAATGGATCTTTGGTCTTTTATCATACTTTTTTTTCTCAATGTCCTCCTCAAGTTAAGCATTAATTAAATTGGCTTCAAATTGATTATATGTCTTGGATAGAATTGTCCATTATTTATGCAGATGTTTTTTTAAGTAATGGTCATTTCAACACAAATTGCTTCATGTTATCTTTTCTTTTGGAACCAGGATTGATTATATCCTTGCACTTGGTTGAAGATATAAATTTCATTCACTTATATTTTTTTCTTCAATCCTTAGTATTTTTATAGAATTTTATTTTATTTTTAATTTTTTTTTTATTCATTATATCTACTCTAACTACCATAGTTCTATCAATTATAACTTACTTAAGTAAATAACTTGGTATTTTTGGCCTCCATAAATTTCTAATTTAATTTATTCCAAAGAAGTCTTAAAGAAATTATAAAAAAATTAATAAAAATCTTTAAAAAATATTTAAAATAAAATTATAATATCATAGATATATATAGATATTCTAATAAATATCTATATAATTAGGTAGAAGTAGGTAGAAGTAGATAAAAATAAATTAATTTCATAATACCTTCTAAAGAAGCTTTTTAGAAGCTTTATAGACGTTATTTTGACTTTATATGTGTTTGTAATTGATTGATAAGTTAGAAAGTTGGTCAACAAGTTAACCACATATTGATAGCTTGTAAAATAAGCTAATTATGTGGTGCATATATAAAAAAATTACCTTGTAAGTTAAGATACGTGTCTTGCAAAGTCAACACATTTTGGAGGTTCTATAGGACATTTCTACATAGCTCCTAGTTAAGAATATATATAGAGGTAAGAGTGAAGCCTTCTTTATTCTTGTCAATACCTATCTAGTCCTTAGTCTTGTTTCAAGACTTTTTAGTCTTTTTGTTTTTGGCAATAGCCATTCTAGTTCAATATTATATCAACTTTGAGTGACTTTTTAGTTCTTTTTAGTATCACAAGAGTGTATTGAAGATTTCTTTCTTCAAGATTTATATCCTTGCTAATTTGAAGAGAGTGCTATCTTATTGTTTCATCTTATTTTAGAAGTGAATGGATTACCCTACTTCTATTATTGTATTTTAAAGGTTGTGGACTATTCACATTTAAACAAAATCTTATTTTTTAATATTGATCTTTTTCTTAAAGAAAATAGATTATCCTTTTTTATGAAATTTTTTATTTAATATTAGAGGCTATGGATTTTCTTCCTCAAATTTAACTTTTTGAACTTATTTGAGTTGACTATAGAAGGAAAGATTATGGATGCTACTCATAGGAGAAGTGAGAATAGATTTGCAACTATTGTAAATCTTCATGAGCTTGTCAATACTTTAAAAGTAGAAATCTCAAGTATTTCTAACATAAATTATAGATGTACTATTCCTATACTTATAGAAGAAGTTTAGAGTTTATAATAAAAAATTATATAATTGAAAGAAGCAAGTAGATTGACTTTACAATCAAATCCAAGGAGTTTTATTTTTATAAGTATAATAAGAATAAAAATTAGTATGCTTGAGAAGTTTGATGGAACAAGATCAAAATTTCAAGGATTTCTACAACAAGTCAAGCTCTATCTTAGATTGCATCTCAGATGTGCGTCAGATTTATTTATTGATGCACTTCTATCAGGAAGTGCTTTTTTTTGGTTTTCACTTTTAATGGAAAAGAATTTGTGACTTATTTATGATTTGAATTCATTCCTAAAAATTTTTACAGCTACATTTGAAAAAAGTGATCAAAAAAGAGTAGCAAAGACCAAATTCTTATCTTTGTGACAAAGACCATGATCAGCCACCATATATGTTATTAAATTCCAAAACCTAGCTTGCGACATGGACTAAAATGACAAAACCCTTATTAATCAATTTTGATATAGATTGAAGGATAATATCATAGATTTGTTACAGACAAAATTAAAGACAAAAAATTTAGAATAATTTATTGCTCAATCCATTACATACAACAATCAATTATTTGAAAGATGTGAAGAATAAAGACTTGATTAAAGAAGAACAAATCAAATATTGATGGCAGATTTTAAGTTTTTAGAAACTTATTCAACAAGGCTAGAATAAATGTAAATTTGTAGGTTTTAAATCCGTCACGAAGAAAAAAAAGACTCAACAATGTTATAAGGGCTTATACTTATATTATGGAGAAGCTAAACACACTGCTCAATATTATCCAAAGAAACAACACAACCAAAAAAATAACAAACATGGTTGCCAAAGAAGATGTTGTATCAAAAAATAAATTTTTTCAACTACAATAGAGATAAAGTAGCTAGAATCTTGTGTAACTCTTAGTAAAGGTCCTATTCTCTCCTGAAATCCTTCATCTTATTTTACAATAAAAGTTTATTTATGACCAAAAAATCACAAAATATTAGCTTTGTTAGATTCAAGAGCCTCAGCCTATTTTATAGATGAAGATTTTGTCAAAAAAATAAGAAATATCATTAATTAAAAAAACTAAATCTATACATATAGAAGTCATAGATGATCATTTGCTATCTTTTGGAGATATTATAAGTGAGGTTATTCCTATAAATATAGCAAATTAAAGATCATAATATTATAATAATATTTAATATAATAATATATCTTATAGATTATACTTTTTTAACCAAGATAATTCTAAAATAATCAAATTGAACAAAGATTATCTTGGTTAAAAAAATATAATCTACAAATAGATTTGATTTCTTGTAATCTTAATTTTTTAATAATTTAGTCCAAAATCTCATTTCTCAAGTAAAAATACATAAGTCTAGTATATCCAAATCTTTATTGGTAGATGTAAGAATTTTTATGTATGCTCTAAAAAAAGGATTATCTTTTGCTTCATATACCACACCCATTTTTGATGGTGAGAAGACATCAAATAGTATTCTTAGCCAATATCAAGATTTCTAAGACATTTTTGAAAAAAAAATGGAGATATTCTTTTAGAGCATTGTCTTTATGATTGTTCCATTGATCTTCATGAAGGAGCTGTCATGGCCATAATCATGTAAGCTAATAATTACATATAGAAATAGGTAGAAGTAAGTAAAAGTAGATAAAAGTAAGTTAATTATATAATATTTAATATAGAAGCTTCCTAGAAACTTCCTAAACGCTGCTTTGACTTCATAGGTGTCTTTAATTGACTTTTTGGATTAGAAACGTGGTCAACAAGTTGGCCATGTGCCACACATGTTGTTAGCTTGAAGATCAAGCTAACTATGTGGCCCACACGTAGAAAAACTTGCCTTGTAAGTCAAAGCATGTGTCCTACAAAGTCAACACATATTGGAGGTCCTATAGAACGTCGCCACGTAGCCTCTAGTTAGATAGTATATATAGAGACAAGAGTGAAGGCTTCTTCACTCTTGTCAACTCCTTTCTTGCTTCTAGTCCAGGTTCAAGAGTCTTTAGTTTCTTGTCTTGTGACAATAGCCATTCCAGTTTCCTTTTAATATACCTACTTGTTTATATTTTGACTTATTATATCGAGATAGCCTTTTGGTGTATATTTTTTCTCATCGAGTCTTTGTCCTTGACAGATTGACAAGAGTACACTTACAATATCAGAGCTTTGTTTTTTCTTGAGTAAGAGTGGATTACCCCTTTCTCTTGACAAGACATAAGCGTATTAGAAGTTTGCGGATTACCCACTTCTAAACTGATATTGTTCTTAGTATCTTCTTTGTTATCAAGTCTTTCTTTTCTTTTGTCTTGAGCAATATCAAACAAATTTTTCTTCTTAGTGTCATTATGACAGAGCTTGTTGAAATGAAGAGTGCAATGGCACAAATACAAGAGCAAATGAGGGAGTTAATGCTTGCGATGCATCAACTCAATTCACCAACACAAGAAAGAACAAGAATAGCAGAAAGTGGAGATATAGAGATGATCGGAGCTGCTTCAACATCTACAACAAATCACGTTCCTTCTCCAATTGTACAACACCCTATAAGCACTAGAGAACCAAGAATTGCCTTACCTGAGAAATTTGATGGTACGAGATCAAAGTTTCGAGGGTTCATCAATCAAGTACAATTGGCAATTGAACTTCAACCGCAAAGCTATCCAACTCCAGGATCACAAGTCAGGTTTATTGGCACTCTACTTTCTGGTTCTGCATTATCGTGGTTTTCGTCTTTTCTTGAACAACAAAATCCAATATTGGACAATTTGGAAGCTTTTTTGGCGGAGTTTCGATCTATGTATGGTGAACACGATGCAACTCGTGTTGCAACAAATAAGATCCGAATTCTGCGACAAGGAAATCGCTCAGTAACAGTATATGCTTCACAATTTCGACAACTTGCAATTGACATCAAGTGGGATGATGCTGCACTCATCAGTCAATTTCTTTATGGATTGCAATACGAAGTAAAGAAATTGATGCTCAACTTACCTGATCCTCAAACTTTGAGTCAAGCAATCGATTTTGCGGTAAAATGTGATAATCGACTTTTTGAATTTCGATCTGAGAATCATTCACGGGAACCTCAACGTTATTACTCAATGGCAACATCAACATCTTTGCCAAACGTACATTCGGAAGTAGAAGACATGCAAATTGACGCGGTACGTTTTAAACCTCTAACTGAGCAAGAAAAGATTTGTCGTCGTCAAGAAGGATTATGTTTATATTGCGGAGAACCTAAGCACACTGCTCAACATTGTCCAAAGAAACGACGCAACTATAAAATGAGGGGTACGACGGTCAAAGAAGACAACATGTCGGAAAACGGATTCGTCCAGCTACAATAGGGACCGTGCAGCTGGAACCTTGTACAATTCCTAATGAAGGTCCTATCCTCTCCTCAGAACCCTCTCCTTGTTTTATAATAGACTTATATTTAGGACCTAAGAATTACAAAGCCTCTGCTTTATTAGATTCGGGAGCCTCAGCATGTTTTTTAGATGAACAATTTGTTAAAAGTCGTAAAATACCTTATGTACAGAAACCTAAACCAGTACATGTAGAAGTCATAGATGGTCGTCCCTTGTCTTCTGGAGATGTCACTCATGAAACTCATCCTATAAAAGTAACAATAGACGGTCATGATAGCTACATAGCTTTTAACATAATTAAATCCCCGTCCAATCCAGTTATTTTAGGTTTATCCTGGCTAGAAAAATATAACCCTCGAATAGATTAGAATTCGTGTAAACTTGACTTTTCCAAAAGCGTTATTAATAGTTCTACGAACCAAGTAAAAAATTATAAGTCTAGTACAGTAAAACCCGTACTGATAGGTGCAAAAGCATTTATACACGCAGCAAAAGAAGGATCAACTTTTGCTATTTATGCTGCACCTATTTCTGAAAACGTAAAGACTTCAAGTGGCATTCCAAGTCAATATCAGGAGTATCAAGACGTTTTTGAGAAAAAGAATGCAGATATTCTTCCTGAGCATCGTCCATATGATTGTTCAATCGACCTCAAGGAAGGAACTCAGCCACCATTTGGACCAATTTACAGTTTATCGCAAGATGAGATGGCTGAACTCAAGACATATATTGACGAGAATTTAGCAAAGAATTTCATACGCCATTCAAAATCTCCAGGAGGAGCTCCAATTCTATTCGTAAAGAAAAAAGATGGATCTTTACGAATGTGTGTTGATTATCGAGGACTCAACAAGATCACAATCAAGAACAGGTATCCATTACCTTTGATATCAAGACTCCTTGACCAGTTGAATCAAGCTAAGATCTATACAAAAATAGATCTAAGAGGAGCATATAATCTAGTACGGATCAAAGAAGGAGATGAATGGAAGACTGCGTTTCGAACCAGGTATGGACATTTCGAATATAATGTCATGCCCTTTGGACTCACGAATGTACCAGCTGCTTTTCAACATCTCATGAATGATGTATTTCGTGAATTCTTAGTCAATTTTGTCGTCTGCTATCTAGACGATATCCTGATCTATTCCAAGAACGTCGAAGAACATGAAATACATGTTCGTCAAGTATTACAAAAACTTAGAGATGCAGGATTGTACGCCAAGATGGAAAAGTGTATATTTCACACTACTCAAGTTGACTTTTTAGGATACATCATTTCAAATGATGGTCTCATGATGGATTCTAAGAAAGTCCAAACAATCGTGGATTGGAAGATTCCAAGGACAGTAAGAGATGTTCAATGTTTCTTGGGATTTGCGAATTACTATCGGATCTTCATCAAAGATTTCTCACGAGTTGCAGCTCCACTTACACGCTTGACTAGTAAAGATAAATTTCAATGGAATCAAGAAGCGGAAGCAGCATTTGAAGTCTTGAAGACATCGTTTGTCTCTGCACCAGTCTTATATCGTGTTGACTTTTCCAAGGCATTTTTTATGGAAACAGATGCATCAGATTTTGCCTTGGGTGCAGTTTTATCACAAATGGGAACAGATGACAAACTCCATCCGATAGCTTTTCATTCAAGAAAATTCTCAACAGCCGAGATCAATTATGAGATCCACGATAAAGAACTTCTTGCGATCATGGATTCCTTTCAAGAATGGCGTCATTATCTAGAAGGCGCTTCTAGTCCAGTCACTGTGTATACAGATCACAAGAACCTCGAGTATTTCATGTCAGCACGCATGTTGAATCGTCGTCAAGCTCGTTGGAGTATGTCTTTGTCAAGATTCGAGTTCATTATCACTTATCGGCCAGGAAAACAACAAGGTTTATCCGATGCCCTATCTAGACGTTCTTATTTTGCACCAAAAGAAGGAGATGCAGCTTTTGAGCAACAAAGAACGGTCCTCTTGAAACCGGAGCAATTTCATCTCCGAGCAATGAAATCAACATTGGCTGTTGATTCAACTTTTCTCAAGCAAATCCAGTCCAGTATGTCCTCAGACCCTCTTGTTTATGATATCGAGAATAATTCTTCCAAGTCTCATGATCCTTCTAAGTTTGAGTTCAAGAATAATCTATTATATTTTGAAGGACGCCTATATGTTCCAGAAGGAGAAGCATGTTTACGTGTTCTTCAAGCACGTCATGACTTTCCAGCAGCAGGGCACTTTGGATATAATAAGACTTTGGAACTCATATCAAGAGATTTTTGGTGGCCACAAATGTGGAAGTCAGTCAAAGACTTTGTACAATCATGTGATATTTGTTCAAGATCAAAAATTCCTCGTCATCGACCTTACGGACTTCTTCAGCCATTACCTATACCAGAACAATCATGGTCTTCTGTTTCTATGGATTTCATCACAGATCTTCCAAGCTCAAGATCTTATGATTCTATATTTGTGATAGTAGATCGTTTCACCAAGATGGCACATTTTGTGCCATGTACAAAATCTATCACAGGTGAAGAAACAGCTAAGCTTTTCATTGATAATATCTATCGCTATCATGGATTACCTAAAGATATCATATCGGATAGGGGAACTCAATTTGTGTCAAGATTTTGGAGGACCCTTTTCAAGATTTTAAAAGTGGACATAAAACTATCTTCGGCTTTTCATCCTCAAACTGATGGACAAACAGAGCGCGTAAACCAAGTCTTGGAGCAATATTTAAGGTGTACTACCAACAAGATGATTGGACAACCCTTCTGCCATTGGCAGAGTTTGCTTATAATAATACGGTACATTCTTCCACGCAACAAACACCTTTCTTTGCCAATTATGGCTATCATCCACGACTTGATACTTTTGATTTTTCAAAAGTTGATAATCCTGCAGCAGAAGATATGGCAAATCGGTTGTCAGAGTTACATGCAATAATGAAGACACAATTGAAGGAAGCTCAAGAACGACAAAAGATAAACGCAGATCTATATCGTAAGGAGCAACCACAGATCAACGTCGATGATAAGGTATGGCTACTTCGTCGCAATATCAAGACTACTCGACCTTGTGACAAGTTGGACTATCGTAGGCTTGGCCCCTTTTCTGTTTCTGAACAGATCAACCCAGTTGCATATCGGTTACATCTACCAGAGTCAATGAAGATCCATCCTGTATTCCACGTATCTCTTCTTGAACCATATAAGACAGTGGATATACAAGGAAGAAGACAAATGCCACCGCCTCCTATAGAAGTAGATAATAATGAAGAATTTGAGGTGGAAGAGATATTAGACTCAAGGCAGCGCCGAAATAAGCTGGAATATCTTGTTCATTGGCGCGGATATGATATTAGTGAACGCACATGGGAGCCATCCAGGAATCTAGCAAATGCATCAACTAAAGTCAAAGTTTTTCATCAACGACATCCATCAAAACCAAGATGAAAATCTCTCTTATAAAAGAGACAAGATTGAGGCAAGATAACATTCAATTTCCTATCCTTGTTTGTAACTTCTTTGCATTTGTGACGCTAATTAGATGGAGAGCCAACAACCAGCAGATTCAACTCAAGAACCTTCGTTTGCTGACCTGTCGGACGAGACATTACGATTGTCACAACCTTCAAGACGACGCAATCGAGATGAAGATCTTCAAGAACGACATGTTCTTCCTCGAACAGATGGTGAGATACAACGCGTTTGGTATCACGATTTGGGAAGGGACTCCCGATGTTTGGTGATTTTGCTAGAAGTAGGAACAACTCCTGATGGTGTTCCGAATATTCTATTCGAAGGAAGTTATGAAGGCCTCAATAATGATCAAATAACTGGGTGGTCTTCCCGCCCTGGTATGGGACACTACCGATGGTTGAGAGGCCCTATCAATCATCTTCGAAGAGAACAGAGATCAAAGTATGTGGCGAATACAATTCGTCGCATCATAGATTTCCTCAACATATGATGACCGCTCCTCGTGGAACTCGTCTCTAGAAGGGGGGGTAATGTCACGGCCATAATCATGTAAGCTAATAATTACATATAGAAATAGGTAGAAGTAAGTAAAAGTAGATAAAAGTAAGTTAATTCTATAATATTTAATATGGAAGCCTCCTAGAAACTTCCTAGACGCTGCTTTGACTTCATAGGTGTCTTTAATTGACTTTTTGGATTAGAAACGTGGTCAACAAGTTGGCCATGTGCCACACATGTTGTTAGCTTGAAGATCAAGCTAACTATGTGGCCCACACGTAGAAAAACTTGCCTTGTAAGTCAAGGCATGTGTCCTACAAAGTCAACACATATTGGAGGTCCTATAGAACATCGCCACGTAGCCCCTAGTTAGATAGTATATATAGAGACAAGAGTGAAGGCTTCTTCACTCTTGTCAACTCCTTTCTTGCTTCTAGTCCAGGTTCAAGAGTCTTTAGTTTCTTGTCTTGTGGCAATAGCCATTCCAGTTTCCTTTTAGTATACCTACTTGTTTATATTTTGACTTATTATATCGAGATAGCCTTTTGGTGTATATTTTTCCTCATCGAGTCTTTGTCCTTGACAGGAGCTCAACCACCAATTGGACCAATCTATAGCTAATCACAAAACAAGTTGGTTGCATTCAAGGAATACATTCATAAAAACTTAGCTAAGTAATTCTTACGTCATTCTAAATCTCTAATCGGTGCTCTTATTTTCTTTGTGAAGAAAAAAGACTAATCTTTGCGAATGTACGTGGACTATCAAAGACTCAAGAAGATTACTATGAAGAATAGGTATCTTCTAACTTTAATTTCAAGACTTCTTAATCAACTCAATGAAGCAAAGATCTATATAAAAATAGATTTGTCATGAGCATATAATTTTGTAGGCATAAAAAATAAAAAATAAAATAAAAAACTATGATATTTAAAATAATTCTTCTAAATCTTATGATACTTCCAAGTTTGAGTTCAAGAACAACCTACTCTATTTTGAGGGATGATTATACATTTCAAAAGGTGGGACACAATTATGTGTTTTTCAAACTTGTCATGACTTTTTAGTAGTGGGACATTTTGGATGTAATAAGACTTTGGAGCTAATATCAAAAGTTTTCTAATAGCCTCAAATGTGGAAGGCAATCACAGACTTTGTAGAATCATGTAATATTTGTTCAAGATCCAAAACTCCTTACCATCGACTATATAGACTTCTTTAGCCATTACCTATTTGAGAACAACTATGGTCTTCTGTTTCTATGGATTTTATTATGGATCTTTTAATCTCAAGTTTATATGATTCTATATTTGTAGTAGTAGATTATTTTTATCAAGATGGCACATTTTGTATCATATATAAAATCTATCACATGTGAAGAAATAAATAAGTTTTTTTTAATAACATCTATTGCTATTACAGATTACTTAAAGATATTATATCAGAAAAAGAAACTCAATTTATATCAAGATTTTAGAAGATTCTTTTTAAAATTTTAAAGGTGGATATAAAGCTCTTTTTGACTTTTCATCCTCAAATTGATGAACAAATGGAATTGGTGAATTAAGTTTTGAAGCAGTACTTAAGGTATACGAGCAATTATCATCAAGATGATTGGATAATTTTTTTAATATCGGCAAAGTTTGCATATAATAATTTGATACATTCATCCACTAAATAAATACCTTTTTTACTAAATATGTTTATCATCTACAACTTGATACTTTTGACTTTTCAAAAGGTAATAATCTTATGGCAAAAGATTTTACAAATCATTTCTCAAAGCTACATGCAACAAAAAAGGCATAATTAAAGGAAGCTCAAGAATAAATTAATCTTATTACTTATTGATTATATCTACAAAAGTCTATGAAAATCCACCTTATATTTCACATGTATGTTTTTGAGCCATATAAGATAATGAATATCTTGGAAAGAAAATAAATGCCACCTCTTCCTATAGAAATGAATAATAATTAAGAATTCAAGGTAGAAGAAGTCTTAGATTCAAAGGGGTGCCAAAATAGGTTGGAATATCTTATTCATTGGTGTGTATATGATATTAGTGAATGCACATGAGAGCCAACAAATAATCTTGCAAATACAACAAAGAGAGTTGAAACTTTTTATTGATGACATCCATCAAAATCAAGATAAAGAATAACAAATCTTTATTATAAAAAAAAATAATATCAAAAGAAGATAAAATTCTATCTTTTATTTTTTTTTGTAGCTTTTTTGTATTTATAACACTAAGGAAATGGAGAACCAACAACTAGCAGATTCAACTCAAGAACTTTTATTTGCTAATTTACTAAATAAAATATTATAATTGTTCCAACCTTCAAAACGATGTAATCAAGATGAAGATCCTCAAGAATGACATGTCCTTCCTTGAATAAATGATAAGATATAATGCATTTGATATCACAACCTTGGAAGAAAGTTCCAATGTTTGGTGATTTTATTAGAAGTAGGAACAATTCTTGACAATGTTCTAAATGTTTTATTCAAAGGAAGTTTCAAAGGCCTCAACAACAATCAAATAATAGAGTGGTCTTCTTACTTTGGTATAGAACTTTCTCGATGGCTGAGAGGATTTATCAACCATCTTTAAAGAAAACAAAGATCAGAATATGTGGCAAATATAATTTGTCACATCTTGGATTTCATCAACACATGATAAATGCTCCTTATAAAACATATTTTTAGAAGCAAGATTAATGTCACAAATATACATAGGTATTTTAGTAAATACCTATATGATTATGTAGAAGTAGATAAAAGTACATAAAAGTAGGTTAATTTCATAATACCTTCTAAAGAAACTTCTTAGAAGCTTCATAGATGTTGCTTTGACTTTACATGTGTTTGTAGTTGATTGATAAGTTAGAAACTTAGTCAAGAAGTTAACCACATATTTGTAGCTTGTAAAAAAAATTAATTATATGGCGTAGATATAAAAAACTTATCTTGCAAGTTAAGATATGTGTCTTGTAAATTCAACACATTTTGAAGGTCCTATGGGACATCGCTACATAGCTCCTAGTTAAGAGTATATGTGGAGGCAAGAGTGAAGCCTTCTTGTCAACACTTATATAGTCCTTAGTCTTATTTCAAGTCTTTCTAGTCTTTTTGTTTTTGGCAATAGCCATTCTAGTTCAATATTATATCATCTTTGAGTGACTTTTTAATTCTTTTCAGTGTCATAAGAGTGTATTGAGGATTTCTTTCTTTAAGGTTTATATCTTTGACATATAATAAAATCTAAAAAAGTCCTAATAAAATTTCAATTAAATCCTAATAAAATTCTAAATAAAATCTAATCAAATCATAATCAAATTTTAAAATTTAGATAAACTCTAATAAAATATTAATTAAATATTAATCAAATTTTAAATAAAATTAAATCAAATCATTATCAAATTCCAAAATTTTAAAAAAAAATTAATCAAATTTTAAATAAAACTTGAATAAATTCTAATATAATCATAATTAAATCTTAAATCTTAAATAAATCCTTAACTAGTCCAACAATAGATTGAAACTTTAATAACTAATAGTCTAACTATAGATTTTGATTTAAAATTTGTATACATCTCAATTACTTGGCTGATAATACATAAAAATAATAGAAGAAGATTAAATTTATCAAATAGAGGATAATCCTCATAATTTGCTTAGGTGATGGCTGTCCTTCTTCTCCAATCATATTGCCAATCTCCAAGTACCAAAATCTCTTGATTTTACCTTTCAATTGTTCTTAAAAAAATTACACTTGTTTGAAATTAGGTCTACCAATAGTTTTCAAAATTTTATTTCAATCTAATTAGCAAATTGCTACAAATCTTAGAAATCTTTATATGTCTCCTAAACTCCAATTTTTAAGATCTTAATAATTTAAAATTTTAATAACCTTCATATAAATCATTTGATTGAACTCAAACTTATACCACACATAAAATACAAATATGATGACACATTTACGAAATTTTATCTATAGATCATTTATCAATCTTAGAAAAGTTTCTAAAGTATAAACTCTTAATATTCTTTAAGATCGAAAATCACTCCAAATCAATCTTAACTTTACAAAGCCTTTACAAAGTTATTAAAAACTTAAATCATTCAAAATCAATGCTTAAAAATCTTTGTTTTATTTTTCTTTCAAATTTCATTCTTTGATTTGCAAAAAATCCTATAATTGATGTAGATCCATGGTTTTATGTCTTGAGCTTGATTTCAACCCTAGTTCACAGCTGGTCTTACTTGGATATTAATTTTTGATTTCTTAAGATATTTTTTCCTACAAACTATTCTTGACTTTTTTCTAAAGATGTCTATATTATTTTTAAAAAAAATATATATATTTTTTGGCTTATTAATAATAATACAAAGTAAGTAGAAGTTTTTTTTTACAAAAAAATAATATTAATACTAAATTTTTTAACTACATCTCTATCTTTTATCCATATTTTGCTATTATATCTTTCAATTATATTCTTTTATAAAAGAATTAATATTTTTATCTTTTACCATATAATTGAATTATAATACAACATCTTAATTTCAAATAATTACATTTCTTTTATCCCAACCTTGAATCTTCTAAAATTTGCACATAAATTATAACTTAAAACTTAAGCTTTACATTCATTTTTTTATTATTATTTATTTATTTTTTCCATCAAATTCTTCCTTTGAAGTTACTCAAATCTCCAATATGGATGCTAATAGCCTATTGAAAGCCTATTTGACATAACCATCAACTAATAGAAATAAAGATCTCCATGCTTTATCTTCATCTTTCTAGACCTTACTTTCATCCCTCTAAATCAACTTCTTAGTAGTTTGGTTTTTTACTTGTAGGCCCCAAATTTCCTCTCAAGGCTTCATATTTAATATCTAGATTCTATATAATTTAAATTCCATAATCAGCTTTAAAAATTAAAAAAAATAAAAATCCAAAATAAAGTTTCTTACATAAATTCTCTTTAAATTAATCTGCTAACCACTTTAATACTTATTAGGACTTATAAACATATTATGTATTTTAATTGGTATTGTAAGCAATTGTAGTATGACACCATTATACTAAGTGACATAAATATACCTATGCTAGCAATGAATTGATGCAACAATACTTAAAGCCTAATTAGCTAACTTCTTCTAAATTAAGTTTTTAAATGCAAATCTATGCAATAAAAATTATTTCTTCTAAATATTAATTCAATAGAAGAATTGAATATAATTGCACATGTATAGTCATTAGAAAGAAATATATTTGTAATTTGATAATATAGTATATCTATTCCAATCAATCTTTATGAAACTAAAAATAAATAGTCCAAATAAAATAAAAAAACTGTATAAAGATAATTATAGAAGAAAGACAATTCAAGATGCATTGGCTACCTTAAGCATACCTACTACATATTATTTATTGATGTTGCATGTTCTTATTAAATAGTTATAATAAGCCATCATACTAGTCTTATTCTTTCTATATTTTATTTTATTGAAAAAAATTGAAATTTCAATAAAAATCCAAAAATGCAATCTTAAAGAATTAGTATTTTAAAAAATAATTTCCAACATACCCTGATGTCTTTATACTAAGTATATTTTATAGTTAAACATTCATATACTAAATGCCAAGTACAAGCTCAAAATGTGCTTTCCAAGTCTAGTTTTTTATAAAGATATTAACAGGTCTAACCATATCAAAACAAGATTTTAATGTCGAAGGATCTTCGGAGGGACCACGTCATGGAACGAAGAGGTCAAAGGGGGGGGGGGCTCAGTCAAAGGCAAGGTGGCGCAGCAATAAGCAAGGGGAGGGGATTAATTGGATTTGGTGTACATACACGAGTAGCAAATGACTGGTCTACGGGATACGTACAGCAGACATGTCCAGCGCTGCAGAGACCGCTGTCCATTTTCCGGGAAAGATAATTGTACGTATTCTGTCTCCGCTTACGGCTCGGGTACGGTTTCTTCTTCTCCTCCTTCTGGGCCTTCATCCTAAATTTACAAAGTTCACACATTCATAGAATTCATGTTTTAAAATCCCATTTAAAAATATTTGTTTTCTCAGATTTGACATTGAAGACATCATCATTTAGTCCATGGCTCCTCAAAATACATTTGTTTTTGTACTCAACTTTGCTTGAAATTAACTATAATATCTATGATGTATCATCTATCAACCCCAAAGAAGAATAATATCTATGATCTACGATCTATTTTTACGATGTTGGCCAATTTATAAATGGTGTAATTCCATAATAAATAATTATTTGACATCAATTTTTATTCTATGTACATATATATTTTTCTACATGAGATTAACACCCCCCCCCCCCAACGTTTTAAAATTGTCTTTTAGTTCTGGCCTTCTATAATTAAATTATTTAATTTTGATTACTTAATAAGGCTGTTGGTTTGATTGAGATGTAGTTTGGCCAGCCCATCGTCTCCTTCGTAATCTAGCCGCGTGCTACCGCTTCCGCAGCCGCAGCCGCGGCCGCTGGTCACATCCTCGTGCGGCAATGCGCGGTAGAATGCATGAGCGGCGATGGGAACCGGACGTGGGGGGCGAAGCGGACATGGGGTCCACCGACTCATAAAAGGGGCGTGTTCCGATTCTGAAAAGTTGCAGTGTCCTTGGAGTTGAATTAATTAATTTCCCACGCGCATGTTATGAGCTGATATTCATAGGCAAAGCCTCCCTCAATCTGATAGAAATTAAGCTTGACCCTGAATTTCGTACTGTAGACATCTGCCGACTGGTAGTTGTCACATCTTGAAGGCGGCTTCTTCTGGTTGTAAATGTACGCAGTAGATAACGAAATTGAAACTACAGAAACTAGATTCACAGTCTCCGTCTTGGGAGGACTTTTTTCTGAGACATTTCTTGGCGACGTATTGGTTGCATTACTATTCGTGAAGACCTTGCGACCTTCATTGCCTCTTCGGTATCATGGAAGGGTCTACTCATCCAGTTCAACAAGTAGGCTTAAATAAGGACGTTGAAATCGACTACTCGCAACGGATTATGCACTCACTAACCGATTCTCATGCTGTTCCGTCTCAATTATCTCAGACCGTATCGGGAGACGGTTCAAGTTTTCACGGTTTCTACGACTCCTACGGTAGGATCCCTGATATAAGTCCGGGCTTGAACCCATGGTCATTCATTTCACCACCGCCAGAGCTGCGATGTCTTCTGCCATCAGTGTCCAGTGAATCAGAACCCAGCTGGGAAACCGCCAGTCTGAACCAAAGAGAGGCGCTCGCCGACTTCTCATGGTTTACGGAAGATATAGTCATGCAGCGGCGTATAAATTCATCTGAAGTAACCTCCCCAAGATTTTCAAACATCAAGACATCTGATGAAGTGGGAGTGACTACCAGAGGTTCTCAGGACAATCTATCAGATGTTTGTGCATCTACTTGTCCTCTTGACAAACCAACCTATCAGGTTGCATGGGCACAGTCCGTGCTCGAACTGCAAGCTTTTGAGGGTTCCTACGAACATGACGGAGACCACCTAGAATCACCGAAGGCCGAGAGGCATGTGTCTTCTTCCACGTGCACAGATGCACAGCTTCTCGCAGACAGATCCCATTCAGGGACACCGATTACTTCTGAGTCGTTGTCATCGTCTCTAGTAAGCGATGGTAAGACAGAATCCAAAACCAGGAAACGAAAAACTGAGGCCTGCAGTAGAGATGCCGCAGAAACCTCAGGTCAAAGTGAGAAACGGGTGCGATCGCATGAGGGGGATGAAGAAGATGGAGATGGCGTAGAAGAAGACGCAGAGGAGGATGCCAGAAGCGGTGATCAAGAAACAAAGGAGCCTATGTAAGTAATATGTTCACAATTGACAGTCCCAGTCGAACATGTGAACAACATCCCAAACGGTGAACAGTACAGAAACACATTTATAAACAAGTACTAGAATCGCATCAATCATTTTTGAGAATCTGTGAGGACTGCGACAGTAAACTCTAGGTAAATAAAGATGCATGTTAATATGTATTTTGGCGTGGATAATTAATCTGATCGAGTGATGTTCAGGGCTAGTGTCGTCCGCTGAAATCGCCCCCGAAAGAAGGGAGGCATGAAGAGAGTTCCCGAGCCCCGCTATGCGATCAAGACCAGGGCAGACACCGATGTATTGGATGATGGTTACAAGTGGCGCAAGTATGGACAGAAGGCAGTTAAAAACAGTCCTCATCCCAGGTACTTCACACTACTGGTCTAATTTCTGTGCACGCAACCTTGGCAGTGCTATTGCTCTGATCCACTGCACATGCATACAGTGGAACCATCAAGTCTCTCGTACTTTATTTTGGTTTGAGAAAACAAGCTGATTGTTTTTTGTTTTCGAGAGTTGATTGATACATGAATTTTTACATGACTGACTTTACTGGATAATTAGACCTCCTAGTATTTCTTGAAGCACACATCATGCAAACTGTAATAATGGTCCGACTGTCTGAGTATCGATTCATTAAAATGTCCGATCTCCGTTCAAAGATGCCACCCTTGTGCTGTAAAACTGACAAAGGTATCTCGTGCGAGATCCGGTGCGATAAGCTGACAGGTTACCTTTTAGAAGGGTGGCTGGCTGCATCATCGTACTGATGAGGATTAGTTCCTAGTAGCTTTTCATAAGAAATTTTTGGTTCGCATGCACGTGAATTTTTTTGAATCGCAAGTTAGACTTGTCTATTCAACCGGATTTTACGATAGATGTAGTTTTCTTTTATTTCTAGCAAAAGAACTTTACCAGCGACTAATGGAGCAATACCCTGCATTTTGTTTCGGAGAACATATGAATAATTCATATCATGTTAAGAGGACAGAAAATGAAAGTATTAAGCATAGGTTGACAGTATAATAGTAATATTTGAGCTATTTTCTTTCGTGGATGGGAGAGCCAAAATTTGAGGTCAATATATGCAGTTAGCAATTCATAGCAGTTTCAGCTTCTTCTAACGGTTGAGGGAGAGACTACTTTAAATGCCTGAGAATTGAAGCTGTTGACTGAAAAGGCCTTTCGGCAAAGGTTTTAATGACGGGGGCCCCTATCGAGTAGAACAGGATGTACAGTCCTGGGAAACCCAAGAATTAAGGCCAAGAGAGAGTGCAAGGGAATATTCTACATCCATTCGTTCAGTTCTTCGTCTTTCCAAGCTCTCTAGTTTTTAAGGAATATCGTGCCGAGTGTGTGATTCGACGTCGATGTCGAACCATGTATTATACAGTCGGTAGCCAGTCTTTAGAAGCGTGCATTTCTCATGCAAGGAATCAAATCCACTCTTTCGAGTACTTGAAATGCTGCTTTGACATCATTATTCACTATTTAAAATAAGACTCGCACTTCTTGTTGTCTGACTCGAGCCACCCGTAATGTTGCAGAAACTATTACAGGTGTGCGACACCGAACTGCCCAGTTCGCAAACGCGTGGAGCGCTGCATCGAGGATCCGGGACTGGTGGCCACTGCCTACGAAGGCACACACTCCCACCAGTTTCCGAGTTTCCTCAGATGCCCTCCAGGATACCCGGGAGGATTACCGGGGCTTTTGGCCACCCTGAGCCACCACTACAGCATGGCGAGTAATCCGGCGCTGGAGCCATCTTTCTCAAGTCACAGCCCCTTTAGTTTGTCGGATCTTCTGTTCAGATCATCTATGCTGTTGCCGCACGAACAATCACAAGACCTAGCTTCTCTTCGCTCCAGCTTGAATCTGCTTCGAGCTCATGAGCTGCTTAGATTATAGCAGGAGGCCGCCTGGGCGTCTATTTAGTCTCAGCCCATTCAGTTCGGAGCTCACGACCTCATGAGCAGACACCGAGAAGGTCTGCTGACCAATTTCCCTCGCTCAAGTTTCTCGAACGTGAGTGCACTGTCAAATCAGAGCCAGTTCTTGCGACTCAGTTTCTTCAACACCAGAGCAGCAGGGTGGCTTTCACTTAGATTACAATTCCTTGATTAGTGGCGCAGCAGCATTTGCTCCAGAGCAGCCGTTCGTTCCAAGACCAGAATACTTAAACAGATCTTTTACTGCTCATAGTGCAGCACTTAGTCGAGAATTGTCTGTATCAACGGACGAAGGTCTCTCGGAGGATATGCTTAGACCCACAAATCCCACCACTTCTAGAGCTTGAACTTATCCAAAACCTCAGGCTCATTGTATTTTTGTACATCCCAATTTCAGTCAAACTCAGACGGTGTTTTGGTACTCAAAATCTATGAGTTGGTATTCCTGAATACATGCAGACCATTGTTGTGTATAATTCCGAAGGCCTTGTGAATGGACTGAATGTTCTAAGATTTTTTCTGTTTCTTCTTCAGAGGAGGTTTGGGTTAAAACTTGGTATGAAAATGTGATGGATTACTTCGAGTGTAGAGATTCATTTGCTAGTCTACCACGTTGATGACTCGATTCTTCATGAGCTGGCCAGAACGGCCCCTTGTAATCTTTGACGAATACAACGAAAAAACGCTCTCCAAGCAGGCAAGCCACCTGACACTAATCCTCGCCATTATAGCGGCTTGGCAATCTACGCAAATTGCAAGACCTGCTGGCCTTTTGCCTTCAAGATGATATGAAGACTACTGAAAATTTGCCAGGTTCAGACTAGCTGACTGACAAGGCAACTAGTGAAAAATGTATGCTGGTATCATTTCGTCGACATGGGATAATTCGAAGACATTCTTTTATTCGATCTTAAAATCAAATTCTAACTTAGCGAAGCAAGAATTTTTAGTTTGACGTTTCTCAACACCTCTTTCTAACATTCTCCAAAATTACCTAATCTCCTCTCCAGGAAGCGCATCAAATACCCAGAAACTAGTCATCATTGAAATTTGACCATTCTTTTTTGACTATGAGAGTGGGACAAAGTAGAAAAGGTAGACTTGCAAAATTTACATAGCGGATTAGTGGTGTCAGAGTAATTAAAATCCGAGTACAGTATCAAAACCCTCTCACAGACATCATTACTGTTTTAAATGAACTTCCGCTTTTAGAAAGCGAGTTCTGGAGTTCCGTTTTGGCTATTAAAAGTTTTTTTGTTTTTGTTATTTGTTTTGTTTTTTCACCACATCGAGATCATGCTCGTCAGGGTTGAAACGACTGGATTTCAGAATCATCAAATATCGCGCAGTGCAAGCTTTTACATCAACACGTTGCTCGTGCTGTCAGCTTGGCCACAATAACAGGCGCAGAAACTTTTCGTGATGAGTTGATTCCCAGGAATGAAAAGCAAGTAGCAGAATTGATGTCAGAGCCTGTGCCAGCGCCGGTCCGACGGTTCTCAACTCTTGAAATTTTGTAAGGATCCATGTTTCTCTAGAGAAAAATCCGTCAATCACAATTGACTTTGGATTGATCTGTGGAATGGGGAGTGTTCCGATTTGATCGGCTCATCGTCGCATGATACATGATGTCTCTTCCACCTTGTGCTGAGAATTACCGAAAGAAACTCCCGGAATACTCCTTCAATTTCAGCTTCTTATTTGCTCTGCAGGTAAAGCCCTCTTCCCGGCAGTAGGTCAACCGATCATGTGAGAGCGGGCCCTCGCACCAAAACGTACCGATCATCCCTGCAATGGTGGCGAAACGTCACCCGCAGTACTCCGCCGTGGAATTTCCTTCTCCCGGTCATTTTTGTCCTCTAATCAATCCCACAATCTTTAGAGTGTTCGAAACGCTTGAGCGAAGTCACCGACATATTTGCCACTGACGGAAGCTGGAAATGAACTGGCAGATGACAGCTTCACCTGTCTTGACCAATCCAGTTGACGGCTGCCGACATATAATTCGGTAGTCATTCCGCTCATGTACATCAGCAAGTCCTGAGGATCTGTACCTACTTGGAAACCACTGCACTACACACATGAGCTTCTCGTTGACATTATTACGTCCCCTCCTCCCAAATTACTCTCCAGGCAGCTACCATAATTCTCAGTCCTCTAACAACAACGCAATGCACCACCCCATAGATTCCTAACTGTTGTAGAAAAGACAAGATGTTAAGCGCAGTTAGTATGGGGGAATGTTTCCACTCATTCTATGAGTATAACCTAGGGAAGTTAGCGTACTTCCACATGGGGTGATCCAGGCATCATCCTCACTGAACCTGTGGGAGACATCAGAGGGATGTGGATATGATTGAGAGCGCCGTGAATGGGAACTGCGACGGTTCACCCCAAAAATCAGTGTTGGGTTTAACTGGGGCTTCATGTTGTTAGCCATTGCCAGAATGGAGCAGGCTTCCGACGTGGGGAGCTTCAACGCGAGGAAGCTTTGCGTGGAGTTTTGGTGAGCTCAACAACAACGCACACGACGTCCAGAGACCGAAGACGACGAAGCAGAAGACGAAGACGAAGAAGAGCATCCATGTGGATGAATAAAGGTAGTTTGATGAACTTTAGGATGGATGTACATATGGCTGATGTATGATCATTCATTTGTAAGGATGAATGAACTCTTGGGCACCTGTCCGGACGCGTGCCTCACGACAATTCTCTATTTGGGGTGGCGGATTGAACGTATTTATGAGAATAAATAGTTAATAACATTCCTTGTATTATCCCGCTCAAATCATATTAAAAAAAATTATAAAAAAAATAAAAAATAAAAACAGTAAAAAATATGTTAATCGATTCTTTTTCACGGTTCTTTATTTTTTCCAATTCTTTGAGTTCTCAATCTTTTATGTAAACAACACAAAAAATGAAGAATGGATATTTTTGTGCGATTTTACTCTAAAAATAGAAAATTAAGTATTAATATATATATATATATATATATATGCATATATTATAAAACATTAATGAAATAATCATGTGCTTATGGATTCATTTAAATGTAATAAATAAATAAATAAATAAAAAATTTTAAATTATTATCAAGACAATTGAGACTTTTGAAGAACTAATATCAATACACATTGTTTCAATTATGATTGTATGCAATTTATTCACTTTTCTTTTTAAATTTTCAAAAAATTGAAATGACATAATTGATCATGCTATACAATATTATGACTCACTTCACTTGTAATATTGATGTCTAATGGTGTGCCAAAATTGTTATTTTAATCATCACGATTGCTAAAGTTAAGTTTGTGATAAGATATTTTATAGAAAAATATTTTGGTGTTATCAAATTTAGATGATATTAGCATATTCAATAAATTAAAATCAAACATTATTTTTAAATAAATATATATATATATATATATAAATAACTTTTTCATATCAATATTCAACTCTTTTGTATAAATATTGATGTAACATTAATATATATTATTTAGTCTTGATTTATGTATATACATTATACTTTATTCCTAACAGTAACTTTATGCATTGCAAAATTTAAATAATAAGAATGTAAAATTTAATTTAATTTAAAAAAAATTAATCTTTTTATTTTATTTGGTTCTAATTTGGATAATAAAATTGAAAATTTTACTTTTTTATTGAAAATATAGAATATTAAAAATAATTTTTGTGTAAATATAATTCATTTTATATTTTTATCATTATTTTTTTTATAGCTAAAAAAAATTCTTAAATATTTTTATTGAAAAATTATTCAATATTAGCAACTATATTACTTATAAAATAACTTATTATTATATTATTATCAACTACACTATATGTTTAACTTTAAACTTGAGATATTAAAAATTTCTATGCTTGCTATGTTATCAAAATTCCTACACTTCAAACAATGTTGTAATCATATTCAAGTCAAAAGGATGATTTTAATAAGCTTAATTAAATATGAAAAAGATGTAGAAAAAAAATTGAATAGAGAATTAAAAAACAATCAAAGTTTACTACCAAATTCTTTTGTAAGTAAAATAGAACATGAATAGCAACTAATATTCCTGGTAATAGGAAAAATAATGTAATTAGATGTTATAATAAATTTACACTGTGTGGTCATATTCTATCCCATATTTGACCTTCATCTTTAGTATAAAAAATATATGTAAAATAATTAAGGACTCCATTATTTGCCAAGGAAATTAAGTATAAGATAATGATAGCACATTATTTTGTGTACTATTATTCTTAACATAAGAAACAAAGTATCTCTAAATGTGTCAAAATAAAATTATAAAATGATACCATCACAAAATTAAATTAATAATAAATATTTTGTTACAAAATTCAATATATTCATGTTGATCAAAGTGTATAAGTATGTGACATGGATATACATAAATTACCTAGATAAGAAGTATTAGAAAGAAGGTTAATGAAAGTAGATTTGATAATATCTTATAGAGAAGTTTTTTAAAAACTTCATAGACTTGGATTTGACTTTATAAGTATTTGTAGTCAATTAATAGGTTGAAAACTTGGCCATTAAGTTGGCCATATATTCTACATATTGGCAACTTATAGTACAAATTGGTCATATGACATACATGTAGGAAATTTCCTACATGTGTCTTATAAGTTAGATATATATATCTTATAGGTTGGATACATGTAGAGGTCCTATAGAATGTCACTACATAGTTCCTAGTTAGATAGTATATATGGAGGCAAGAGTAAAGCTTTCTTCATACTTATCAATGACTCTTTAGTCATTAATCTTATTTCAAGAGTCTTTAGTTTTCATGTCTTTGGCAATAGCCATTCAAATTGAATATTATATCATATTTGAGTGCTTATCTATTTTTGTTTTAGTGACATAAGAGTGTATTGACCTTTTGATTTTTTGTAATTTATATCCTTGATATTTTGATAAGAGTGCTAATTTATTGTTCTTATTTAGTTTTAAAAGTGAATAGATTATTCTATTTCTTTTGGTATGCTTTAAAGGTTGCAGACTATCTACCTTTAAATTAATATATTTTTTATATTATTTTCTAATATTAATTCTTTTCTTAAAAAAATAGACTATTTGTTTTTTTTTAAAAAAATCATTTGATATTAGAAGTTGCACGTTATTCTCTTTTAATTTGATTTGTAGATTTATTAAAGTCCTATATTATAGAAATGGAAGGAAATATTGTAGATACTATTCTTAACAGAAGTAAGAATAAATTTACAACTATTACAAATCTTCATAAGTTTGTTAATATTCTTAGAGTAGAAATTTTATGTATTACTAACATTAATCCTAGAGGTGCTATTCTTATGTTCTATGGAAGAAGTCAACAAGAAAGTTGAAAGTCTTTGCCATGAGTTGTGAAATTAAAAAAAGTAAGTAGATCAAGTTTACAATTAAATTCAAAAAATCTTGCAACTACAAGTATGAGGGAAGCAAGTATAAGTATGTCGGAGAAGTTTGATAGAACATGATCAAAATTATGATGATTTCTACAACATGTGAAGATCTATTTAAGATTTTATTTTTTTCCAATACCATGATGGATTTATTAAAGTTAGATTCGCAAGTGCAGTATTATCTAGATGTACTCTCTTTTAGTTTGCATCTTTCATAGAAAAAATTCAGAATTCTTCTATGATTTGAATTCATTCTTAAAAGTATTTATAATATCATATTGCATGGAATTTACTTAAGAATATACTAGGCACTTGGATGTGGAAGGTAAATGGAATTTGCAACAACAAGGTCCTAAAAATTCTAATAGAAATCTTAACAAACTCCAATTAAATCTTAACAATACTAATTAATTTTTAATCAAACTCAAAAGAAGTCTTAAATAAATTATAAAAGAAATATTAAAAAATCATAAATTAACCTTATATATATATATATATATATATATATATATATAAAAATCTAAAAAAATAATAAAATAAAAATCCTAATATAAAATCAAAGAAATCTTAAAGAAATATGAAAAATGAAAATCCTAAATCAATCCTAATTAAATCATAATGTAATCCTAAAAAATCCTAATCAAATTCTAAATCCTCAATCAAATCCTATCCAAATCCTAATCAAATTCTATAAAAATCTTAATAAATCTTAATTAATCCTTAAAAAAATTATTAAAATCATAATAAAATCTTAAATAAATCTTAAATAAATTTTAAATCCAAAAAAAAAAAATTAAATCCTAAAAATATCCTAATAATTTTCAAAAAAAATCTTAGGTAAATCATATCCAATTCTTATAGCATTTTTAAAATTTCAATAATTATTAATAAAATTATTGATCTTAATTGAAATTTCATCTATATTTATATTTATAAAAAATAATAAATATATAAAATTATAGAAAAATTGAATTCACCTATTGAAAGAAAAAGCTCCTAGAACTTTTAAATATCTGTTGCCATCTTTCTTCAAAATAAATGTTGATCTTTTAGGAGAAATTTTTTTTTTTTGAATAATTCAATTGCTTTATAAATTAATTGATATGTAGATACGTAAGTCAAAGTTACTCTTGCCAAATTTTGCTTCAATCTAGTTGGAAATTTTTTAAAAATTATGAAAACTTTCACTCATTCTAAATTTCATATTTTTGAGACTCTAATTCAATAAAACTTTCATATCTTTCAATCTAATTATTTGATTAGCTTTAAATTTATCAAAAAAATTAAAAATAAGAAAAAAAACAAAACAAAACAAACTTACAAAATTTTACTTATATATTTCTTATAGTACTTACACAATCTTGAAATTTATAAACGAATTTTTATTTTTCACAATCCAAAACCACTAAATATATATTTTTTTTTAATAAGCCTTCAAAAATTCACTATGCATTTAAATCACTTTAAATTAATGTCTGAATAATCTTCTTAAAGTCTTCTCTCTAATTGCACTCTTTAATCAGCAAAAAAATTTCAAAATGATTATAGGTATGTAGTTTTGTGCCTTGGAGTGTGATTTTGATCCATGGTCATAATTGGTCCTCTTTAGATATCAATTTTTGTCTCTTATAATTATCTTCGCTAAAAACTACTCTTCATTTCTTTCTAAAGATGTTAATATCAATTATTTGTCTTATCTATTTTGATTTGTATCATTTATGGTCCTACAAAGTAAGTAGAATTCTTTTTTTATAAGAAAGCAATATTATTACTTATTAATTTTTACTACCTCCTTGTCTATTATGTTTATTTCTTAAATAATTTGCTAAAATATTTTTATTTAAGTTTATTTATAATATTATCTTTCTATTACTCTTTTATCTAATGATTGTATTACAACACAACAACAATCATATTTGAAAAAAGTGATCAAAAAAGGTAGTTGAAACCAAACTCTTATCTTTAGAATAAGAATTATGATCAGCCACCATATATGCTACTAAATTTTTAAATCTTACTTCCAATATAGATTGAAATGAAAAAGTCTTTATCAATCAATTTTTATATAGATTGAAAGATAATGTCAGAGATTTGTTGTTGATAATAGTAAAAATAAATTCACAAGAACAATTTATTGCTCAAACCATTGAATGAAATAATTGACTTTTTAAAAGATACTAAAAACAAAGATTTGATTGAAGAGAGATAATTTAAATCATGACAATAATTTTTAAGTTTTTATAAAATTATTCATCAAAGCCAAAATTTGTACAAGTTAATATGCTATATTTCAAAAGTCTTGTGTGAGGGTAAATTTCTCCCTCACCCCAAATTACAAGATGGCCTCAATTAAGAGTTGCTTGTAATTGGTGGTGTGAAGTAGAAGTAGCAATAAACAAGAAAAAAAGAAGAACAACATAAGACAAGTGGAACAAGTACAATCAAGCAATTGTACACTTCAAAACTAGTCACAGTCTGTTCACTGGATTTTTACCAAGAAAAAAGTAAAAGTAAAAAGTAAAATATATTTTTTTAGATAGATAATTTTTTATCTTTTCAATGACATAAAATTCATGTAATTCCAAGTTATTATGAGTAAGTTATGATAGATTAAAGATAGAATGCAAATAATAGAATAGTTAAGAGAATAATTTTTAACTCAAGGGTAACTTGCTTAAGAAATCAGAAGCTCGACCCTCACCAAGGCTCACAAGTAGTGTATATTGGTCGTCCAAAGAGGCCTTGAGGCCTTGGTCTTATCTTCCTACCTATACCCAAGGTGCTACAATCCACATGGGAATTGTACACCTCTCTTCCTACAAGGACTACACTAGCTGCTGGTCCTCCTATTTTCTACTAGTAAAACTACTTTTTTTGTATTTTTGACTTCACCATGGTGTTCAAAAACACTCAATTAGCCTAGAAACCTTGTATAGTCTTCAAATCTTGTTTCATTTCTTTATAGTGGCTCTCAAGGTGGTAAAACTCAATTTTACCAAGGTTTTGAAATTTTCTCTAAACATTCATAAAAAATCCTAAATAAATTCTAAATAAATTCTAAAATATTTCTATAATACTAATATCCATAAAGTCTATATTTTCTATTTTTATATTTTTTATAGTAATAAAATCAATTTAAATCCACTAAAAATCCTATTTTTTACATACATAACTTAAAAAACACGAAGTTCTTTTTCATGCTTCTTTTAACTATTAACTAATCATTGATAGGATTTTTGTAACTAATACATGTAGATATGAGGCCAATATAGAAATTGGTCTCAATTACTAATCATTAATACTCAATAATGAGTGAAAATACAAAACCAACTAAGATAATTGCTTCCAAGTCTTACTAAGACTCCAATTTTATAACTTTTCTTCTAATAAGACATTTGTAACTTATAAATATTTCTAAATTATAATAAATAATTGAATAGTCAAAAAAAATCTCTACTCTTAATATTTGTATAATTGAATGATTTAAAACTATGTTTTTAACTAATCCACCAATTAAGATTAATTTGTGGAACTCACATCTTAGTGAGCAAAAAAAGACTTTACATTGTCAAGAAGGATTGTGCTAATAATATAGAGAACCTAAGCATATTGCTCAATATTGTCCAAAAAAGCAACAAAATCACAAAATAAAGAACATGATTGCTAAAAGAAATGATGTATCAAAAAATAAGTTTCTCTAATTACAATAGAAACCAAGCAATCAAAATCTTGTTTAAGATCTATTAAAAATCATAAATTCTTCTTAAATCCTTCATCTTGCTTGATAATAAATATTTATTTAGAATCAAAAAAATATAAATTATCAAAGATATAAACTCAATAATTATAAATAAAGAAATAAGATATTTTTTAAAGAAAGATCATAAAATAAAATAAATAATTATGTATATTAAAACAAAATTGAAATGGTTATTACCAAAAGAAAATTAGAAATCCTTAAAACTAGTTTAAAAGTAAAAAAATTAAAAAAAAAATAAAAAAAAATGATAAGAGTCAAGAAGGCCTCATTCTAATCTCTATATATACTATCTAACCACGAACTATGTGGCGACACTTTATAGGAGCTCCTACATGTATCTAATTTGTAAAAGATATTTCTTATATGAATACCACATGTCTAACTTATACCTCAAGTCATCAATATGTGGAACATGTAACCAACTTATTGGCCTACTATTCAACCTATTGATTATACATAGACATGTATAAAGTAAAAATTGTATTGATGAAGCTTTTTAGAAACTTTTTTATAAAATATTATTAAATTTATTTACTTTAATTAAATTTTATTTATTAATATTATTTAGATAATTATTAAAATAAACATATATATATTCATGACATTATCTCTTCTTCTAAGAACAAGTTCTATGAAGAGAAATGATCACATATTAAAGAAGTCTAAGATGCATCAAACTATATTTGCCACATAATTTGATCTTTTTTTTCTTTAAAAATACTTGATAAGTTTTCTTAACCATAGATAATATCACATTTCAAGGCGGAAAGACCACCTTGATTTTTTATCATTTTACAATTTCTTTTAAATAAAATATTTATAATACAATTAAAAATTACTCTTATTTCTAATAAAATTATAAAATATCAAGAATATTTTCTAAGGTTGTGATATTAAAAGCATTGTATCTCACTATTTTTATTTTTATTTTTAAAATATCATTTTTTAAGGCCTTCATCTTCACTATGTCATCTTAAAAGTTGTGACAATTGCAATGCCTTGTCTTGCAACTTAGCAAATAATATCTCTTAAGTTAAATCTATTGGTTATTGATTTTTTATCTTGTTAGTATCACAAATACAAAGAAATTACAATGAAGGATAGAAGATGGAATCTAATCTTTATTGAATATCTTTTTTTTCATGGCAAGGAATTGTTTGATTCTTTATCTTAGTTTTGATAGTTGTTATTGATATATATGTATATAAATATATATATATATATATATATATATATATATATAAACGTTGATTTTTTTTGCTCCATTTGCAAGATTCTTTGTTGGCTCTCATGTGCATTCACTAATATCATATTTGTACCAATAAACAAGATATTTCAACTTAACTCTAAGACTTCTTCTATCTCAAATTATTAATTATTATCTACTTTTATATGAATCAATGGCATTTGTCTTCTTTCCGAGATATTTACTATTATATATAGTTTAAGAAGAGATATATAAAATATATTATGAATCTTTATAAACTATTGTAAGTGTAATTATCATATAACTAGATTAATTTATTTATATATAAGAAATGGTCCAAGTCTTATAAAAGTGGCTAATCTTAATATCATGACAAAGTAATCATATCTTGTTTCAAACATAGAATTAAGGTTGTTTCTTGTAATGGACATTTGCATTGATCTTTTATTATTCTTAAATTTTTTTAAATTATACCTTCATTATTGCATATAGCTTTAAGAAAAAAAAATTAAACCTTTGATTTTAAGATTATTAACTTTTGAAAATTTAAAAGTATCAAGTCATAGATGATAATCATAATTAATAAAAAAATATTTTTATTAAATATATATATATATATATATAATTTTTTAAAAAATATTATGCTAATAATAAAAGAGTTGTCCAATTAGCTTAATGGTAGTTGATGGTACACCTCAAATATTGCTCTAAAACTTAATTCACCCATTTGGTTTGTCTATTAGTCTAAGAATGAAAAGCCAAAGATAATTTTATATTCACCTTCAATATTTTGAAAATGATTCTTCTAAATTTTGATACAAATTAAATTTTTCTATCAAATATAATATTTTTACGCAATCTATGACTATGATAGATGTTTTCAAAGAATAGTTTAGTTTTTTTTAACTATAATAAAATTTGAATATAATATAAAATATGTGATCCTAGTAAAAACATCTATTAGTACAAATATAGAATCAGATGAACTTGAAGTTAGAAGATCCATAATAAATTCTATTAAAATAAAAGATCAAATTTTTTTTATTATAAGTAATGGTTGTAAAAGTACATAGGATCAATGACAAGGATTTTTTATTTTAAAAAAATATCACATGATTGTATAAAGCATTTCAATGTTTTTTATATTGAGGCCATCAAAAATCTCTAGAGATTTATTTTAAGATTTATTGTATCTAAAATATCTTGTAATTAAAAAATTGTAATGAGATTGAAGAGTATATAATCATGCTTCATCTTCTGGAATATATAAGCATTTTTCAAAATATAGTAGATTTTTTTTTAATTCAAATTCACAGGTATCATGAGATTTAGAAGAATTTTTCTTAATATCATGAATAGGAGGATGAAAGAACATATTTGGCTAAATTTTTTTTAAAAAAAGTTAAATCAATAATTAATATTTCAATTTTTAAAGATGAAATTTTTTTGGCTTAATTTTATTCAAAAGCTACATTTCTTATTTTTAGTGCAAAATAAAATATTTAAGTACTTGTGATTTATATAAAAAATCACTAAATTTGAAGTATCTTCTAGATAAAAGTACAATTCTTAAAATAAATCTATATTACAAGAATTTTTTGTTGTAGATCTTTTAATTGATCTTTGCTATTAAAATTTTTTTTAAATAAAAAGCAACAAGGTGAAGTTTATTATTTATTCCTATTAGTAATAAAATTTCACCTAAAACAAAGTTTAATTTATTTTTTTCTATAAAATAAATTCCAAAAAAATCAACATAGTAAAAAATTGGTATAAAAATAGAAGTTATTTTCAAAGCTTCAAAAGATACTTTAGCTTCTTTATTCTGCTTAAGTTTGTTTTTATATGTCAAACATATAAGTAAAGTTGTAACTTCAAAAATATTCTTCATGAAGATCCAATAATAATTGGCAAATTTTAAAATACATTGAACATCTTTTATTGTTTTTGAGACCTTTTAATTTATGATAGTTTGAATTTTTTTAGGATCTATTATAAGATCATTATTTAAAATGATGTATCTTAAGAAGTCAATTTAAGTAATATAAAATATAAACATTTTTATTTTGGCATATAGTCCTACATTTCTAAATTTTTGTACTATACAACAAACATGAATTTTATATTTTGTTGTATTCTTAAAATAAATTAAAATATTATTCAGATTATTAATAGAAAAATTATTCAAAAATTCTTAAAAGACATCATTCATTGGATGCTAAAAAGCAACTAGCATATTTATGAGTCCAAAAGGCATGACACTATATTCAAATGTCCATATTTGATTTGAAACACAATAATTCATTCACCTCATTTTTTGATGCATGCTAAATTGTATCTTCTTTCTAAATCTATTTTAATATATATATCTTAGCTTGATTCAATTGATCAAGAAGTGAAAATATTAAAGATGGAGGATATTAATTCTTAATGGTGATCTTGTTGAGTCTTCAATAGTCTATACACATTTATAGTGATCTATCTTTTTTTCTTTACAAATAAGATAAGAGCTCTTATTAGAGATTTTGAATGGCGTATGAAGTTTTTAGCTAGATTCTTCTTAATTTTTTCTTTTAATACAACTAACAGCCAACTTATTTTGTAATAAGCTATAGATTAGTTTAAATGGCAATTGAGCTCCTTCTTAAAGATCAATTGAATAATCATAGAAATGATGCTTTAGAAAAATACCTATATTTTATTTTTAAAATATCTTAATAATTTTAATATTAACTTCAAGTATGATTTAAAATCTTTTTATCATCAAAAATAAATATACCATAAATAAAAAATATGATTTTTTTATAGTATGCATAAAAGCTCTTTTATATCTCAATAAAAGTTTTTTTTGTATTAGACTTACAACTTTTAAACTTGACTAAGAATAATTCATATTTTTAAATAAATTTTTATCTATAAATATAGTTGAGGCTCTTAAATATAATAAAGCAAAGGCTTTATATTATGGAAATATATATTTATTATAATAATTATCTAAATAATATGGATGAAATAAAATAAAATAAAATAGATAAATTTCACAATATCTTATAAAAAATCTTCTTAGAGACTTTATAGATGTGACTTTATCTTTATGTGTGTCTATATGTGATTAATAGATTGAATACTTGATGAACAAGTCGTTCACATATTATATATATTGGTGACTTATTGTACAAGTTAGATATGTAGTATACATATAAAAACTTCTCTTGTAAGTTGAACACGTGTACAAGGTTTTATAAAGCATTGCCACATAACTCTTAATTAGATAGTATATATAGAAATATAAGTGAGGCTTTTGTCACTTTTTCATTTTTTGCTTCAAGTTTAGTTTTAAGGATCTATATTTTTTTTTGGTAATAGAAATTTCAATTTTTTTTTAGTATACATATTATTATTTTTTTATTTTTTAGAAAAAAAAATATATATATATTTATTTGCATTCATTGAGTTCTTATTTCTAAAAAATTAACAAGAATATATTTATAATATCATAGCTTTGTCTTTTCTTGATTAAGAGTGAATTAACATTTTTTTTAATAATACATAAGTATATTAGAAATTACAGATTATCCACTTTTAAATTAATGTTATTCTTAAAATTTCATTTATTTGCAAATCTTCTCTTTTATTTTTATTTTCTCTATTATGTTATCATAACAAAGCTTAATAAAATGAAAAGTGCTATTGTACAAATGTAAGTACTTGCAATGCATCAATTCAATTTACCACCACAAAGAGCAATAAGATTGGTAGGAAGTGAAGATATAGAAATGATTAGAGCTGCTTCAATATCTACACCAAATCATATTACTTCTCATATAGTGGAATACCATTTGTACATTAAAAAACCAAAAATTTATTTTTTTGAGAAGTTTAATAGTAGAGAATCAAAATTTTAAGGATTCAACAATCAAATATAACTAGTGATTGAACTTCAACCTAAAAGCTATCCAACTCCAAAATCACAAGTTAAAATTATTTGAATATTACTTTTAGATTTTGTATTATCAAGTTTTTTATTTTATTTTAAATGATTTAATTTAATATTAAATAATTTAGAGAATTTTTTGGCAAAATTTTTATCTATGTATAGAAAATATAATATAATTTGTATTACAACCAACAAAATTTATATTTTGTGATAATATAATCAATTTGTAACATTGTATGTTTTATAGTTTAGACAAATTACAAGTAATATTAAGTGGAATGATGCTACACTCATTAGTCAATTTTTCTGTAGATTACAATATGAGATAAAAAAATTGATGTTAAATTTACATGATTCTCAAACATTAAATCAAACAGTTGATAATAAGAACCATGTGGCTAAAATCTTATACAACACCTTATGAAGGTCATATTCTCTTCTTAGAACCCTCTCTTTATTCTATAATAGATGTTAGTTTATGTTCTAAATATCACAAAACTTCTATCTTACTAGATTCAAGAGTCTTAATTTATTTTTTAGATGAAGAGTTTGTTAAAAGACATAACATATCTTTAGTGAATAAAACCAAATCAATACATGTAGAAATCATAGATGGTCATCCATTATCTTCTAGAAATATTATCCATAAAATCCTTTCTATAAAAGTAACAACTAATATTTATAATAGTTTTATTATATTTAGTATTATTGAATCTTCTTCTAATCTAGTTATTTTAGGTTTACTATAACTAGAAAAAAATATAACGTTTAAATAGATTGAATTTCTTATAGTCTTGATTTTTTTAGAATATAACAAAGAGTTTTTTTTTAACCAAGTAAAATGTTATAAGTGTAGTACATATTTAGAGATGCATGATTATATGTCAAGATAGAAAAGTGTATATTTTACACAATTTAAATTGATTTCTCAAGATATATCATTATTACACTTTAGGTAATGAAATCAATATTAACTATTAATTCAACCTTTCTTGAGCACATTCAATTGAATATGTCCTCCAATCCTCTTATTCATGATATTAAAAAAATAAAATAAAATAAAATAAAATAACCTTAAGTTTCATAATACTTCTAAGTTTGAATTTAAAAATAATCTCTTCTATTTTGAAAATTATCTATATATTCCAAAAGATAATACACAATTATGTATTCTTTAAGTTCATCACAATTTTCTACCTATATGGCATTTTGGATACAACATGACTTTAGAATCAATATCTATTTTTTTTTGTGGCCTTAAATATGAAAGGCAATCAAAGGCTTTGTACAATCATGTGATATTTTTTTAAGATCAAAAAGTCTTTGTCATTGACCTTAGGAATTTTTACAACTACTATCTATACTTAAAAAATCTTGATCTTCTATCACTATGGATTTTATTATTGATCTTTCAATCTCAAGTTTATATGACTCTATATTTGTGATAGTAAATTTTTTTACTAATATGTTATATTTTGTACCATATACAAAATCTATCACATGTGAAGAAATAACTAAACTTTTTCTTTAAAATATTTATTGCTATTATGGATTGACAAAGGATATTATATCAGATATAAAGATTCAATTTATATCAAGATTTTAAAGAACCTTTTTTAAGATTCTAAAAATATATATTAAATTATCTTTTATTTTTTATTTTTAAACTAATGGATAAATAAAATTCATGAATGAAGTTTTAGGCCAATATCTGAGGTATATTATTAACTACCATCAAGATGATTAAACAACTCTTTTGGTATTCGCAATGTTTGCTTATAATAATATAATACATTCTTCAACTCAATAAATATCTTTCTTTATTAATTATGATTATCATCTATAACTTAATACTTTTGACTTGTCAAAAGTTAATAATCTTACACTGAAAAATTTGGTAAATTATTTATCAAAGTTATATACAACAATAAAAGTATAATTAAGGAAATTTTAACAATAACAAAAGTTCAATGCAAATGCATATTACAAAGAGTAACTTTAATACCACATTGGTAAAAATACATAATTACTTCATCATAATATTAAAATCATTTGTCCTTGTGATAAATTGAATTATGGCAGAGTTGAATTAGTTCTTATTTATGAATATATTCATCTAATTGTTTATTGCTTACAACAACCAGAGTCAATAAAAATCCATCACCTATTCCTTGTGTCTTGTTTTTAGCCTTATAAGACAATAGATATACTAGGAAGGAAACAAATGCCACCTCCTTTGATAGAGGTGGACATTAATTAAGAATTTGAAGTCAAAGAAGTCTTAGATTTAAGGCGGCCCCAAAATAGGTTGAAATATCTTATACATTGGTGAGGATATAATATTAATGAATGCACATAGGATCCAACAAGGAATCTTGTAATTATTGTAATGAAGCTTGATGTCTTTTATCAAAACCAAAATAAAAAATCAAGATGTTATCACTACTCTTTGTCAAACTCATCTTTAAAAGTGGGGAGATAATATCACAAACATATATAAATTATCTAAATAAGAAATATTAGATAAAAATAAATAAAAGTAGATTTCATAATATCTTGTGACAAGTTTTTTAAAAGGTTCATAGACTTTGATTTGACTTTATACATATTTGTAGTCAATTAGTAGGTTAGAAACTTGGCCATTAAGTTGATCACATATTCCACATATTGACAACTTGTGGTACAAGTTGGTCATGTGACTCACATGTAGGAAACTTATCTTGCAAGTTATACATGTATCAGAGGTCCTATACAACATCGCCACATAGCTCTTAGTTAGATAATATATATAGAAGCAAGAGTGAAGTCTTCTTCAATTTTATCAATGCCTTTCTAATCTTTAGTCTTGTTTTAAGAATCTTTAGTTTTTTTATCTTTAGCAAAGGACATTCTAGTTTAATGTTATATCATATTTTAAGTGATTATCTTTTCTTTCTAGTGACATGAGTGTAAGGACCTTTTGGTTACTTGTGATTCATGTCCTTGACAATATGCATAAAAATAATAATGCTTATTATTGTTCATTTTTTAAGTACAATAAAACATTTAAAGCATGAATTAAAAAAATACTTTTTAATAATAAGCATACTTATTTTTGCTACAAATACACATTTAACTGAGTAAATAAGTGTGGTATGGACAAGTTTCATACATCAAATATTCACAACAAAAAGTATGTAAGTTGGAAGAGGGGAGAGAAAAATAAAATATTAATGCACAACTTTGCCATTGATTCATTGAGGATTTGATAGATATATTAATAGCTTATTCAAATTAACAGAACATAAATGACAAGCTTTTAATTCAAATACATGCATGAGAGTGAAGATCATAGAAATTTTGTGTGCAAAGAAGATGTATTATTTATTAGACATATCTCCTGACAGCTGAAGATATGAAATTGGACTTCTTTTAACAGACTGGGAATATATTTTAACTTGAGTCAGAAAACATTCCACTATTTAACATGCGCAATTGTTTACAGCCATTTAGAGCACACCAATGGCAATCATGACAAACACAGTACAATATTTTGGGACGTTTGTTTCTGTCATGTATAAATGCAACCACACGTGTAAGAATTTGTACACTCGTCCAAATTCACAAGCACAGCTGCGAAAATTCCTCTCAAGGTTAATCGAGGATGGTCACATGCTAATCAATTCCAGCTGGAAAGGTTTACTTAGCATTGAGAATTTTGTTGCAACCATCTATACTAGAAGGATAGGGACAAAGAGAAATGTCCTTGACAGGAACATGCCGTATTAATTTGCCACGCAATGAATAATAATTTCCAGGGTGTAGTGTATGTCATTACCAATTTAAACCCAACGTTGCAATTATCGGAACGTATGATTTGTGAGGTGCTGAAAGTTATTTCGCTACAGAAGAGTCTGTATAAGGAAATTACTGAATAAAGAAATGAGGATGTGTATAAATTACATAATATAATTATAACCATTACGATTAAATATTATATTTAACGACATTCTGTTAATAACAAATCATGCTTGTCATCTTGTCTTTTGCGTGAAAAATAATTATTCAGTGGAATAACCAAAATAGTCCAACTTTATTTACATTGAAAGTGTTGGTGACGGGGTGAAGAATGCGGCATACTGCTCCCCACTCCACTTCATTCGCCCATATATCATCATAGAAGCAATACGTTCTCATTCAACAGTCTAGACATGGCACTACTGCACACTACGAGAGCACTCGCATGTACTACAGAGAAGCATATACCTAGCATACACACACAAAGACACAACGACATTACGAAAAGTTGTAACTCAGACTCGCAACTCATACAAACCATGTCAACCAAAGTTCTCCGATCAATAATGGTGGACACCATCGCACCACTATTCAATCCTGCACACCCGGCTTCGCCGACTGCACCCCAACTCTCCATTCCAATTACCATACAATATCCAGCGTCATCAAAAATCATCAACCTTCTGTTCATCATGCAGTTGCCATACACCACCTACTCCCTACCTCCCCCTTCACCCCCACATTCCCATTCCCGCTCTCTATCTCCCTCCCCGATCACACCATCACCCGATCACACCATCACAGCCACCGCCAACAGAAAAGAATATTGTCCGTGCTTTCCCTTTCCCACCGCACCGCACGCTACACACAGGGGGGAGCTCATATCACCCCGTCCCCTCATCATATCCCTACATCATCCCACTCCCAATCCCACTCCCACTCCCTCTACGCCTCCGTCTTCTCCCACTTCAGCGGCTTCACCACCTCCCACGTGAAGTCCGGGTCGTTCCTCCCGAAGTGCCCGTACGCCGCCGTCTTCTGGAACCTCCTGTTCCCGCCTCGCTTCAAGTCCAAGTTGATGCACATCATCCCCGGCCTGAAGTCGAAGTTCTCCTTCACCAGCTTCAATATCTCCGAGTCGTGAATCTTCCCCGTCCCGTATGTGTCCACGAACACCGACAGCGGCTCCGGCACCCCGATCGCGTACGACACCTGCACGATGCACCGCCGAGCCAGCCCCGCCGCCACGATGCTCTTCGCCGCCTGCCGCACAATGTACGCCCCGCTCCTGTCCACCTTCGTCGGGTCCTTCCCCGAAAATGCGCCTCCTCCGTGCGCTCCCCACCCCCCGTACGTGTCGATGATAATCTTCCTCCCCGTCAGCCCCGCGTCCCCGTGCGGCCCCCCGATCACGAACCGCCCCGACGGGTTCAGGTGGAAAATCGTGTTCTCGTCCATGTACTTCTCCGGAATCACAGGCTTTATCACATACTGCTTCAGGTCCGCCGCGATCTGGTCGTTCGTCACCGTCTCGTCGTGCTGCGTCGATATCAGCACCGTGTGCACCCTCAACGGCACCATCGCACCCCCCTCGTTCTTGTACTCCACCGTCACCTGCGTCTTCCCGTCCGGCCGCAGCCACGCGCACGTCCCGTTCTTCCGCACCTCCGTCAGCTTCGCGCCCAGCTTCGTCGCCAGCACGTGCGTCAGTGGCATCAGCTCCTCCGTCTCGTCCGTCGCATACCCGAACATGTGTCCTTGGTCGCCCGCGCCGATCTCCTCTGGCTTCTTCGTGAAGTGCCCGTGCACACCCTGGGCAATGTCCGGGCTCTGCGCCTCCAAGTACATCAGCACCTTGCACTTGTCTGCATCCAGTCCCACATCGTCCGACGTGAACCCAATCTCGCGGCATGTGTCGCGCACGATCTTCTCGTAGTCCACCACCGCCTTCGTCGTAATCTCTCCGAACACCATCACCATGTTCGTCTTCGTGCACGTCTCGCAAGCCACCTTGCTGTCAGGGTCCTGCTCCAGGCACGCATCCAGGATGGCGTCCGACACCTGGTCGCACAGCTTGTCGGGGTGACCCTCGTTCACGGATTCGGAGGTGAAAAGAAATGTCTCCATCTGAGCATGTAAACCACATCGTATGCATGTTCTTCAGACAGAAAGTTTGGCTAAGGGGCTGCCCCAATGAAAACCGGAGTAAAATGTCCCCTCAACGCAATGTCTACTTAGAATCGTGCAATAGCACGATCATCCTTCTAGCATCACAACTAACATCTGCTGGGGTTGGTAATTCTAAACGCTTAGGTAAAACTTAGCATGAACATCGTTTAATATGAAACACTTTAAGGATCTTTAAGAAGTGTTCAACAAATGCAGAGTCCTTGATCTCATTGTCAGATTCAACCAACACTTAACTTTCGATCTATCTACTTAACAGCCATATGACGGTAGAACTATCATTTTCACTAAGAACGTGCGCTCGTAATTCCGCCCGAGTGAAGGCGCACAAGAGAAAACCTATGTCAGAAACTAACAAACCACGTATGAATAAACTGATCCAGGACGCCTCCTGGAGTCGTCGTAAGGCGTCGTACTGAAAAACCCCGAACCGTCCACACTCACTGTCTTTCCCGAGAAAACACAATTTCCAGACCTTAGCACGCAGCATCCCCACAATATTCACGTACACTCCTCGATTTGCAAGAAAAACCATGACTGAAACCCCCTTGGAGCACACACGCACACATGCACACCTCTTCCCTTGCTATCTAAACCTCTTCTCTAAACCCTTAAAACACAGCGCATCACACACCTCCGGGAAGAATATTCAGAGGAAACAAGAAATAAAAAAAGACATGGCAGGCACGGCCATCACAGAGACGCAAAAGAGACGAAGACTTACCTTGTGCGGCGAGCTGCAAGGGCGTGTGGAGGTTGCAGCGATGGCGGAAGCACAAGAGCGCGTACCGCCAGGGGACGATGCAGCAGCAGCAGCGACAACGAGGGAGAGGGGGATAGATGAACGAAGCAGAGGGAGAAAGGGTTCGGGGGTTAATAGCCTTGGCGATGCTTATACAGCTCACCCGCCGCGGCACCCTTCCGCACGCCGTCTCTGCGCCTTCCGATCCTGCATCGCACGGCTAGTATTCGACTTCCTGCCCGAGAACTCTGAGGGACTCAGCGGACGTGGAGTCTAGATGGCGACCTGATCGAGCAGTTCGGGCAGTATTATTCTGAAAAAAGTATCTCAAAAGGAAAACGGGCAGGAAATTTTTTATTAAAAAAAAGCGGTACGGAGGAATGGTGAGAAAGTTAAAGTGAGTTCGGGCGAGAAAGTTAAAGTGAGTGGGAGCCGTGATTAGAGGGCTGCAACTCTTACTGGTGGATTTTATTTTTGTGTTTTTTGTTCTGTTTTGTTTTTTTTTCTTTTTCAGAGACGTTTTAGTTAATTTTGAATTACTTCATGTGTACTTTTTTTAAAAAATGAAAGATACAATGTTCTGGTGATAATTTTTTTTTATTTATTTATTTGGTATATGGAGTTTGAATTGCAAAATATTATGAGAAATTATAAGAATGTAACATAGTATATGTAATTAAAAAAAATGAGTTTAATATTCTCCGTAATTTTCTTATTAATAATAAGAAAAAGTATACACAAAATTACAAACATGTGCATGTAATTACTTCGGTGTTCTTGTTTGAGGTGCGTACTGAAAACATTTCAAAAACTATATACATTTAAGAAGCATGATACATGCTTTCCTACTTTAAAATGTTATAGAAACATAAAATAAAATTGCCAGGTAAGTGATTCACAATCTTTTGAAGTGATTAAGATTTATTAGGATAAATTAGTAATTCATCTGTAAATGAGCGCAGTGAATGCAAAACTGCTCTAACGGAAAAATAAAATAGAAATAAAATGAATGAATGAACAAAGAAAGAAAAGAAGACAAGACATACCTTTAAGTAAATATTGATTTTCTATGGAATTCGATATCAAAAAGATAGCATTCATGCCCATATGAAGAAAGAAAAAAGAGAAAAGAAAATTCCCATCATATACACAACACGATTTATTCAGACTTACAACTCTTAACTAAAATTATGATTTTTTCATTCGTTGTTCTAGTCAATATACAACAACAAAAGTAATCCTGTAGTATCCAGTTTTTAACATAAAATTAAATAAATAAATAAATAATCTACACTCAAGACTAGACTTAAAAAATATAACAAAACATCCAATCATATCATATGTCATAACTAACAACAAACACCCAATGACACATACCTAATGAAAATGCTTTGCATGCCCAATTATAAACAAGTGCTTAATGTTTGGTAGAGAGTGGATTGGTTATTAAAAAAACCATTCATATTGGAATGGGGTTCCACATGTTGCAAGTGGGATTGGTGACACATTTAGACAGGCACAGACAGAAGAATAGATGGAAAGATAAAGAAAGAAAGAAAGAAAGAAAGAAAGAAAGAAAGAAATTGACGAATAAATGAATAAAAAGGAGAGGGGACCCCCCCCAACCAATGCCCACACTGCCCCACACCATTATAGATCCCATTCTTATCCATTTTCATTATTTATTATTTCTCATTCTTATTATTTATTGTTATTATTCTAATTTCTATATGGGGCTCTGATTCTCCCTGTGCTTGCCCACTTCAAGCCACAGCCTGGAGCCAGTTGGTCAGCCCATCAGTCTATGAGTGTGGGTCTAGAAATTAAAAAACAACAACAATAATAATAATAATAATAATAAAAATGGTAGAGAAATAAAGTTCTAATGTGCTCAAAAAGAAAACATTGCAAAAGCCATAGTGGTTTAATTGATACAAAATTTCAAAGGCTATTGCACTTTGAACCCCTGAACCAACACATCAACTTGGCCAAAACTGTCCATAAAAACACATAAAACTACAAGAAGAATAGTTAGTTTTGGGTTTGTGCAAGGGCAGCTTTTGACAAGGTCTACGGGTAGTTTAAGATATTTCAATGTTACTCAATATTAAGTATCAAAGAATAAGGAGAATGAAAAATAAGAATAATTATCAATAATATTGTCGTCCAATTGGCCTTTACACAAAGACTTGGGGTAGAAGTTTATTATTTTCAAACTTACATATAAGTAAGAAGAAGAAGAAGAAGAAATAAAGTGCATGTTTGGACATGGGTTGGTGCCTTGAGAGTATGTCCATGAGAAAACAAGGAGGATGTGATGGAATCATTGTTGCAAATATTAGGGTTTCAGAAATAAATTGCCATCCACTGTTATTTTTATTCCTATTTTATGTTACAATTGTTGTCATGTTGATGTTCCTTGCTTTTTTACTTATTTTTGTTTACATTGCACATATTGCACATCTTTTTTGTGCAAGTTCAACCAAGTTACATTTCAATTGCACATGCAATCAAAAACATTAATTTATGATTATTTCTAAAAACTTTCAATGCTACTGTAAAATTTGACCAAGCATTCTTCATATATTGCTTTGATGCAAAAAATATCATTTGAAACTGTAGACAAAAAGTCTTAATAGAAAGTTTCTTCTACTACTTTGTGCTGCAAATCATCACAAGCTTACACAACATACTTTAAACCTGTAACTTGTAAAAATAAAATGACAATGAGATCACTTTTACTTTTAACAATTTTTTGAAAATCATATTTGTTTAATGGCTTAAACATGAATGTACTAAGACATAATCATTTGGTTATTTCTCCTAGCAAAATATATCAAAAGTTTATTGTAACTTTAAAAGTATTTTTTTTCAAGATTATAAATTTATAAATTTGAAATATTTAACCTAAATTTATTGGGACCAAAAAATAAAAAATGAAAATAAAATCACTCTTCAAAGTTTACTATTTTATTGAGATAAAAATACTATATTTTTTTTCAAATTACTATAAAATTATGCATATCTCAGGTATCAGATAGTCAATTCATCTAGAGTTAGTATATTTATCTGTAAATATTTTAAAAAATTAACTATTTTTTGAGAAATTGTTTTACAAACATATATATATATATATATATATATTTGAATCTTAAAGGATCAAAAGTTTTTTTATTTAATTATATTCAATAGAATAACGTGGAATTGAGTTCATTCATAGATCCACTTTGAATCATTGTCAAGCTTTAATAAATAAATAAATATATATATATATATATATGAAAAAATTAAATTATCTAAAGAAAAAAATACACATTATAAATATCAAGGAAATTTATGTCATAATTTTAATTATATATATATATATATATATATATATCTGAAATTAAAAAGTATTAAAAATATAAATTAAACTATTTGTCTTATCAAATTACAGTTTTTTTTTAAAACCACATTAATATGGAATGTAGTTTTCAAATTGTAAATTCTTTGCTTTGAATTTATAACTTTTTGTTAGCTACTGCATATTTTAGTAACCAAAATAGATGTAGAAAAACAAAATACCAAATTACTTGATTTTTTTACAGATAAATTATTATTGAATTATATTAAGTAGCAAAGCACAACTCATAGTTCCCATCTATTGGTAGTGACAAAATATGGTAGAATGCACAAAAAAAGAAATCACGTTTGTTATGACTTTGATATGCAAAGACAGACTGCAATCATGTGTTTGATACAACCCTGTTCAATTCACTTACCAAACATTAATGGAGACTTGTTACAAAAATGAAGTTTATTTTTTTATTATGGTATGGACTAACTTTTAAATTCATAAATACAAATTTGAATCGGATGTTGAACACAATTTTTCTACTAAAATATTTAAATTTTACTATTTTGGCTCATATTGATGGCCTACACTTCCAAAAAATTATAGAAACAGTTGCTAGAATTAAAGTATATATATGAATTTACACATCTAATGACTACATAAAAGACAATGGCTGTATTTGTCGAAATAGATTTTACATGTTCAATAATACATTAAATAATTGTGCAATAAAAATTTATTAAATGAAAAAATAAGAAATAAATAGTTGAATTTGGAATTGCTTAAAAACAACTTAAATGACACCAAAACTAAGAAGATGTTTGTTATTAACCATCATTTTTTTCATATGATATTTTTGTATCAACTTCAAGACATCTTAATTTTCCTACCTAAATAATGTCAATAATAATTATGATTAAAATATTAATTTTTAAGTTTATTAAATATAAAAGTAGAGTCTATATATGATTACTTCAAGTATAAAAAATCATTAGATATAAAAGTTTAAATTCCTTCAACTTACTCATTCTATAAAAAAACCAATAAAATATTTTTGTTCTATAAAAAAATACCAATAAAATATTTAATACTATATATGATTTCAAAAATATTATTAAAATATAAAGTTTATTGAATCTTAATTATTAGAATAATTAACCTTATATATTTGAATAAACTTAACTTCATCGTCTTAAAAAATTTGGAAATAATTTTGTAGAATTGCATCATGTAAGCTATTACTTTTATTTATATACCTTGATCTATTACTTTGATTAAAAAAAGCTTATTATTTTTAATAGAAAATTTCTCAATTCTATGCAAGAATATGTAATTTAATAATTTTTTTAATTAAAATATTAGTGTATAATTCTAATTGAAATGAAAAAGATTTTTAAAATATTAAAATTTAGTCAAAATATACATTAATATAAAAGGATTCTTATTGCAAATATTTTTGAAAAAAGAACAAACAAAGTTCTTATACTTTGTTATTTAGTAAGAAGATATATATTATAAATATAGCTATAATAGGATTCAATGCAAGGATTTTAGTATAGCCATTCTAATAAAAAAAATTATATAAAAAATATATATAATAGGATCTAGCTAAATATATATATATAGATAAATTTTTTACTTAAATTATTTAAAATAAAATTTAGAATATATTCTTTGATTTTATATTTATTTAAAAAAATTAAGTTGTAAATAATTTTAAAAAAAAACTTAGCTTCAAATAATAAGTTTTATTATAATCATCCTTCAAAACTATAATTTGATATTAACAACATTTATTTTAATATCAAAATTATACTACTAAAATTATAATAGGGCATGAATAGGATATTTATATTATTTGTACATAAAGTTATGTAGTTGGAATCATTTTTGAGAAGTTTTAAGAATTGAGGTTAGAATGGTGGTTCATGTGGGATCTACTATAAAACCTTCTAAAAAGATTTAAGGTGGTTATTTTAGTGGGCTCCACTTCTAGAGTCTTATAAAAGGTGGTTATTTTAGTGGAACCTACCATTAGAGATATTCTAAAAAGTTCCATAATAGTTGAATCAAATATAAATCAAACTAATTAAGGTTATTTGGAGATTTGATTAAGTATGGCTTTAGATTTTTTTTTTTTTTTTTTTTTTTTTTTTTTTTTTTTTTTAATATCAAAATTTGGTTGTTTTTTCTTGCTCTACTCTATTTGATTTTATTTGGTTATATATTTTTTTTAACTTAGTCCTAACTTTTATGTTCTATTTTCTTTAGTTACTTTCAATTTTGTTTTGGTGTGATTGGTCTTACATTAAGTAGAGATTCTTGTAAAAACATGACCAAACTATCTCAAAAACTATTAAGAAGAAGAACTTCATAAAGAAAAATAAACAAGTCAGACTTCTCTCAAAGAAAGATGATTAAATAGAAATAACTCAATATATATATTAAGAAAAAAAAAACTGAAATGATTATTGCCAAAAGACAAGAAAACTAAAGACCCTTGAAACTAGACTAGAAGCAAGAAAGGAGTTGACAAGAGTGAAGAGGGCTTTACTCTTGTCTCTATATATACTATCTAACTAGGGGCTACCTGGCGATGTTCTATAGGACCTCTAATATGTGTTGACTTTGTAGGACACATGCCTTGACTTACAAGGCAAGTTTTTCTATGTGTAGGCCACATAGTTAGCTTGGTCTCCAAGCTAACAACATGTGTGGCACATAGTCAACTTATTGACTACGTTTCTAATCCAAAAGTCAATTAAAGACACCTCTAAAGTCAACTCAACCTCTATAAAGCTTCTAAGAAGCTTCCATAACAAATATTTTAGAATTAATTTACTTTTACCTACTTTAACTTCTATCTATTTACACATGTAATTACTGGCTTACATATCTATATCCATGACATAACTCCCCTCCGCCCTTCTAAGGACAAGTTCTATGGGGACGGTCATCATATGTTGTCAAAGACAAGAACTCAATGAAAAAACAATCTAGACAAGTGAGCCTTCACTCAAAGAAAGGTAACAAAATATAAATAAATATGTATGTATATTGAAAGAGAAAGTAGAATGGCTATTGCCAAAAGACAAGAAAACTAGAGACCCTTGAAACTAGACTAGAAGTAAGAAAGGAGTTGACAAGAGTCAAGAAGGCTTCACTCTTGTCTCTACATATACTATCTAACTAGGGGCTATGTGGGGACATTCTATAGGACCTCCAATATGTGTTGACTTTGTAGGACACATGCCTTGACTTACAAGGCAAGTTTTTCTATGTGTGGGCTACATAGTTAGCTTGATCTTCAAACTAACAACATGTGTGGCACATGGCCAACTTGTTGACCACGTTTCTAATCCAAAAAATCAATTAAAGACACCTATGAAGTCAAAGCAGCGTCTATGAAGCTTCTAGGAAGCTTTTATATTAAATACTATAGAATTAACTTACTTTTACATACTTTTACTTACTTCTACTTATTTATATATGTAATTACTAGCTTACATGAATATGTCCATGATATTACCCCCCCTTTTACGAACGAGTTCCATGAAGAGCGGTCATCATATGTTGAGGAAATCTATGATGCGACGAATTATATTCGCCACATACTCTGATCTTTGTATTCTTCGAAGATGATTGATAGGGACTCTCAACCATTGATAGTGTTCCATACTAGGGTGGGAAGACCACCCACTTATTTGATTATTGTTGAGGCCTTCATAACTTTCTTCAAATAGAATATTTGTAATCCCATCAGGAGTTGTTCCTACCTCTAGCAAAATCACCAAACATCGGGAGTCCCTTTCCAAATCGTGATACCAAATGCATTGTATCTCGCTATCTATTTGAGGAAAAATATGTCGTTCTTGAAGATCTTCATCTCGATTGCGTCGTCTTGAAGGTTGTGACAATCGTAACGTCTCATCCGGTAGGTCAGCAAATGAAGGCTCTTGAGTCAAATCCACAGGTTGTTGGTTCTCCATCTCTTGAACGTCACAACTACAAAGAAGCTACGAAGAAGGATTGAAAGTAGAATGTTGTCTTGCCTAGATGTTGTTTCTTATATAAAGAAGGTTTTCAGCTTGATTTTGATAGCTGTTGTCGATGAAAAGCCTTCACCGCCTTTGTTGCATTTGTAAGATTCTTTATTGGCTCCCATGTATGATCACTAATACCATATCCACGTCGATGGACAAGATATTCTAATTTATTTTGGCGTCGCCTTGAATCTAAGACTTCTTCTACTTTAAACTCTTCATTATTGTTCACTCCTATAGGAGGAGGTGGACCTTGTCGTCTTCTTGGTATGTCCATTATCTTGTATGGTTCAAGAAGAGACACGTGGAATACTAGATGGATTTTCATTGACTTTGGTAGATGTAAACGATATGCAATTAGATTGATTTGTGTAGAAATAGAAAATGGTCCCAACCTTCGATAGTCCAACTTGTCACAAGGATGAGTGGTCTTGATATTGCGATAAAGTAACCATAGCTTATCACCCAAGAAGAATGGTGGTTATTTCTTTCGATACACATCCGCATTGATCTTTTGTTATTCTTGAGCCTCTTTTAACTACGCCTTCATCGTTGCATGTAACTCTGATAAATGAATTGCTAAATCTTTTGCAGCAGGATTATCAACTTTTGAAAAGTCAAAAGTATCAAGTCGTGGATAATAACCACAATTAGCAAAGAAAGGTGTTTATTGTGTAGAAGAATATACCGTGTTATTGTAAGCAAACTCTGCCAATGCCAAAAGAGTTGTCAAATCATCTTGTTGGTAGTTAATGGTACATCTTCAATATTGCTCCAAAACTTGATTATCATGCTCCGTTTGTCCATCAGTTTGAGGATGGAATGTCGAAGATAGTTTTATATCTACTTTTAGGATCTTGAAAAGAGTCCGCCAAAATCTTGATACAAATTGAGTTCTCCTATCTGATATAATATCCTTGGATAATCCATGATAGCGATAGATATTGTCAAGAAAGAGCTTAGCTGTTTCTTTACCTGTGATAGATTTTGTACATGGTACAAAATGTACCATCTTGGTAAAACGATCTACTATCACAAATATAGAATCATAAGAATCTGAGATTGGAAGATCTATGATGAAGTCCATATAAACAAAAGACCATGGTTGTTTCTAGAATGGATAATGGCTGAAGAAGTCTAAAAGGTCGATGACGAGGAGTTTTTGATCTTGAGCAAACATCACATGATTGTACAAAATCTTTGACTGCCTTCTACATTTGAGGCCGCCAAAAATCCCTAAATATTAGCTCCAAAGTCTTATTGTATCCAAAATGTCTTGTTGCTAGGAAGTCGTGACGAGTTAAAGAATACGTAAACATGCTTCTCCTTTTAGAACATATAAGCATCCTTCAAAATAGAATAGGTTATTTTTGAACTCGAATTTAGAGGGATTATGAGATTTAGAAGAATTATTCTTGATATCATGAACAAGAGGGTCTGAAGACATACTTAACTGAACTTGCTTGATAAAAGTTAAATCAACAATCAATGTTGATTTTATTGTTCAAAAATGAAATTCCTCCGGCTTCAAGAAAACCATTCTTTGTTGCTCAAAAGTTGCATCTCCTTCTTTTGGTACAAGAAAAGAACGTCTAGATAAGGCATTGAATAAACCTTGTTGTTTTTCTGGCCGATAAGTGATGATGAACTTGAATCTTAATAAAGACATGCTCCAACAAGCTTGACGATGATTTAATATGCATGTTGACATGAAATACTCGAGGTTCTTGTGATCCGTATATATGGTGATTGGACTAGAAGCGCCTTTTATATAATGAAACCATTCTTGAAAAGAATCCACAATTACAAGAAGTTCTTTTTCATGGATCTCATAATTGATTTCTGCTGCTGAGAATTTTCTTGAATGAAAGGCGATTGTATGAAGTTTGTCATATGTTCCCGTTTGTGACAAAATCGCACCTAGAGCAAAGTCTGATGCATCTGTTTCCGTAAAGAATGCTTTGGAAAAATCAACACGATACAAGATTGGTGCAGAAACAAACACTGTCTTCAAAGATTCAAAAGCAACTTCCGCTTCTTGATTCCATTGGAGTTTGTCTTTACAAGTCAAACGTATAAGTGGAGCTGCAACTTCAGAGAAGTCTTTGATGAAGATCTGATAGTAATTGGTAAATCTCAAAAAACATTGGACATCTCTTATCGTTTTTGAGATCTTCCAATCTACAATAGTTTGAACTTTCTTAGGATCCATCATAAGTCCATCATTTGAAATGATTTAACCTATGAAATTAACTTGAGTAGTGTGGAATACACACTTTTCTATCTTGGCATAGAGTCATGCATCTCTTAATTTTTGTAAACCAAGACGAACATGAAGTTCATGTTCTCCTGGATTTTTAAAATAGATCAAGATATCGTCTAGATAACAGACCACAAAATCGTCCAAAAACTCTCAAAAAACATCATTCATTAGATGTTGAAAAGCTGCTAGTGCATTTGTAAGTCCAAAAGGCATGATGTTGTATTCAAAATGTCCATATGTAGTTCGAAACGAAGTCTTCCATTTATCTCCTTCTTTGATGCGTACTAGATTGTATGCTCCATGGAGATCTATTTTTGTATAGATCTTAGCTTGATTCAGCTGATTAAGAAGTCCAAATATTAAAGGTAGTGGATACCTGTTCTTGATGGTAATCTTGTTGAGTCTTCGATAATCAACACACATCCACAATGATCCATCTTTTTTCTTTACAAATAGAATTGGAGCTCTTGACAGAGATTTAGAATGGCGTATGAAATTCTTGGCTAGATTTTCTTCAATATATTCCTTAAGTTCAATCAACTCATTTTGTGATAAACTGTAGATTGGTCCGAATGGCAGTTGTATTCTTTCTTGAAGGTCAATTGAGCAATTATAGGGACGATGTTCCGGGAGTGTATCCGCATTCTTTTTTTCAAATACATCTTGAAATTCTTGATATTGGCTTCGAATGCAACTTGAAGTCTTTTCACCTGTAGGAACAAGTGTGGCATAAATAATATATGGTGATTCTTTCACAGCAACATGCAAGAAAGCTTTTTTACCTATAAATATGGATTTAATTTAACTGGACTTATAACTCTCTACTTGATTAACTGCACTGTTAGTTATACTTTTAGAGAAAGTAAAAGTTCAGGAAATCCAATCTATTTGAGGGTTGTATTTTTCTAACCACAATAAACCTAAAATGATTGGATTAGAGGTAGATCTAATGATATTAAATACTACAAAACTATTATGACCATTGATTATTACTTTTATAGGAAGGGTTTCATGAGTAATATCTCCAGAAGACAATGGACGACCATCTATGACTTCTACATGAACAGGTTTAGTTTTCTTTACTAAAGATATGCTATGTCTTTTAGTAAATTCTTCATCTAAAAAATACGCTGAGGTTTCCGAATCTAACAAGGCAGAGAATTTGTAATATTTAGGTCCTAAAATAATATTTAATATAAAATAAGGAGAGGGCTCTAAGGAGAGAATAGGACTTTTACTAGATGTTGTGCAAGGTTCCAGCCGCACGGTCTCTATTGTAGCTGGACAAACTCATTTTTTGACATATTTTCTTCTTTCAGAGCCATACTCCTCATTTTGTGATTGCATCATTTCTTTGGACAATGTTGAGCACTGTGCTTTGATTCTCCACAATATAAATATAATCCTTCTTGACGACGACTAGTCTTTTCTTGCTCAATAAGAGGTTTGAAACGTACTACATCAATTTGCATATCCTCTACTTCCGAATGTATGTGTTGAAGAGGTGTTGGTGTTGCTATTGAATTATAGTAACGTTGAGGTCCACTTGTACGGTTCTCAGATCGAAATTCAAAAAGGTGATTGTCGCACTTCAGAGCAAAGTCAATTGCGTGACTCAATGTTTGAGGATCAGATAAGTAGTGCAGTAATTTTTTTACCTCATATTGTAATCCATAGAGAAATTGGCTAATAAGTGTAGTATCATCCCACTTGATATCAATTACAAGTTGTCAAAATTGTGAAAGATATAACGTTATTGATCGATTGTCTTGTTGTAAAATATGGATCTTATTGGTTGCAACACGAATTGTATCATGTTTTCCATACATGGATCAAAACTCTGCCAAAAAAGCCTTTAGATTATCCAATATTGGATCTCGTCGTTCAAGAAAAGATGAAAACCACAATAGTGCTGAACCTGAAAGAAGCGTACCAATGAATCTAACTTGCAATCCTGGAGTTGGGTAGCTTTGGGGTTGAAGTTCAATCACAAGTTTTGCTTGATTGATAAATCCTCGAAACTTGGATCTTGTGCCATCAAACTTCTCGTGTAGGGCAATTCTTGGTTGTCTAATACTGAAAGGGCATTCCACCATAGGAGAAAGGACATGGTTTGGTGCAGATGTTGAAGCAGCTTCAACCATTTCTATATCTTTACTTCTTGCCAATCTTCTTGCTCCTTGTGGTGGTAAATTGAGTTGATGAATCACAAGCATTAACTCCCTCAATTGCTCTTGCATTTGTGCCATTGCACTCTTCATTTCAACAAGTTCTGCCATGATAATACTTAGAAAAGAGAAGATGTCTAATATCACTCAAGACAGATAGAAAAGAGGACTTGAGATCAAGGAAAATACTAAGTACAATATCAGTTTAGAAGAGGGTAATCCGTAACTTCTAATATGCTTATATCTTATCAAGAAAAAGGGGTAATCCACTCTTAATCAAGATTAGACAAAGCTCTGATATTATAGATGTATTCTTGTCAATCTATCAAGGAAAAGAACTCGATGAAAAAACAATCCAGACAAGTGAGCCTTCACTCAAAGAAAGGTAACAAAATATAAATAAATAAGTATGTATATTGAAAGAGAAACTAGAATGGCTATTGCCAAAAGACCAGAAAACTAGAGACCCTTGAAACTAGACTAGAAGTAAGAAAGGAGTTGACAAGAGTGAAGAAGGCTTCATTCTTGTCTCTACATATACTATCTAATTAGGGACTACGTGAGGACGTTCTATAGGACCTCTAATATGTATTGACTTTATAGGACACTTGCCTTGACTTACAAGGCAAGTTTTTCTACGTGTGGGCCATATAGTTAGCTTGATCTTCAAGCTAACAACATGTGTGGCACATGGCGAACTTGTTGACCACGTTTCTAATCCAAAAAGTCAATTAAAGATACCTATGAAGTCAAAGCAGCATCTAGGAAGTTTCTAGGAAGCTTCTATATTAAATACTATAGAATTAACTTACTTTTACATACTTTTACTTACTTCTACCTTTTTGTATATGTAATTACTAGCTTACATGAGTATGTCCGTGACATATGTTGAAGAAATCTATGGTGCAACAAATTGTATTTGCCATATACTCTGATCTTTGTTCTCTTTGAAGATGATTGAAAGGGCCTCTCAACCATCGATGGTGTCCCATACTATGGCGAGAAGACCACCTAGTTATTTCATTGTTGTTGAGGCCTTGATAACTTCCTTCGAACATTTGGAATACCATCAAGAGTTGTTCCTATCTCTAGTAATATCACCAAACATCGGAAGTCCCTTTCAAAGTCGTAATACCAAACGCGTTGTATCTCGCCATCAATTGGAGGAAGAATTTGTCATTCTTCAAGATCTTCATCTCGATTGCATCATATTCAAGGTTGTGACAATCATAATGTCTCGTCCGGTAGGTCAACAAACGAAGGTTCTTAAATCAAATCTACTAGTTGTTGGTTCTCCATCTCCTCAGCGTCATAACTACAAAGAAGCTACAAACAAGGATTGAAAGTAGAATGTTATCTTGCCTAGATCTTGTTTTTTTTTATAAGGAAGGTTTTCATCTTGATTTTGATGGATGTCATCAATAAAAAGCCTCCACCACCTTTGTTGCATTTGCAAGATTCTTTACTGGCTCCTATGTGCATTTACTAATATCATATCTATGCCAATGGACAAGATATTCTAATTTATTTTGGTGCCACCTTAAATCTAAGACTTCTTCCACTTTGAACTCTTTATTATTGTCCATTTCTATAGCAAAAGGTGGGGCTTGTCTTCTTCATGCCATGTCCATTTCTTTAAATGGTTCAAGAAGAGATACATGGAATATTGGATGGATTTTCATTCACTCCGATAGGTGTAAACAATATGCAATTGGATTGATTTGTGCAGAAATAAAAAATAGTCTAAGCCTTTGATAGTCCAATTTGTTACAACAACGAGTGGTCTTGATATTGTGACGAAGTAACCATACCTTGTCACCCATGTAGAATGATAGTTGTTCCTTTTGATAGACATTTGCATTGACCTTTTGTTGTTCTCGAGCTTCTTTTAATTGTGCCTTCATTGTTGTATGTAGCTCTAAAAAATGAATTGCCAAATCTTTTGCCAAAGGATTATCAACTTTTAAAAAGTTAAAAGTATCAAATCGTGGATGATAACCATAATTGGCAAAGAAAGGTGTTTGTTTTGTAGAAGAATGTATTGTGTTATTGTAAATAAACTTTGCCAATGGCAAAAGAGTTGTCTAATCATCTTGTTGGTAGTTGATGGTACATCTTAAATACAACTCCAAAACTTGATTAATACACTCTGTTTGTACATGAGTTTGAGGATGGAATGTCAAAGATAGTTTTATATCTACTTTTAGAATCTTGAAAAGAGTCCACCAAAATCTTGATACAAACTGAGTTCCTCTATCTGATATAATATCCTTGGATAATCCATGATAGTGATAGATATTATCAAGAAAGAGCTTAGCTGTTTCTTTACTTATGATGGATTTTGTACATGGTATAAAATGTGCCATCTTGGTAAAATGATCTACTATCACGAATATAGAGTCATAAGAACCTAAGATTAGAAGATCTATGATGAAATCCATAGAAACAAAAGACCATGGTTGTTTTGGAATGAATAATGGCTGAAGAAGTTCGCAAGGTCAAAAAGGAGGAGTTTTTGATCTTGAGCAAATATCACAAGATTTTATAAAATCTTTGATTACTTTAAACATTTGTGGCTACCAAAAGTCCCTGGATACTAGTTCCAAAGTTTGATTGTATCCAAAATGTCATATCGCTCGAAAATCATGACGAGCTTGAAGAATACGTAATCAAGCTTTACCTTTTGGAACATATAGGCGTCCTTGGAAATATAATAGATTGTTCTTGAATTCAAACTTGGAAGTATCATGAGACTTTGAAGGATTTCTCTTAATATCACAAATAAAAGGATAAGAAGACTTGATTGAACTTGCTTAATGAAAGTTGAATCAACAATTAATGTTGATTTCATTGCTCAAAGATGAAGATGCTCTGGCTTCAAGAGAATTGTCCATTGCTTATCAAAAACAACATCTCTTTTCTTTGGTGGAAGGTTAGATTATCTAGAAAGTACATTTGACAAACCTTATTGTTTCTTGATTGATAAATGATCTTGAATTCAAATCTTGACAAAGGCATATTTCAACGAGCTTGGCGATGATTCAAAACATGTGCTGATATAAAATATTTAAGATTCTTGTGATCTATATATACGGTGACTAGGTTAGAAGCACCTTCTAGATAATGGTGCCATTCTTAAAATGAATCCATGATTGCAAAAAATTCTTTGTCATGGATCTCGTAGTTGATCTCGACTATTAAAAATTTTCTGGAATGAAAAGCTATTGGATGAAGTTTATCATCTATTTCCATTTATAATAATACGACATCCAAAGCAAAGTCTGATGCATTTTTTTTGATAAAAAAATGGCTTAAAAAAATCAATATAATACAAGATTAGTGCAGAAACAAAGGCTATCTTCAAAGCTTCAAATGCTACTTCCGCTTTTTGATTCCATTGAGGTTTATCTTTACAAGTCAAATGTGTAAGTGGAGCTGCAACTTGAGAGAAGTCTTTGATGAAGATCCGATAGTAGTTGGCAAATCCTAAAAAGCATTAGACATCTCTTATCATTTTTGAGATCTTCTTATCCATAATAGTTTGAACTTTCTTAGGATCCATCATAAGTTCATCATTTGAAATGATGTATCTTAAGAAGTCGACTTGAGTAGCATGAAATATACACTTTTTTTGTCTTGGTATAGAGTCTCGCATCTTTTAATTTTTGTAACACATGACAAATATGAAGTTCATGTTCTTATGCGTTTTTAGAATAGATTAAGATGTCATCTAGGTAACAGACAACAAAATCATCTAAAAACTCTCGAAAGACATCATTCATTAGATGTTGGAATGCTGCTGGTGGATTTGTAAGTCCAATAGGCATGACGTTGTATTCAAAATTTCCATACCTTATTCAAAACACAGTCTTCCATTCATCTCCTTTTTTGATGCATACTACATTGTATGCTTGTCATAGATACATTTTTATATAGATCTTAACTTGATTCAATTAATCAAAGAGTCTAACTATCAAAGGTAGTAGATACTTGTTTTTGATGGTGATTTTGTTGAATCCTTGATAATCGACATACATCCGCAATGATTCATCTTTTTTCTTCACAAATAAAATTAGAGCTCCCACTGGAGATTTGGAATGGCGTATAAAGTCAAGACTATAAGAAGTCTAATTTATTTTAGGATTATATTTTTCTAGCCATGATAAACCTAAAATGATTGGATTAGAGGGAGATATAATGATATTAAATATTACAAAGCTACTATGATCATTAGTTACTATTTCTATAGGAAGGATTTCATGAGTAACATCTTTTGAAGACAACGGATGACCATCTATGACTTCTACATGAACAGGTTTAGTTTTCTTCACTAAAAGTATGCTATGACTTTTAGCAAATTCTTCATCTAAAAAACATGCTGAGACTCCTGAATCTAGTAAGGCACAGGCTTTGTGATGTTTAGGTCCTAGAATAACATTTATCGTAAAACATGGAAAAGGTTCTGAGGAGAGAATAGGATCTTCACTAGATGTTGTACAAGGTTTCAGCTGCACTGTCCCTATTATAGCTGGATAAATTTGTTTTCAGATATGATATCTTCTTTGATCGCCGTACTCGTCATTTTATGGTTGCATTCTTTTTTTGGGCAATGTTGAGAAATGTGTTTAGGTTCTCCACAATATAAGCATAATCCTTCCTGACAACTTCGAGTCTTTTTTTGCTCAATAAGAGATTTGAAACGTACTGCATCAATTTGCATATCCTTTACTTCCAAATATATGTATTGAAGAGATGTTGGTATTGCCATTGAATTATAGTAATGTTAAGATCTACTTGTACGGTTCTTAGATTAAAATTCTAAAAGACGATTGTCGCACTTCACAGCAAAGTCAATTGCTTGATTCAATGTTTGAGGAACAAGTAAATTGAGCATTAATTTTTTACTTCATATTGTAAATCGATTGCTAACCATCTTGAAATAAATATCTCATTGTATAGCCTCTTTCTACTTTGTGTCTTTAGTTAGATCTAAAATAATACTACTAATGGTAGCAACTTTTACCTTGTCTTTCAATTTGTCTTTCAAGTTTGGTCTCTGTGATAAACTATTGGGTACAATATGTTGTTGCCCTTGCTTGTACTCAAGCTGGATATCAAAAAGCTATAATTGTTCTTTCCAATGATGATGCCACAATTTCATATTTTTGAGATACAAATCATGTAGCAAAGGTCGATGGTCAGTTTGAACAATCATTGGCTTTTCCAATAGATAGTGTCACTACACCTTTGTGGCATTTATAATGGCTAATTGCTCTACATCACATGCTCAGTAATTATGCTCTATCCTTCTCAGCTTGCATGATTGATATGCCATAGGTTAAAGGCCCCTATCAAAGTCTTGTTGAAGGACCGTTCCAATAGCAAAGTCAAAAGCATCAATATAAAGCGTATAAGAGAGATTAGGATCATATAATTACAATATTAGAGTTGTAATGAGTATCTCCTTCAATTTATCAAAGATATTTTGCTACTCTAATTTCCATTCAAATGACGCACCTATCTCCAATAAGTTTAATAATGAGGTAGTAATGTGAATTAATCGCCAAACAAAATGGCGATAGTACTTGCAAGGCCTCAAAAATGAACAAATTTTAGAAGCATGTGTAGGGGTTGGCCAATCATCCATTCCTTTTACCTTATCTTATTCCATATGTATGCCTTTAAAAGACACCACATGCTTCAAAAATATGACTTTTGACTTCCAAAGTTTACATTTTTATTGCTTATAATAGAAGTGACTAACTTATAACTAGCATAGCACCTTTCATAGGTGTTCCTCATGCTTTTAAAGGATTTTACTATATACAAGGATATCATCAATAAAGACAACTACATACTTATCCAAAAGGTCTCAAATGAATTTGTTTATGTAACCGATGAAAGAAGTTGGAGCATTAGTGAGACCAAAGGATAAAATTAGCCATTTGAAATGTCTATAGTGCATAGAAAATATCATATTTTTTATATCTTCTCTTCTAATAGGTGTTTGCCAATAGCCGCTTTAAAGATCCCATTTACTAAAGAAGGTCGCATCTCAAAGTTGATAAAAAAAAACATCCACGTATGGAAGTGGATATGCATTTTTAATAGTTTGCTTATTGAGACATCGATAGTCGATGCAAAGGCAATGTCTACCATCTTTCTTAGGTGCATAAAGTATTGGTGCTCCCTATGGTGTTGTACTTTCTCAAATGAGGTCTTTCTCCAAGAATTTTTCTAATGTCTTTTCACAACTCTTTAAATTCTTTTGGTGCTGGGCAATAAATTAGTTGATTTGTTGGTTTGGCTCTAGACAATAGTTCTATTTAAAAAGGGGCACCTCAATCAAGATGTACACCATTAGATAGGTCGATTGAAAAGACATCTTGATATTTTCATACGAGTTGTTCTGCCTCTTCTATCCATTTGGCTATCTTTTCTACCATTGATGCAAGATTTAGAACCACCATATATACTGATTGCTCATGCTGTAATTGCTTCTTTATAAATGTTGTTCCTACAAGTATGTCTTTGATTGTAGTTTGTCTTTCATCTTAATTTGATGTAGAGGTGCAAAGAGTTAGATTGCTTCCTCTATCTTTAAAAGAGATTGTCCTTGCTACTCAATCAACTTTCTTATTTTCTATCTCTAGCCATGATATATGAAAGATAATATCATACTTTAATTTTGTCACCTTCAATTTTTCTCTTAAGATATAGTTCTCTATGAATCTTAAGGTTTCTTCTTCACATGTCTCACTCAAGATGTTCTCTTGAACATTCACAAGGTATATACTTCATTCTTTGATTTCTTTAGTTCGAAGTCGATTAGCAATTTCAATTGAGATGTAATTTTTTGTAGAACTACAATCTATAAGTACTCTACATGGTTGTCCTCTTAATAGTCCCATTAGATACACCAATCAACTTGCTTTATAGTTTTCCAAGGCTATGCCATTTGTTTTTGAGAGACAGTAGCTACTTCCAGTATTGGCCTCTGACGCCTTTATTAGAAAGTTCTATTTTCTTTACTGACTCATTATTGGCTTAGTGACTTTTGAGACTATGAACTTGTCTTGCCTTGTTGCTACTTGTACTTTGATATTTTGGACAACCTCTTATCTAATGGCCTGACTACCAACAATAAAAGTATAATTTGTTTTGCACCAATATTTGTTGTCTTTGTAGTATCGATGATTCTTATAAGGTATCAATCTCTATTGGCATTGGTTGTTGTGCCATAATATTAGATAGCGGGATAGGACTATGTGCTATAAGTTGTACTCCATAATTTCTAAAATCTTTAGAATTCACTATCTTTGCAATTTGAATCGCCTCTTCAAATATTTGTAGATTCTTTAGCTCCACTTCTTATTGGACTCCAAGTTTCAAACCTCGTAGGAATTGATCCATCATCTATGCCTCTAAAACATTACCAATTTGGAGACATAGGGACTTGAATCAAGAGACATAATCTTGCATCGACCTAACTTGTATAAGATTTGTCAACTAATTGCATGCTATCTTTTTTGCATTGATGGGCCAAAATTGATTCCTAAATTCAATCTTAAATTCCTCCCAATCACAAAATTTACCTTTAGTTCCATAGCTTTGAACTCGACATTGCCACCAAATGGCTACTACATCCCTTAAATAGCTGGCTACATATATAATTCTTTTAGTGGTATTAGCTCTGAATAGTTGGAGGTATTGTTGCATGTTGAAGAGCCATTGACATACATCTTTTTGTTTTAAAGTTCTAGAGTATGTACTCGGCTTATTCAATTTCAACGTAGTAGATGTTGATTCTCTTATCCTTGAGGTTTTTATTTGTCCTTGTAAAGTAGCTGTATAGCCTAAGAAATGTTGTATTTGAGCCTCTATCTAGGATTACTCTGCCATATCTCCCATACTGTAATTTCTTTGCTACTCCACTATTGTAATATATTTTCACCTCTTCATTGACTTTTTTAGAGTAGCTTGTAATAGCCTTAACACAATATCGAGTGTGACCACAATAATTGACCTTGGACTAGATGATGTCTATTGACTTGCTACCAAAAATAAACAGTCTAACATTCACTCTGATACAAATGAAACAGGACCAGACTATCTCAAAAATCTAAGATCCTTCTATTCCAAAATAACATAAAATTTCATCACAAAATAGAAAAAAATAGGACAAAACAAATAAGAATAAAATTGAATGGAACTACACAGAATAGAATATGAAAGACAACTAAGTAGATGGAAACAAAACATAATAGAATTGAACAAAAAAATGCAAAATCAAACTTTACTAAAAAAAAGAGTCTAAAGCCATATCTGATCAGATGCCCCAAAAGGTCCTAGCTAATCCTATTTATATCTTGTCCTACCACCATGGACTTTCTAAAATATTTCTAGGTAGTAGGCTCTACCTAAATAACTATCCTAAGCCTTTTTAAAAGGTTCTATGGTAGGCTCCACCTAAATAATCATCTTAAATTCTTCTAGAATGTTCTATGGTAGGTTTTACATGGTCCACTAATTTAACTCCAATTCTAAAAACTTCCATGGTTCTAACTATCTATATAATTATATTTTCAATATCTTGTTATATTTGTTGTTATGAAATTGATAAGGTTTTAGACCTTAGAGAATCTAATCTTGTTTCATTAAGATCAAAGCAAGTGTTAGTCTGTTCTTTGCTAGTATATTGATAGCCACCATTGTCGTACTGTAATTGCTTACAGTATGTAAAAATTAATTAAGATATATAATATGTTTATAAGTCTTGATGTAGATTAGAGTGATTAGTAAATAAATTTAAAGAGAATTGATATAGGAAAATTTATTTGGGAATTTATCTATTTTGATTATAGTGTTTATAATATGTAGGATTTAGATATTTAGTATAAAACTTAAGGGAAGATTGGAGTCTAAAGATGAAAGCCTAAACTATTAGGAGGCTTATTGAGAGGGATGAAAGCAAGACATGGTTGGATGAAGGCAAGGAATGGAAATCTTCATTCCTATTAGTCGAAGGCAATGCCCAATGGACTTCTAAGAGGCTGCCCGAGGCCTTATTAGGGATTAAGGTTTCTCTAAGACTTAAAGTAAATCATTGTAGACTTATATATAAACTTATATCTTAGACTTGATTGAGCATTTAGTGGCACTCAAAAGTCCAGCACTTTCTTGAGGCAAATTCTCTCTATCCTGATACCATTTAAGTAGAAGTAAATTGTTGTGATCACATTAGGTACTATTTTGGAGCTACAATGATTTACTTTAAGAAGTCAACTAGAAGAAGAAAAGACATTACAATTATAAAGTTTAGGAAGGAAATTGCAACACAAGAGATATAATGAAGCAATTCCAAATAGAATCTTAGATACAACAACTCATAGACTAAATTGCTATTTTGTAAGGATAAATAGAAGCTTATAAAATAAGAGAGTTGATATCTATTAGGCTAAAATTGAACAAGCTCGATACATACTTAGGGATCTTAAGGCAAGAAGATGTATACCAATGGTTCTTCAGCATATGACAATACTTCTAATTATCTAGGGTAAATACCAACAAAGAAATCATATATGCCTTGAATTATTTGAAAGGTATAGTAGCCATTTGGTGGTCATATTGAGTTCAAAGCTATAGAATTTAAGAAAGATTTTTTGATTGAAAGGAGTTTGAGACCAAAATAAAGAATCAATTTTGGCCTATCAATGTGAGAAAGTTAGCAAATAATCAATTGGCTAATCTTACACAATCTAAGTCGGTACAAGTTTATGTCTTTTAGATAAAGTCTCTATATCTTCAAATTCTCAATATTTCAATGGCAAAGATGATGGATTGATTTATACGAGGATTGAAACTTGTCATCCAAGTAAAAAGAATTAAGGGTTCCACAAACATTTAAGAAGGCAGTTAGGATTACAGAGAGTGTCAATGCTATAGATTTCAATAATTATGGGGTACAACTAATAGCATGGAGTCCTATGCTATTAGCCAATACTATTGTGGTATCATGTTGTAACATGACTATATGGTGAAAGATGATAATATGGATCTTATTATAGAAGAGTGAAGTTAAAAGATAAAATAGAAAAATATGGATAAAAGATAGAAAGGTAGTAAAACTTTTAGTAGTAATGCTGTCTTTTTAGAAAAGTGACTTCTAATTACTTTGTGGAGCCATAAAGAAGGCAAAACAAAATAGATTAGAAAAATAAATGATATAAGCATCTTAAGGAGGAAGCTAAGAATGAATTCTAGTAAACATCACTTAGAAAAACTAGATATTGATACCCAGAGAGGGCTGATTATAAACTAGAATCAAAATCAGACCCTAAGGCACAAAACCAATCTTTAACAAGGATTTTAGGATTCTTTTGCAGATCAAAGAGTGGAATTTGATAGCAAACTAGATAAGGTTTCTATAAGCATTAGTTTTGTATGATTTGGATTTTTTATGACTTTCTAAGAGCTCTACAAAGTTAAGTTTGTTTCTAATGACTTGGATTTTTGTGAAATAAAATAGGGTTGATATTTTGGGCGATTTTGAAAATTTTATAATAGATCCATGAGTAAAATTGTATAGATTAATGGTTAAATTTGTGCTTAATATGTATTATGAATTTTACCTTGATTTTAAGGTTGAATTGAGGATTATAGAGGTTTAAATGGGTCAAGGTCTCAGAAAGTAGAGTTTTAGGTCTAGTGAGAGATTTTAAGATTTCTTGTAATCTACTAGTTGGATTGGAGTGAAATTTATGGATGAGAATATTAGACTTATTTTTCTATATATATGAGAATTTTAAAATCAATTAAATGGCAAAAATGAGAGATATTGGCTCTGGAAGATTGGCATTAAGGTCAAAGAAAGAGGCTGGTCTATACCTGAGCACGTTTTTGAAGTTATCGTTTATTTAGTACTTTTGATCCTTTTCAAATTTTTTATACTTTTTCTCAACTTAATTATTAAGAAGTGTGAAAATTTTAAGTCAAGATCAATGGATCATTCATTAGTTATTGAGGTTTAAATTTGTTATAGGAATTACTAGGAATTGGTTAGGATTTGATTTAGAATTAGGCTTTGGTTAGGATTTGGTTTAAGATTTAGGATTAAGGATTTGGTTAGAATTTAATTAGAGTTTGATTTAAGATTTAGGATTTGATTTAGGATTAAAGTTTGATTTAGGATTAAGCTTTGGTTAGAAATTGATTTAGAATTTAGGATTTGATTAGGATTTATTTACGACTTAAAATTTAGTTAGTTTTTGGCCTAAAGTTTGAATGAAGTCCAATGAGATTTTAACTAGGAATAAATTAAGATTGAATTGACATGTATTAGAGTAATATTTTTTTATTATTATAATATTTCTTTAAGATTTCTTATTGATTCTTTGTAATTCCATTGAATTTATTTAAATTTGATTAAAGATTGCTTAGTATTATTCTGGTCTAATTAGAGTTTAGTTAGTATTCTATTAGAGTTAGGATTTTATTGTTGCAATTTTCATTCTAATTTTCATAGATATGTGCCCGGAGCATTCTCAAGCAAGACTTCATGTATTATGATAGCGAAACAACCTACTGTCATGGACATATATATTTACGTCAATAGTTACGTATATGATTAAGTAGAAGTAGATAAATATAGAATAATTTCATAAAGTTTTCTAGAGAAACTTCTTAAATGCTTCATAGACGTGGTTTTGACTTTAGATGTGTTTATAGGTTAGAAACTTGGCCAAAAAACTAATCATGTATTGGGAGTTTGTAGAACAAGTTATCTCCGTGTAATTACTTGTCGAACAAGCCAACTACGTGGTACATACATAGATAACTTGCCTTGCAAGATATGACATGTGGTTAGCAAAGTCAATACATATTGGAGGTCGTATAGGACATCGCCACGTAGCTCTTAGTTAGATAGTAGTTCTTCACTCTTGTTAATGCCTTTTTAGTCTTTGTCTTATTTGAAGACTTTCTAATCTTCTTATTTTTGATAATAGCCATTCTAGTTAATATTACATCACCTTTTGAGTGACTTTTGAGTTCTCTTCAGCCATAGAAGAGTGTATTGAGGATTCTCTTTCTTCAAGTTTCATGTCCTTGACAGTTTGACAAGAGTGCTAACATATTATTTCTGCCTTATTTTAGAAGTGAATGGATTACTCCACTTCTATTGTTGTGTTTTGAAGGTTTCAAACTATCCACCTTTAAACAAAAAATCTTGTTTTCTAATACTCATCTTTTCTTTAAAGAGAGTGGATTATCCCTCTTTGTAGGATTTATTTTTAGAGGTTACGGATTATCCTCCTTTAATTTAATTTTTGAATTTGTTTGAGTTGTTCTATGGAAGGAAAGATTATGGATGATATTCTCAATGGAAGTGAGAATAGATTTGTAACTATGGTAGATCTTCATGAGCTTGTCAATACTCTAACAGTGAAAATCTCATGCATTTCCAACATGAATCAAGGAAGTACTACGCCTATGCTTATGGAAGAAGTTCAGAGTCTGCGGCATGAAGTTGTGCAGTTAAGAAGCAAATAGATCAACGTTACAATCAAATCCATGAAATTTTGCTTCTACAAGTATGATAGGGACAAGGATTAGTATGTTTGAGAAGTTTGATGGAACAAGATCAAAATTTTGAGGATTTTTGTAACAAGTCAAGCTGTATCTAAAATTATACCTTTTTCAATATCTTGATGGATTTATCCAAGTTGGATTTATAGGTGCACTAATATCAGGAAGTATTATCTCTTAGTTTGCATCTTTAATAAAAAAAGATTCATAACTCCTTTATGATTTGATTCATATCTAGAAATATTTCTAGCTACATTTGGAGAAAGTGATCGAGAAGGAGTAGCAGAGACCAAGCTTTTATCCTTACAGCAAGGATTACAATCAGTTATTACATATGTTACCAAATTCTAAAATCTTGCTTGCGATGTGGACTGGAACGACAAAGTACTTATTAACCAATTTCAATATAGATTGAAAGATAGCGTCATAGATTTGTTATTAAGAATGTCAAAAGTAGAATCTTTAGAATAATTTATTACTCAAGTCATTGCATGTAATAATCGTTTATTTGAAAGGTATCAAGAACAAAGATTTTACTTGGAGTAAAACAAATCAAGTAATGGCAGCAATTCTTTTGTTTTTTGAAATATATTCGTCAAAGCCAAAATCAATGCAAATTGATATGATACGTTTTAAGCCTTTCATGAAGTAAGAAAAGACTCAACATCGCCGAGAGGAGCTATGTTAATATTGTGGAGAAGTTAAGCACACTGTTCAATATTGTCCAAAGAAGAAATTTAAATATAAAATGAGGAGCACAATTATCAAAGAAGCTAATGTGTCGAAAAATAAGTTTCTCTAGTTACAATAAGGGCCGTGCAGCTAAAATCATGTGCAACATCTAGTAAAGGTCCTATCCTCTGCGCAGATCCTTCACCTTATTTTATAATAGAAGTATATTTAGGACCTAATAATCACAAAGTCTTTGCCTTGTTAGATTCAAGAGCCTTAGCATGTTTTATAGATGAAGATTTTGCCAAAAATCAAAAAATACCCTTAGTGAAGAAAGTTAAATCCATATATGTAGAAGTCATAGATGGTCATTTATTGTCTTCTAGAAATGTTATCTATGAAACTATTCCTTTAGATATAATAATCAAAGATCATAACAGCGTAGTAGTATTTAATGTAATAAAATCTCCCTCTAATCCAGTTATTTTAGGATTATCATAGCTAGAAAAATATAATCCTTAAATAGATTGAATTTCTTCTAACCTTAATTTTTTTGATACTATAATTTAAGATTGTATTAGTAAAGTAGAAGTACATAAGTCAAGTACGTCCAAACCTATATTAGTAGGTACAAATACTTTCATGCATTCTGTAAAAGAATGATCATCTTTTGTTATATATGCTACACCCATTTCTAATGGTGAAACAACGTCAAGTGGTATTCTTAACCTATATCAAAAATTCCAAGATATTTTTTAAAAGAAGAATGTAGATATTCTCCTCGAATATCGATCTTATGATTGCTCAATTGATCTGCAAGAAGGAACTCAACCACCATTCAGACTAATCTATAGCTTATTACAGAATGAATTGGTTGCATTAAAAGAGTACATTGATGAGAATTCGGCAAAGAAGTTCATATGCCATTCTAAATCTCCAGTTGGAGCTCCTATCTTATTTGAGAAGAAGAAAGACAAATCTCTGTAAATGTGTATGGATTATCTGTGACTCAACAAGATCACCATCAAAAATAGGTATCATTTGCTTTTTATTTTAGGACTTCTTGACCAACTCAATCATACAAAGATCTATACCAAAATAGATCTAGGAGAAGCATACAACTTAGTTCGTATCAAAAAAGGAGATGAATCAAAGAATGCTTTTTGAATTAGGTATGGACATTTTGATTATAATGTCATGCCTTTTAGATTCACAAATGTACCAGCCACTTTTCAATATCTTATGAATGATGTTTTTTGTGAGTTTTTAGATGATTTTATTGTTTGCTATTTAGACGACATTCTAATCTATTCTAAGAATATAGAAGAACATGAATTTCATGTTCATCGCATGTTATAGAAACTTAGAGATGCAAGATTATATGCCAAGTTGAAAAAGTGTATATTCTATACTATTCAAGTTGACTTTTTAGGATACATCATTTCCAGCAAAGGCCTTATGATGGATTCCAAGAAGTTCAAACTATCATAGCTTAGAAGATTTTAAGAACAGTACGAGATATGCAATGCTTTTTGGGCTTTGCTAATTACTATCAAATCTTCATTAAGAATTTTTCTCAAGTTCTAACTCCACTTATACGTTTGACTTCTACTTCTTTATTCCATTCAAGTTTATATATAAGTTTTTATACCAATCTTATATTATGTTGACTTCTTGAAGGTATTTTTTATGGAAACAGACACGTCAAATTTTGCTATAGGTGCCGTGTTGTCACAAATGAGAACAAATGACAAAATCTACCCAACAGCTTTTTATTGAAGGAAATTTCAATAATTGAGATTAATTATGAGATCTATGACAAAGAGCACTTTATAATCGTGGATTCATTTCAAGAATAGAATCATTATCTAGAAGGCACCTCAAGTCCAGTTACCATGTATACATACCATAAAAACCTCAAGTACTTCATATCAGCACGTGTCTTGAATCATTGCCAAACCCATTACAGCATGTTTTTATCTAGATTTGATTTCAAGATCACTTATCAATCCGAAAAATAATAAGGTCTATTGGATACTCTTTCTAGACGTTCTTATCTTGCACCAAAAGATGGAAATTCATCTTTTAATCAACAAAGATCAATTTTCTTGAAGCTCGAGCATTTTCTTGATATCTTAAAATCTCAGGTTCTTATGACTCTATATTCGTGATAGTAGATCATTTTACTAAGATGGTACATTTTGTATTATGTACAAAATCTATCACAGGTGAAGAAACAGTTAAGCTTTTCATTGACAATATCTATGACTATCATTGATTGCTAAAGGATATTATATCGAATATGAGGACTCAATTTATATTAAGATTTTGGAGAACCCTGTTCAAGATTCCAAAGGTGAATATAAAGCTTTTTTTAATTTTTTATTCTCAAACTGATGAACAAACAAAACAAGTAAATCAAATTTAGGAGCAGTATTTGAGATGTACCATCAATTATTATCAAGATGATTGGACAACTCTTTTACCATTGGCAGAGTTTTCATATAATAATTCGATACATTCTTCTATCCAACAAACATCTTTTTTTTACCAATTATGGTTATCATCCACGACTTGATACTTTTGACTTTTTAAAAGTTGATAATCCTGTAGCGAAAGATTTAGCAAATCGTTTGTCAGAGCTACATACAACAATGAATATACAATTAAAAGAAGCTCAAGAACGACAAAAGACCAATGCAGATGCCTATCACAAGGACCAATCACATTATAATATGGATGATAAGGCATGGTTACTTCGTCGTAATATCAAGACTACTGGTCCTTATGATAAATTAGATTATCGTAGGCTGCGACCTTTTCTTATTTGTGAACAAATCAATCCTATTGTCTATCGATTATATTTAGTGGAGTCTATGAAGATCCACCTTGTATTTCACGTGTCTCTTCTTGAGCCGTATAAGATACTAAAAAACTTGGAAAGAAGACAAATGCCACCTCCTCCTATAGAAGTGGATAATAACTAAGTGTTTGACGTAGAAGAAGTCTTAGACTCAAGGTGGCATCGAAATAGGTTGGAATATCTTATTCACTGGCATGGATATGATATTAGTGAATGTACATGGGAGTCATCAAAGAATCTTTTACAAAGTTATCTATAAGCTACTACATGGAGATAATTTGTTCCACAAGCTACCAATATATGATTAGCTTTTTAGCCAAGTTTCTAACCTACAAACACATCTGAAGTCAAAACCGCATCTATGAAGCATCTAAAAAGCTTCTCTAGAAGAATTTATGAAATTATTATATATTTACCTACTTCTACTTAATCATATAAGTAACTATTAAGGTAAATATATATTTGTCCATGACATTACCTCTCCTTCTAAGGACAAGTTCTTTGAGGAGCGGTCTTCATATGTTAAAAAAGAATAAGATGCGGTGAATTGTATTTGCTACATATTCCAATCTTTGCTCTCTTTAAAGATGGTTGATAGGTCCTCTCAACCATCTATAGTATCCTATACCAGGGCGAGAAGACCACCCTGTTATTTGGACATTGTTGAGGACTTTATAACTTCTTTCAAATAAAACATTTTGAACACCGTTAGGAGTTGTTCCTACCTCTAATAAAATCACAAAATATTGGGAGTCTCTTCCAAGGTCGTGATATTAAATACGTTGTATCTCGCCATCTATTGAAGGAAGGACATGTTGTTCTTAAGGATCTTCATCTCGATTTTGTCGTCTTGAAGTTAATAGTTACAAAAGTCATTAGACAAATTCTTACATAAAGGCTTTATCAATGCTTTAACTTCTTTTAAAGATCATATGAATAAATTATTTTTGGACCTTTTAGAAAAGTATATAGTTGTCTTCATTAATAATATCCTAATCTATAATAAAATCCTTGAGGAGCATAAGCAACATCTACAAAAACTATTACATTAGCTATGTGATAGTTGTTTCTATTATAAGTAATTAAAGTGTGAACTTTGGAAGTCAAAGGTCACCTTTTTGGAAAATGTAGTGTCCTCCAAAGGTGTGTGTATGGATCAAGACAAGGTAAAAGTAGTGGAAGATTGACCAACTCTCAAAGATGCATCTAAAATCTGCTTATTCTTAATCTTGTTGGATATTATTACCATTTTGTTTGGCAATTTGTACACGTTGCTGCTTCATTAACAAGCTTCATAGAAAAAGATATTTCATTTGAATGGAAATTGGAACAAAAAAAGACCATTGAGGAGTTGAAAGAGGTACTGATTATTACTCTAATATTGAAATCATATGATTTCGACCTTCTATATATACTTGGAATTGATGCTTTTGGATTTATTATTGGTATAATTTTTCAATAAGTCTTTGATAGGAGCCTTTAATATAAATCATATGAATCATACAAACTCACAAAGAAAAAGCATAATTATTCTACATGTGATCGAGAGCAACTAGGAATTATACATGCCACAAAGGTATAGCAACATTATTTATTGGAAAAGCCAGTGAATATTTGGACTAACAATCGATCCCTACTACATGATTTGTATCTGAAAAATATAGAATCACAACATTATCATCAAGAAGAATGATTATAGCTTTTTGACATTCAGCTTGGATAGAAGCAAGGACTACAATATACCATGTCCGATACTTTATCATGCAAATCTCATTTAAAATTTGAATCAAATGATAAGACAAAAGTTGCTACAATTAGAAGTGTCATTTCAAACTTTACAAGAAGAGTGGAATAAAAGAAAGCTATGTGTTACAATGCTTATTTTGAAATACTAACTGATCTATAAAAAATAGATAATATTAAGATTATTGTATCAACGATCGCTTATTCTATTTTAAAAAGAAATTTATGTGCTTGGTAATACTATATTTTAAACATGCATATTTCAAAAGAGATATGACATCCCAACATGTAGACATATAGGGCATGAGAAGAATCTATCACAGATCTCAAAGACAAGATTTTGGACAAGTTTGGATTGTGATGTTTGACCTTTTTTGCATCCTTGTAAATTATGCTAGCATAATTAAGTATGCAATGCAATGTCTTTTAGGCTATTATAGCCAATTCTATTATTTATAGCATATTTGAAGTAAATGACTATGGATCTTATTATATATTTACTGTAAATGCTTCATAATTATATTGTAATTGCTATCTTTATAGATTGACTCTTAAAGCAACTTTATTTGGCCATAAGATGCTGAGATATTGATATCTCAACACTTTTATAAATCTTCTTCAATATTATCCTTTGTCATTATCAATTATCTCATGTCATCATTTCATGTTGAGATCCATATTTCACGAGGAGTTTTCAACAAGCCTTATTCCAACTATTAGATATACAATTTATCATGTCTACAACCTTCCATTCTCAAATAGATGGAAAATAGAGCATGCAAATAGGATCTTAGAAGATATGCTACAGGCATTTGTGGTAGTTCATCATAATGATTAGGATGAATATTTGATGCCCTTAGAGTTTGTCTTTAAAGATAATATTCAAGTAAGTACTGGTCATTCACTATTCTTCTCTAATACTAGTTAGTATCCAATTATGCTAGTAACTCTTCATTGCCCCATTGATACCAATAATTTGACAATGGAAGAATTTATAGAACGATTTACAATAATCTTACAAGAGACATGATATTATTTCTTTATTGCATAGAATTCATAAAAGTAGTATGTGGATAACCATCGACAATACAAGATCTTCGAGGAGGATGACAAGATATTACTATCTAACTCCAACCTTCTACTTGCTATATCAATCTAAGTCTGTAAGCTAGCATCTCGATGGCTTAGATCTTTTTGCAGTTCTACAATAATTTCTAATGTTGCAAATCATCTTGAGCTTCTATCATATATTTGGGTCCATCCGATCTTCTATATTTTGCAACTGAAGGAGTTTCATATTGAATCAAGGTGCTTTATAGATTGACACCAACTAGGACCACCACCACCAATTATGATTGATGACCAATGAGAGTATAAAGAGGATAGTCTTTTGGAGTAGTGCTATTTTTGCAATGGCAATAGACATCCGCAACTTTAGTACAAAGTTCTCTAAAAAAGTTATTCTATCCACAATGCAATGTAGGAACCTATACAAAACTTCATTCATTATTAGAAAAATATTTAGAAATATCATTTGGAGCAACACAAGGATTTTGCATTAATAGAGGGAGATTAACTATCACGGACATACTCATAATTAAATATATAAATATATAGAAGTAAGTAAAAGTAGATAAAAATAAGTTAATTCTATAGTATTTGATATAGTAGCTTCCTAGAAGCTTCATAGATGTTGCTTCAACTTCATAGGTGTCTTTAATTGACTTTTTGGATTAGAAACATGATCAACAAGTTGGCAATGTGCCACACATGTTGTTAGCTTGAAGACCAAGCTAACTATATGGCCCATACGTAGAAAAACTTGTCTTGTAAGTCAAGGCATGTGTCTTATAAAGTCAACACATATTAGAGGTCCTATAGAACGTTGCCACATAGCCCCTAGTTAGATAGTATATATAGAAACAAAAGTGAAGCTTTCTTCACTCTTGTCAACTCCTTTCTTGCTTCCAATCTAGTTTCATGGGTCTCTAGTTTCTTTGTCTTTTGGCAATAGCCATTCCAGTTTCTCTTTCAATATATATTTGTTTATTTATATTTTGTTACTTTTCTTTGAATGAAGGTTCACTTGACTGAATTGCTTATTCAATGAGTTCTTGTCCTTGACAGATTGACAAGAGTACACCTACAATATCAGAGCTTTGTCTAATCTTGATTAAGAATGGATTACCCCTTTTTCTTGATAAGATATAAGCATATTAGAAGTTGCGGATTATCATCTTCTGAACTGATATTGTCATTAGTAATTTCTTTGTTCTCAAGTCCTCTCTTCTATTTGTCTTGAGTAACATTAGACATCTTCTCTTTTCTAAGTATTATCATAGCAAAACTTATTGAAATGAAGAGTGCAATGGCACAAATGCAAGAGCAATTGAGGGAGTTAATACTTGCGATGCATCAACTCAATTTACCACTACAAAGACTAACAAGATTAGCAAGAAGTGAAGATATAGAAATGATTGGAGTTGCTTCAACATCTGCACCAAATCATTTCCTTTCTCCTATGGTGGAACGCCCTTCTAGTATTAGAGAACTAAGAATTTTCCTATTTGAGAAATTTGATGGCACTAGATCCAAGTTTTGAGGATTTATCAATCAAGTGCAACTTGTGATTGAACTTCAACCCCAAAGCTATCAAACTCCAAGATCGCAAGTTAGATTCATTGATACTCTTCTTTCATATTCAGCACTATCGTGGTTTTCATCTTTTCTTGAACAACGAGATTCAATATTACACAATCTAGAGGCTTTTTTGGTGGAGTATTGATCCATGTATGGAGAACATGATGTAATTCGTGTTGCACCCAATAAGATCCGTATTTTACAACAAGAAAATCGATCAATAACATTGTATACTTCACAATTTTGATAACTTGCAACTGATATCTAGTGGGATGATGCTGCACTTATTAGCCAATTTTTCTATGGATTATAATATGAGGTAAAAAAATTAATGCACAACTTACCTGATCCTTAAACAATGAGTTAAGCAATTGACTTTGCTATGAAGTGTGACAATCGTCTTTTTGAATTTTGATCTGAGAACTATACAAGTGGACCTCAATATTACTATAATTCAATGGCAACACCAACACCTCTTCAATACATATATTCAGAAGTAGAGGATATGCAAATTGATGCAATACGTTTCAAATCTCTTATTAAGTAAGAAAAGACTCGTCGTCATCAAGAAGGATTATGTTTATATTATAAAGAACCAAAACACACTGCTCAACATTGTCCAAAGAAACGACGCAACCACAAAATAAGAAATATGGCTATGAAAGAAGATAATATGTCGGAAAATGAGTTTGTCCAGCTACAATAGAGACTGTGCGGCTGGAACCTTGCACAACATCTAGTAAAGGTCCTATTCTCTCCTTAGAGCCCTCTCTTTGTTTTATATTAAATATTATTTTAGGACCTAAATATTACAAAGCCTCTGCCTTGTTAAATTTAGAAGCCTTAGCATGTTTCTTAGATGAAGAATTTACCAAAAGACATAGCATATCTTTAGTAAAGAAAACTAAACCTGTTCATGTAGAAATCATAGATGGTCGTCTATTATCTTTTAGAGATATTACTCACAAAATCCTTCCTATAGAAGTAATAATCAATAGTCATAATAGCTTTGTAGTATTTAATATCATTAAATCTCCCTCTAATCTAGTCATTTTAGATTTATCATGGTTAAAAAAATACAATCCTCAAATAGATTGGATTTTTTGAAATCTTACTTTCTCTAAAAGTATAGTTAACAGTGTAATTAATCAAGTAGATAGTCATAAGTCTAGTTCAATTAAACCCGTGTTTATAGGTACAAAAGCTTTCTTGCATGCTACTATGAAAGAATCACCATATATTATTTATGCCACACCTATTAATACTGGTGGAAAGACTTCAAGTTGCATTCCAAGCCAATATCAAGAATTTTAAGATGTATTTGAAAAAAAAAATGCAGATACACTTCCGGAATATCGTCCCTATAATTGCTCAATTGATCTTCAAGAAGGAGTACAATCGCCATTCGGACCAATCTACAATTTATCACAAAATGAGTTGATTGAACTCAAGGAGTATATTGAAGAAAATCTAGCCAAGAATTTCATACGCCATTCTAAATCTCTGACAGGAGCTCCAATTCTATTTGTGAAGAAAAAAGATGGATCATTGCAGATGTGTGTTGATTATCGAGGACTCAACAAGATTACCATCAAGAACAGGTATCCACTACCTTTAATATTTGGACTTCTTAATCAGCTGAATCAAGCTAAGATCTATACAAAAATAGATCTCCATGGAGCATACAATCTAGTACGCATCAAAGAAGGAGATAAATGGAAGACTTCGTTTCGAACTACATATGGACATTTTGAATACAACATCATGCCTTTTGGACTTACAAATGCACTAGCAGCTTTTCAACATCTAATGAATGATGTTTTTCGAGAGTTTTTGGACGATTTTGTGGTCTGTTATCTAGACGATATCTTGATCTATTTTAAAAATCCAGGAGAACATGAACTTCATGTTCGTCATGGTTTACAAAAATTAAGAGATGCATGACTCTATGCTAAGATAGAAAAGTGTGTATTCCACATTACGCAAGTTAATTTCTTAGGTTACATCATTTCAAGTGATGGACTTATGATGGATCTTAAGAAAGCTCAAACTATTATAGATTGAAAGATCCCAAAACGGTAAGAGATGTCCAATATTTTTTGGGATTTACCAACTACTATCGGATCTTCATCAAAGACTTCTATCGAGTTATAGCTCAACTTACACGTTTGTCTTCTAAAAACAAACTCCAATAGAATCAAGAAGCGGAAGTTGCTTTTAAATTTTTGAAGACATCGTTTATTTCTGCAAGCAATCTTGTATTGTGTTGATTTTTCCAAAGCATTCTTTATGGAAACAAATGCATAAGACTTTGCTCTAGGTACGATTTTGTCTTAAATGGGAACAGATGACAAACTTCATACAATAGCCTTTCATTCAAAAAAATTCTCAGCAGCAGAAATCAATTATGAGATCCATGAAAAAGAACTTCTTGCAATTGTGGATTCTTTTCAAGAATGGTTTCATTATAGTCCAATCACCATATATACGGATCACAAGAACCTCGAGTATTTCATGTCAACACGCATATTAAATCATCGTCAAGCTTGTTGGAGCATGTCTTTATTAAGATTCGAATTCATCATCACTTATCGGCTAAAAAAATAACAAGGTTTATCCAATGCCTTATCTAGACGTTCTTATCTTGCACCAAAAGAAGGAGATGCAACTTTTGAGCAACAAAGAATGGTTTTCTTGAAGCCGGAGGAATTTCATTTTCGAACAATAAAATCAACATTGATTGTTGATTTAACTTTTATAAAGTAAGTTCAGTTAAGTATGTCTTCAGACCCTCTTATTCATGATATCAAGAATAATTCTTCTAAATCTCATGATCCCTCTAAATCCGAGTTCAAAAATAACCTATTCTATTTTGAAGGATGCCTATATGTTCTAAAAGAAGAAGCACGTTTACGTATTCTTCAAGCTCATCACGACTTCCTAGCAACAAGACATTTTGGATACAATAAGACTATGGAGCTGATATCTAGGAATTTTTGGCGGCCTCAAATGTAGAAGGCAGTCAAAGATTTTGTACAATCATGTGATGTTTGCTCAAGATCAAAAACTCCTCGTCATCGACCTTTTGGACTTCTTCAGCCATTATCCATTCTAGAAACAACCATGATCTTTTGTTTATATGGACTTCATCATAGATCTTCCAATCTTAGATTCTTATAACTCTATATTCATGATAGTAGATCGTTTTACCAAGATGGCACATTTTGTACTATGTACAAAATCTATCACAGGTGAAGAAACAGCTAAGCTCTTTCTTAACAATATCTATCACTATCATGGATTATCCAAAAATATTATATCAGATAGGAGAACTCAATTTGTATCAAGATTTTGGTGGATTCTTTTCAAGATTTTAAAAGTGGATATAAAACTATCTTCGGCATTCCATCCTCAAACTGATGGATAAATGGAGCGTATTAATCAAGTTTTGGAATAGTATTTAAGATGTACCATCAACTACCAACAAGATGATTTGACAACTCTTTTGGCATTGGCAGAGTTTGCTTACAATAATACAGTACATTTTTCTACAAAATAAATACCTTTCTTTGCTAATTATGATTATCATCCACGACTTGATACTTTTGACTTTTCAAAAGTTGATAATCCTACTGCAAAAGATTTAGCAATTCATTTGTCAGAGCTACATGCAACGATGAAGGCGTAGTTAAAAGAAGATCAAGAACAACAAAAGATCAATGCCGATGTCTATCGAAAGGAACAACCACCATTCTACTTGGGTAATAAGATATGGCTACTTTATCATAATATCAAGATCACTCGTTGTTGTGACAAGTTGGACTATGGAAGGCTAGGACCATTTTCTATTTCTGCACAAATCAATCCACTTGCATATTGTTTACATCTATCAGAGTCAATGAATATCCATCTAGTATTCCACATGTCTCTTCTTGAACCATACAAAACAGTGGACATACCAAGAAGACGACAAGCTCTATCTCCTCTTATAGAAGTAGATAATAATGAAGAGTTTGAAGTAAAAGAAGTCTAAGATTCAAGGTAGCACCGAAATAAATTGAAATATCTTGTCTATTGGCATAGATATGATATTAGTGAACGCACATGAGAGCTAGTAAAGAATCTTGCAAATGCATCGAAGGTGGTAGATGCTTTTCATCGATGACATCCATCAAAATCAAGATAAAAATTTTCTTTATATCTATACAAGATAACATTCTACTTTCAATCCTTGTTTGTAGCTTCTTTGTAGTTGTGACGCTCAGGAGATGGAGAGCCAATGACCAATGGATTCGACTTAAGAGTCTTCATTTGCTGACCTGCTGGACAAAACTCTACGATTGTCTTAACCTTCAAGACGATGCAATCTAGATGAAAATCTTCAAGAACGACATGTTCTTCCTCAAATAGATGGCGAGATACAACACGTTTGGTATCACGACTTGGAAAGGGACTCTTGATGTTTGGTGATTTTGTTAGAGGTAGGAACAACTCTTGATGGTGTTCCAAATGTTTTATTCGAAGGAAGTTACGAAGGCCTCAACAATGATCAAATAATTGGGTGGTCTTCCCGCCCTGGTATGTGACACTATCGATGGTTGAGATGCCCTATCAGTCATCTTCGAAGAGTACAAAGATCAGAGTATGTGGCGAATACAATTCATTGTATGATAGATTTTCTCAACATATGATGACCACTCCTCAAGGAACTCATCCCTAGAAGGGAAGGTAATGTCATGGACATACTTATAATTACATATACAAATATGTAGAAGTAAGTAAAAGTAGGTAAAAGTAAGTTAATTCTATAGTATTTGATATAGTAGCTTCCTAGAAGCTTTATAGACGCTGCTTTGACTTCATAGGTATCTTTAATTGACTTTTTGGATTAGAAACGTGGTCAACAAGTTGGCAATGTGCCACACATGTTGTTAGCTTGAAGACCAAGCTAATTATATGGCCCACACATAGAAAAACCTGTCTTGTAAGTCAAGGCATGTGTCCTACAAAGTCAACACATATTAGAGATCCTATAGAACGTCCCCACGTAGCCCCTAGTTAGATAGTATATGTAGAAACAAGAGTGAAGCCTTCTTGACTCTTGTCAACTCCTTTCTTGCTTCTAGTCTAGTTTCAAGGGTCTCTAGTTTCTTTGTCTTTTGACAATAGCCATTCCAGTTTTTCTTTCAATATATATATTTGTTTATTTATATTTTATTACCTTTCTTTGAGTGAAGGCTCACTTGTCTGAATTGCTTTTTCATCGAGTTCTTGTCCTTGACATTAGCTGTAACAAGGTATGGATAGAACATTTGTATTATTCATACATTGAGATATGTAATTATCTTTATATAGATGGATTTTTTTTAAAAAACTTTATATAAAATCAATTATTTTTATAATTTATATATATATATATATATATATATATATATTCTCTTTCTTTCATATTTAACCTTTTCTTTCTCTATTTTTGTCCTATAATCTCAATTTCTCTTGTAATTTGCCTACTCAATGAAGTTTTTGAATCTATTGTTTATACAAAATATTTTATGATTTAACAACCAACATGATAATAGAAATTTGATGCACCACCATAAATACCACTTGTATATTTTTTAAATCTTTTTTTAAAATTCTAATAATTTCTTGTCAACTTCTTATTTTCTAATTGTATTATCAAAGTTATTAAATTACAATAATTTTTCTTTTTTTTCTATATTACTTTATCAATAATCATAAATTAGTTTTAGATTTTTACTACTAACCTCTAAATGTGTGTATTTTTAATGATAATTTACTTATTTCAATAGCCTGTTTTTTTCAAACATATTTCCTTTTATACTTAAAACTTCTATTTCTAAACATTGATATTCTTACAACAATATTAAATAGGTCAGATTTGAACTTGACAACCAAAAACATAGTTCTTGAAAATATAAAGCGTCTAAATATAAATCTCCAAACCAACACTGAGATCCTAAGTTATATTTAAAACAACCCTAACATTTAAAATTCCCCACCAATAGACGTAAGGATGGATGAAATAAGAAACATCCATCGGTGAGGGCATCCAATAGTTTAAATAACCGATTCAAATATCGAACGTGCGGCCACCAAGGCCACACGTGGATTCAGGTGTGGGGTTCAACCACTCAGAGCCTCACACTTGGACGCGTACGTGGCGTCTTGTTATCCTATTTTCACCACAGCCGATCCTTCGAGACTTTGAACGACCGGAGCGTGTCGGTGATTAAACTTGCAAATTGGAAAAGCAGATCTGGTCATGCAACAATCCTGCAACCTCTCTACTATCAACCTCTGGATGCTAGCGAAACGAGGACCGGATCGAGTTTTTTTATTTTTATTTTTATTTTTTTTCGAAGCGGCGGTCAGGTTATTGGGTAGATGATATTGTCTCATTCCTAATCCTGATTATTGTTCAAGTGGGTGCTGCCTCACCAGGTATAAACAAGTCGCTTGGCCACTGCCTCACCATGTCACCGCATTAGTGGAGCAACTTAATACAATCGCGACCAAAAATGCATCATGCCCAGGTGACCGAGTTAACCTCTATCTGATTCTTCATTGGTGACAGCATACATGTCGGAATTTGGAACACAACAGCTTGATGATAATAAGGAACTCGCCTAACGCTTGCCATGAGCGGGGAAGGGAGGGGGAGGCTTGATCCTAGCCGAGGCGTTACGGAGTCTGCATCAAATTAAAAATCTGGAGCAAAAGACCTTGATGTAATAATGATGGTTTCAGAGTCTGCATCACAACGTGAAGTACAGGATAAGAGACTACGATCAGGGAGAGGTTCCATCAAGATAGTTCGAAGCCAGGCTTACCAAGTATTGCTGTCATGGTCGCCTTCATTCCCAGGTGGAGCACTGGCAATGGTAAACCATCTTACCAAGTCTTAATATGCCAGCAGTCGTTTCTCAACTGAATCTTTCAATGTCATTTACCTTACCAATATGAGGAAGAAGCTTCCGCCAAGAGGAGGATGAAATCAAAACTAGGCTGAAACTCAACTAAATGACTTAAAATGTTTGTTACTCTCAATCAACTTAGCTTGAGATAACGCTTTAGCCATCAGTAAAACTTTTTAGTGACATCCTTAATGGCAAAAAAAGAGGGGCACCTAAGATTTCTCTCTTACTTGCTTGAGACCCTCTCATACATGGATGAAGTTGATAACCATGCAAAATAGACCACAATTAGGATATTAGAGCACAATCAGGATATCAGACTACAGTCAGGGTATTAGACGTTGTGATTGAAGCATGAATGTAGTTTGAACATAAGGAGAAATAGCATGTATATAGAAAGGATCTTCAAACACATCATCATAGAATTGTGTCTATTGATATCAACCTTATAATGAGACAACTTTCTCTCATGCATTATACATTGAGTCTTCAATATGGTATCAAAGCAAGAATAGAGAATTCAAGAGAATTACCTTATAATTGCTAGAAAGCAATTGTTTTTAAGCATGCATTGTTGAAAGTAATTGTTGAAGCTTCGAAAAATGTCGAGTAGCTCTAAATAGATTGGCGAGATCAACAAATTGGTTGGAAAAGATGACTATTATATATAGAGCTTAAAGATAAAGACTTTCTTGTAAGTTGAAAGTCTTTGGAACCTCACCATTGAGAAGTTTTTACCAACAATATATCCATGCATATACATTAGGTACTCATTGTCAAAGATTCAAGTACATGAGATGAAGGTGAAAGCTATAAAAATATTAACATTTGTTGTAAAAGACTATCTTGTAGACATAGTGATAGACTATGAAGTTCTTGTGGATGCATAGAAGACATTAAAGCATGAGTATGGAAGTGGAGATCCTACTAGGGTACTCAATCTTTATTATAAACTATCTACATTGAAGTTTTGAAACTTTACCTCTATAGAAGAATTTTTAAAGATAATATAAGAAATTGAAAATTAGCTTGTAATACTTAATGATAAATTTCCAACCAAGATCCTTGTGCAAATTGACTTAAATGACTTCCTTCCCTCCAATGACAGTCTAATATATAGTTTAACTTCAGTAGATCAATTTTCAAGCTTTAAAAAAATATCATCAAAACTTATAGCAAAAACTCATAAGCTATAGTTGAAAGTTAATATAATTGATAATTTTGAAAGTGAAGATTTGTCTAAACAAACTTCAAGAATAGATTTTAATATGATATATACAAGATGAAAAAAAAATTACTTATCTTGTAAAGAAAGATATTTCTTTTCCAGAGGACAAGGAATAATAAGAAACTTCTATTTTAAAGAAGATGTGTATTTGATCCATTGCTATGTTTGCAAAAAACCAAATCATATGGCCAAAGAGTGTAGATTTAGAAAATTACTACCAAACATTAACAAACTCTCAGCAAGCATCATTTAAGCTGAAGATACTTCATCAAACTTTGAAAAAGAAGTAACATTTAAAGAAGTTGAAGAAAATCTTATCATAAGTGCAAAAGGGAGAAATGAAGACTTCAATTAGTATCTTGATAATAGAGCCTTAAAATACATAATAAGCAATAAGTTAGCATTGAAATTTCTTAAGTTAATATTTTTTTTATAAAATTAGAATTTTTGGATATGAGCTACATAATATATCATGACAAAAAGAGATTATGATAAAAATTGATAATGGAAATCTAAAGAATGTAAGCAATATTTTACTTGTACATTCTTTAAAGAAAAACTTATTGTCAATGGATTCTCTTATACAAAAAGGAAATATCATGATTTTTTCAATTGATAAGTATTGGATTATTGATGAAAGTGGAGAACAAAGTATTATTCTTACTGAATTTTGAGAACTTTTTTATGATTTGTATTGTATCAATTAAACTACATTAAAAGTTAATTATTCTATTATAAAAAAATCAAAGCTATAGTATAATAGATTTAAACATCTAAAATATTTAAGCTTAAAATAATTCTATATAAAAAAAAGAATTAAAGGATGACCTTCTCTTGATACCATCTCAAAAACATTATGCAAATCATATAATGCAAATCACCAACACATAATTTTTTTCCTAAATAGAGCTTCAATAGATCCAAAAAACCTCTACAAGTAATTGATGTTGATTTAATTGGGCTTGTCTCTGAACCTTCAATAAGTGGTACTAAGTTCTTTGATATTTTTATTAATGACTATTCTTAACAAATTTGGATATATTTTTTTTAAGTCTAAAGATGAAATATTTTCCATATTTTGCATATTCAAAGCATAAATAGAAAAAAAAATATGTGAGAAATTTTTGACATTAAAGATAGTCAAAAGAGGTAAATTCTTATCACAAGAATTTCAAGAGTATTATAAAAAAACATGGCATAATAAGACAATTTATTCAAGCATTAACCTCTTAGCAAAATAGTGTTGTTGAAAGATGCAACAAAACTATTGTTGAAAAAGCCAAAATTCTATTCTATGATAGTAAATTGCCTTTAATTCTATGGCTTGAAGCTATTAATATCACAAATTATCTTGTAAATTTATACTTTGTAAATGCTAACAATGAAAAAATACCTATCAAATTATACTACAAAAAAAAAACATAATATACACCATATATAAAGTTTTGGTTGTATTATCTATCTTTATATTCCAAAGAAGTTACATTTGAAACTTTAAAGTAAAATAAAAAAATACATATTTGTTGGTTATGACTCCAATAATAAGATCTATTGTGTTTATAATCCTATATATATATATATATATATATATATATATATATATGTATATATTATTAGTAGAGATGTCATTTTTAATGAATCAAAAATTAGATATTAAAATATTAAAAATAAAAACGATGGTGAAGATCATGAAGTTTTTTTTTTTTACTTTAGCCAATAATATAAGTGAAGATTCTATGCCAATAATAGATAATTAAGAATATAAATATTAAAACATGAAAATAACACTTATTTTTTCATCCACAAACACCATTAGAAACAACAAAATAATCTTCTATTACACATTTACTAGTATCACTTGCTTCTCCTTCTGAAGCTAGACAATTCTTAGTTTGAAGAAGAATAAACTAGTATAAACAATCTTCTATTAAGTTTTGAGATAATTGACTATTAAGTGCATATATCAAAGAAGATCATATAGATTATTTTGAAGAAAGTAAAAAAGAGAAATGGAATGAAGCTATTGAAGAAGAAATTCAAAATATAAAAAAAACCAATATATAGAAAGTATATGACTTATTGATTAATAAAAGAAGCTTATAATATGTATATGGACTTTTAAAAAAAAAGACAAGAACTAAAGAAATTCCTAAGAAATACAAAACTCAATTGGTTATAAGAGAATTTGAACATCAAGGAGAGGAAGATTTTTTTGAAACATTTGCTTTTGTCATAAGATGAAATACAATTAGAATAATCACCATTCTAGCTACATCTCAATAATAGCAAATGATATAATATGATGTCAAAACTATCTTTGATATTTATATTTTTTTATCAATTGAATCAAGCTAAGATTTATACTAAAATAGATTTAAAAAGAGCATAAAATTTGATATGCATCAAAGAAGGAGATAAACGAAATATTATATTTTAAGGTAAGTATGGATATTTTGAATGTAATGTCATGATTTTTAAACTTACAAATATCTGAACATCTTTTTAATATTTAATGACTGATATCTTTTGAAAGTGTTCAGATTATTTTGTTATTTTTTTTTTTACAACATCTTAATCTATTCTAAGAATACAAAAGAACATTAAATTTGTGTTTGTTATATCTAACAAAAATCAAAAGATATAGAATTCTATACTAAAATAAAAAAAAGTATATATTTTAAACTACACAAGTTGACGTCTTAAGATATATCATTTCAAATAATGGACTCATAATGAATCCTAAGAGAATCTATCAAAAACAATAAAAGATGTCTAATTTTTTTTGAATTTTATCAATTACTATCAAATCTTTATCAAGAATTTCTCTCAAATTATAGCTCCATTTACATGTTTGACTTGTAAAGACAAATTTGAGTAGAATCAAGAAGCCAAAAAAAAATTTGAAGCTTTAAAGATAATCTTTATTTTTGCACCAAATTTATATTATAACAACTTTTCTAAGCCATTCTTTATGGAAACAAATGCATCAAAATTTGCTTTAAGTATCATATTATTACAAATGGGAATAAATAATAAACTTCATTCAATAGCTATTTATTCAAAATAAATTTTAGCAACTAAGATCAATTATAAGATCTAAAATAAAACAATTTAAAAAAAAAATCTTATAATTATAGATTTATTTAAAGAATGGTACTATTATCTAGAAGGTACTTTTAGACTAGTCACTATATATATGAATCTTAAGAATCTTGAATATTTTATCTTAGCAAGTATTTTAAATTATTGCTAAGCTTATTAAAGCATGTTTTTATCAAGATTTGAATTTAAATTTACTTATTAACCAAGAAAATAACAAAAATTGTTAAAAACTCTTTTTAGACAATCTTAACTTGCATCAAAAGAAGGTAATGAAAAAATTTTGATCAATAAGAAGAAAAAAAATCTTAAAATTAGAATAATTTCTTCTTTGAGCAATAAAATGTTAGGAACATATTATCACAAATATACATATTTATTCTAATAATTACCAATATAATTAGATAGAAGTAGATAAAAATCGATTAATTTTATAATATCTTCTAAAAAAACTTTCTATAAGCTTTATAGATACTATTTTGATTTTACACATGTTTATAATTGACTTTTAGGTTAGAAATTTGGTCAACAAATTAGCCATGTGTCATTTGTATGAGTAGCTTATAGAACAAGCTAATTATGTGGTGTACATATAGAAAACTTGCATTACAAATTAAGACATGTAGCTTGCAAAGTCAATATATATTGAAGGTCCTATAGAATATTATCATATAGCTCCTAGATAGATAGTATATATAGAAGGAAGAATAAAGCTTTCTTCACTCTTATCAACTTCTTTCTTGCTTTAATTTCAATTTAGGAGTCTTTAGTTTTCTTGTCTTTTTACAATAGGTATTCCAAATTTTTTTAATATACATGCTTCTTTATTTTTATTTTGTCATACTTCTTTAAAAAAAGTCTCACTTGATTATTTGCTTTTATTAATTTCTTATCTTTAATAGATTAATAAGACTATATTTATAATATCAAAGCTTTATCTTTTCTTAATTAAGAATAATTATTTTTTTTCTTTATGAAATATAAGCATATTAGAAGTTATAAATTATATTTTTCTAAATTAATATTATCATTAATATTTTCTCAAGTCTTTTCTTCTATTTGTCTTAAGGAATATTAGACATCTTTACTTTTCTAAGTGTTATCATGGCAAAGCTTCTTAAAATAAAGACTCTAATGGCATAAATGCAAGAACAATTGAAAGAACTAATAATTAGGATGCATCAACTTAATTTATTACTACAAGGAGTAACAAAAATGGCAAGAAGCAAAGATATAGAAATAATTGGAGTTGCTTCAATAGCTGCACCAAATCATATTTATTCTCCTGTGGTGAAATACCCTTATCTTCAAGAAGAACCTCTAACTTCTCTTATGATTTTCCATTAGCAACTCGAAGAAAAAAATTAACTTTGTTTGGTCCCAATGTTAACTTTTTTATTTTTAATAATCAAAAAAATTACCTTTCAAATTCTTTTAATAATTTTGTAGCTTGCAAATTCTTATTAGGTTTTTTAATCCATTCAAAGAATGATTTCTTAGTAACTCGATCAGTATCTTCCAAAAAATACTCATCCTTCAACGCATGTAAAAATACCTCTCATAAACTTCCAAATTGCCCCATAATAGATCTTATATGCTCCCTTATCTTTGATATCATAGTAAATTCAAATAATTGAATCATCTCTTTTTTTAGAAATATGATTCAATTTTATTTTTTGCATATAAGATCTTAAATATTTAGAAATATCCCTCCCATCAAATTAATCAACCTTGTTAATCACTGCTTGCCATGCTTTGCTTGCCAAAGCCTCTTTGCGATGATTGTTCTGTTGCTATTGTAAAAATAATGTAAATACTTGAAATATTTTGGAAGCATATGTAGTGTTTAGAACAAAGTACATACCTTGTTCATCGATAGAAAATCCACTTGAAGCTCCATCCAAAGGTCCATCAAAAACTCCAAATTCAACCTTATTATCTTCTTGTGCCATCAATTTTAAATAACCATGAATACAATCCAATACCTTCTACTCCAAACTTTCATGCCAAGTTCACCACTTATATAGTATTATGTGTCATCATGTTTAAAAATGCATCGAGCATTTGGCTATAGAAGGTAGGATTGTATTTTACGTACCCAAAAATCTTAATATGTATCACTTTCATAAGAAGAATGGAATTTGAAATTTAATTCAAAATTTCTTAAATTCAATACAAAGTACTTAAAAACACTCTTTTTAGTAATCTCAACTGTATATAAATTCCATTTGCCTTATTACTTTCATAATTAGGTAAATTTGAATTTATTTTTTTTACAAATCTTAATCCTAATTAGTAAGCTATAGCTCTTAATTTAACCATCCACTTGAAGTAAAATTTTGTATACAAATACTACTATAAATCTCCTATGTACTTAAAAAGAATTCATCTCAATCCAACTTACAGATTATGAGAAATTACCCAAAAACTACACTAATGTTATTTGGCTAACAACTTGAAAGTTGATGCAAATGTTTCAACAATTATTTCTCCTTTTTCAATTATTAACTTTAATTAGAAGTTGATTTATGGCTTGATCTTCAAGTCCTCTAATACCATGCTAAATTTTACTTTGATTCAATTAGTACATCTTTAGATATCACATAAATCCTACTCAATTCGAAACTACCAACTTCTGATACCTTCTTATACCAAAATCCAAATATCTCTCAATTTTACCATTGGATTATCACAAAATTTTACAAATACTTAGTACACTTAATTAACAAAGCATTATTATATTTTGAATTGTAGATGTGATACCAATTTTATAAAGTAGCTAAGAGTGCTAGCCCTAATTATATTGCATAAATCCCAAATTGTCAATATAAACCATGTCTTTGAACAACAATTGCAAAGTCCTATCAAACCCTACAAAGACGAGCCTTGCATCTTCAAAACAAGCTCTAAGCTAGCTATTGAGTCTTAATCTCCAATCTTCAAATGAAATCCTATTTTATCCTAGGTCATCATTTTAGTAGCTAAAGGTTTGATTTTGACCATGTCTCACAAATGATTAATTCCCAAGTATTAATCTAACCTATCTTAGGAGTTTTTTAATCCAATTCTATTCTCAACTTAAATTTAGTATCAACCATACTAATTATTTATCTCTTCTAACTTGATCTTAGTAATTTATGGTCTTTTTAAGGCAATAAAAGAGTCTCTATAGCCTAGAAGGTAAAATCATTAACCAACCTTTAACCTATTAACTATTAAGACAAAAAAATTAACTAAAAGGCTTTTATAAAATCCATGTTTAAATAGCTTAAATTATTATTGGATCAAAATAATGAGATAATAATTAGAAATTTAATTTTAATTATATTTTTATTATATAATCATATTACATAACAACAATATGTCTCTTCTTGAACCATACAAGTTAATGAATATACAAAAAAAAAAAAAAAAAAAAAAAAAAAAAAACGTGTACAACCTCCTCATATAGAAGTGAATAATAAAAAAAAAAAAATTGAGATTGAAAAAGTCTTAGATTGAAAGCAGTACCAAAATAGGTTAGAATATCTTGTTCATTGGCACGGATATGATATTAATAAACACACATGGCAGCAAGCAAAGAAACTTGTAAATGCAACAAAAAATGTGGAAGCTTTTCATCAACAACATCCATCAAAACCTATATAAAGAATAGAAAATCTTTACTGTAAAAGAAACAAGATAAAAAGAAGATAATGTTCTATATTATATTTTTTTTGGTAGCTTCTTTGTATATTTTGACACTAAAGAGATAGAGAACTAACAACCAGTAGATTCAATTCAATATCTATCATTTGCTAATTTGTAAAATAAGACATTATAATTGTCTTAACCTTCAAGATGACGTAATCAAGATGAAGATCTACAAGAACGATATATTCTTCTTTGAATAGATGGCAAGATATAATATATTTAATATCATAATTTTGGAACAGACTTCCAATGTCTAGTGATTTTATTAGAGGTAAGAATAACTCTCGATAATATTTTAAATATTTTATTTTAAGGAAGTTATGAAGGCATCAATAGAGATTAGATAAAAAAAGTGGTCTTTTCACCTTTATATAGAGATATTATCAATGGCTAAGAAGATCCATCAATCATCTTTAAAGAAAATAAAGTTCAGATTATGTGGCAAACATAATTTGTTGTATCTTAGATTTTTTTAATATATGATGACCATGCCTTGTGGGACTCGTTCTTAGAAATGGAGATAATATCATGGATATACATATTTATTCTAATAACTACCTATATAATTAAATAGAAATAAATAAAAATAGATTAATTTTATGATATCTTCTAAAAAAAACTTTGTAGAAGCTTTATAGATATTATTTTGACTTTACATGTATTTATAGTTGACTTTGAAGTTAAAAACTTAGTCAAAAAATTAATCATGTATCACACATTTGAATAGCTTCTCGAACAAGCTAACAATGTAGTATACACATAAAAAACTTGCCCTGCAAATTAAGACATGTGGCTTCCAAAGTCTATAGATTGAAGGTCCTTTAGAACGTTGTCATGATGTAATACAACTATATAGTGCAATTATAATCAAAATTGAATTTCTAATTAATATCTAATTATCTTAGTTTAATTATAATTTGAGGTATCTAAATATGGCTTTAATAAAAGCCTCTTAGGTTATTTTCTTATCTTAATAGTTAGTGGATTGAAGGTTATTTAGTAATTTTACCTTCTAGATTGTAGAGACTCTTCTACTATCTTAGAAAGATGATAAATTAATAAAATAACATTAGAAGAGGAAAATAATTAGTACAGTTGGTACTAAGGTTAAGTTGAAAATAGGATTGGGCTAAAAAATGCTTAGGATAGGTTAAATTGATACCCGAGGATCGACCATTTGTGAGACAGGGTCAAAATCAGATCTCTAGCCACTAAAACAATAGCCTAGGGCAAAATAGGGATTCATTTGAAGATCAGAGGTTAAGATTTGAGAGCTAGCTTGAAGCTCTTTTCAAAGGCATAAAGGTGGTTTTTGGAAGGTTTTTGAGGACTTAGCAATCATTGTTCAAAGTCAAGGTTTATATGGGTGATTTGGATTTTATATAATATAATTATGGCTAGTAATTTTGGCTAGTTCATGCAATTAATATAGTATATATGGTTCAAAATTTAATATTATTTGGATTATTGGATGTGCTAAGTGTATACAAAATTTTGTGATAATCTAATGGCATGGTTTAGATATATCTAGTTTTTAGCACAAGAGGATTTCGGAAGTTGGCAGTTTGGGATTGGGTAGGATTTTTGTGATATCTAAAGATCTACCAATCCGATCAAGCTGAAATTTGGCTTGGTGTTGAAAGACTTAAAGATCAAGGTGCATACCAATTTTGAGACAAAGTTAACGGTTGGAGAAGGAGAAATCACTATTGGGATTTTTACTTCACTTTTCAAGTTGGCAGCCGAGTGACATCAGTGCAATTTTTGGAGGTTTCCTTACAATTTGTAAGTTGGATTGGGCTGAAAATTCTCGAGCATATAGAAGACTTACATTAACAATTGCATGCAAGATTTTGCATCAAGTGGATGGTCAAATTAGATGTTAAAGCTTGTTAAAGCTCAATGATTAGAATAGGGGTTTATAAAAAAAATCTAAATTGCTTAAATATGAAAGTAACAAGGCAATTGGAATTTATGTATGATTAAGACTACTAAAAAGAGTATTTTTTAGCACTTTTGGATTGAAATTCAGATTATATTCTTTTCATATGAGTGAAAGCTATTAAGATTTTTTAGATACTTATGAAACACAACCTCACCTTCCATAGTTAGATGCTCGATGCATTCCTAGACAAGACAACACGTAATATGACAATGTCATGACATAGTTCTTAAGTAAATAATATATATAGAGGCAAAAACAAAGCCTTCTTTAGTCTTCTCAACTCATTTCTTGCTCTAGTCTAGATTTAAGAGTCTTTAGTTTTTTTATCTTTTAGCAATAGTTATTCCAATTTTTTTTTAATATACATATTTGCTTACTTCTATTTTTTCATACTTCTTTGAGAAAAAGTCTCACTTAGTTATTTATTTTTATTAAATTCTTGTCTTTGATATGAAATCAATACTAACTATTAATTCAATTTTTCTTAAGCAAGTTTAATATAATATTTTTTTAATCCTCTTATTTTTAATATTAAGAAAAATTCTTCAAAATCTCATAATACTTTTAAGTTTGAATTTTAAAAAAATCTACTCTATTTTGAGAGGTATTTATATTTTCTAAAAGATGAAGTATGATTATGTATTCTTTAAGCTTGTCATAACTTTCTTATAGCATGATATTTTGGATACAATAATATTTTGGAGCTAATATCTAAAGGTTTTTTATAGCCTCAAATATGAAAGGTAGTCAAAAAAAATTATATAATTATATGACGTTTATTCAAAATCAAAAACTCCTTGTCATTGACCTTATAGACTATCTCAACTATTATCTATTCTTAAACAACCATTGTCTTTTATTTCTATAGATTTTATCATAGATCTTTTAATCTTAGATTTTTATGAATTTATATTTATAATAGTAAATCTTTTCATCAAGATGACACATTTTATACAATGTAAAAAATCTATCATAGGTGAAATAATAACTAAGCTATTTATTAATAATATCTATTATTATCATGGATTATCTAATAATATTATATTACATATAGTAATTCAATTCGTATGTAGATTTTAAAGAATTATTTTTAAGATTTTAAAGATTTACATAAAACTATCTTTGGCTTTTCATCATGAAATTAATGGACAAAAAAAGCAAGTAAATTAAATTTTAAAAAATTATTTAAGTTGTACTATTAACTATCAATAAGATAATTAAACAACTTTTTTTCCATTAGTAAATTTTATTCATAATAATATGATATATTCTTCTATTCAATAAACATCTTTATTTACTAATTATAATTATCATCCATAATTTAATATTTTTGATATTTCAAAAGTTGATAATCTTTTGACTAAAAATTTTGTGAATTATTTATTTGAGTTACATACAACAATTAAGGCACAACTAAAAGAAGCTCAAGAATAACAAAAGATCAATGCTAATACCTATTATAAGGAACAAACTCAATTCTACACTAATAATAAAGTATGATTATTTTATTATAATATGAAAACTATTTGTCCTTCCAACAAGTTGGATTATTATAAACTTGACCATTTTTTATATATGCACAAGTCAATCTAATTTCTTATCAATTATAACTACTAAAGTCTATGAAGATCCATTCCATATTTCAGATGTCTCTTCTTAAGTCATATTAGATAGTAAATATCTTCAAAAGAAGATAAATGCTACCACTTTCAATAAAAATAGATAATATTTAAGAATTTGAAGTTAAAAAAGTTTTAAATTTAAGGAGGCATTGATTTAAGTTAAAATATCTTATTCATTAGCTCAAATATAATATTAATAAATATACATGGAAGCTAGCAAAAAATATTGCAAATATAATAGAAGAGGTAAAAACTTTTTATCAATGAAATCTATCAAAACTAAAATAAAGAATCAAAAAAATATTTGCTATAAAAGAAAAGAAGTTCAATGGAGATTGTAATCCATCTTCTATCTTTTATTACAATTTCTTTGTATAACTAGTATTAATAATATAAAGAACCAATAGCTAGCAGATTCAACTCAAAAAGTATTTTTTACTAACTTATAAGACAAGACATTGCAATTATCTTTCAAAGATATGAACCTCAAAGAACTAAAATTTCAATACACTCTTGTGTTACTTGAAAAAACTAGAAAATCATTCAAAGATGATATAGTATTAAACTAAAATGGTTATTATCAAAGACAAGAAAACTAGAAATTCTTAAAATAAGACTAACGACTAAAAAGGCATTGAAAAGAGTGAAATTCATTCTTGCCTCTACATATACTCTTAACTAGGAGCTACATGGTAATGTCTTATAGAACCTCCAAAACATGTTGACTTTATCAGACACATATCTTAACTTAAAAATTAAATTTTTTATATATACGCTACATATTTAGCTTGTTCTTCAAGCTAATAATATGTAGTTAACTTGTTGATCAAGTTTCTAACCTACCAATCAACTACAAACATATGTAAAATCAAAACAACATCTATGAAGCTTCTAAGAAGCAGCTCTAAAATATTATGAAATAAATCTATTTTTATTTATTTCTATTTAATTATATAGATAAATATTATAATAAGTATACATATTTATTATATTAATTCTTCTTCTAGAAATGAATTCCACAAAGAGCAATCATTATCTTTCATGGATCTTGCAATTTTTTATTTTGATTTTTGATAGATTTTTTCAATAAAAAGTTTCAACTTTCTTTATTGTATTTGCAAGATTCTTTGTTGGCTGTCATGTGCATTTACTAATATCATATCTATATTAATGAACAAAATGTTCTAATTTATTTTGATATTACCTTGAATCTAAGACTTCTTCTATTTCAAAATTTTGATTATTATCTATTTTTATAAGAAGAGATGGCATTTGTCTTCTTCTCAAAATATTAATTGTCTTATATAGCTCAAGAAGAGATACGTGAAATATGATATGAATCTTCATACACTTCAAAAGATATAACTAATAAGCAACATGATTGATTTGTTCACAAAAAAAAAAAAAAAAAAAAAAAAAAAAAAAATCCAAGCCTACAATAGTCCAACTTGTCATAAGAATAAGTACTCTTGATATTGTGACAAAGTAGCCATAGCTTATCATCCATATTGAATTGTGGTTGTTCTTTGCAATAGGCATCCCCATTGATTTTTTGTTGTTCTTAAGCTTCTTTGAAGTGCACCTTCATTATTACATGTAGCTTTGACAAATAATTTATTAAATCTTTTGCAATAAGTTTATTAATTTTTTCAAATTTAAAAATATTAAGTTATCAATGATAATTATAATTGGCAAAAAAAAGTATTTATTGAATAGAAAAATATATTAAATTATTATATGTAAACTTTACCAATGGCAAAAAAATTGTCCAATCATCTGAATGATAATTGATGGTATACCTCAAATACTACTTAAGAATTTGATTCATCCACTTTGTTGTTGTATTACATGGAACCTTGCATAAGAATGCAACGAGCACTTAGCTATGAAAGATAGAAAAAAATATGCAACAATAAGATTCTAATTCTAATAGAATCCTATGTCACTCCAATTAAACCTTAACAATGCTAATCAAGCTTCAATCAAATCCAAAGAAATCTTAAAGAAATTACAAAAGGAACATGAAGAAATCCTAGAAAAAATTCAAATAAAGTTTTAGAATTAAATCTTTAATATATTTTAAATAAATTCTACTTAAATTTTAATTTAATACTAATTAAATTTCTAGTATTTTTTAATTAAATATTAAGTCAAATTTTAATTAATCTTAAATAATCTTAAATCTTAAAAAAATCCTAAATCCTAATCAAACTCTAGTCAAATTAACCTAATCCTTAAGAAGTTTAGAATGTCAATATCCATTAGTTGTATCATTGATCTCGCTTAAGATTTTAAACACCTCACAATAATTAAGTTGGCAACAAGCACAAAAAACTAGAAGAAGATTGAACTTATCAATTAAAAGATCAATCTTAAATTTTGCTTGAATATTAACTAACCTCTTACTCCAATCTAAATATTGAACTTCTACTACCAATATCTCCTTCTTGAGCCATTGAATTACTTCTAAAATTCACCTAAATTATTGAATATCAAGTCTTATCTTTATACAAAAAAAATCACTTCAATCCAATTAGCAAATTTCTAAAGAACTTAAAAATACTCATTAACTTTCAATCTCCAATTTTTGACACCTCAATCCACAAAAACCTTCACACTTTTTGATACACCTATTTAATTGACCTCGAAATTTTCGCACACATTTATAACTAGTATACCCATACTCTATCCAAAATTTAATTGTATATATACCACAAAATTCAAGAAACCCTCAAATGTGTAAACACAATTTTACTTCTCAAAATCTAAACCAATCAAGAACATCACTAACTTTGAAAATCCTCCAAAAACTAAATATTAACATGATTGACATAAAATCAATGCCTAAAATTTTCTTTGCAAGTTTACTCTCAAATTGCACTCTTCAATCTTCCAAAGAACCCTAGAATTGCTGTAGATGTCGGATTTTGTGCCTTAAGATCTGATTTAGACCTAGGTAGACAATTGGTCTTTTTTAGTTATCAATATTTAGTAATATAAGATAATTTATACTTAAACCTATTGATAAATTTTTCTTAAATATGTTTATATTAATTTCTTATCTCATTTACTTTGATTTAAGGCATTTATGCCTCTACAAAGCAAATAGAAGCTCCTTCTTTAAAAGGTAGCATTAAGACTAAACCTTTTATTACCTTCCTATCATTTAACTTTGTTTATTTATTACATGTTTTTACTAGATTCTTCTTTAATAACATCCATTTTTTTATTTTTTACCATATATTCATATTATTACATGATATTGTTTCTCCAACAGTTTGAAGATGGAAAGACAAAGAGAGCATATTATCCACCTTTAGAATTTTAAAAATGCCTCTCTAAAATCTTGATACAAATAGAGTTTTCCTATTTAATATAATATTTTTTTATAATCTATGATAAAAATAGATATTATCAAGAAAAAGCTTAGTTATTTTTTCACATATGATATATTTTGTATATAATACAAAATAATTCATCTTGATAAAATAATCTACTATCAAATATAAAATCATACAAACTTAAGATTGAAAGATCAATGATAAAATCTATAGAAATAGAAGACTATGGTTGTTCCAAAATAAGTTTCAAGTGAAGAAGTCTATAAGGTTAATAGCAAGGAGTTTTGAATCTTAAAAAATATCACATGATTGTACAAAGTCTTTAATTGCCTTTCACATTGTAGGCTATTAAAAATCTTTTGATATTAGTTCAAAAGTCTTGTTATATTCAAAATTTTCAACTGCTAGAAAGTCATAATGAATTTGAAGAATACATAATCATGCTCCATCTTTTGGAATGTATAATCATCCTTCAAAATAAAATAGGTTGTTTTTGAATTCAAACTTAGAAGTATCATAAGATTTAGAAGAGGTATTTTTGATATCTTGAATAAGAAAATCAAAAGATATACTTAATTGAATTTACTTAATAAAAAATAAATCAATTGTAAATATTAATTTTATTGCTCAAAGGTAAAAATGCTCCAACTTCAAGAAAATTGTTCTTTGTTGATCAAAGGATACATCTCCTTCTTTTGATATAAGATAAGAATGTCTAAAAAGGACGTCCAAAAAATCATGTTTTTTGGATCAATAAGTAATATTAAAATCAAATCTTGATAAAAATATGCACCAACAAGCTTGGTAATAATTCAAAATACATACCAACATGAAGTACTTGAGATTCTTGTGATTTGTATATACGATGACTAGACTCAAGTTGCCTTCTAAATTATAATCATATTATTAAAATGAATCCATGATTGTAAAGAGCTCTATATGATGGATCTCATAATTAATCTTAGTTTCAAAAAAAATCTTGAAATAAAAAGCTATCAGATAGAATTTGTCATCTATACTTATTTTTGACAATACTACATCTAAGGCAAAATTTAATACATTTGTTTCCATGAAAAATGCCTTAGAAAAGTCAACATGATATAAGATTGGTACAAAAGTAAAGCCCTTCTTTAAAGCATTAAACAATACTTCGGTTTCTTTATTCTACTAAATTTTTTTTTTATAAATCAAATATATAAGTGAGACTGCAACTTGAAAAAACAAATCTTGATAAAGATCTAATAGTAATTAACAAAGTCCAAAAAAAATTATACACTTCTTATTATTTTTGGAATCTTCTAATCTATGATAGTTTAGACTTTCTTTGGATCCATTATTTGTCCTTTGTTGGAAATGATGTATCCTAAGATATCAACTTATATAATATGGAAAATATAGTTTTTTAACTTGGTATATCATCTTACATCTCTAAGTTTTTGTAATACACAAAAAAACATGAATTTCATGCTCTTTTATATTTTTAGAATAGATTAAGATGTTGACTAAATAATAAATAATAAAATTTTAAAAAAGATCAAAAAAGACATTATTCATTAAATGTTAAAAAGCAATTGGTAGATTTGTGAATCCAAAAGGCATGAAATTATATTTAAAATGCCCATACATGAATTAAAACACAGTCTTCTATTCATCTCTTTTTTTAATGCATATGAGATTATAAGCTCTTTCTAAATCTATTTTCATATGGATCTTTGCTTGATTGAGTTGATCAAGAAGTTCTAAATAAAAATTAGAAGATATCAATTTTTTATAGTGATCTTATTAAATCCTCAATAGTTTATGCACATCTATAAAGATCCATCTTTTTTCTTTACAAATAAGATAAGAGCTTCCATTAGAAATTTTGAATGGCATATGAATTTTTAGCCAAACCTTCATAAATATATTCCTTTAGTTCATCCAATTTATTCTGTGATAAGTTGTAGATTGGTCCAAATGATAGTTTAGCTATTTCTTGCAGATTAATTGCATAATCATAAAGTTAATGCTTTCAAAAAATATCTGCATTCTTTTTTTTTAAAATGTCCTAAAAATCTTGATACTAGCTAGGAATATCACTTGATGTCTTTTTACCATCATAAATAAGCATGGTATATATATTAAAAGATGACCATTTTTTTGCAGCATGCATGAAAGCTCTCGCTTCTACCAATAAGGGTTTGGATATACCAAACTTATGTATTCTTACTTGACTAGTAAGATTTTGAATTAAATTATCAAAAAAATTAAAGTTATAAGAAATCCAATCTATTTGAAGATTATATTTTTTTTTAACCACAATAATCCTAAAATAACTAGATTGAAGGGAGATCTTATTACATTAAATATTATTATGTTATTATTATCTTTGATTGCTACATCTAAAGGAATAATTTCATGAATAATATCTCCAAAAGACAACAAACAATCATCTCTGACTTCTACATGTATAGATTTAGTTTTCTTGACTAAAGTTATTTTTTATTTTTTGACAAAGTCTTTGTCAATAAAAAAGGTGAGGCTTTCAAATCTAATAATAAAAAGACTTTGTAATTTTTAGGTCTTAAACATACATCTATTATAAAATAAAGTGGGGGATTTAAGAAGAGAATTGGACCTTTACTTGGTATTGCATAAGATTCCAATTGCACAGTCTCTATTATAGTTGGAAAATTTTGTTTGTTGACACATTGTCTTTTTTTGGCAATCATACTCTTCATTTTTTTATTATGTTGCTTCTCAAGATAATGTTAAGTAATTTGCTTAGCTTCTCCACAATATAACCACAAATCCTCTTAATAACATCAAGATATTTCCTATTTTATGAAAGATTTCAAATGCATTGGATTAATTTGCATTGATTGTGGCCTTAATGATTAAGTTTCAAAAAACTTGAGAGTTGTTGTCATTACTTGATTTATTCTTCTCTATCCGAGTCTTTATTCTTGACGACTTTCAAATAATCAATTGTCACACGTAATGGCTTGAGCAATAAATTGTTTCAAAGATTTTTCTTTTAATATTGTAAATAACAAATCTTAGACATTATCCTTCAACCTATATTGGATTTGGTTGTGAAGTCAATCTACTTGCTTCCTTCAACTGCACAACTTCTTAGCATAGACTTTAAACTTCTTCTATAAACGTAAAAATAGTACTTTCATAATTCATATTGGAAATATATAAAATTTTGACTCTTGAAGTATTGATAAGCTCATGAAGATATGCAATAGTTGCAAATCTATTCTTACTTCTACTGAAAGTAGCATCTATAATCTTTCCTTCTATAAAAAATTCAAATAAATTCAAAAAATAAAATTAAAAGAAAATAATTTGTAACCTTCAAAATATAACAATAGAAGAGGGATAATCTACTCATTTTTCAAATAAGACAAAAATAGTAAGTTACTACTCTTATTTCAAAGACGTGAATCATAAAGAATTAAAATTTCAATACATTCTTGTGCCACTTGAAAAGACTAGAAAATCACTCAAAGATGATATAATATTAAATTAAAATGGCTATTGCCAAAGACAAGAAAACTAGAAAGTCTTGAAATAAGACTGACTAGAAAGGCATTGATAAGACTGAAGAAGGCTTCACTCTTCCTTCCATATATATTCTTAATTAGGAGTTATGTGGCATTGTACTATAAGACCTCCAAAACACGTTGACTTTACCAGATATGTATCTTAATTTGCAAAGCAAGTTTTTTATATGTACGCTACATAGTTTGTTTGTTCCACAAGCTACTAATACGTAGTTAACTTATTGATCAAGTATCTAATCTACCAATCAACTATAAACATATCAAAAATCAAAACAATATCTATGAAGCTTCTAGGAAGGAGCTCTAGAAAATATCATGAAATGAATCTATTTTTACCAACTTTTACTTAATCATTTAGGTAAATATTAAAATAAGTATGTATATCCATGATATTATTACAACCTTCAAGATGACATAATAGAGATGAAGACCTTGAAGAATAACAAATAGATGGTGAGATACAACATATTTGATATTATGACCTTAAAAGAGACTCCTAGTATTTGGTAATTTTATTAGAGGTAGGAAGGACTCTTGATGATGTTACAAATGTTTTATTTAAGAAAAGTTACAAAGGCCACAAAAATGATATAATAATAATTTAGACTTTACACCCTAAAATAAGACATTATCAATGGATGAGAGGACCAATCAAATTCCCTTCAAAGAGAATAAAGATTAGAATACGTAGCAAATATAATTCATTGCATTTTGGACTTCTTCAATATGCAATCACCACTTGTCATAGAATTTGTTTCTAAAAAGAGAGGTAATGTCATGAACATTTATATTTACTGATATAGTTATCTAAATAATATGAATAATTTAAAATAGATAAAAATAGTTTAATTAGATAAAATTTTATAAAAAAACTTTTTAAAAGCTCCATTAATATGGTTTCATCTTTATATGTGTCAACACATGATTGATAGGATGAACACTTAGTGAATAAATTAGATGCATATTACATGTATTAATAGCTTATAATATAAGCTAACCATGTGACACACATATAAAAAACTTGTCTTGCAAGTAAAGACATATGTCTTGATAATTAAACAGATATTGAGGATCCTATAGAACATCGCCATATAACTTCTAATTAGATAGTATATATAGAAGCGAGAGTGAAGCCTTCTTCATTCTTGTCAATTCTTTTTTTACTTCTAGTCTAATTTCAAGAGTCTCTAGATTTTTAGCCTTTGGCAATAGTCATTTCAAAAAATAAATAAATATATATATACTATCTTATTATTATTTTTTCATCTTTCTTTGATACTTATCTCACTTATTTATTGTATCTTCTTTAAGTTCTTATCCTTCATAGTAAGGCAACTTAACCACCTTATCATATGATGTAGCATTGGATGCCAAATCTTGTTGGATGTATGTAATTTGGTTTGGTTTAGTGATTTTACATCCATTTAGTTATTCTTTGTTAGTTGACTTTGTTAATATCAACTAGGATTTGAAAAATTAGATAGAGAAACCACCTTGACTTGACATTCTTGTCAAATCAAATCTTATGAATAATTTTAAAAGAGAGAAAGCTTGTGTTGTATAGATTTGCTTGGCTATGGAGATTTAGCCATTTAATAATGCAATAAGGTTTTTTCTACTCACACTTACGTTCTTTGATTCTCCTTTTGTGGTATGAGAGATAGCTTGAGTTATTTTTATGTAGATTCATAATCTTTTCTTGAAACTCTATTAGTTGTGCATTTGTATTTGATTTAAATTGTATACTTTGTGGTTGATTTATGGCACTCAATGTGTTGTGTGTAACAATCTTTGTTTACACAATTACTTTGTGTTATTAAACACATGTTAAACACATGAGTAACTAGATACTAACTATTTCTAAATTTTTCTTTTCTAATCCTTTTTATACTAGTTTCTTTTCTAAACTTCTTTTATACCAATTCTTTTCATTTTTCTTAGATTCCATTCACACTAAATCTTTTCTTGATTATTATCCACAAAAGATGCCAAATTTAATAATTTATTTTTAGAAATTAAAATTATTGATTTAAAATTAAGAGTTAAGATCATTTTTAGAAAAGAATCCCAAATTAAAAATTACTTTTTGAATTTAAAAATATATAATGAATTAGGTTTGAACCATTATTGTGGATTAAAAATCATCCACAATGATTGCGCAAGCTTACTTCTATACACCATTTGCAACCATGTGTTTAGATCATAAATTTCAAAATTTTCAATAGGACAAGAGAAACTTTGTAATTTGGACATTTTAATAAATTGCCAGGGATTGTTTTTCAAATTAAAGAAAACATGAATTTGATTGTACAGTTTTGAGAACAATTGCATCCATCGAGAATAGCCACCATGCATATTATAGTATTATAGTATAAAATGTGTCAAAAATATTTTGATTGAGCACCCTCACGTAGGTAATTTCGCTTCAATGACACAATACAATCTCTGGTGCTATTCGTAAATTAGGTCCACAATCAGATATAAATAAAATGGTTCTCTCTGCTGACTGCTCTGCTTCTCTTAACCGTGTCGCATTCTGAGCCCCGCTACAAACAAAATTTCTCATCTAAATGAGTACAATCCCATTTCTCCAAATATCTTACGTTGATAGTGAAATCCAGCGAATGATAGTTGAAAAAACTGAGAAGATTCAAACACAGTGATATGCACAAAAAATACACATCTTGATCAGAGAATTCAGAATATAAAAATGCACATAAAACTCATCCACCACATACAATTTTGAGATCAGTAATGGTGGACCTCATCCCACCACTATTCAATCCTGCACACCCGGCTTCGCCGACTGCACCCCAACTCTCCATTCCAATTACCATACAATATCCAGCGTCATCAAAAATCATCAACCTTCTGTTCATCATGCAGTTGCCATACACCACCTACTCCCTACCTCCCCCTTCACCCCCACATTCCCATTCCCGCTCTCTATCTCCCTCCCCGATCACACCATCACCCGATCACACCATCACAGCCACCGCCAACAGAAAAGAATATTGTCCGTGCTTTCCCTTTCCCACCGCACCGCACGCTACACACAGGGGGGAGCTCATATCACCCCGTCCCCTCATCATATCCCTACATCATCCCACTCCCAATCCCACTCCCACTCCCTCTACGCCTCCGTCTTCTCCCACTTCAGCGGCTTCACCACCTCCCACGTGAAGTCCGGGTCGTTCCTCCCGAAGTGCCCGTACGCCGCCGTCTTCTGGAACCTCCTGTTCCCGCCTCGCTTCAAGTCCAAGTTGATGCACATCATCCCCGGCCTGAAGTCGAAGTTCTCCTTCACCAGCTTCAATATCTCCGAGTCGTGAATCTTCCCCGTCCCGTATGTGTCCACGAACACCGACAGCGGCTCCGGCACCCCGATCGCGTACGACACCTGCACGATGCACCGCCGAGCCAGCCCCGCCGCCACGATGCTCTTCGCCGCCTGCCGCACAATGTACGCCCCGCTCCTGTCCACCTTCGTCGGGTCCTTCCCCGAAAATGCGCCTCCTCCGTGCGCTCCCCACCCCCCGTACGTGTCGATGATAATCTTCCTCCCCGTCAGCCCCGCGTCCCCGTGCGGCCCCCCGATCACGAACCGCCCCGACGGGTTCAGGTGGAAAATCGTGTTCTCGTCCATGTACTTCTCCGGAATCACAGGCTTTATCACATACTGCTTCAGGTCCGCCGCGATCTGGTCGTTCGTCACCGTCTCGTCGTGCTGCGTCGATATCAGCACCGTGTGCACCCTCAACGGCACCATCGCACCCCCCTCGTTCTTGTACTCCACCGTCACCTGCGTCTTCCCGTCCGGCCGCAGCCACGCGCACGTCCCGTTCTTCCGCACCTCCGTCAGCTTCGCGCCCAGCTTCGTCGCCAGCACGTGCGTCAGTGGCATCAGCTCCTCCGTCTCGTCCGTCGCATACCCGAACATGTGTCCTTGGTCGCCCGCGCCGATCTCCTCTGGCTTCTTCGTGAAGTGCCCGTGCACACCCTGGGCAATGTCCGGGCTCTGCGCCTCCAAGTTCATCAGCACCTTGCACTTGTCTGCATCCAGTCCCACATCGTCCGACGTGAACCCAATCTCGCGGCATGTGTCGCGCACGATCTTCTCGTAGTCCACCACCGCCTTCGTCGTGATCTCTCCGAACACCATCACCATGTTCGTCTTCGTGCACGTCTCGCAAGCCACCTTGCTGTCAGGGTCCTGCTCCAGGCACGCATCCAGGACGGCGTCCGACACCTGGTCGCACAGCTTGTCGGGGTGACCCTCGTTCACGGATTCGGAGGTGAAAAGAAATGTCTCCATCTGACCAGGCAAACCACATCGCATGCAAGTTGTTTAGATGCATTGCAAACGAGCATCACGATATTTGTATTAACGTAAGATCAAGTCATTTCTGTAATGAGGGTAGAGAAAGTAAGCTTCGGGTAACTTTCGAGAAATACATGCTTTGAAAGTGTTAAACTCTTCATGAACCTTAAGGATCTGCGCGAGACCGAAAACGGAGCTTGAGAAACAAACAGGCAACAATGACGGATGGCATTGGAAGGAAGAGGCAGACAATCCTGCTGGAGTCAACCCCTGCAATCTACGAAGGAGTGCATTGATGGCGACGGCCTTGAGAACTAGTGTACGACTCAGTAAGCGGAATAGTGCACGCGTGCTAGAAGATCCTTACAAAATCTCGACAAGAACGGGAACTCAAAACCCTCACATGAGAACGCATTATTTTTAGACGGGGATAGTGCTATCGACCAGATTAACACTCAAAACAAAGTCGATCGCGAACTCTAGAAACTTCACGGTACACTTCACAACCCCTAGCCCAAACTGACATAGCCAGAAACCGCTCTACCTTGCGCAAGTGAAGAAGAGCAAAAACATCAGGGTACGAAACCGAGCACACCTCGAGTGAAAGGATTCGACGACGAAGACTGGCAGCAGCAAGGCCCGGAGCTGCCGAAGTAAGCAGCAGCGTGCAGAGAGAGAGGGTGAAGGGGCAGAGAACAAGAGGAGCGGGGATGGTCCATGGAAGTGCCTGCGACAGAAACCTTATAGAGGTCTCGCAACGCGGAGTGCAAGGGTCGCGGCGTGTCTGGCCCGTCCGATCGATTTTTCATCCCCTGTCGTCGCTGCGCGTTTCCAGTCGATTCCAGGTGGTCTATTCCAGGCTCAGAAAATGGAGACCTGAATGAGATTCCCTTATTTGTGTTTGCCATAAATTAAGTGAGAATGCTCCACTGTCACCCCTCGTCCACACTGTCTTGCACAGACAGTTGTGGGTCATTAAAGGGGGGGGGGTTTGGTTGGCTTGTGTTCTTACTTTCCTTGAAGTTTCATGGCGCCTCATTGTTCCTCTCTCCTGCTTGGTCCCCCCCGCCCTTTCCCATCTGGGTTTCCTCCTTGCCTTGCATTTTTATATCATCAAAAACAATTTTTAGTTTTCCAGGGATGCCTTGATTCGGATTGATTGCCTTATTTTAGCCAAACATGGCTCATGTTGTATTGTAGTAGTCAACCTGATCTTGCATGAATTGAACACATGATGCGTTCGGGTAGTGTTAAGTATTCATATTTATGAAGCTGTGCTTCATTTAACTAAGATTCTTCCAAAAGCCAATTATGAAATTTACAACATTAAATTAAATTAAATTAAATTTTAATGATTCAATCAAACTATATTATCAACAATAGTAGCAAAACACGCATGACAAATGAGTTGTGAAGTGTTTCAATATTCATTGAGAAGCAGTGGTAAGTTTTTTATTTCACATTTTTTTTCTTTATATATGTTTATATGTCTGATCAAAACAAACATGCATATATAAAGAAATAAACATATAAACATATATACATATATAAAGAAAAAAATGCACATGAATATTGATATTGGAATATCGTTTGATAATATTAGTAATATAAAAAATCCAAACAACCTATTATCACATTTCAGGCAGTAATGTGGTGACAATGGCAGTACATTCTGAAATCAATGCTAACACTGGGCATTAACAAGAAATCTGGAATGGATTGAGAAATAGAGGAATTAATTACTCAGTCATCATTAGATATTTTAAAAGAAATAAAAACTAAAGGGAAAATAATATGTAATATGAAACAAATTCCTTTTTTCCTTAAAGTTCTGAGGGAGTCCATGGTCACAGACACACAGGCTACATGGGAGAGCAATAAGCAACACAGTCAGAAAATGAGAGGGCTTAAAACTGATGCAGCCAAATGAATGGATGTGCTAGAGGAGGGGGAGTTGGCATGCAACTGTTATGGGTGCCAATGGATCCCTTCCTCACAGCATTTGTAGGATGGTATCTGATATTTTGTCTTTTGAAATGCTTGGTTCTAGTTAATCAAGCCTCCAACTCCCACTTCCTCCCAAACGCAGAATATGCAAAAGGATATATGAAAAACTGAAACCTTGTGCTTCAGATCCCCACTCCCTCAACTGCATTCACTGCCACCTAGGACACACTTGCTGTAGCCACATGTGTGGCTTCTTCAGTTAATCACATGGGGATGGAAGGTGGATGAGAAACATTCTGTTCCTTTGTTTTTGTGCCACAAGCCATGCAACACTTTTTTTCTAACCCACTTTCTTGTCATAGTGCAAGTTCAAGCAGTGTAACTCGAAGACCACATACTTTTGGGTTATTTGGAAATTAAAACAAGAACAAAAAAAAAAAAAAACAAAAAAACATTGATGTAAAAAGAAGTGGTGCACTAGATTTTTTTGCTCTCAAAAAGTTGGCATCAAAAATACCTGTGTTGTGAGTTGTAATGGAGGCACGGGAATTAAACCTGTCAGGATAATTCAATTATACATAACTTACTTTGCTCACTCCAAACAATTTGGTATACCTTCATGAACTCCAGAAAATTTTATAATTGGAATCTCTCTTTGAATGGATGAGGAGGAAGTATAAGATGCCCTCATTATTGTGTTCAGCTAAAAACTGTTGGTCTAGCGTTAGTTACTGAAAACTCAAAGCTGACAAGTTTCATACTTTTTGCGAATCCTGATTCGACGAGGATCTCCAAGAGCAGAATCTTCGGAATGAGAGAGCTTTTCATCCCGGGTGACCGGTGCTGTCAGGCCAGGGTTGGGCTGGGAGACCCGTGCTTCTTCTCCTTCTGACCAAACTTTCTTGAAAGCCCAGTCAGCATTCCAAGGTTGTCCATATTCCAAAGGATTAGCGAGAAGATCCCTTTGGAAAGAAAACGGAAAAAAGCATCGAGGGAATAATTCGTCGTAGTCCTAGGAGAGCGATTCGATGCAGAACTGTTGGGGTCTCTCAGCCCGATTCTTTCTGGAAAAGGAGTTGGTCTTATGAAAAGCTGAGAACTAGAGAAAGATATAGGGCGTGCATTATTTTTCCCTGAAGCCAATGCACTCAATTTGTTATTATTATTATTATAAAAACCGCTTCAGGTTTTGTCCTCTTTATCGATCTGACAACCACAAATTTCACGGCGTTCCACGGAGACCATGCCATGCCATCGCATGTGAGCCAGGACTCAGTTCCCAGCTCATCCTCATGCCTCCACTCCCGGCCTACAAAATAGGAACATAACGACACAGGCAAAATATAATATAAAATAATATAATAAAGATGTCGATAAGATAATAGGGGGGGGGACATATTAATATTGTCATGAGACCGTGCCAAGTACAACCACTCTTTCGTTTCCAAATCATATCGAGGTGTCTTTTTGAGATGTAAATCGTGATGGGCCAGATCGAGATCCGTATTTTGTTTTTTGTTCTTTTTTGCGTTAAGTTCGGCGTTGGATTAGCGAGTGGTCCGCACTTGCTAATTTCTGGATCTTGGTCACAGCCAATGGGGCCGTGGATCGACATCCCTTTAAGTTGCAAAACAGTCCTCTCGATTGAGATCTCGACCGGAACCAGGTGACACTGGTGTTTTAGCGCTGACTTGACGACTGGGAGCACCGGACTCCCTGGCCTTCGGGAGTTCTATTAAAATTGGATGGTGTTACTGTAATGAATAACGACTTCACCGGGCCCTCATTCTTGCAGTGTCATTATGTTTCTTGTTTCATGAACGAAGCATCAATTTTTCGTTGTTAATTGGATAAGTGGTCATTGTAATACACGACTTGTTTGTTTAAAAGGGTACGGTATTGAAATTCTAGCAGTGTTGGACGGGATCTAGTCATGTTACATTCTTTTAGATTGGGAGGGTTTATTTTATTTTATTGTCATTTTACTCTTAGTAGTAAGAACCTTTTGTATTTCGCAGCGATCCTTGCAGATTCGTTAAACATATAATAATCCAAAAGCACTGTTTTTTCTCAAAATTTTGATTAATTCCAGAACAATTTGTTTCACCAATGTAAGTAATTCGACATGCCTTCATGCACACACACTCTCTCTCTCTCTCTCTCCTTCTTGTCCTTAACAAAAATAAAATATTCCAAAATCTGAAGTTTGAAACCAAACTAATAACGGAAAACCATTATTGGATTGGAGGAAAGGGGAGGGGGGTCTATCTATCTCTATATATATCTCTCCTGGGCCAGGTAGTTTTGACCAACCCAATCCAATCCTAAACCCAACCCCCCCTCTCCCCCCTTCCGCAATATACTGAATGGCGAGTCTCAGGTGGCTCACGATGGCCAGATAAAGCCCTCTCCTCCTCCCCCTCCAGGAGGGAGGAACAGTGATAACAATAACAGTAATAATTCCAATAATAATAATAATAATAATAAAGGAGGAGCAGAAGCAGAAGGGAGGGAGGGAGTTGGCACTGTGAATCCATCCTCCTCATCAGGTGGATTATTATTATTCCACCTGGAAGTGATAGATGGATGAAGAATGGATGGATGTAGGACCCCACCACGTGGTGGGCTGGCTGGCTGGCTGGCTCCTGTGCCTGCCCTGCCCTGCCCTCTTGCATCCATCCTCTCATATATTTATTCCACTGGCTCCTCCTCCTGCTGCTGCCATTATTGGGGGGGGGGGGGGTGGGGTGGGTTGCTTGCTCCCCCCTCCAACCTCGCTCGGCCTCTAGCTCCTCCGTTGGCGCGGTGGTGCATTATTGGGGGGCAGGGAGGGAGGGAGTGGGCGACCTGCGTGAGTGAGTGAGAGAGAGAGAGAGAGAGAGTAAGTGGGTGAGTGAATGTCAGTCAGTCAGTCAGTTAGTCAGTCAGTCCTGCCCCATATTTCTGGGGGCGGAAACAAGGAAGGAGGGGATCCCGGTCCTGGTTCTGGTCTCAATTCACTGGGATTGGTCTCTCTCTGGCTGGGATCTCTCTTGGTTCTGCTGGAGAGGAGTTCTACTTGTGTGTCGTCCAGATCTGGAGAGTTAAGTTAGTGGTGGTAGCAGCAGCAGCATCTTCTTCACCTTTCTCTTCATTGAAGCGACGGACGGAACTATGCGCGCTTCTTCATGATTCGGTGCCTGCACTCGATGCACAATAGCCTCTCACTGCAGCCTCCCACGCTCCCTCCAATACTAGGATTTCATTTTGGGGTTCTGTGATGGGTGGCTAGGGGACAATAGCGTAATCCCGAACGCGTTAATGTGATCTATTCGCAGACCTGAATGATGAGAGAGCTGTAAAATTTTCTTCTCATGGAGATGACATTGGCAGTATTTTTGATATGGCAACTAATATTTGATTGCCCTTTCTCCTCATATTCCTTTTGTTACAAGCTGATTTTTTTTCTGGATGTCATCTAGTCCACAATTTGTATATTTTCAATGTATGTATGAATAGTAATGAATCATGACTGTGTGTGTGTGTGTATATATATATATATATACATATATATACTTATTTGTTGTATTGATGGTTCGATTTGTTTAATTTTATTGTTGGTTTCTTTCTTTCTTTGTTGTTTGTGTTGCAGAAGAAAGCATGAAAATTAATGTTGAAATAAATTTGTCAATTATGGATTTATATAGAGTAATGTGAAAGCATGACAAATATGCACATGTGTTTGTGTGTGTGTGCGTATATATATATATATATACACTCAAGAAATATAAAAAAGGAGAATGTTAAATACACCCCCTTCCATCACTATTTCCACCCCTTCTGTGACTTTTGGCTTGCAATGCTCAATACAACTACACCTCATAAATGGAATTCCCTCCCTTTCTTCCACATGACTGTTTGGCTGTCTTGGAAGCACTTGTGATGATGATAAGTACATCCCTAAATACCTTCAACTCCCAAATACTATCAACCACCAAATTATATTATATTCAAATGGTAAGGATGTCATCTCAACCTAAAATTTCCTACAACTCACAAGAAGACATGTTGCACTTTGTGAAGGCATTTGCTCACACCTAAGGCTGTGCGCTTACAATGCTATGTTTTGATCCTTCTTAGCAGAAGATTGTTTTGAAGTGTGATTGAAGAAGCAAGTACAACCCAACAAAAGCTCAAACAAATACAAAGTGAATTTGTAGAGGATCCACACAGAAGATTGGTTGCTCATTTCAACTCAATAGATGCTTTCACAAGTCAAATAGACTTTAATACATTATAATAATCAAGCATGAGCACAACCACAAGACTTCTATCAACTTGGCTAGACATTCTAGTGTATTTTGTCTTTAGTTTAATTAATGTGAAGTAATGCAATAAATGGCTGCTGTTGGCATTGCTCCAAAGGACATGTTGTTCACTCTAAGGCAAGCCAATTCAAGCACATAAGTAATAGCAAAGACCATTGACTACAAGAAAATATGCATCCAAAAATTTGAACTTGGTAGTTGCCTGCCAATCCTTGCTCTTGTGGATCAACTTTAGGAATTAAACTTCTACTTCGACTACTGTGTCCATATTGTTGATCAAGTATCACATCTGTTTATTTGTACATCTTGGATGTGTGAAACATGCTCGTAAGTATCTTTACATCTGAGTCATAAATTGTCCCTACAAGATAAACCTATTTCACATGCCAGCAAAGGTGCACTTGTATGTGCATAATTCCCATCTTCTTTGGCACCTTTATAATATATTATGGCTTGGACTTGAAGTTGGATTTGCACATTAAGATATTTTAAGTAATACAAAAGTATTGCTAAATATGGATAGCTTTGGATCCATTTTTAATAAAGTTAGAGGCACCTATCAAATCTTGGCACCTCATCAACAAGAACATGTGCACAATCAGCTACTTGGGCTAATATTGTCAATACATGGATTAAAAAATCTGTTAATGCACCATACTTGTGGATGTCTAAGAGGCTCTACCGAGCAAGTACCATACTTAAATTATTCTTCAATACAAAGAGATCCATCGTAGATTAGATTAATCCAAAAGGATGCATTTTCTCAAACTCCAAGCATAACTTGTGTATAAAAGTGCATAATGCATGTACTTGTGCACAGTCACAGAAGGGGTGGTAATAATGATTTAGAAGGTGTATTTTGCATTCCCCTACATAAAAATGTTATTTATTTATACTCAAGTAATTGGTATATTGTAAGCAAGAATGATAATATAAGAAGCATAATTTTGACCTTAAAAAATTGTTAAAATCATGGATACAATATCTCTATTTGAGATTTAATTTATTTAAAAATTTGGAATGAAAGTATTCATGAAGAAAAGAAAAAAAAAGACATTATCAAAGTTATAGTTGTATTTGTATGTATAGACCATTTTAAATAGAATGTAAGTATTTTTTTTCTAAAATGAATAAAATCATGCCTGTTATGACTAACCAATCACCAAAATTCACTGTCTTGAACATCATTGCTACATTTAGACAAGTTGATAATATCATATACACAACTTTCATAAAAAAAGTGACTCAAGGTTGTGGACTCTTTCTAATAACATCATATATCCACATGTATTATTTCAAAGGGCATTGTTGTTTTAATAACGATTTATCAATTACAGTATACTTTTTTTTTAAGTATTTCACACTCAAAAATTTAAATTAAGAAAGTACATTGTCCACAATTTTATGAAGAATAATGGTATAATATGCATGGATGCTGGTTACCATGACACACTGTGTTTTGTTGTTATTCTAAAAAATAAAACATTTCAAATTGTAAAATGCTATTGAATAATATCATCCAAAAGGTATTTGTTATTTTATTAGATTGACTCTGAGCCTCTTTTATCCCTTACATAAATTACAATAAAATACTACTAACATATTTTTTAAGTGGAAAATTGAGTGATGATTTCATCTCACCAAGTATGAATATATAAAGGGTGTAAAAGTAGAAGAAATTTTCATTACCCATCTCTCGTGGTCACCATTTGAAATAGTATAAATGAACATGTTGACAAGAACACACCAATCATTGATCTTTAACAGATTTCTTCACCTTGTGAAGGAGAAAAAAAGAACGAAAGACATAAACAATCTAATAAATAAATAAATAAATAAATAAATAAATAAATAAATAAACTAAAACTAAAAAAACATCATTGCAAACGTTCTTTCTGATAACTCTTTTTGTTTCATTTTATTCATTTTTAATCACCAAACAAAGAATTTTATTAGAGAAATATTTAAAAAGGCACTATGTCTATTCAGATATGACTTAAATTGTAACAGACATCTTCCCAATTCTTATCTTTGTACATTAGTGAAGAATGAAAAAAAAAAATCTTAAATTTATCATTAGAAAAAAGACTTTGAAATTTCTAAACCACCAACTACACTTATGATCTTCACCAGAAACTAAAGCTCGAGTTTTATTGAAATGCAAAATGCATGTAAAAACCCCAAAGAGAGTTTATTTTGTTCTTTTTGTTTAGTTTATTAGGAGTGGCATCATTTTTTACACAAAAATCATTACCTTTTTCTTCATGTACATTGATTTATTTTTCATTTACAAGTAACAAGACTTTTGTAACAACTTTGCTTTGTTGGTTACAAAAGAGCAAAGAAAGCAGTGACAGCCACGTGGCAGTTGTCACATTGTTGTTGCAGATGCTACAAGTAGATACCATATATATATATATATATATATAGTTAGTTAGTTAGTTAGTTAATTAATGAAAAGGGTACCATTAAGCAAAAAATTGTGTATGATGAAAGCAAGAATATAAAGAAAAGTAGAAGGAGAATACAAGCAAATGTGGCTTAAGTGAATGTAGAGCCACTTATTTGTGTCCAATTCTCCATCATCCTTCTTTGACTGTATTTGGAATACCTTTGGTTGGAAATGTCCAATCCACTGAATGCTATGACTTGGCCTTGCCATTGTAAAAAAGAAGGGTTACAAAAACAAAGTGTATTTTTTATTGCATTTAACAAAGAACCTTGAATTACCAGATATATACATACCAGTTAGCACAAATATATCCTGTTATTCTTTTAATATAAATAGTATCTACTTATTTGAATTGTTTGCATCATCAATCCTATTATATTCACTCCTACTGTTTCTGTTTGTTTGTTTGTTTGTTTGTTTGTTTGTTTGTTTTTATTTTTATTTTTATTATTGTTTTCCTTGTAAACTTTCATACTTGGTACCAGTTATGCCAATATAGAAATACCAATCCCTTCTTGAAATCCAACTCCACCTTGCAAAGCCCAAAAAAGTCAGCATGGCTAATTAGTTATCTAGAGTATTTCCATTTGTAATTGTTATTGTTATCATTTTGAAAATTCATATAATTATTACATTATGTAGCATTAATGATTTTTTTTTTTTTTTTTTTTTTTTTTACAACAGTTTTGTATTTAAAATCAAATTAGAAGTGGAGTGTTATTACAATAAAGCCAATCTAATTTATACATGTGATTTTTTTGATTTTTCACGAGGCTTACATTAAAACGTGAAGACATTTGAATTTTAAGAGAATTATACAACAAGTTAATGTTATTTAGGAATGCACAATTTGATGCATATGCAGTAATTTGCAATAAAAATATCATTCTTTGTATATACTTCTTAAAGAGTTTGTAAATCAGAGAGTGTGGGATTGTTTTAATCATTGTGTAATGTATTCTCATAATTTGTGTTCAAATATTTTTCAATCAATTAAATCATACAAACAATACTCTCTCTATACATACATACACACACACATATTCTGTATTATCACTGACATTATTTGGTAATTTGAAATACAAGTATTTCAGGACCTGGGCATGTGTATGAACATATATATATTTCACGGCATCTTTTAATCAACACAAACGTTGTAGCTAACAACAAAAAGGAGTTCAACAAGTTGTTGGATTATAAACATTAACAAACAAACATACAACAACAGTTGCACTAAGAATTTAAATTTCCCCTAAACTTAGATAACAAATAGCAAATTATATCTACATTGACATGATGCCAAAACTTCTCAACATATACATATTTTACTAAGGAATTGGGATGATGTTAGGTACCCAAGTGGCATAACGCATTTAAGTGAGATCTGCGCAAACTAATGATTTAGGGAGCTTACTAATATAGAGAGGTGTAATAATGCTCCTGTGGAAAATACATAAAGCTAATAGTAACTAACAAACTAAGTTTGGATGAATGAAACAACGAGGGTATCAACTATTCATTCATCCACTCGATCCAGAACACCAAATGGAATCATTCCCTTCACACAGAGGTGAACCCCACAAGGGACTGAAAGTGACAGCACCCATAATGAAGAGGTACACACCTTCGTAGAAGCAGGCGGGTTAAACATGGAGGGCCATTATGAAAGAACTGCCCAAAAAAGTGCATGTGGCCCAGGTTCGGGAGAACAGTTACGAAATGGAATTTGGCGTTGGGGCGAAGGCTAATTACGACTCAGAACAGCCACCCCCCGCTACCTCCTCCACCATGGCTGCGAGAGCCAGCCAGCACGCGCTTGCGATGGAGGCAAGATCGTACGGATGCAGGGGCGTCGTGAGTTGAGATCGCCGCGTCGGGTGGGGCTCTATAAGCATTCAGTTGCCCCAGAGCGCACTGCGGAACCTGTTCTCCGAGTCCCTCTATCTCCTCCTCCTTTGCTCCGTTGCACCATTCGGGCGGTGGTGGTGCTGCTGCCATTTTTGTTTTAGTTCCAGATCTGGTGCTGAAGCTCGTCGTCGTTGCCGTCGTCGCAGATATCTTTACAATGTAAGCTTTACTGCACTTGCGCTTGTAGTATTATTGAAGTTGTACATTGTGTTTTTTTCACACTGTTTGTCGGGAGGACGAGTAAGGAAAATGCGCTTTCAGGACTTGAGTGCAGCGGGGTTTGTAGTGAGTGAAATAACTAGTGTAACTGAGGTCCTTTATGTTTGTTACGTTTTCTTTACATGCCATTGTTGTTTTCTTGTGGATGAGTGTCTTTTTGTACCATTGCTAGAATGTTACCTGTTTGAGAGGTTTTTGTGGTCTTCCTCTTTCGTCCTTCCCAACTTCCGTACTCCGGAAGCCGATCGTGCCTTACTGCACACCTGAGTCTCTATGCTTGATTTAGAGATGTATTTTTTTAAAACGACTTGGAAGTGCAAACTCTGGTAGATTATGGCCTTCAAAATATCTGTCCGAAGCATGTCAGGGGTTTGGAAAAACCAACCCCACCGGGTGTTAGTTGGCAAGCACTTGATGCGACAAAGATGATAGTACAAATGTACGACTCTAAATAGACATTGCGTTGAAGGGACATTTTACTCCAGTTTCTATTGGGGCAGCCCCTTAGCCAAACTCTCGGCCTGAAGAACTTGCATGCGATGTGGTTTGCCTGGTCAGATGGAGACATTTCTTTTCACCTCCGAATCCGTGAACGAGGGTCACCCCGACAAGCTGTGCGACCAGGTGTCGGACGCCGTCCTGGATGCGTGCCTGGAGCAGGACCCTGACAGCAAGGTGGCTTGCGAGACGTGCACGAAGACGAACATGGTGATGGTGTTCGGAGAGATCACGACGAAGGCGGTGGTGGACTACGAGAAGATCGTGCGCGACACATGCCGCGAGATTGGGTTCACGTCGGACGATGTGGGACTGGATGCAGACAAGTGCAAGGTGCTGATGAACTTGGAGGCGCAGAGCCCGGACATTGCCCAGGGTGTGCACGGGCACTTCACGAAGAAGCCAGAGGAGATCGGCGCGGGCGACCAAGGACACATGTTCGGGTATGCGACGGACGAGACGGAGGAGCTGATGCCACTGACGCACGTGCTGGCGACGAAGCTGGGCGCGAAGCTGACGGAGGTGCGGAAGAACGGGACGTGCGCGTGGCTGCGGCCGGACGGGAAGACGCAGGTGACGGTGGAGTACAAGAACGAGGGGGGTGCGATGGTGCCGTTGAGGGTGCACACGGTGCTGATATCGACGCAGCACGACGAGACGGTGACGAACGACCAGATCGCGGCGGACCTGAAGCAGTATGTGATAAAGCCTGTGATTCCGGAGAAGTACATGGACGAGAACACGATTTTCCACCTGAACCCGTCGGGGCGGTTCGTGATCGGGGGGCCGCACGGGGACGCGGGGCTGACGGGGAGGAAGATTATCATCGACACGTACGGGGGGTGGGGAGCGCACGGAGGAGGCGCATTTTCGGGGAAGGACCCGACGAAGGTGGACAGGAGCGGGGCGTACATTGTGCGGCAGGCGGCGAAGAGCATCGTGGCGGCGGGGCTGGCTCGGCGGTGCATCGTGCAGGTGTCGTACGCGATCGGGGTGCCGGAGCCGCTGTCGGTGTTCGTGGACACATACGGGACGGGGAAGATTCACGACTCGGAGATATTGAAGCTGGTGAAGGAGAACTTCGACTTCAGGCCGGGGATGATGTGCATCAACTTGGACTTGAAGCGAGGCGGGAACAGGAGGTTCCAGAAGACGGCGGCGTACGGGCACTTCGGGAGGAACGACCCGGACTTCACGTGGGAGGTGGTGAAGCCGCTGAAGTGGGAGAAGACGGAGGCGTAGAGGGAGTGGGAGTGGGATTGGGAGTGGGATGATGTAGGGATATGATGAGGGGACGGGGTGATATGAGCTCCCCCCTGTGTGTAGCGTGCGGTGCGGTGGGAAAGGGAAAGCACGGACAATATTCTTTTCTGTTGGCGGTGGCTGTGATGGTGTGATCGGGTGATGGTGTGATCGGGGAGGGAGATAGAGAGCGGGAATGGGAATGTGGGGGTGAAGGGGGAGGTAGGGAGTAGGTGGTGTATGGCAACTGCATGATGAACAGAAGGTTGATGATTTTTGATGACGCTGGATATTGTATGGTAATTGGAATGGAGAGTTGGGGTGCAGTCGGCGAAGCCGGGTGTGCAGGATTGAATAGTGGTGGGATGAGGTCCACCATTACTGATCTCAAAATTGTATGTGGTGGATGAGTTTTATGTGCATTTTTATATTCTGAATTCTCTGATCAAGATGTGTATTTTTTGTGCATATCACTGTGTTTGAACCTTCTCAGTTTTTTTCCTGACTAAATGGCAAAGTGTTATTTGGAAAGTTGGTATGGCCCTAAATTGCAAAGCAAAATACTTACTGGGTGTGACAAATCATTTTACACATGACAGATTCTTCACCGGTGAAGAGTACATATTTTCGTTGTGGAAGAGTCGAAAGTCTATATGTGATGAATGTGCAATCTAATGGATATTTCTTCATTTAGATTGTACCTGGAGAATATAATATCTTTTGACTATTCCAAAATAGCGACCAAGTGTAGCGGAATTAACTCTACAAGACCGAATATAGCTGCGAAGGGTTGTAGCACGGAGCGAATTCTTTCCGCCTCTGCTAGATCCAGCAGCCTTCTGCTTGTCTGATGAGCCAGTCACTGACATATTATGCTTTAAGAACCCTGAAGGCGTGCGTCTTGGCGAAGTCAAATGACACTGTTGCTTAAACCCATCAACGATAAATCTGTGTGATCGTCACACTCCTCTTTTTGCGTTTTTTCACTTATGAACTGTGGGTGTACTGTTTGAAAAGGTGTAGAGAGTGAAGAACGCTATTTAAAAATTGATGTGTCGAAAACGAGCGTCACGTGGGAGAATATGATGCTGGGTTATGTTTCTGGCTTTCTGATGTGCTTATTTATAGTGCATGTTTAACCTGAAACTTATCTACAAATATTTTCGTAAACGAACACGGCTGTCGCACTGAAAAGAAATTGAAAAGATTGATTGATATGATGCGTCAGCATTCAATGCCACGTTTGAGCAGCTGCACAACTTGTGGAAAAACAAAAATGGTTAAACTTCTATCACAACGTAACATTTCTTAAAATGTCAGGTAGCAAATAACAGATAGAACACATGATGGAAAAATATTTTGAATTTCAACAATTTACATTTTTCCTTGGAGATTATAGAACAAATACGTGATGAATACAGATCAAGTATCTATGTGAAAGTAAGAAGTGTTTGTGTGCAATTTTTTTTTTTTTTTTTTTTTTTTTTTTTTTTCTTCATTTCATAACATATTTCATGTATTTTTTTTATCTACTATCAAAATCTTATTAATTTTATTTAGAAAATATTTTACTGTGAGAAAGAGTTTTCCAAGTTTCACCGTTTCAAATTTCAAAGTACATTTTTATTTTTTATTTTTTATATTTTCAGCATATAAAAACACAATTATCTCATATTGATCTTGATTATTGTGACACATATTTAAAATTTTTTCTAATTAATTATTGGACAAATTTTTGATTTTAGAGTTTATTTCAAAGTTTAATGTCCATCTATTGAATATCTTACTAATTTTATAATTTAATATTTTAATGTTTGATACTGCATATGCTTAGAGTTTCAATATGGATGTTTTGATATTCTAATCTGGTTCTTAGTTTTTTATTTTACTTTCAATGCTTACTTGGACTTCATAATTTACCCTATCGATGCTTGAGTCCATGCTAAGGTGTGGGCAGTCTTCTCTAATGTGCGTTGCTATATATATATATATATATATATAATTCATTTAATCGAATGTGTAATTCCCCTATTAGATATGAGAGATTATCATTTTTGATTTTGTAAAGTGAGATATATTTTTTGAGGTACTATACGTTCATCCGTGGAACTGTTCTTAGGTGGTGTCTGCATTTGTCGTTGTACTAGTGTGGCTGAGAGCAAAAACATGTGAATTAGCTGATATTGAAATGATTCTGTAATATCCAGTAATGGATTCATGTACTAGTTGGAACTTATGTATTCAATGCACACAGATTTTTGGATCTGGTGTCTAGTTGTGACAAAAACTATTGAGATCTAAAATACATACTTGTTATATGTGTTTCTTTTGCACCTTTTTTCAATAATAATAATCTGGAATGGGTTGTTTGGATTCCTACAGAAGGATGGTTTGGAGCTTAAACTCTGGTAGTTGTTATATTTAGCACAAATTATGGTTCCTTCGTACTTGTGAAGGACTACTCACTTGGACACTGCAAGGTCGCTCCCTTTCTCACACAGCTTCTGAGGTTCAAGCTTTCATCTCTTCTATGTTGCGGTTGTGATATCTTTTTCGTTAAATGACTTTACCAATGTATACTTCCTCTGGTTATTTGTACTCACAGTTGAGGAGCATGAGTACTTGTTTGCATTATGAATCGCACTCATCACTTCAAGCAAATGAAATGTACCACTTGCCAGCCTATTTTAAAGTGGTTGCGTACAGGTGGAGTTGGAGTACAATGCTTTCTGGCTGAATAATGTGACAAACTTGGTGATTTCCCCTGAATTCAAGTGAAAGCACAAACTGCCATTAGAGTTTGCTGTCTCATCACAAGCAGCAACAATGGCGAATAGATTATTAAATTCTCAACATTTTAGAAGTTCAAACAATCCAACAACTTTTAATGTGGCTTGAAACCACTGCGAAAATGATTCATTACATAGAATGTCACGTAGCAAACTTGTCACTATGATGTACTCTATTTTAATCAATATTCAATAATCAAATGTTACAGAACCAAAAGCTTTAGACACTGTCTACTTCCACTCCAGTGTCTGGAATATCAAGGAACAGACTGCAATACATGGAACACAGCTGAATCCCATCAATACATGAAAACTGAAGGCAGTAACACCCGATTATTCACTTGCTATGATCTACATTCTCAATTTTTATGTGAGCACACATGTCGGAAGAGAGAGAGAGAGAGAGAGAGAGAGATAGATAAGGATAGAACATAGAGTTACCTGCAAACCTGTTGCTAATATGTACACATTGACCTAAATTTTATTAGATGACACAAGGTTATATATAGTTGAAGTTACGCGCCGCAATAAAGCCACACTGGGATAACTTTGTACCCCACACTTTGAATCACTGCAAAAACTAAGGGAGCAAATCCTAAAAAATGATCAAGCTCCACTACCCACAAACTTCCAAAACTCATACTGAATAGACACGACTGGCTCATGCTTTCGCTGGATAATATGTTATGTTGACGGTGCGATTGGTAGCGCCGAACCTAAGAATATGTCCGCAATTGGTGACGTTTAAATTGGAAGCCGCTCAAATGACCTCTGCTTGATTTGCGTGGATGTGGGTGCTCTCTCCCAAGTGTCCATTCGATGCCTTCAACTTCGTAATCAGAAGCATCTTACTGCAGTCAAGATCATGTATCCGTTTGTCTTCATATGTAAATGCGACCGCTTTGAGTGGTAATGTTATGCACTGCTATTCTTGTGTGATTTCTACTTTGTGGTATTTAAAAAGGGCTTCTTGAGCAACAAGATGAGTAAGCTGCAGAAGAGGATTAAGTGCGTCTCTGAAAATGTTGTCCATGAACTTGCTTATAGTGGTGCATTGATGATTCTTCTTCGTCTTCTTCATCTCCTTTGTGTCTCTCTCTCTCTCTCTCTCTCTCTCTCTCGTGCTCACCCTATCTCCCTCCCTTTCTGGTTTTATTGAATTGTGATTACTAAGTTCTTTTTGTGTTTTTTTGGGAATTGTGTTATGGTTACTTGATCAGTGTAGAATGTGTATGAAAGGCACCAGAAGGTGGTGGACGGGTGAAATTGGGTTTCTTCATAAATTTGATCATTGGGATTCATTTTCTTCGACAGTGGGTTGCTACCCCGCAATGTTCTTAACCATTTGCTTTCTAATGATCCCAAGGTTGTGACAATTATTCACCAGCATCTGCATATTCTGCACCTTCTCAGAAACCTTCACTTGCTTGAAGTGGCCCTGTCGAATTTGCTTCACCATGTTCAAGTTGCGAATGAGTCCAGTAACCACAGAAATTATGTCCTACATGTTAACAATGATATCTGATTACTCTCTCAAGAATCTTCATTACAGGTTTGGTCTTTGATACATAAGTAAAAGATTATATAGTTTATGTAGTTATATCCGATTCTAAAACATCCATGCTATTTAATTATTGTTTTGAGATAAAAAAAAAAAAAAACCAATGATATTCATTTCTCAAAGTACCAAATTCTATTGTGAATGTTAGTTTAATAATTTCTAATTAAGAAATTTGCAGCTTAACTTATTCTAGTCAAAAAATTTAATATTTGATAAGATTTATTATCATATCATGAAAAAAAAAAAAAAAAAAAGTCATCCAATTCGCATTTATACAGGCGAATTTGAAATTGTCAAGAAAACAAATATATGATGCAGTCTAGAATCAACACAACTTTCTTTCATAAGAGATAGTAGTGGAAACTGAACAAAAATTGAAGGTACTGTAATGAAAATTTGAATTACTGAATTCTTGAAAAACTTGAAAAAATATAATTAAATGAATATTGTATGAATGAAAAAATTGGAGGGGTTTTATTCAGGGACAGTTAATTTCTGACTGTAATGTTGTTTTTGATTTCATATCTTTTACCAAAAGTAATGGTGTAATTTATATAACAAGATATATTATAATCTGTATCCTCAAATTTTACATATGTTTTTATGCGTTACTAAGAATTTCATATTTAATGTTATTTTTCATATCATACAACTCTGATGTTACTTCTAATTTTGTAAACATTAAATTTTATTTATTTATTTGTAATTGGATGCATTTCATTTAGAAAGGTCTTTGTTCAAAAATTGAAAGTACCGATAAACCCTTTTTCACTGAATATATATATATATATAATTATTTTCATTCTGGGGTGCGGCAATTGTGCTTAAAGTGTCAGTGCCCCAGCCCCATATTTCCATTGTCCTCGTCAATCAAATAAAGGCTTTGTTTAGCCAGATTTTGATTGTCTTTAAAAAATTGGTTAGTTTATTGGAAACTTACACGAGTTATTGAAGTGCTTATTATGAAGAGACGTGTCCCTAGCCAAAGTGTTCTATAACTATCAATACATATGATTAAACATTTCTTTTGCCATTCAAGTGTTAGGCCATTCAATGTGTATATTGATAATTTTACTCATGTTTTAATTTTTAAAGTTTTACTCGAGTTCAATTTGTATTTATAAAAGATTAAGAATATCCAAGCTTAATATTATCAATTGTAATATTTTAAAGATTTGATGTGGATTAAATAATTTTTTTATTACTCAACAAAGTTCTACAAATGGTAGCTATTTTATTTATTTATGTTTTTCTATTAACAAACCTTGATTTATTTTCAATCACATCATCTTATTTGTATTTATCTACAAGCTTTGTGAAACTTACATATTTTTTACCCTTGATATATTCATCATTTAATATTTTCAAAAGCGATTTAATTCTAAAAAAATTATAACTCATAAAAAAGATAAAACTCAATTCGAAATTGTGATATGGAGGGCCAAAATCTCCGAACATCTGGTTACAATTCTCTACGACAGCAACAAAAATTAGTTCTTCAACCCTCATCTTTTTACCCACTTTTAAAACAACCATACAAAGAACAATTAGAGGCTATGCATTTAAAAACATTCTTAGCTCCATTTTCATTAAAATGCATAGTTGTTTCTTATAAATTTGTGATTAACAAAACTGATTGGCTCTATAAATGCTATAGGTTACAATTAAGAGAACTAAAATACATAGAAGATTGTTTGGTAGAAACAATGAATAAGGGAAAATTAAACCTTCCACCAAGTCCTCTTCCTTCATTTCCCGGATACAATCCTCTATTGTGGAACAACCCAAAAGAGTTTACGGATTTAGGAAGTAAAGAGTCAAAAGTAGAAGATTATTGGCCAACTTGGGATAAAAGATTGGAAATGTCACGGACTAATCAAATCAATGCCACTCAAAAGATTGTTGAAAACTCCAAAAATGCATATTCTGACCAACTTTAAAAAAAAAACAAATCCTTCTTTTAAAACTTTTTATCAAAGTAATTGGTGCAATGGATATGAAATAACAGTCTAATCTATATTTTAAAAAGAGGTTCACAAAACTTCTTAAGAAATGGGTTGTCAATGTTGCTTAATGTACACAACAGATAATGTGTTTTACTTTTTGCTTTCTCTCTTTTTATCTGTTTTTTTGGCTTAAATACAATTTACATTAACTTGAATAATAATCAAAAAGTTAAAAAAAACTCTTCACATTTATCTTAATTGAGTATTTCTCGGGTAAAATATGAAATTTTATTGATGTTTTTGAATTGATTGGTAACGATCTTTTTTTTTCTTTTTTCTTTTTTTTTTCAACACAAGTTTTTTGGAATATTTGTTCTATTTTTGATAATGTAATAATCAATTTGCTGCAAAAGACTTCAATCATTTCGAGAGAAAACATACTTTTAAAAAACCAAAGAGTACATATTTCTAATTTCTAATTAAGTGAATTAATATAAATATAAATATACATATATATATATATATATATATATATATATATTACAACAACTGTGACAATTCGAATTTATAGAATTTCGTTCCTGAGGTCTGAAAGAATCCAAATATTAAAAATTAATTTTTTTATTTGTTTAGAAAATCAGAGCATTAAGTTTGTTTCCATACACTAGCATAATCTATGAACAGAACACTCAAATTGTTACCCAAATATCTACTTTTGCAGAACTGAACAAACATTTCATCAACTACACAACATGGCCATTGGCACGATCCCACCATACTTGCAGAGCAAGAAAAGCATTCTCCACGAAATGCTCCAAAACTTAACATTCATTTTCATATCACAACAATACATGATGTCCTTCGGAGCTGCTTCACACCGACTGTGTCGGTAGCCGGACTCTTGCCCTAGAAATTGCTGCTCAGATTGCCGTGAACTGGGTCGTTTGATTGTTTGATTGATCGACTGTATGTGTGTGTATGAATATATATATATATATATATATATATACATATACGTGTGTGTGTGTGTTCATTCATTTTACACATAGTAAACCATGCCAACCTGAATGAGGCTTGTGTGCGGGATGTTCAGCGCCACCGCGGGCTCCCGACAGTTCCTGCGCAGAAAGCTGTAGACAAAATTGATGGCGAACTTCTTCAGCCACGAGGACGAAGGCTTAGCCCTCACGTAAGAATGGCCCATCACATACGCGATGCCGGCCTCCTTGGCATCAGCCAGGTCTGCTAGCTCCTTCCGCACCTCAGCATTCACGTGGTTGTCGCTGGGCTTGGGCAGGTTGAAGTGCACATGCCTTTTCGGCGAGGTGATGCCGTCTGAGGACTGCATCCGACCATGGTGATCAGAATCTACGACGGTGATTAGTATGCTAGTGTTAGTTTGGTTGCATGGTTTAGGGTAGAATTTCGGGTTGCATGGAATTGACACACTTTGACTATGGTTGCTTACCTCCAAGCTGTCCGCAGCGTTGGCTGGCATGTCTGTGCTCCAGGCGGTCTCTGCGACTGATCGCGTGCTGCCTAGAGCACCCATGACTGTCATGCGGCTGTCCTGTGGCATTTCACCCCTGGATTGCGCCCATGGGGCTGCACTCTCGGTTCGGATGAACTCAGCAAGGTTGTAGATGAGCTGGCTTTCAAACTCGCTTTCGTCGTTTGTGTATGTGTCCTTGTATCCAGACCGAACCACGTATCTGCCACCAGTAGAAACGGTTAATCTTCGTTTTAGAAAGAGCTTTTTGCATGTTCCTAACAAAGGACACAGTTGCTGTTAGTTCTAAGCATCAGGTGAGGGTATTGTATAACTGGGTGTCTTGGGTTGACAAGCTTGAGTCGTGGGTTGAGAATAAGAAACGACAAAGAATGGGCGAGTGTTTCACCTGTACATACGATAATCTCTACAACCGACGCGCCCAACCAGGTAGCGCTCGTCGGGAGGGACAAAGGGAACCGGCGCAGACTTTATGCAAACGAAAACCAGAATTTGGTGGAAGGCTGGGAGATTAGTGACAAAGTGAGAGAAGATGGCCGGCACACCGGTAAGAAGCTCTGTGTAGATCAGCCCGATGCCAGGAACACGGACAATCCCAAGGCCTGGACCGAGAGTGAGCAACCATTTCATGGACACCTTATTCTGGAGGTCGAATTCGTAGTTCTTGATGGTGCCGTAGTGCCACACATACATGATGGACATGATCACCCCGGCCAGCACCAGCGCCACCCAACCTCCCTGCTTCACTTTGAAGAGTGCCGACGACAAGTAGACTGCCTCAACCAAGGTGAAAACCAGGAAGAAGATACCGGCCGTGAAGATGCTATGCTGCCACACAACGTATATGACAAAGGTCATCAAAAGAGTTGTGGCCAGCATCACGCAAATCACCGAAATACCTGCAGCCACAATCAACCAGAGAAAGCACTTCTATGTAAGTAACTGAGACAAGAAGCAGATGCTTCTGAACTATTGCAAAGCATTCCAAGATGAGGAGAGATGCTGAGTGAAAGGCTAGTGAGCTCATTAGTTTTGCGTGCAAGCTTACCGTAAGCGTTGCCGATTTCAACTGGGCTTTGGAACCCGACTGTGATACTCAAGCTTATGACAAACATGATCCAGTTGATTTCTGGAATGTAAATCTGTCCATGGATTGTACGTGATGTGTGCACCACTTTCACCCAAGGGACAAATCCTAGTGACTGGCACTGCTTGATTATGGAGAACGTCGCAGTAACGGCGCCTTGGCTCCCAACGATCGACACCAACATCGCTGCGATTGATGTCAGCCAACGTATAAAACATGGAGAATGGAGAAGGCTTATACGTCATATCAGCAAACATGAGAAGAAAATCATGCAAAAGACTCAGGTTGAGAGAGAAGAAATACCTACGATGAAGACAGGCCAGAATACAGGTCCTGCACAAAGCATTCAAACTCCATGGAATGAGGATGAATTCGTTCTCTGAGCCAGCTGAACCCAACCTGAAATCTAGAATTGTAATGAAACTAGGAAAGTGCGACAAGATGAAATAATATTTGCTCAGAAATCGTCTTAAAATCTCACCAGGAATGGAATGAAAAAACCCGTGATCAACATCCGCGAGGTTTTTGGATAGATAAGCGGCCTGGCCCATGTACCCGAGCACTAGGCAAGGATACACGATGCATGTGAAGGCAGTCTGCATCACTGCCAGCGGTTTAGAGACTCCAAAACACCAAAACAAGTTCCCTTCTCATGTTACAATCAGAAGCAGAGCAATTCTCAACAAATCATCATGTCTGTGAGGGAGCTGTGATTGATGGTTGCTAGATAGACCTTTATAGACCTTTTTGAAAAATGACCCAAGTCGGCGTACATTGCCTCCGAACCTGCCAAGGAGGGTAAAAGCGAAACCAAGTCAAAGAGGTTGCGAATGTAATCTGAGTAGAAAACACTGTGAAGATGTTGGTTGCAAGAAGTGGGAAGGACCACACGAAGGAATCGAGATAGATGGTCCACCTGTGATACAAAGGAGAACACCCCCAAGAGAAATCCAGCCATCTCTTCCTGATACTTTGAAGAAGTGGTAGATGTAGTATGGGGAGAGTGCGTGAATAATGAGAGGATTGTACGTCACGAGGTTGTATATCCCAACGGCGCAATTGCAAAACAACCACATTAGCACTATGGGTGCGAACATAAACGAGATTCGGTGTGTGCCAAGGTGCTGCAGTCCGAACAGCAGCACCAAGATGCCGCATGACACCAGCACCGCCACACCTGCAACCCACACTCACCCACAGGTCGACATTCATCAGACACCAACAACGCTCACCTCAAAGGTTTCTCGAACACACTCTCAGTCCATGATTTTTGACAAAAAATCTAGAAATGGGTCTGGCGGCAGGAAGAGAAGTGCTCACTCTGTGGTAACTGAGGAGCCGCAACCGAGATTCCAGAAGTTGCTGACAAAACTGTCAAAAAAATAGCACCAACGACGAGCATGAACATGAGTGATTCCTCCGCCATAGTCGAAGTGAGATATATTCTGATTGGTTCAGATAGAAACCTAAATTTTTAGTGAAAAATGGGTAAATTAATTTCATAGTAGCATCATAGCTGGGGCGAAACCAGTGAAGAACGAGATTGAGAAGGCTTTGTGCAATAGCAAGAAGTGTGAAGGAAAGCCATACCTGCAATAGAAGGAGTGAGAATGCCATTGCCGATGACCATGCAGCTGCCCAGCAATACGACGATGATTAGCCCATTCCTGAGAAATACGTGTTTTTCCAGCAGCCTACAGATTGTTTGTCCGCGCGGCGTCTCTGGCGGCTGCTCTAAATTGTGGGTCAAGAGCTCCGAATCTGCATTCTGCCGATTAAGAATCAAGCTCAGTTTGGCGTGTCGGCACAGCAATGAATACAGCGCGAACGTGCCGCCTTCGCCGTTGTCGTCGGCGTTGAGAATGATGATGGCGTATTTGATGACAGGCACCAAGGTGAGGGTCCAGAAGATGAGAGACAGCACGCCAGAGATCTCGCCCTCCGTCATGTGCGAACGTAGGTCACCTGAAAATGTGCTGCGGAAGACGTACAGCGGCGACACGCACAAATCCCCATACACCACGCCGAAGCTTTGATATGCCAGCATCAGTACCGCTACCATCGACTGCGAGCGACCATGCGTCTACATGCTTCCACTTGCAAATTAGCCCATAGCCCAACGAAAACTTGAAGTTGAAAAGAGAAAAGAAAAAAACCGTCTGGTTCCATGCTTGACTACAGCATGAGTACTAGTTTATTGCAGAACTCCACTGGTTTCTATGATTTCGAGTCGCGATGTGCAACACAAGTCACTCTCTAGAACTTAGAAAACTGGGACCACAATATTCTCTCATATTGGCTGCTACGGACTGAATTTCCCAGGTCCATTTGTGAAAGGAAATTACTCTATAAAACCAAGCAGAGGTGACGGAAGAGATTCCAGAATTGTGGAAGAATATGACTGCTGCTTATCTAAAACGGGCCCCAACGAACAGTCCTAAGTAGGATAATTCCGGTTGGACACAAAGGTTTACTCCTGCGCTGCCTCTACTATCTTGATTTCCATGATCCTCTCAAAATTCAGATCCCTATTAGCTTTGCCAAGTAGAATACTCGTAGATGCAAATGTCCTAAGGTCAGACACTAGTGTGCATCAATATCAGACAAAGAGTACGAAAACAGTCGCAAAATGGGGAGAATGATTTACCCGAGGATTTGGAGACTCGGGATCCATGCTAGCAGGTGAGAGCAGCAATGAGGCTGGCAATTCCGAGCTCGAGTTTTTCTGCACGTTAACACTTGGGTCTCACCTCTGCAGTAGGGGGCGGGGCCTTGAGGCACAAGACCTGTGTCTTTGCTTAGCCGGCTGCACTCTGGCGTCACGATGGAGAGTTGTGGTTCCCATGCCTTATCCAACCTACTTTACAAATCGAACTTCCGACGTTGATCAGTTTTCTGTCTCAACATTGAATCCTCGAACTGTCTATATCAACGTTGAGTACACATTTCACAGGCAGCATCCTCTACACTATGACCGAAAGTGGTAGCAAAATCCACTATGATGGAGGTGTGGTTGCAGCATTAAAGCTCCACTATATTCTTTAGCAACAGCACATGGATTGTACTTGCAATCGAACTCGCACAAGAGTCAGTCATCTCTGGTCTGTGTGTGTGTGTGTGTGTTTGTGTGTGTGAGACGGCTGAGTTTAGACCGTGAAACACAAGCTCAACATATCGCGCCATGGTGGTCAGACCTGACGAGGAACCCAACACTAGTCGTCACAAGATGAGTCAACAACAGAATTGTTCCCACTTCGAAAGCAACGATTCCAAGCAGCGAGCATTATACTACACCCAAATACATAGACGCTAAAATACAAATGTACTCCAGCTCGCATCAGATCCGCGCTGCTGGGTCCACTACTACTTGCCCTTATATACTTGTCTCTCCAGACCTCTCCACCATGGATCTTTAGCCAAGACCAATCTCCGCACCAGGCAATAATCATGAATGGGTACTTCCAGCGGCACCTACGTGTCGATTGCCAGAGTTCGAACACAGCCAGATCTTCATCTCAAAGGGTAGTATAGTCATAATATTTAATAAATAAATAAACAAATAAATCGCGTCAGCATGGAGTCCAGAGTGGATTGTGGGGCCGCAGAGCCTTGAGAGCTTCACTCAGCTCCCCACCCTCGCTTTCAACTCTCTTTTCTGCACTTTCAATCTTCCTGCACATCCCTTTCAAACTTGAGCGTCTCCTAGGTCCAACACTTCAAACAACCCCCCCCCCCCCCCCCCCCCCCCAACTCACTCACTCACCTATGAAAGTTTGGTTTGTTTGCTCTAATCTAGCGAGGCTCTGACGCATTGACTCGTGTCAGAGGAAGGTCAACCGAGTAAGCGTGTAAGATCTCCTCGACGATCACGTTTGGAGGTAAACGCCAATGACTGGCAGCCCTGCAGGCAGACCAGTGGAGGTCGAAAGCCATTCGCCTGCAGCTTTTCCTCCTCCTCCTCCACCATCACCACCGACTTTTGCTACTGTTGTGCTTTACTTTCCCTGTTTTATTGTTGCTCCCCGGTTCATATTATTCTCGAAAAGCTTGTCGTGGCAATGGGCAGTGGATAGTTGTCCCTCCTTCATGCCTGAGCTAGTTAGAAGAAGGACCCCACCAAACCAAAAGGGGAGCCGCTGTTGTTGCGCTGCGGCGTTGCTTCTAAGCTCAGCTGTGTGTTGCGTCCCCTTCCTACTGATGCTAACTTACTGGTTTTCTTTTGCTGTTGCACGTCCTTTTGGTTTGGTTTGGTTTGCATTTTGCTTTGCCCTGGGTTTTGACAGCCTTGGTTTTCCCCTTTGTTGTTGTCCTTGGTGGCCGTGTGGGTTTGACTTGTGGGTCCATGTTGCTCCTTTCTCCATCGCCATCGTGGCTTTTGCAAAGCTTCAGATTCGGCTTCCAAAGTCTGGTGATCTGCCCATGTGGGGTCATGTTTGGCTTCCAATCTATTGATATTTTAACTCTCCTCTAAAAGAAGCACATGAAGAAGAAGAAGAAGATTGAAGAAATAATAATAATAATAATAATAATAAAATAAGGAGTAGAAGAAATAGTGAGAAGAAGCACATGAAGAAGAAGAAGATTGAAGAAATAATAATAATAATAATAAAATAATAAGGAGTAGAAGAAATAGTGAGAAGAAGGCACATAGAACTCATCCACTATGATGGGCCATGTCTACTCAATCTTTGTGTGCCAAGTGGATGGGATAACAAAAACCTTTGTTTATGGGTTTTATATGGTGGTGGAGTAGTGAGTCATTTGTACTGTGACAAGAAAGAGAGAAACTCAAAAAATAGAAGACTTGACGTAGACCAGTCAACTCTCACAACATTCTATCTATGTTGACATTATAGAAAGAATGTTACTATGGTTAGCAATGAAGGATTATCACAAATATTATACTTTATATTGGAAGAGGAGGCCAATCTTAGTTTCTTTTTCCTGTAGACTCTACTAAAAAGAAGAGCAACTTTTTGCTGTTTTCATAGAATGAGACATTTTTGAAGGAAATTAACTTGTGTTTTATTGTCTTATTGGGTATTTTATTCTTAGAGAAACGTTTTTTAAATCATCATTATATTTTAATTTTTATTATCATTATAAGAATTTAAAACTTTGTTATTATTATTGTAACAGCAGTAGTTTGTTTAATGTCATTTTTAGATCATTGTTTTTTTTATTAACTGAATTTTTAAAAAATCATAAAACATGAAAAACAAGTTAAATCTTATTTGTTAATTTCTAGCTATATTACTTTTGGTGAAGTAGCAATTTTTGTTATTTAAAAAAATAGAGATATTCAATAAGAACACACATGGCACAATGTAAGGAATCAACTTATTTTTTGTTTGACCTTATACAAAAAATAACATTATCTAGTTGAAATATAATGATAAAAAAATTTCATTTTTTTAACTTGAATGTTAACATAAATACTTATCAATTTTCGAAATGTTATTATTTAATATTTTATGAAATTTAAAATATTTTTTAGTATAATTATTTCAGCTTTAGATTTCAAATTTATGTAGTAATTAAAATTTTAAGTATATTTTTAAATTGGTCTTGAATTTCAAAATTGGCAACATAATAACAATCATGTAAAATTACAATGTACCGCACATTCATGAATCTAAAGCCTTTCAATGTACATGACAGGTATACGTGCACAAACAAACAAAACAAAATAAAGTATATTGTTACAATTTTATGTGCAACCTTTACATTTTTTAACTATCATCAACCATTCATGTATAACTTTTTCACATTGTTTGAATAAATAAATATTTCTTCAGACAGAGGATCAAAATCTTGACAACAATGTGTTAAAATAATTCAATGTTAGTCTTATTTTTATTCATAGAAATGAATCTGAATATAGATAACTTACATGCTTGTTCTCTTCACAACACATTAACAATTCATATCCTTTGCCTACAAGACTTCTTGCATTCTCCATCAGAAGATTGTGAAATCCCTACAGTTTGTGATGGGATCACAGTATAACTTCGAATTAATATTGCATTATAATCCTGTAAATAGTTTAAATACGCCAACTGAATTGTGAAATTCTACTGCAAATTCCCTCTTGGCATCTAAAGCCGTCAGATAGACATTCTCTCGAGCAGTATCAACCATGCCACTCTGGGTAGCAAATTCTAGAGCCATCTCCGAGTCAACCTACAAAATGAGAGTCGAATGTCAAAGAGATGACCGTTAATATATAACATACGCTAAGCAACGACTCCTCAGCTGCCATAGAAGAAACTACTAAAAGAAAATAATTAAATAAAGAATAATAATAATAATAATAATAATGATAATAGTTGGTTGAGCATGGGTGATGGGTATCAAATAGGGCCATTGGGCTCAAGTTAGGTCCACATTGGTTACCAGAGTGAAAGAATACGACCCAAGCACTCAACTCTAAACCACACTTCATGACACACTTCATCAAATCATTTCATTCGAGTTTCTAAGAACAAATAGAGAACCTCTAAATAAAATTAAGTAAAATAAAATAAGAATATATATATATTTTTACATAACGCTAACAAAACAAACAAACAAAAAAACAAAAAAGGAGGAGGAAAGAAAGAAAAAGGTTTGAACCTGTTGAACATGCTGTGTAAGCTTTTGCTTCAATGTGGCTTCTGTGATTTCACGCTTAGCAACTTTCTCAAGCATATCTTGATATTCAAAACCAAACTTCTGCCTCTTGGCCGCTGGTCCCGCCATAAGTTGCAATACATCATAAATTGCGCGCGAAACATCTGGAATGTACCTGCAAGGATTGCAAACTTGCATGTAAATACATACAGATGCATTTCTAGCGTAATCACAAATACGACATTCAAAACTGGATAATAAGGATAGAAACACTTAAGAAGTAACTGCAACATAGGACTAGAATTTCCAATGATCATAAATTCGTTGCTAACAGCAAAATATTTACTTTGAGAGATTCCGCTTCCGTTGCTGCCTTTCTTTAGCTTGCTGCTGTCGAACTATTTTGGCTTTCAGCTGAATGCAGCAATTTTGAAGTGATGACTGCCAATTCAATTGCAGAGTAATATAAATGTCTCAGCATTTCAGTGTCTCAATAGTTGACAGTAGACAAAGATGAGAAATGAAACTGGAAAACCCTTATTCCTTTATAAGATAAAAAGCGCATCATGCTGCACACCAAGAAGGATTTGGCGGTTCGAAGTGCATAAAGCATTCATTTTTTGGGGTAACGTATTAAACTCAAGGTCTTATTTTGCAATTATGTACTGTGCATGAAAAACAAATGAGACGGAATCTAGAGTCACCTTAACCGCTGCTGCAATTTCAGATATATCATCACCAATGTACTCTTTGCCAGTGCCCTTGAACGGAATTTTGGTGCTCACAATGCTCACAAATACACCAATCTTGTCTTGTTGTTGATTGATTTTATACGAGCCCCAGCTACAAGACAACTTAAAATTAAATTCACAACGAAAATGAAAAATTGGATATAATGGCCTTTGCCCTATGAAGGTTAAGGTTCTTACTTGATGCGTTTCATGGCGGTACGTGTGACAACATCTCCCCCTTGCTCAAATAGTAGAGGGATACGATTGGCAAAGCGAAAAATATTGATGCCCTGAACCCCCGTCAAAATATTACAAATCATCAAACACCCGACAAAACAAATATAAAGTTCATTGGTCTGGCACAGGACTCACTGCCCAGATTCAAATTGGAAAGAGTCTTATCTGCGGTGGCTAACCACTTAAAAAACATGAAAAAAATACTTGATACGAATATGAAGCTTAAAATATGGCACAAGCATAGAAAGAATTGTTTAGCCCCTAGAGGACCGATGGATTAGTGTGTAAAGTAGATGCTGCAGCAGCAAATGTTGGAAGGCCGCTAAGTTAAATATTACTCCAAATCCAAGAAATGCAAACTTGGTATGATCCCATCATCCAGTTTTTTAGCTAACTAAACAAATAAAGTATGGGAAACCACGACAAGGAAATAGTTGCATCAGTAGAACTAACTAAGGGAGAGAAAGAGAGCGTGGTCGGGGGGGGGGGGGGAGGTGTTGCGGTGCGAGAGAGAGCGCTTACAGGCTTCACATCTTTACCGCCAAGACTAACCCCAGCCTCCACTATAAATGGATGTCCCTCAAAGACTTGAGCACTGCAGCCAGAGGATTCTTTTCGATCATTGGAAAAATTTGCAGACCATTGCTTGCATAATTTGCGGCAATTGGAAGGCTGTACATTGCATCTTTTCGAAGCATACTTGGAAAACGAACTAGAAGTCATTGGACTTGGTCAACCTAAGGGTGGAACTACGTTATGAAGCCCAAGTCTAGTCTTTGCTTGCTCCCTCAATAAGCCATATGACAGATGGTCAGAATCAGCTGAATTCTGAGTAGCAATGCACACTAAATAATTAAAACAGAACATCCAAATCCAATTATCAAGCTTGTATGCATCATCTGTGTTTGCAGTTAACTCACCTGCCCTCATAAGTAGCAACGAGGTCTGGATTCAGCTCTTTCATGATACCAAGGCGTAGATTGTATTCTCCAGCAGGGCTGAGGCACTGCACCGAAGCGTTGTCAACAAGCATCCACTGAAGAAATTCTCAAATTTCCTCCAACTATCTAAACTTTCTGGAACAAACTGAGTTTAAGATAGGTAACCCCACAAGTCCTAGTATTACCTGTCCACTCGGATCATCAAATTTGGCTTGTCTGAATAACTGGTGAAGACGAACAATCTGCTCATCGCTGAGTGATTTCACTAGCATCTTAGGTTGAAACTCAGGGCCCATTTCACCTACAGGCCAGATCAGTATGAAATGAATTGATCTTCAGGTGCAGCTTACAGAATATGTAAGGGACAGGACCCACTTATCTTGCGAACATTCAAATCATGGGATAATCTTGGAATAGTTGTCCTTTTATTCAAAAGTCAAAGTAAAAAACCATACAGTATTACGTACCAATAAGTCGTTCGGCATGTGCTTTATTAATGGAAACAAATTCCTTCTGCAGAAAAGCTTGGAGGTGTATTTCTTTTGATTCTGCAATAAGTCTTTTGATAAGCAGCAGATCTACAGCTGAAGGGTGATGCTTGGTTTCCTCTGGCACAGGAGGCATTACATCTGTTCGCCTCGCAAACCGAATGGCCAAATTCTTCCTAGAAATAGAGCAAAAACAAAACTTAGAAGTCCACCGGGGGCAGAAGCGTGGGCACGAGGCAGACGCAGTCATAAATTTATAAAAATATCAGATACCCTGTGCAAAAGAAACACAAAACTCACTCTGGTATTGGTCCAATATAAGAAAAGTTGAATTGTGCGTAAGGTGTAATTACAGCCATCTGCCGCAAGTAGTTTATTATCTTCGCCTGTATCCAACCCAGCATTTTCGTGAAAAACAAGAGATGCAGTTTGGACATTATTTTTGTCAGTCCACACTTCCTTACATCTCCCAACCTTCACCATGACCGATGGAAACACTGGAATGTCTTTAAGCAATCTTCGGAACAGCTGAAGAGAAAATCGCACGCCATCCTTCAATGAATCTTATGTTGAAAGCCAATCCAACCACATATCCTTGACAGATCCAGATGTGCGACAATTACACATTGCAGCAAAAGTTGTCGGGTAACTGTACACTCTCTGAATCAAAGGTGAGGTAACTTAGGCCAAGGCTGCACTCACGCGATAAGTTGTCCAATTGCCTTCTATAGTAACCTGAAGTTCCGCTCCACGCCATTTCTCAGGATTAGGCCGTTTCTCATGTACATGGATATTTGGAATGTTTCTGGAGAATGTACATATGGTAGCTAATCTTAATGAAGTAACATAGCTCAGGTAAACAGCATCCAAAAGCTATGACAAGCCATACTGGACGGACTTGGATGAAATTGTGATACTTCTATCTCCAAAAAAAACTTTAAAATAAAAAAGACAGCAGGTTATGTTAGCGGCTGACAGCTCTACAAAGGCATGCAATACATTATGTGAGCGTGCGTGTGTGTATACAGTATGACCTTGCGGATTACTTCTTCCTTAGCAAAATCACGACTGTGAATGAATTCAACTTACTGGTGAATATTAAGATCAAGCTTGCAGAAAGAAATAAAGTCCTGCCCTTTCGTAGAACTCCAGATGTCGATCGGCAGACCAGTGCTCATTTTCGACCAGATTAAAGCCTGAAAAAAGCCCAAAGCAGTCAAAACATAATTGACTGCTCATTAATGGATGCACGAGGTAATTTTACATCAGCTTAGATCACATTTAACTAACATATGTGAAGGTAAATCTCAGACTTGGGATAAACAGAGCAATATTTGGCTCTTCTGCAAGTTGCCAACCAGTGAGCCATGCATAGAATGCATATGCAAATCTATGAACTAAATAGGATGTAGGCGTGTTTTGAGGTGAAAGTGAAATATTCTCTAACCATTTTAGCACCCAGCCCGAATTTACCGCGAGTTTGCTTCAATCCATATTTTGTTCCTGACAGAACTGTCATACACCAGCAAGCATCCACATCAGGACTAGTTAGTATGAGGAGCAGAACAGGGGAGGGGCTGAAAAATTGCTGACCACACAATGCCACCACATCACTACCGTGCATAGAATGAACAACGTGCACCTCAAAACTTATTAGAAACGAAGATTTCTTTAGTAAACCTTTACTAATTCCAATGTCGTGCGACAACAGCGCTGATTTGAATATGACTAATGAACAGAAAGCAGTCATCATACCAAATGAATCAAGTAGTTCACATACCTCGACCGAGCATGTTCGGAATATCAACATGTGGCATACCTTTCCCATTATCCTGTCAGTAAACCTTCAGTTTAGTTCATTTCCAAGATACTGTTGTGCACCGAATACAAATTACAGTAGAGATAATTTTACTATCCAACTTCTAAGCTTGGAAAACTAAACAGTTGGGTATGTATCTCTCAGTGATCTAGGTTGGTTCCAGCAAGTCTTCACATGCCCACAGATTATTAATAATAGAGGAACAACACTCACAACCTAACTCAGCCCTAAAAGATCTTGAAGCGATTATTGGATTCAAAAATATACCACAGAAGACATCCATCACACAGAGTTTTAAAATCTTTTTCACAAGAACGAGCATAGATACTACGATAAGCACAACATAGTATAAGTCTGCTTAAGTGTGAGTACCTTGCAAGTAACCTTGAAGAAGCATGTGTCGCCACGCCCTTTACCAGTTTTAGCATGAGGATCCTTAACCTTCTTTCCAGCAGCTAAGGCCTTAGCTACCTTTTCTTGCTCCTTGGCTTCCTTGGCAAGTCGTTTCTGCATAGAGACTCATGCATCGTGAGAAAAGATGGAAACTGCAGATCTAAATCAAAAGTACTCCTCAAAACCTGAATAAACACAAGGCCAATAGCAAGGACTCAACTGAATAGAATAACTTCGTGGCAATGCACTGCTACAGCTAAGAAAGAGCACTCATTTCAACATAATAACATGGCGATGAAGAATAACAATAAGCTTTCGCATATGCAGAGACATACGAATTCGGTCAATCACCTCCTTGGCCTTCTCGGATTCGAAATCGTCATATAAAGCTGCATCAATACGCTCCCGGTCAACAAGCCCAATCATAGCATTAAATGCAGATTTGCTAATCTCCTCACTGCACAAGGTGCACAAATAGCATTAGCTCTTTCACAAATTACCACACACGTAGGTCACGAGTAAAACGAGGATGCAACTACAAGAGTTCAATTAGCAGAGAGTTGTTGATGAGGAGAGAAGACCTGGTCTCAAAGTCCTTTTGCTAACTGTAAGTTGCAGTTTTCCAAAGTGGTTTGAGAAGGGTGCAATAGCAAAAATAAGTGGATAATGTGGATAATACAGGCACCGTACAGGCCACATTCAGCTCTATCACATCTCCTGAAATAAACAAATGAAAAATCTGCAAAAGATAACAAATAAAAAATCACTATTTTCCAACAACTTACATAGTCACTTCAATGACAGGAAGCTCAGCAATGGACTCTGCTGAATCAAGGGCATTTTCAACCAGCTCACGTACTGTTGTATAAAGACTCTTTCCAGGCTGCCACACAATGCAAAAATTTCAGATGAGAATCCTGCGTCCAGTGAAAATGTACAGAACAGAAAACCATTCTACTAATATACAAAAAGTTGTACATGCGACATTAGGCAGAGAAAATAAAAGAAGGCTAGCACTCAAAGGTACGTGCATGCGTCGACTAGAGCGTCAATTGAAGATTTTCACTCTAGAAGCTTTTCATATCTGCTTCACAATGCAGTCTTCACATTTGCTGCAAGTTAATAGATTACAAGCCATTTTAGAATCTACAAGGTCACTAGACATGTCTCGCATGAGTTCAGACGATTGTAAAGCATGGACAAGAGGAAGCTTACATTGTCGAATCCGGCAATATTTTTATTCTCGGAGAAAAATTCGGCAGGAGACTCTGCAGTTTGAATAAACACGAATATCAGGACAAAGCAAAACCAACTGACATTGTAGACAAAGAAAGTAATACCCCACCACCGTTCATTGCAGATGCTGATCATTCGAGCTTAGGGACAGCCATAATTGCTGTCTTTGCATAATCAATAAAATGCGAAATAACCATACTATGTTATGTTTAAATGTCAACATATAACTAAAGTCCATCTTATTCATATCCCCGACAGCGCATTGTGCAGCAAACCACCCCATCGCACAACACTCTGTTCGACAACAATGCATTGCCCTAATCAAAATTAGATACTCAAAACCATTGGAATTACAAGCAACGCATTTCAAAAATGATTTTAGGACCAAAGGATCGAAACCCATGAACATCGCAAGGAATTTTAGATCAGGTTGAATTTCAATTACTTTGTTTGAGGACAGATTCAGTGGCAGTAGCTCCCTTCCCCTTGGGCTTCTTCTTCTCCTTAGAAGCCTCCATATCCACTGTTGCCAGGCGAAGATAGTTTGATCGCTGATCTACCAACAAATAAACATCATCAACGCATAGAATTTACACGTAATAACGATGCCACAACTTACGTAAGGTTGTAAGCACATTGACATGGTCTGTGCGCATGCCGGAAACGAGGCCCGAGGCAGCTCGAACGAACAGCCACGGCAGAGAAGAAGAGAGCAGAGACCGTCTCCTTTCCCGCCAGTGCGAATCACAAGGGCACCCTTGACTGGGTGCTTATGTTCTTGTTCATGAACTGGTTGATATACATAGTTTATGTATGCACCGATTTCTATCCGGTCCCCGCATTGGGTACGCGTGTACCCTGCAAAGGTGGTTCTTTCCACCCAAACAGCAATACTAGCAGAGCAACATGGGCCTTCGAGAGTGTTCGGTTCCTTCACGGTGTCGGTAAGAGTGCGCAGTCGCTGAGTGAAAACGGCCTTGTCGCGTGTCTGATCTTCGCATCTTTCAAGTTCGCGTTAAGGAAATCTGGGGTGTCTTCGTCGCGACCCTGGTGTAGTTATTGGGTTTCTGCAATTTTCTGCAATTTTAGAGGGGGCTTGGTCGAGGAGTATTGTCTTGGGCCATCATGGTGGGTTTTGAGATGGCAGAGGATATTGAGAAGCGAGGGCACGCTGCCTTCGTGGACGAGGATTACGAAGAAGCTGTGAATCTTTACACGGAAGCTTTGGCTTTGGAACCTGCGAATGCGACAGTGCTCAGTAGTCGCGCCGCGGCTCACACCAAGCTCGAGAACTACACCGGTAATGGTTGAACTTTGGTGGGAGTTCAGTTAGGTAGACTGCAGGGTGTCAGTGGTTCTTGACATACATAGAAATAGCTCTATATCTCGATAGATCTGAGAGTGGTGCATTAGGAGAACTGATCATACGTTTAGGTATTCGTAGCCCTATTTCCTTCGTCGACAGGTTGAATCTGAATGTCAAAAATGTTTTTTGGTTTCTCTTCGCTGAAATGGTCTTTAAAACATATCCACGCAGGAGCAGTTATCTTGTTTATGATTCAATGTAGAGAATCTTTCAGGTCTTTAATTAGATAAGTCGCTGATCAATATACCTTAACAACCATATCATCAATTCCACGCTCTTCTCCTCGTTACATACGCTTTTAGACGAATAATACGAATATCATCTATGCATCGGAGATAGAAGGAAATGATATATCTACTTGTGCATTTTGGTTTCCAATCGTAATCACCAAAATGGTTTCAGCATCTTAGCTGTTGAGCTATGAAGAGAATGTTTTGTTTTCGATAAGTGTTGGTTACTGCGTTGATAAATATGTTGTGTGCTCAAATATCATGCTGCTGCGAGTTTAGAAAGTTACAAATGGATGGGACCAATAGCCAGATCTTGTTAAGGAGAGCTAGTGTGACCTTCGAATATTTATTTGATGACTTCATCTACCATCATATTGGAAATGTCGTTGAAAATGTCAAATTTACTGTTGTCGTTCTTGTATTTTTTGTCAGTTCAAGCGATTCGTGTTTGTTATATTTAGAAATTTTCTTTATTATCTGTGCACTGTTCGTTTTCTACAACAATGTTAGCCTTATTAAGTGGGTTGAGATCAGAATCTTGAGGTTCGCCAGTGTCTTTAGTAGATAGGAATTCGATTTCTGCCAGTTTTTGCAGTTAAACTGATTATTTGTCCTTTTCTTTTTCTTTTTTTTGAAATAATTGGCGTAAACAATTTTTGTGTGATCCAAGAATCTCTCAATTTACAACACTGATCAGGCGGGACAAATGCTGGTTGATACAGATGCTGTTGCAGATGCAAACAGAGCTATTGAACTGAATCCCAAGGCACCCAAAGCGTTTCTTCGGAAAGGGTATTCTGCTGTTATTTATTACTCTTTACTCTTTGATTTGCTAGTACTCAGCCGCCGTCTTCGTATCATGATTTGACGATCGGAGGAAATGATACAAGATTTTCTACATGCCTCCGCTACAGCGTAACTAGTAGCATGCGCAGTATTTCCTTGCTGATGTTTTTTTGGTAAAAAATCGTTTTATCGATGTTCCTACTCTTGCAATCAATTAGAATATATTAGACCTCAGTTGCACGGTAATGTTTTTAATCGTTGATAGAATTTCACTAAGAGAAGCCACAATTACAAACATAATATTGCTACATTTCTATCCGTTTTTACAGTTATCCAAGAGGTTCGCGAGAATTGGGGAAGTACCTTGCTTCGGTTTAAAATGAGACCTTCTATGGTTGCTTTGGGGTTTCAGTAAACCCTAACTTATCACACTGTTGATTGAGCTCAAGCTAACGCAACGATCACATGGACGCAACTATTATTGTTGGACAGGATAGCATGCTTCCATCTTGAAGAGTATGAAACTGCGAAGGCATCCTTTGAAGCAGGAGCCGCTTTGGATCCAACGATCTCTGCATTCAAGACTTGGATAGCTAAATGTGATGCGAAGATAAGCGGTATTGTTCATATCCTTCGAAAATGATTTTCATAAAGTTTTTAATTTCTATCGAAAATGCAAGGTCAAAGAATTAGTTTTTTACGTATTCACATATTGTAATTGTGTGTAGAGGAGAATACTGAAGTATTTGCAACCTCTAGACCTGCTGCAACTACGGTGAGTAGTGCCTCAGAGGTAGCAGAACCAATGGAGACAAGCACACGGTCTGCAGATTCTGAAGTTGTGCCATCGTTGGAGAAGGAAGAGCCTTCCTCGAGCGAAGTGCCTGCACCTGAGCCTGCTTCACCTGCACCCCCCAAATACAGGTGCGATGCTGTTCAACAGCTGCGCTACTTCGTGATGCTCCACAATGTCAAATGATGTAGATGTGAATGAAACTTATTATTTCTACATAGACAATATTCCGTAGCGGTTGTTGTCATTATTATGAAGTTACGAATATGATTTAATTAGAATGAGTTTCTTGTGCTAAGGTCGATACAGTGATCTATAATTGCATTGCCGATTCAAAATCTGCATCATAGCGGTTGAGGTTCTTCTTAGGATCAAGTGATGTCATTATTGTGAAACAAAAACTATTCCTAAGACTTTGGACGATTGTTACTCTGCAGGCACACTTGGTACCAGTCACAATCTTATACTTCCATTGAGATCTTCGCAAAAAAAATCAGAAAGGAGGACTTGGAAGTCGACTTTGGGGAGCAAATAGTAAGTCATGTTTTAGCTGCATGTCTCTACATACCTACATGATTGTAGGTGTTATTTTCATGCTCTTGCAATTTTAAAGGTATGTGTTGCGATTTAGTTTGACAAGCGGTCAGAACGGTGGTATTAACGTTCTCTAGATTGGAAGGGTATGTTAAGCTCTGAACCGAGTCTTATTATTTTTAAATTTACACATTAAGCTTAGGTTTGAATGTTTACTTCTGTTGCAGCTTAGTGTGGTCATCAAGGCCGGAGAATCAGAGGAGCCTTACGTTTTTCAGACTCGCCTGTATGGCAAGGTATGTCTTCTTCTCTTTGAGACTCGTTATAGTGCAATTTTTCTTTTATTCAGCCGCTTTGATATCCATTGTTCAGTCTCTGTGAGCTACATGTTGCCTCTCTCTGATATACTGCGAACTTGGAATTTGTAGATTGTTCCGAGTAAGTGCAGTTACAGCTTACTCAGCACTAAGGTGGAGATCAAGCTCGCCAAGGCGGACCCTTCGCAGTGGAAGCAGTTGGAGTTCGACCCGAAGTCTGTAACTGTTAAAGTAGCCACCAAGAAAGGTCTTGATCCGTTTCCTTACTTCGATTCATTTCGAACTTCATTTAACATATGATGCTCAACTTGATGACAGAGACTGCCTATGTATGCTTAATAACTCTTACTTCTCCTGTGTGTGGGACACAGATGTGAAGGAGTATCCCTCATCCACAAAAAAGCCGTCGAAGGATTGGGACAGGATTGAGGCTGAAGTGAAGAAAGAAGTATGTCCACAGGCCAATGATTGAAGCTTGCAAACTCAGAGCTCGTGAAGCTTCAGCTTACATGCGTTCGGTTACTTTACTTGTTATAAGCACTTGGTCTTTGAGTTTTCTGAGCCTGAGGTTTCTCAGACAGTCTTGTTTTCAACGATTTTTTTTACCTTTTAGATATTGTAGTAATCCTTCGTTTGGGGTGTCTATCCTTGCAGGAGAAGGATGAAAAACTAGAGGGGGATGCAGCTCTTAACAAGTTGTTTCGAGATATATACTCGAGTGCTGACGAGGATACAAGGCGGGCAATGAATAAGTCATTCGTATGTCTCTTTTTCCATATTGTTTCCAATTTTGAACTTGTCTCCCGACTTGAAGTAATATTGGTAGGCCATAATATGCATGTTTTATTGCAGGAATGTTCTCATTCTGATTACATTGGGATGACTGCATCTCACTATGTTTGAACAGGTGGAGTCAAATGGGACAGTACTTTCCACAAATTGGAAGGATGTTGGCAAGAAGAAGGTCGAAGGAAGTGCTCCAACAGGAATGGATATGAAAAAGTGGGAAATTTAGTGCAATCCTGATTAGCTCAAGCTCATGAACCACTGCATGATTCTTGGAATTCGCAGGGGGGAACCTGTTGGGGAAAAGAATGGGTAGTCGAAAGTTCTGTTATCAACGTTAATGAGTCAACCATAGGCAGGTTGTAATGATCAATATCTAGATAAAGTTCTGAAATGTGCTAGTGACTTGAAATATAGCAAATATAGAGTTCCTCATCCTAGGTTAGCGATACCCAGAGATTTTTGTTTTGCCGAAGATCTGGGTATGGGAAACAAGGCAAGGAGGTATCGTCAGGTTGTTTGTATGCATTCACGGTGTATTTGTCCCTCACGGATTTATGGGTACTTCGGTTTTGAGTGATCCTCAGCGTATCCTACTAACCTGGATTACAACCTAACTTGCTAAACATGCATTGCTGTGAGGCATGATTCCAACTCACATATTCATACGCACTCCTTCACAAATCGAACTAGTGACCACTCCGCCTTCTAGAAATGTCAGACTGTATCTCTCAATTTTGATGAAATTCTTCTCAAATAAAAAGTGTGTAGTGAGGCAATTGAGATGTTTTCTAAAAGTGGGTCCTGTTCAAATTCATCCACCGCATTCTTCTCTACACATAATTTCATGTCCGAAATGCTTCGGATATAGGCCCATCTTCTCCACCTGCATTCAATACCACGGGACTTTTCTCTTCAACCTTGAGAGAGTCCACGAAATTGAGGGTGAGCTCTATTTATTTATGATTGACTATGTTCTGGTAAATTTAACAAGCAGAGCAATCAGGACGGATAGTACTTGCTTCAATTTAAGCAAAGCTTATCACAACAAACACCTGCACGTTAATCTGGAATCCTTTCACGAGAGCATGGAAAACCAACATCAGTTACTCTGCGGTTGATCAACGATCGTAACCATGCCGGAGTATGTCTTTACACGGTGGTGCTCCACCTTTATCGGGGGCTTTAGCCTGAAATACAAAACAGAGTCAAAGTGATTCGCTGATACCTTTTCACCATCTGATGAGGATTATGGCTGTCGGGCTGCGGGTAAGTGACTGAAGTGGAAGGGCGCTCGCACAGTGTGCTTGGGGCATGGGGATCGATACCCTACTTCTCCACAGCTTTTAGAATTCTGTTTGGAACCGTCGTTGTGTCCGTTGCGAGGAGGGAATCAAAGATGAAACCCAGAGTTTAATTCAGGGTCGCCTCGCGTCTCACCGATGCAGGTCCGTCCTCCGTCCGCACTCACTCCCTCCCTCTACCGGATGTGTCTTCCCCGCCATGTCTTTCACTCCACCCGTCTGTCTCTCTCTCTTTACCTGCCCTTTCTCTCTGTTGCGTCTGTTTTTGCCGCTCCCTTTCTCCCCCTCTTTCACCCACACTCCATCACCTCCACTCACCGCATTTTCCCTGCTTGCATGCTTTCCGCTGCACGTCGAGGTGTTGATTGGAAAACCCACTTGGGATCGAACATTTTTAGGAAATTTTCTATTGTTGATTTTGTACTTCTCTGAACTGTAGAGTGTATGCATAGTGTATGCATGACTGCCAGCATTTGTTCTCAGGTTCTCAAGATTTTCAACGAGTTTCTAGTTATTTGTGTTTTTCATGATTTATGAAGACCTGTGGGTAGTCATTAGAGTTATGGAGTAGTTGTTGGATTTTTTTTCATTATTATTATTTGATTTTAAATATATATATATATATATATATAGAATTTTTTTTCTTCTTTGATTTTGTTTGTTTCTTTTGTTTTCTATTTGCTCTTTTTTTATTTTTTTATTTTCTGCGTATCCATCTTGTAACGTTTCTTTCATGCATTATATGATTAAAATTAAGCACTCCAAAGTCGTCAACCGCGACTCTCACTTACATGGATAGTACCCTAAACAATCCAAGGAAGTGGGTGAGCAGATAAGCTCATGAGTATTCCCGCGGAACGCTCCAAGTTCAAGTGACATACACCGGATCGGTTCCCATATAGGTGTATAGAACAGCATAGCACTTGTGCAGAGCCCTTATAGACAAAAAAAACAACATCGCATTAATCGAGACAGCGAGGAGGATCTTCACTGGCACTGATGAGGAGGAGGAGGAGAAGAAGAAGAAGAAGGGCAGCCGAATTCTCCGACTCATCCATTGCCACCTGATTCCCGATCGTCACTGTAATCGCCAATTGTGCTTGTCTTCTCGTGTGTAGTGTTTGTGTATGTTTGTGTGTGTGTGTGTGTGTTTTATTTTGTCCCTGTTGGCCCAGTAGGACGGGTGCATCCTGACTCAGGTGGATTGAGAATCCATTGCGATCATTCAATCCCATTTCTCTCTTTGCCGCTCACACTTGGACGAGGGGATGGATGGCTTCCTGTGGTGCTTTGCAGCAGCTGGAGTGGGTGATCACGCACACCAGTCTCGCTGGATTAAAGAGTGCATGCGGGAGTGAGGCGGGCTTTGGGGAGCTTTGAAGCAGAAGACGAGTTACCACCTCACCTACGTATCAGGTAGGCGTGGATTTCTGCAGGGGAGAGAGTTTTTGCGAATTGGAGGTGTGAACTGCGGGAATGAGCGTTTGTTTGATTGTTTGTTTGTTTGTTTTGTTTTGTTTTTTGTTTTTTCTATCTTCTTGGCGGGTGGTGTGAGATTTTTGGTGGCGGAGAGAGTCGCATTGTTTGCCGCACGGGTAGAATCTGGTACTTTTTTCTGGATTGAGCGGAGCTTGTGTTGAACGATTATATGAGCTTAGAGTTGTTCATGAAATTCAATGATGGGGTGATAAGCATGGCCGGATTGCAAGTTGGTCCCCGTCTGTGATTACTTGAAGATAGTTTGAATTCAAATTTGTTTCTCTATCAGAGCTCGGCGTACCCAGCTTCTGGCCAGCGTTTTCTCCTTCTGCAACGGGAACTGGATGTATACTCCTGTCTTTCAATTGAAACTTTTTCTTCGTCCAGCATGGTATAGCCGAAGGTTTGGCACAAGAATATAGTTCCTAGAGGTTTATCAGTGGTGCGGCGTAATCAATGGAACTAGCTTGTACGAACCTTGCTCGCAGTCATCTTCCGCATTCGCCCATCTCATCGAACCTTTGCAGTGGTTTGTGCAATGCACGAATCTTGTCTGTGACTTTGTCTTCAAGAGCGTCTTTGCCACTCTCATCATCTGCCGTGGCTACATCGGTGCAGACTTTCCACGTAGGCAAGTATGTCTTTCCTGTTAGCAGCTGCTCCCCAAGGCCTGAATGCGAGCTTAACCAAGGCTTGAATGGGAGGTGGGTTTCATATTCCGACATAGGCTGGCTCGTGCGACTCAAGCTTAGAGAAAATAACTACCACTTAATGAGAAGGAAGACCTTACTGGCGAATGTAGGTTGCAGTAGGTCTTTGCTTGATAATTCAGAGGGATGTTGGTTGGGGGATCAACCCAGGATGGGTTGACCTACTCTTATTGCGGTAACTCGTCTTCTGCTTCAACGTGTGGAGTTGTTCATCGATCTGGTTCTGCATGGGGATTAAAGAAGAAGTCACGAATTTTCACGTGTTGGTGTGGCTCAGAAGGATTGAATGATGGTGATAATGAGTTTGGCGCTGAAGGAGAAGATGAGAGGAATGATGTCTCCAGTGATCTCCCCCAGGAAAATGGTACTAACAATGATTTTCCAAGTCCCCGATCAGACCAAACAGTCGTTAGAGCGGGTTCACTGGAGTCTGAGCTGTTCATATACACGGTATGGTTTGCTCTCTGCATGTTGGGAATTTTACACGTGACTGATAGCTCAAGCAGTTCGGTGTAAGATCGCTGAATGTATCTGATGTGTAACCACATGTGCGGTATCATTTACAGGGTCGGATGAGAGCTCTACATATCTTCAGGGCAGAAGAGTCAAAGGCTGACGAAGAGATCAACTTAATCCGGGCTGCGACTTTTGTGGGTCAGCATGCGTAAGTCACTTCCTGGTTTCTTCCTACGATCCGAGATAATATCGCTGTCTACTTGAAAAGAAATTGGTTAGTTTTTTTAATTCCTCGGGCTAGATTTGGTAGTACTTAATGTTGTGCATATCGATAGACTGGAAACATATGAGATAGTTTGGCTTCTCTGAAGCACCTCCTTTTCTTTTTAGTGTTAACTTCCATCGCTTACAGTGGACCAATCTGGTGTCACTTGTCCATGATATTTTTGGTGGGCTCTTGTACAGCTTGCTGATTGTTCTTTTATTAATGAGGGAGATTATCTGCTTCTAGGAATCAGGTGAGATTCGGGAGTTTGATATTCCTTTCGAGCTTTCTATTTCTCGATCAGTTATAAAGTGTCTGGATTTGCTGAAATTAATTACAAGCCACTGGCCGGCAGTAACTATTTAATGTTGAACAGTGTGTAGCTGTAGTTACCACAGTTTGTTAATGGTTGTTTGGGGTTTTGGACATTGTAGGTACCCAAGAATCAGTGCCGAAGAAGTCGAAACTCAGATGGATGAGATGGCTGCTGCACTTGAACCTCAGCTACCGTCTACTGGTGGTACGTTCTGCTTTAAGTTACCCTAGAAACGTGATAAATCCAGTGAGTTGCTAGCCGGTTGCATATTCCATGCTTGAACCATATTAATGATGGTTCATTGTTTTCATGCAGGGCGGTACACAATGCGAATGATCAATACCATCAATAAGTACCTTTATCATGAACTAGGATACAAGGGTGAAATAAACTACCTTGATCCTGATAATTCATGTATAAACATGGTGTTAGAGAGCCGAGAAGGTACGACCAAACAGTCATCTTACGTACCCATTAATGTTCCTACTCTGAATTTGGATGTGATTGATTTACATATATCCCCGCATGAGTCCTTTGTCGCATTTCAGAAGTGCTCATAAATTCCGCATGTAGACCTACTAAAAGTTTTCGTTAATCCGCAATTGTAGTTACAAGTCTAAAGGGCATATTCGAGGTGTGCTATAAATGCTTTTTCAGATACCTTGCTAGATCATATAGAATAAATATAACAATCAACTAGCCGCAGTGTTGCATGCTTGCGTTACTGTTTTTATGACCTAGTTGTCGAACTCATGTGCTGCGCTGGAGTGTCTTGGTTCTCCATTTTCCGTGAAGTAACGCACTTTTGGTCCACTTCGATTGGCAGGATTACCGCTTACAATGTCTTTGGTGTACATGGAACTTGCTTAACGTGTGGGTTTACTAATGCGAGGGGTATGTACCCAACTTTATTTTTTCTCCAATTTTTTGAACTTTTATGGTCCCATTGATGATGAATGTGTCTATTTGCATATGAATCGTGCTAATTCTTCTATTAATATAATGTATAGTCCTCAAGACTTCAATCAGCCTTCACTTGGATGTGGATACATTGTACACCCTGCGTTTCCTGGTTAGAAGTTAGAGCTTCTTTCCACCCTTTTTCATTGCCAGAATGAACCGGAAGTGTGAATGTATTTTGAAGGAATCACAAATGATATTGTTGTCTCGATAAATGTCTTTGACACATATATATATATGTATATATATATATATATATATATAGTAGCTTGGCATATCGTTTGACTTCAGATTAATTATTAAAAATACATCTCTTAAGTACAATTTGCGAAGACCAAGCTTGCTGAGAATATTTGTTACTGCTGGGCATGGTTTGAGGTGAATTTACCTGCACATTTCATGTGTCGCTCAATTGGTGATGGTCTGAAGTTCCTCATCGATGCACACGCAGATGGCAAGGTTAATTTCTTTGTAATTTGGTAATCTTTGAATCACTTGTTGCTTGGATAGTGTCAAGGTAGCCTAAATGTGCATCTCTATTTGATATTAATTCTATGTGCACGTTGGCAATTTTAAAGGATTTTTGCACAGCACTATTTGGATGAATAATAAATTCAAGATCATTTTTTCTGTGTCTGGCAGATCACTTTCCTGCAGGACGCTGAAGAGAGGTTATCTGTAGTTTATGGTGTGCTGGTGGAGATCAATCCTGAATTCTTGAAGCACACATCCATCACTAATCGAGTCTTCTTGCTACGCCTTCTATCGAACTTGAAACGAATGTATTTTGAACGGAAAGATCCCGTCAGGTGATTTCAGCGTATCCACGAACTGTGATTTAAGCTTTTCATATCTTGTTTTACATTGAGAAGTTCATAGCTCGATGTCATGTACTCTGCTAGATGTTTCCCCTGCAAGTCTCATGCTCTCCGCTTCTTTCAATGTTAATCCGTTAATTTCGTATCCTGCTATTTGCAGCACACTATGCATCATTGTTTACCTAAGATTTTGCGACCAGGTGTCATTCAAGAGGTACAATACCATAGGTCAATCTTTACAGTTCAGTCGAGTAGTTTTTTTAGTAGGATTACGAACTTGTGTATATATTATGTGTTCGTTTGTAGAAAGTATTCCAAAGCTGTGACGATTGGCTATTGATCTTGTGGGTGGCGTTGACCAGGGATTATGGAATATGCTTGTATCTTTTAAACCGTTTCTCAGAAGCAATACCTTGTCTTGATGCTTCAGGTATGATCAGTTATGAGTGTGTTCCTTTATTATTTTGTTATGTACATGGAATGTATTTATGGGTTTATTATCACCTCAGAAATAGTGATTCATGGCTTCTCGTTGTGATACTGTGTAATATAGGAAGCGCCTATTGCAACCGACGCAGAGTCTATGAGGTTACTTCTCACAAAAATGCGACGAAACAAATTGTCTTGAGGAAACGATACTTTCTGGAATAATTCAGGTCGGATCTGAAGACATGTGGATAGAGGTGGCTGAACTGTACATTGCAGTTGAGCCATCCCTGTATATTCAAGATCATAAATCTGAATTACAGTTTCTAAAACAGGTCTTTATGTGGTCTCCAAGCACGATGATTTATTCTGCTATTCTTTGTTATCTCGAGTCGTGCAAGTGCAATGGATATTGGTTTTACAGTTGAACGACATGAGTATGCAGAGCATGGGTATTTGTGTCCGTAAATATCTCTTCTTCATCGGCAACCCCAAAGTTCCGCTGGAATGAAACCATGGTACCACATGCTGGGCGTTGTTTCGTTGTCCTTTGTGATGGATGTTTTAATGAAAACATGATGTGCTGCAAAAACTTTGTTATTGTAGATAACCTTGCGCCTAGTGGTGACATGTTTTTGTGGACATCAGAAGCCAATCAAATTTTATCACTGACACAATAATGAGAAGAGACGTTGATGGAGAAACAACACTGAGTGGTGACCAGGCAAAGGAAAAATATTATTAAATTATATTTCATGTTAACATTCAACCCAAGCAAAGGAGTCCACAAATCTTCAGGACATCCCATGCCTCCATTTTCTTACTAACTATTCCGTAATCTTTTACTGTCTCCATCCTCTTTTTTCTTTTTCTTTTTCTTTTTTTTTCAGAGTGCAATTGCCACACCTCATTTGATGAAACCTTCAATCATATAGAAAGACCTCTTGAGCAAATTCCAAGGCAGTGCTCATCAATTTATGCCGTGAGCTTCAAAACCACACAATATTAGAACTAGTATAAAACCCATAAATTCATTTTCTTCATCAAAAATCACAATGAAATAGCCTCACCGTCGTCACTTTGTGTGCATGCATTTTATGTATGAACACTAGCAATACTTCACATGATAGGGCTAATATTACACTAGTTGCACATTAACAATTTGACTCTGACATGTTCAATATTTAACTAGACTTCATTGTTTGTAACACCAGTTTTACTTGGAAAATGAAAATAAAAAAATAAATGTTGTCGTTTTAGTCATTGTAAAATAAGAATTTGGGTAATCACCCCTCTTTTGATGTTGCCATGGTGCATGATATATGTAAATTTATCAAATAATAATAATAAAAATACAAAAAATATAATAGGCACAATTGCTGTGTTAACATATTAATATGATTAATGATTATTATTTTAACTACACAGTTTTTATTATAAACTAGTAACTCTACACATGCCCAATTAAAGCTAATAAACGTGAAAGTAAACTGTAACATGAAAAATGAAAAAAAAACATGAAATATATTGCTTACGTGTGAAAAATATATATACAAATTAGCACATGTTACAGTAAAAAATACAAAAAAAATCATAGTAAAACCTCAAACTTGTTGAGTGCCAATAACCAACAAGTGTCATTTATTTATATTTTTATCTCAACACACTTCAGTTCTAAAACAGAGTGCAACTTAGAAAAGGTTGATTTTTCGCTCATTTGCTAGAAACAATATTCAAACAAGGGGATTTATTAAAAAAAAACACTACAAGAAACAATATAAACAAACAAACAACGAAATGAAGTAAATTTGTTTAAAATACACAAATAGAAAAAGTAAAAGTAAAAGTAAAACGTTGGACGATGTGCCAACATTGGAACTCATGGAGCAAAAGGCGGGAGAAACCAATGCGGCGAGCTCGCGGTCACCCAAGACCGTGACCTGCCATGTGACACGGTTTCACGCCCCGTACGACAGCTGGTGCTGAAAAATCCAGGGGATTTATCGGTCGCCAGCATCCGATGCCACGTAATAATTCATTCATCAATATCGACCATACCCATATCCGCCCACGCCATGGATCAGAAGGGAGGTGGTTCAGCGTCCAATGACTCGGCAAGGGGGGGACCGGCGCGGGTTGGGGGGGAGAAATCGCGGGCGGCGGGTCAAGACGTGCCCGGGAAGCAACGAGAAGGGGGGCCAAGTATTTGAACAAGCGCGTCTTACTAATTGAGCCATTCGCTGATCCTTCTCGACCAATTCTGGAACCCTCCAGATCTGGCCCTCGCCTTCCACCGCCCAGAATTTGTCTTCAAGTCACTATTTATTCAGGGTTTGTCGTCGATATTGTCGCAATTGTAGGTTGTTCTGGAACTTGTTGATAGCCCCAGAGTCTGGCCGCTGGGTTTTCAGTGTCGCGGCGTGACAGCGGTTTCACGCTGTGGCGGAGAACGTTTTGGAGTTTTTAATTCGCTCAAAGGATCGACGTGCATCATTTTACAGGCTCTTTGCACTTTCGTCGACTTACTTCGTTGCGGTTTCGAGTTTTGTTAGTTGATTGGTGGGTGGTGTTGGTGTGATGCTTCAACGATGGGTTCATGGTGATTGGCAGACAAAGGAGATGGTGACGGATGTGGAGAGGGTGTGGAGTTGGGTTGTGAAACTGAGTCGTCTGCGCGAGGGTGGATGAGCATTCTCGATCGGACAGATTACACAACAGGCTCATCTGAAACCTTACTGAGTTGGGTTTTGGTTCTTCCCTCGTTTTGCGTTGGGATGGTATGCGTTTGCGTTAAGGGTGGTTCGGGTTTGTCTGACAGTGCATAACTGCGTGTCGCTGGGAATTTGCGTGGGACGTATGCAATGGCGGGCTTAAGCAGTCTTAGAAATGACATCCATGGGCTGCACGGTGGGAGATACCCGTCTCAGAGGCTAATTTCGAGGAACTCTAAACGGTTATTTGTAGTTTTGGCTTCACATCTGCCATGTTTTCTTGACGAGGCTACAAATATATCAACCGAGTTCTTTGTTGAATTTCCTCTGGATGGCAGACATCATATCTGCGAAGAGGCTTCGGCAGCGACCATGGGCTGAACTGGGATGGCCAAATGGAGTAATTTAATTCGCTTGTGGTCCCCCCTACACACATGTTTCAGAAGGCCTTCATGTACCTCTGTTTGATTTTTATTTAGAGATGTGACCACATTTTCTGCAGTGAAGTTGTGGGTTTTTGATGGCTTTGGATGGCAGCGGATCAGGTAGATCTCTGATCGAATGACGGATCGAGTGACTACCAGCAGTGGACGATAGGCATACCGATTTCGAACTGGGAAAAATTCAACAGGCTATGTGGATTCGATTCTTTTGGAATTGGCTTTCTTTTCCCTTGCAGATCATTTCATTCGTTCGGTTTCAGTGAGTCCACTTGCAAACTGCTGCATCCAGGCAGCGGGTTCCTACACCACGACTCTGTGGTTATTATCCGATGTGGGTAGAGTTCATTTGGCAGGCGTGGGTGGAGCATTCGGGGTGTCTGGATTCGCGCATGATTATATCGAAAACTGTGAACTTTGAAATCCTTAGCATACCTTGTTTAAAACTTATCGTTTTTAAATGACGAATCACTTCCCACTGGTCTGTGCGTCATTGATGGTCCTGAATGGCAGTGATTCAGATCTCCAACGGCATCTGAAGAAAAGATACTAAATCAAATATTGACAGTCGAGCGTGTGGAGTATTTTAATTCGGTTGAAGACCAAACTCGAATAGATCGTCAACCTAAGGCTTTTCATAACCCTTTAGTTTCATCGGAATTGAGTGCATGCTTGCGCTGTTCATTTCATGCACATGTCTTCTACAGCCGTTCACCAGTGAACTATAATTTATTGGCAGTGAATCTCGACATCAAGACGGAATGGGAAATTTTCGCTGGATGGATGGTTTCTCGTGCAACCCCAAGTGGAGCATGTGGAGTTATTTAATTCGCTTACGGTGTTTTCTTCATACAGGAGTTCTTGTAACCTTTCACTCTGTTAGGTTTTTCAGTCTATGATTAAACAAAGAACTACATTCTACAGGAAAGTCGTTCAAATATTTCTGATGATTCTGTATGGCAGTGGCCGAAATCCGTGCTGATGCCGCAGTTAAAGTGCTCAGATAACCGATGGTTGTGGAGGGTGAAGAATTTTAACTCAACTCGTGATCAACATTAAGTCAATCATCAGTTGACATGCTCCTGAGACCTTCGTTTTCTCATGGGTTGTGGGTGTATGCTGGCACTGTTTTGCTGGATGTGCTGATTTCCTATTCAGTCGTTCACCACTGCTTCTCGTGCGGTTGACAGTGGACGTTTTCTCATCAGCTCAAGGAGCTACTTTCGTCGTGGAGATTCTCTTGAGAAAAACAGGATGGAGTTTCTGGAGTATTTTAATTCGCTCATCGACCAGTCTTCTCCCAGGAGTTTTTGCAACCCCATCGCACTCTGTTTGACCCTCCATTGACAGAAATATCCTTCGCAGTGAACTAGTTTACATACTGTTGATGGTTTTGATTGGCAGTGAGAAGAGTCTTCTGCTCCGGAGGTAGAGGTTAAGAGTTTCTCTGCACGAGAAAGGTGAACGGAGAAGTTTAACTCATTTACCGATTAAGATCGAACGCGTCGTCAACCCGCAGGCTACCTGAAACCCTCTCTTTTCTCTGGGAATTTTGTGTATTAGCGCTGTTCTTTTGATGTGTTTATTCTCTGCATAGATTTTTACCCTTAGTCTCCCTCTGGGTGACAGTGAATGTCTACGTACTATTTCAATGAGCGATTCACACCACGTGGGGAGTAAACTATCCAGACTGGGATGGATTCTTTGGAGGATTCAATTAATAATTGGATCCGGTGAAATCTGAACATGGGAGTTGTTATCTTTACTTTGACTTCTCGTTTTCTGGCTATTTTTTGTATCATGAGCCGTTCGTATTCTTCAACGCTGTCATTTATTAATGATGGTTTTCTATAACAACGTTGTAGAACCTCAACTGTTTCGATGACAGGTTTGGAGTAAAAGTTGGTTGTGAATGCCATCTGGAGTATTTAAAGTTGACTTCAGCATTAATTCGCATGTCTTCATTCAACAGGCAATCTGGAACTCTTAAATTCTTTGGATGTTAAGGGTCAGCACCGTCATTTCTTGTTTATCCCTGGAAGGGCATTCGCCAGTGACCTAATTTTCATGCTAATGAATGTAGTTGACGTCAACTTATTCGAAGTAACCACTTGGAGCAATGTGCGTTGGACATTTGAAGTATTTTAATTCGCTCAAGATTGAACCTGCACACAGGAGTCTCCCACCCTTTCGAATTGTTACGGACTTTCTTCATTTCTATGACCCGTTCTCCACAGAAATGGTTCATGTATTTGTGATGATTCTGGTTTGCAGTGATTGGCATTCTCCTTTAAGAAGCCATCCATTTGTTACTTGCTAATTATGAAGGGACGGTGGAGACATTTAATTTGCAACTCCAATCCGTCCGAAACGACAGGGCATATGCAACCTTTTCTTACAGTTTTCACTTTCAGTCAATTGGGTACTTGTTCGCGCTGTTCCAGTATTGCGTCTGTTTCATGTGTATGCGTTCACCAGTGAACTGCAATTGGTTGGCAGCTATTGTTTACACACCGATGATATGGAAAATCGACGCTATGGAGTGGCATTAGTAAACAGCCTTGGGGTCGACAAGCCCGATTAGTATATTCGCACGCGCTTCTATCTGCATAGAGGAGTTTCACTCAAACCCTTTTCTACTCTACTTCGGTCCCTTCTCTTTTTCTGTGAACCACTACATAGTTCATAGGTTCAAACATTGTAGATGCTTCTGTGTGGTAGTGACCCAATCTTTACAATGTCCTGCTGACGAAGTGTTCATATATTCGTTGAAATTGGAGCATGTGGGGAGTATTTTAAATCCATTGAAGATCGAAGCCGCAATAATCGTCAGTCTACAGGCTATCTAAACCCTATTTCTTTTCCAAAGTTTGAGAATGCGGGTGCGTGCGTACCTACTGCATGCCAACAATTGTTACTCTCGCAACTCTCATTACAAGCACGTTTCAAAAGCGTCAACTTTATTTAAACAACCATTTTGCTTTTTCATGATTATTTTACTCACATGCAGGCATATCTGTCATGGACTTCTGAGCGGCGGTTGAATCTCTGAAGGATGTTTGGTTTCTGGTTTGTGACCATTTGATGCAGACCTTGGACATGAGATCTTCAACTATATGGATATTTTATTTTCCACATTTCTCCTCCGTTAAATGTTCAGGTTTCGTGGATCGCTATGTTTGTAATTTGCTTGATTTGAATTTTTGTTTGATATGATTTGGAACAATTCTGGTTAATTTTTTGTTTGTTACAATTTTGCCAGTATACACCTTATTCACTATATACGACTTGCTACCTGTATCAACTTGTTTATTTGTTCAACGTTAGTACCTACTGACTGCTGCAGACCACATCTTATTAGATTAATTAATGTAGCAGCGTTCATGAAGTCATCGTTAGCAGATAGGAGGGGAGTGATGAGCATGGAGTATTATTTTCCAACTGCGAGCGAGGCTGAGCTTTCCCTGAACTGTTGGTGGACACTTGAACCCCTGGAAAAGGAGGCCTGCTAAATTTCTCAGCTGGTGATTACGTATACACATTCAAAGGTGGGTATAGGGTAGGGAGAAACTTCTGCACAGTTATGTCAAGTATACTTAATTTGTTTTTAACTTGAGTTGCAGGAAAAACTCATCAAAATGGAAAGAAGTTGTATATTCCTAATGTAGTAATAACCGCAGGTTGCGTGTAGAGCATTGTTAGACAGAACTTGAGAATGTAAACTATTAAGAGTTCAAATTCTTCCAATCGTAGTCCTTCAAATTCAGTGAAACAATCTTTCTCGTAGATGTGCATTTTTTGATGAATTCATTAAATGCAATGTGGAGTAACAATGATATCGTGCCTTGCAGCAAAAATTATTATAATGAAGAAAGTGCCTGATAGACTCCTGAAAAGGTGAAGAAACGTGTACGCCAGTACAATCCATTACCTATCCGGAAAATTCCTACTAAACTGTTTTTGAACAGTTTCGAAGTTCGATCGTACATTTACGCACATTTGCGAACAAATTACATCGGAAGTAGCGACAACATGTTTCGCACAACACTGATGTTATATTCACTAGTCTGAAATTATTTTAGATATTATTGTACACTTTTCAATTCTGTTCATAATTGAAAAAATTACATTCCCATTGAAATAGTTTTCAGACCATATCGTATGCATAGATAGTTCCATTACATTTCATATTCAATCCTTTCAGTAATTATTAACCCAAATCTCAAAATTAACCTAATATTAGTTCTACATCATCAAACAATTCACCAAACTAAAGTATACCAATAACTTCGTGTACAAATTCATTGATTAAAATATAGTGACATAAAATCCAGAAGAACAAATCAAATAGCCTATGTTCCTGTTTATGCCTATAACAACGTACATTTTCTTGTTAAATATTCAACGTTGTAGAAAATGCCACATGCCATATCCTTTGACTACACTGTATGTTGTCACCTTTGTAAGAGATATGTATGAAATTTGGTTTTGTTGTTGAAATGCTCTGTTAAGAAATAATCCCCTAAACAATTAATTTCTCTCAGAACATCTTGGTTTCAATTTATGTGACAAATTACCCCAAATTATAGTAAACATCGGAAAATATCAGCATATATATATTTCTTCTCGATAAATAAATATTTCGTATCTATATTGAACATTATTTCAAGCATTAAAAAGTAAACCAGATAAAATATATTTATCAATTATTTTATCCACTATTTATTGTTTTAGTTTATTGCTGTTGTGCTTTTCGAATGTAGATTTAGATCGAAGATGTCAATCTTACTTAAGTTAGATTCAAGTGGGTTTATGTCCTGCGCTTATATTGGTCAACTAAAATTGACTAATTTAATTCTATTCCTGAACGTATGGGTTTATTTATTGGATTATTTTACGAAGTAAAGTTGATTTAGGTATTTATATTGTTTTCACCGCTTTACTCAAGATCTTATGCTTTTCACGTTAATAAACTAATTCAAATTTGAACCAAAAAATAAAAATAAAAAATGCAATTTTTGATTAATGTTCCTGCATATGAGCGGCATATTACACAACTCATAAGCTTACTACTGTTCAAAACCCACGAGTATGCATTCAATTCAAAAATACTTTGTAAATGAAACCAAGTTTGATGAATGGCCTCACAAGAGGCGTCTTTCTAGAACAGACGCTGAGCGTTCTGGAGGAAAATCTCGTACGAAAAAACTCTGAAGGGTGTACAGATTCAGAGATGCTTCAGACGTTGCATTCAGATGTTTTGGTCTACAGTCGACAATTGAAGGATGATGACATGGTATACTTTTTTGTACATGACATGCAGGTACTTAACACAATGTATCCCAACCATTCTACCTCCATCCTTCGAAAGCTTGTCATCCCCGCTAGGCAAGGTCTTTGCATCTGCATGGTCAAGCACATGATTTTTTTTTTTTTTTTTTTTTTTTTTTTTTTTTTTCATTACTAGGCAAAAATCGCGCTGTCATATATCGTTCTCTCACATGGTCTGAATGTTCACAGAATACAAAGTTGCTCGCACGAGAAATGATTCATTGCACGTACCAGAATATCATCTAAGCGCAGGAACTTGAGGTCATTTTGCACGAAGCTATTACACTCTCCTAGCCCGTCATGTTGCCTCATTCTGTAATATTTCATAAACTGTCCTCCTCCGAAAATATTCCATATGTTCCTGCCACCAAAAACAATGTCAGATTCAGAACAGTTTCTACGGCTAATGTACGTCTAGCCGTACCACTGGAAGTTAGTTTGACGACAAATAGGAAAAACATATTTGAAGAGCGACAAACACAGAAAGTATATGAAATAGCTGAAGTTGTATTAAAGACCTGAGTGAAAGATAATGGAGCTCCCCGGCCATGAAAGTCAGCATATTTCAGCATGAACATTCCGCAGTCACAACTGCAGCACAAAAATAAATACCCGTGTCAAATCATATGATGAAGAATCTCAGACTCGAATTTAGACACATTAATCGCATTAATGATAATATGTGTTTCGTATACATCAACTCTGACGAAGAGGATTTCAAATACATGCCCGTTCAGTTGTTCCGGAATATCCTGCGGAAAATCGCTTTCCCATTTGCTTACGTCCAGAGTACGGTTGTTCTTATCCTTCACCTCGTCTACTAAATATTTTGCCTGACCAAAACAATCCCACAGGGTTCACAGGCCTAACTAACACTTTCTTTATCACATAATACTCGAACATAGACTCCATGCCAGCCTCCATCTGCACTATGCATTATCAACCATTTCTCGTCCTATTACTCTCAAACAAACGAACTTTCAATAGGATAAACATACTACTAAATTACCAACCTCAACACTTATGCAGACAATAATCAATAGCTGAAAGTTTCTTTTTTGAATATTTTCAAATCATACTCAAAATGATAGAAGCGCGGAGGCCAAGCAGTATGTTTCCTAGTTTCTCTCATATTAGTGTTCACGTACAACAAATTATAACATTACACATCAACCGCTTGTGGGGCGAAAACTCACAAGTACTTTAAGAACAGTCTCATCGCGACCTTTCAATGAGTCTAAATATTCAAACTTCTGATCCCGTATATTGATGACTGCCAAGCACCAGTGAATGTCTTGATGAATTGGGACAAGAATCTGCACAAATGGAAAAATCATTATCCACTTCATATTCATACAGCTGTAAAATAAAAATATCATTATATTGACCGAATCAAAACTCTTTTCAGAACACAATTATTTACAGAAATATGCTGTAAATATACCATGTTCCAAAAAAAGATCAAATATATCATAATGATAATAAAAGATATATACATTTGTGCACCCAAACAGAGAAAATATTTTACTTGACATATCACACCAGGTGACCTTGGACAAAGAGGGAACGAAGACGTACTTTATCACAATCTGCAAGGCTGTAACCAATTTTCTTTTGTGTGGTCCATCTTCGAACTGATTTATAATCATAACTACGTTTGTCCTTGAAAAGCTGCATGAAAACCACAGCAGTCAGTTCCGATGGAATAAACGAAGAAAAACCCATCTGATGTACCGAATGAAGCAACATAGCAACATATTGTCAGCATGCTGCAAAAAATTATTGTAGACACGAAAATACCTTGTTGTAAAAAAAAGTGTTGAAAAAATGACATCTCAAAAACTTGTCTGGATTGCGACTCTCCCTTTCTTTCAGAAGCTGCATATAAACATTGATAACCTACACAAGTGCCGTAAAAACATCACATAAGAATTAGATTACCACTTGTGTCGAACCCGGCTAGCCAATTAGGGACAAATGTACAGTAACAGGTGATTACATTTGGTTGCTAAAATCACTTACTTCATCGTTAAGCCATGCACCCGGTACCAAACACTGTATGATGGCTCTCGTCACCTCGATGTTTGTCTCTTCATGAAGTATAAGTAACTCATGCCTGTTGACAGAATACATGCCGGATGACGACTTAGTATTAGAATAGAGAAAAATTATCCAAAAGCAGATGACTACTAAAAAAGATAGCTTACTCGGGTACACGTTGCTAGAAAGTGCAACACCATGGTAGAAATAAGCACCTGTTGCCGTTATACAAAGCATCCTCCACAGCCTCTTCGGCATCAATGGGCAACGGAATAAAAGCTTCGCCCTGACAGCACAAACCATAAGAAAAGATATATTAATTTAGAAACATCTCCACAGTTTATTGCTGAATTTCAAGTACGGTTGGGAGCACTCATGACACAGAACACACAAATCCTGAATTTAGCTTCAACATAAGCTGATCTAGCACACCGCATAACTTGAGAGTTTAACATTTTAATTCTCGTTAAGTAATATAGCCATTCATTTTACTTTGTTGGGTGTATATGTGAGAGAGTGGGAGAGAGAATTGAGACTACCTACCGAACTATGCTGATTTCTAGAGGACCTAATAACATGAGTATACTCAAACTTGTAACCAAAAATACTGATTTTCAGCACAATATACTAAGCATGAAGATCCCAGGATTTTCTTCAGAGTGGGAGCAACAAGGATGAGACATACTGAGAAAAACACTCAATACACATGATGTAGTAAATCACTACCGACAGAGGCAAAATATGCAATAATCCAAACTACACAAATGCCAAAGGTGACGACGACATACCACCTCTTCCTTTTTACTTGCTTTACGCTCTTGTTGTCGTCTTATGCTATCCTCTTCTCGATTCAATTGTAATCGTGCATATAAATCCTGGAGATCTTCTATGTCCTTTTCTCGTGACTCCCTTTGAGCTTGCTTTGCAGGATCTTGAGTTCTATCATAGAGTGCTCGCCAAAGCTCCGCTTTACTATCATCCCTCGACACATGGACTTCACTCTGGTCTTGCAGTGCACCTGATTCAGATGTAAGTTGGGCACTAGAATGTGGAGAAACGACTTTACCAGGTTCAGCCTCATCGTCTGTAAGGGTTCTGTGCAGAACTCCATTCGGCATGCCATGATTCAAAAAACTTCCACTCCATCCGGGCTCACCAGCAACCTCTCTTTGCATATTGTACAGATTCCTTGGGCCCTGTTTTAAATTGCTCCCTCGTAGTCTGATATTTTTCAAAGGTGAAAATGGTGCGCTATTGCTACTGGAGCTAAGAGGAATAAAAGAGTTCACGGTCTGCACCACACGTTTATAATCCTCCAACTCGCGTTTTACGTTTACATATTTCTGATAGTATGATTCAGTGGGTGCTAAAGTGAGTTTTAGACCCATAGCTGGACTTCCTACCATATCAAGGGCATTTTCAGCTAACCCTATCGAGCGATCAAGTTTTGCGAACCACGAATTACGCTCTTTCAGTTCTTTTTTAACAAGCTCGTACTTCTCTCCTGAATGTTTGACAGCAGGAGGGGTGAACAAATCCTGAGATACTCTTTGTGATGGACGCCACTGCCAAGCTGCAGGCAACGGTGTTTTCACTTCAATATCCTTGTAACCACTTCCAGCCGAAAACTGCAGAGTCCCAGGCAGATCCGGTTCCCACTTGAAGGTGGATACAGGTCTTTCTACAATTCTTAGTCTTTTCTCAAAAGGAGGAGTGATCTCGGACCTATTGGCCAACCCAAAAGGAGTAAAGGGAACAAACGGACTATTCATCCAAGAGGGATTTCTCTCTGACTGCGGCATGCTAATCACCCGCTTCCGCGTAGCTGGTTCAGTCACCATCGCCATGTCCGCGTGAAGCTATCTAATCCAGAATCAAATATTGATCACTCCGTCACGTATATTCAACTCTGGGAAAATAAGGTGTGAAACGGCAAATGCCTGCAGCAGTTCCTTAAGATTCCGTCAGATGTCAACCTGCAGCTCCAGTATCTTCGGATAAATAGCACAGCATTCAATACGCTGAAACTCCCTCGTTCGCATCAACGCTAGAACCCGAAACGCGCCTTCACGCACGCGCGCCGTGCGGTGCTATAAGAACCTCTATAAGTCATTCCGTAAAATAAAGTTTAAACCATGATGATCCACCACATGGTACACATGCTGATACTTCATCAGAAATTACTAAGCACTCCACCTTGCCCTTGTCAATGTAATGATATTTCCTCGGAGCCGACATATACGATCTCTAGTCCGGCCACAGCCAGTCCTCTGTAGCCCAGCGACCAAACCCTGATTGAGCTACAAATTGCGAAGTCCTTTGCATTCAAGCAGTATTGAAACGTAGCCCCTGCGCAGAAAACCAATAAACTTTGCTACCACGGAAAAAGAAACACATGAAAACTGCAAGCACAAACCCCTTTCACTGCTCAAGTTCAAGACACTATCGATCCGTAACGAATAAATCTGTACGCACAGAGTAGAAAAACGGACTTGCATACAGGAAAGCCAAAACAAGAAAAAAGACAAAAAGAAAAACAGAGAAAAGAAAGAGGAATCAACAAAATATTTCAGGTACACACCCTAGAGCATTGCTTCTACCAACGCTGCAACACAACGCTCTCCGCGACCAAGTCACAACGTCCAGCATCCAACAGGAAACCTCATCGAAACCCTAGACTCTCGTGCCACTCACCGCGAGCGTAATCCAAGCACAACAATCTCGCGTGATTGACTACATCTCAATGCGTGGCAATTGCAAGGAATGCGGAAACCCTTGCGCCGAGCTCCTCGACACAATACTAAGAAAGTGTCATCACATCTGAGGACCAACGAAACCACAAATTCCAGAATGTAACGCACACTGCGCGCTCGCACACCGAGTGCAGATCTTCGGGCGGGAGCAGGCGCAGGAAAAGAGCGCTAGTGGAGGGTACTTGGGTTTTAAAGTGCTCCCGCCATAGCCACTGTACCCGTCATTTGTAGTTCCTGCCTCTGCTCGTCTGGCTATGGCTGATGCGGACCGTTGAGTTCGTCGAAGCCACCTTCTCTCCCTCCCTCTATCTCTTATTATTGTGCTTTTTTGTTCATGTGGTTTTATTTAGAAGAATGTAAAATTTACTCAAGCTTTTACTAAATCAACCCACATATCAAACCCATCCTTACATTCACTTGTTTCCATTCTTCTTCCTAACATCCATCCCTTGTTCTTGTTTCCAATGCCCATTCCCATTTTATAGAAAAAGATATACAACTTTCAAAACAATTTATGTTTCTTACTTGAGAAACCAATCCTAAACCTCAAAGCCTTTATCAATGGATTTTATACATGATGTCTATTTCAATAGGTTCTATAGGTATACAAAACACAATCAAGTAATCCAACAGTGTTTCAATTAAAACAAGATGTATTATTTTTTAATTGCAATTAGAAGATAACAATATAATATCATCAACATTTTATAAACATTTATATCATCAACATTTAGTCCCAAAATAATTTTATAAAAAACATCTTTGTTCAAGATTGTTATTACTATTTACAATGATATGCAATAAGGAACAAGGAAGAAAGACTAAGAACAAAGATAAGGGGGGAGGATACGAAGAGAGAAAGAGAGGGATGTTGAGATGTGGCACATGTGCTAAGAACGTAAATAGGGACAAGACACAAGGAGATATAATGATAGTTTTGATAGGTAGGTTGATTTAGTAAAAGTTGGGATTAACTTAATATTTTATTTATTTATAATTTTATATATAATTAAAAAATATATAACCATATAACAATAAGTAAAATATGAAATAAAATTCTATCATTGGATGAAGGTTTGAGGCAAGCATCCATCCATTTAAATAGAAAAGACTAATCATTTGATGGTATTGTAAAGATGGTTTAAAGAGGTCAATGGTTCAAATCTTAACATTGGAAATTCCTTATCAATAGTTTTATGCTAGAAAAGAAATATATATATATATATATATATATATATAAAATTCTACTATTGCATATCCACCTTCATATATATTAATTATAATTAAAAATATCAATAAATCTAGCTTTAGAGCAACTTAGCAATAACAATTATTTGAAAAATAGCTTAGTTATACAACTTTGAATTTGATAAGTTCTTTGATTTTATCTTCAACTTTTGAAAAATATATCTTAGAATTTTTAGTACTGTTTGATAGAAAATAGATTTAAAATGTGATTTTATACATATAAAATGTATTTATATATACATATATAAAGAGAGAGAGAGAGAGAGAGAGAGAGAGAGAGAGAGAAATGCTAATTTTATTATAATTTTTGCTATTACCATTGTTATTCACTTGATATATTTCCTCAGTTTTTTTTATTCCAACAATTTTTTTTGTAAATATTTTTAATATCATTTCTTAATATTAGTATAAAAAAAACTTATTTTTAATAATATCATTGACAAAGCATATATATGGTATATTATAAATGGTAAGTTTTGGTAGGAATAACAAAAATTATAGTGATAGTATTAATATAATATTATATATATATATATATATATACATGCATATTAAATGTATAATGATGGGCCTTCATCAAAACAACTTTGTTAATGTAAACAATTAAATTACATATTTATGAATTTATAACATATTTTTTATAAGAATATATATATATATATATATATATATATATACTATTTTTTAAGTAGAAATATTTTAATACAATAAATCTTGTTAAAATTACACATGTTTAATTTTTTAGTAAGTTATTTCATAAAATAATAACCATTCAAAGAAAACAAATAGTTGATTTTAAATCTGGATATTTTTAAAAATTAACATGTGTATGTATATATATTGTAGTATTGTATAGAGATAATTCTATAAAGTATCAAATTAGATAGATATTTTTTGACATGACCTTCGTGCTTTTAAAACAAAAAACACATCACTTGTCTATATGTAATATAAAAAGATTGTTGGACTCAAGCTGTTTTTGATGGACCATTCTTTTCTAATTCAATATTTCATACAAAAGACTACTATCTTGATATATCAAAAAATTAATCATCTATTTTTGTTTTTGCATATTATAAATATCCTTAAAGAAAGCTACAAAAGACATCTTATTGGTTTATAAAAGCTTTAATATTAAAGATTCAATGAATAAAATAAGATTTCTTCTCTCATGATTCAATAAAAGTATTTATATACATTGAATCTCTATTTTTTATTTTTTATTATTTAAAGATAAATAAATTTACATGTTATAGGGCACAAACCTTGGTGGTTTAGAAGGGGAGTCATAAAAAGCACTAGAAAAAGCAATCACAAAGTGATATGTAAATTTTTTTCAAAGGCATTTTTTCCCTCAATATTAATGGCTTTGAATACTACATGGCTACATAGGATAATTAGGGCCTTATGCATACATTATAACTATATACAAAATATTAGAATAGAAATATTTATAATTTTAATTATTTTAAAATAAATAAATAAATAAATAAAACAACTTAAAACTATCTTCAATTAGATACAATTTCCTTAGAAAATATCCAAACATTGGTGAAAGTATTCAAACAAGGCAAAGGAAGAATTCTACAAGGAGGAAATGAGACAATAAAGTACCAGAGAGTGCCAAAGAGATGAATGCTTTTGTCAAGATGATAGATAAGATGAATGCTTTTGTCAAGATGATAGGTAAGATGAATGCTTTTGTCAAGATGATAGGTAAGATGAATGCTTTTGTCAAGATGATAGGTAAGATGAATGCTTTTGTCAAGATTTGAAGCCAATGCATTCATAGAATTCAACTGATGAGATGGCTTAAAATGAGGATCCAAAGTGATGGTTGCGAAGATGATGTAATTTCTATGGTACACAGAAAAGTTTAGGTAGATGTGAAGTTGATTGTAGGTAGAATTTTAGAAAAGTTTGAGAAGAATGAAAGTACGAGTGAAGAGATGATTGAATAGGTTGTTAAACAACAATTGATGTGAAAGCCATTGAGAGCTTTAAGATAGCTCAAAAATCAAAAGATGGAGAAAATCCCTCATGTAACAAAATGTCTTATGAAATTAGATGAAGAAGGTAGAAGTGACATAAAGATTGGAGAATGTGAGATGAATTTGAATCAGAAGCATTTTCTATAGGAAAAATTAGAAAAGCTTAGCAACATCTTGGCAATTAGTGTATCTTTTGACCATCTTAGCAATAGAGACCTAAGTCATTAGGATGAGAAAGTAAAACTAGATGGCAAAAAAATCTCTTCAGTAAGAAATTAAGTGTTTGTAAAGAAAATTGTAGCATCTGACAATTGTTAGCATCCTAAAGTGTTGTTGGATAGAAAAACACGACCAAAAAGGTCACAACCACCTTAACATCCTTTAAAGAAAAGACATTCATTTATATAATTATAGAAAAGAAGTTGGAAGAATTTGGTCAATATTATTGTGAAAGCTTCAAAATTAGAGTCTCCTATAGCAAATTTGGTTAAATTTCCTTCAAATTGAATAGCCAAAAAGAAGTCATGTCTTCTTTAGAAATTTTTGATATTAGTAACAAAGAGCTAGAGACACATGCATTGAAGGAAGATATTAGTGTTGAAGAAAGCTACAAAAATATCTTGGCACCGTAATATATGGATAAAGAATATACGACAAGTGATTGTAGAAGAGTATCTAAAGAAAAATAGAAGAAAAAGGCATGCAACTTATATATTAGCATGCATGGCTGACATCAAAAGATAAGGGAGATTTTTGAGCCTCCTTCTTATACTTTAATTAGTACAAAGTCTCTTCTAGCTATAAAGCCGACTCAATTCATTAGGCCATCTGAAACAAAGCTAGGGACTTTGGCTCCTTTGCATAAGTTATCTTTGATTAAAAGTAACAATTTCCATGGTAAATCATGTCTAGCCTTTTAAAATATGGCTTTTGAGATATTATAGTGAGAGGCAAATTGTGGAAAATTAAGACAATCTTTGTAGTTTGCATGAGAAATAGATTATGAAAATACTAAATTTATAAATATTTGATGTCATGATCAATAAAGAATCTTATTATAATTCCCAACATCAAGTATATTCAAAGCATACAATATGACTAAAAAGATGTATTTTATTTTAATAATCATAAATTCTAGTTAAAGACCCAATTTAAATTTACATAAAATATTAAGATGATTTTAAAATTTTTAGCAATGCAATTATCAAAAAAAAGTTATAATACCGTCTTCTATTGCACAATTTTGTATATGACATTAGTTTAGATCAATAGGAATGAGTTTTGTATAATTTAAAATAGAAAACTAAGTTTAGCCTTGCTTGTCATTTCTAGTCATACCATGAACTTGCTCTTGGATCTAAAAAGTATGTCCAATGCTTAAGGTTCTTTTAGTGGTTTGAAAGATTATCTTTAGTTTTAGCTTTAATTTCTAATGAGATCATAATATCAAAAGTATGGTAATTGAACATGTTTGCTAAATTAAATGTAGTAGTAGTAGAACCTTCTCTATTTAATTTTTGAGACTACTTTGCTTGACCATTGTTTGGAATTTAATTTATCCTTCTTTATAAAATAATTGCAATCTACATTACATTTTGCTCTATTTTCACAAAAAAAAGATTTTGCAATAGATTCTTTAATTGTCTTACTTGTTGTGGATTCATCATGAAGCTTTATGAATTATATTTTTATGTCATAAAAGTCACTATTTAAATGATTAGAATGCTAGTTAAAAGTTATAGGTATTCATGTTATCTACATTTATAATTAGCCCTTGTGATAGTTTTGTAGATATTTTTTGGTATCCAACAACTTGAAGGTGATGGACTTATTAGATTTGTAGAAAAATAATGAGCTAATGGATACTATCATGTTGTTAATCCTCTAAGTAGTGTGTCCTTATATATCAATTAATATTTGAGATCAACTTGATATTGTCCTTAGATTCCATATCTCTTATAAAGACATGAATAAAAAGAAGATTTTTTTTTGGCGAGTCTTTGGTGTCGATTCTTTAAGCTTCTTCATATTTATTATTTTATTATTATTATTATTATTATTTATCTTATCAAATTTTTTAACAGATCATGAATGCAAAACTTTAATCAAAGCAACAATGGTTTTTAGGATATTTTGGTGTGGCATCTCCTTTTTGTGCAGATTGCATCACAAAGCCATTTATACATCACATATATAACAAATTCAATGTGCCTAAGCTTGTAGCAATTCAATGGGCAGTTGCACACATTATTGCTAGAACTTCAAAAAATAATAGTTTTCTCGGTGGTTAACTATAGCCCTTTACACTTCTACATGGATTACTTCGAATAGAAAAGAATCCTTTTGTATGGAGCATGTTGAATATGATTCATTTTGTACAATAATAATACTACCATACAATTTTTTTATAAAAAATCTTTCTCAAGGTTGTGTTTGTTCAGAGAAGTAATCACCATCCAATGGTGGAGACTAGTATAGTGATGATGGGGAGACCATTGACAAATTCTTACATATAATAAATCATAATTATCATGAATCTTCTAAAGTTGTACCTTAAACCACGTTTGTTGGTGTATGAATTAAATGCTCCCACTAATAAAGTTCTTTATAAGGTGTTGGATCAGAGATTCATTGATGGAAAAATAAAATAATACATATTGGATATCGCTCACATTGAGGTAGATCTATCATCAGGTACTACACAAAGAGTTTCTATGGAATGCCAAGTTAAATAACTAATGACTATGGAACTACCACATCTCATAAGTTGGCTGCAGCAATTGTGCAATAAGGGAGTTACTCTTAATCAAATTCTAACGAGTCTTCAAAAAGATCTTCTTGATGCTGCTGCTGCAGGCATGAAGTCAGGTATGATTTTACTTTGTGCCATGTTGTTATGATGTTCTTAACCATCTTAAATAAGATATTGGTCATTTTTTAAAAGAGGTTTGAATTATTTGCATATAAAACTAACATTCCTATGAAAGTAGTAAATCACATCTAATAAATTATTGAAATCATTGATTTTAAATAATTTATTCTATAAATATAGAGTGGTCTTGTTCTAAAAATAATTGGAACTAAGAAAAAATTCAAACTCTTTCATCTATCTTAAATTCATGAAGCTGCTTCCAATTTTTTTGCCAAATTTATTAGATTTTAGGGTGCTATATAGCATGATTTTTGTCCATTATAAGTATTGCATTCAATTCTTGTACCACTATAGAAGCTAACTTCTTACAGCAAGTCAATATATTTATTCCACAGTAGAGTATTTCTTGAGTAAACACATCTTTGATGCAGGGCAAAAGTGTTACTTAAGAAATATTAAAGTGATTGCTTTACCTGCATGTTACTAGACTTTACACACAAGTATTGTTCAATTTGACAGGATCTTTTTTATATAGAATCAAATGAGCAATTGTAAGATCTATAAGTTGTACTCTAATAAATTATAACTTATATTAAACATAACATGAAAATTTTCATTACTATAATCTATGTTTGTTTTAGAGCCAAAAACAAAGTTTTTTTTTAGGCAACCAAAACTGGCAAAGATCCCTTAGAGCAAAAGCACTTAGACATCAATCATACCATGATTACTAAACACATCAATCAACATTTGCACTATGTTTTTTCAAAAATTTAAAATTAAATAATGAGATTCATCTTATGATTGACATAATTTATGATTTTGCAAAAGATTGATTTTTTTGAATACATCAATTTTGAGTCTACTTTGATCATAAGGATTTAAATATACCTTTGATACAAGAAAGTAATGACACTATAATATGAGATAATAGAGACCCATATAAATTCAAAGCCAAATAAGCAAGAAATATTTTGTGAGCATAAATGAACATGATTTACTTCAAATTGAACAACTTAACTTTGACTTCTCATGTTGTCTGATCAAGGCACATATGTAAATATGCAAAGGTTGCCAATGATGTTATACACAATCCATTGATATTGCTCAAGATCTCTAATTGATAAAAATAATTTTAAATGACCAAAGTAGTAGATGTATATTGAATTTTAAAACTACAACAATGATGTTAGCTTAAAGTTTCATAGTCTTTAGAAGTTTTTGACTAGCAAGCTCTTAAAGCAATGGTCCTTTACATCAATATACAACTTTAGTTTTTTTGGAGAATAGTTTAAAAACTAGCCTTTGCAAATGAGATGTAAGCTTTCTAACACATATCAATGAGGCATGCTACTCTCACTGCATCTCTTTCTTCCATTGATAAGTTCTAAAGCAGTGTGTTTTTTTTATTGCAATAGATTTGCACAATAAACAAGCTAATGAATCACCCAAATATCAAAATAATTCTATTTATTTGACTTGTTGAGACATGTGTTCACAAGTTGTTGATTCACTTTTTTTGTGAAAGAAAAGTGTGACTAAAAGGATTATTATGATCATTCTTAGTTTGTGAAAGAATTGCTAAATAAAACATATCACAATGTATATGTTCACAATTGGATATGAACAACTAAATGTAATTGACGTGAATTCTACTATACATGTATATACAAGCACTAATATTGGACTACTCAAGAAGTCATATACAATACTTAATACCAACAAATACAAAGAATTATCACCACAACCACTAAAATTTTAACCTTCCCACTTATCTTTATGTTTGGCAATTTCCTTGCAAGTGATTGAAGAAATAAGCTTAAAAAAAATTTAAATGCTCTTCAAAAATATTGCATACATACAAGGTTTAATTTAGTTTTGTCTACTAGTAATAAAACTTCTTAACATTATAATTTCCTTTCTTTAGAAAGTATGATGTAGATGAGGGCAGAAACATCAAATGTTGCCAATGATAATAGGCCAAGCTTATTCACTCTTACACCTAACTTCTAAAAATATGGATATGCTAATGATTAGGTGCAAGTGCACAATTAAACATGCAAAACCATGATAAGTTTTGCTTTTGTATTATAAAGAACCTTTCTATACCAAATTTTATAATATGTTATGCATCCAAGAAATGTACAATTGGAGTATATAAAAAACAACCCATATCTCAAGAAATTGAAAAAAAACAAGAACCATTGATCGTTAAGTATTTCGACTTTTATTTGTAAAAGGCCTAAAAACATGTTAGATAATTATTTATATTCCATATTACGTACACTTAGAATATGGATCAAGCAATCAAGATTCCTTCAACTAGACAAAGATAATATTCTTTTTTTTATCAAGCAACCATTCATTGTCTGTGAAGTACCTCAATATTGCTTAACGTCTCTTACAAACAAGGTAGATTTGAAATGATGCAATCTTCTATGCTATGGATCGAAACCACATGAAATCATTATTACTAAAATGCACATCTACTCCCATATTTGAAACAATTAAAATTGCAAGGTTTTCCTGAAGTATCAAAACAAAAAGTCTATCATTATTTAATTCATAATACTTGTAATTATATAAAAAACTATAATTGGCAACCAACAACCTATGTCAATTCCATAGATCACTATCACTCAAGACCATAGCAAATTACAATCTCTTAAGTAATAATAATATTCTATTTTTATATTTAATTATAACTCTTAAACAACATTTCATATTTTATAATATTATTTGGCAAGGAATTCTTGCTTGTTTCTATTCAGATATACTTTGTAATTGTGTACTGCCTAATTTCTTGACATTCAGAGGCCAATTGATATGAGGAGGTCAAAATTGTCCAAGCTTGAAAGATTCTTTCTTTCTACACCATTGGCAATATGTGATTATATCAAAATGAAGCTAAGTAGAAATGAGGTGGTTGTTGTCTAGTGAAATAGTGACCTTGTTCATATCTTTGGAAATAGCTACGAAGTCCTCGAATGTGCACTAAGAGTTTCTAAACTAATGAATTTATTTTGAACAATATATGCAAAGCCAAAATTTAGGCACATATATTTCCTCTAATCACATCCATACCTTTTGAATAATTATACTAAATCATAGTCTACTTTCTTAGAGGCTTATAGTACATCTAATTCTATTCTATGTTGGTTATTTCTAGAGTTAACTAATATATAGCAGTACTATCATCAAAAAATTGATATCTTGATTTAATAAACAAATACTTGCTTACTAAACACATCATTGTTTAGTTGTGCTCAAGTCCTTTATCTTCTTCATACAAAAATATATCATTTAGGAAATTAGAGGAAGTTAATTAGTAGACCTTCATATTTGTGATTTTGAAAGGGAAGCCAATTCCTTCAAAGTTGACAACCTTTTTGTTTTTTTAGTCTTGGCAATGTCATTGACTTCTACTACTAGCTCCTTATTGAGAGTAATTTTTGCACGTCTTGATCCCTTATTTTCAGCAAGTCCTTGATTCTTCTTTGTTTTCTTTTTTTAGGAATCAAATCAAAAGGCTTTCTATCAAGACTTATTCCAATAGCTTTTGGACCATCTTATTGATTTTGTCTAACAAATTATAACTTGTTCATTACAACAAGATTCAAAGGCTCTATATTAGAAGTCAATTCTATAAGCTCTGCAATTATGGAAATTTCAACTAATAAAAGAATGTACTTTGATTATACTCACATGAATATTGAGGAGAAAGAAAAAAAATTACTTTTATATGTTAAAAATTATTGTATAGATCTTCTTTAACCATTTAATAAGTATAAAAGTATTGGCTAAGTGAAGGATTATTGATTACATGACATGGATTCAAATATTGTTGAAAAAAGTAAGTGATCTCAATAAGTTAGTATTAGTATAGGAAAAATCAATATTAAATACTCGATAGATATATAAGCCTTAAAAGACTTACTGTTATAAACTCCCAAATTAAAGAAGATTTTAGAGTATTATTTTTTAAAATTTTTTAGCTTGTTCCTTTTTCTTTAAAATCCACAGTTCTCAAAATAGATCTAATTTCTTTTTGTCTTCCTCATGGAGTCTATAAGTCAAGACCAACCTCAATTTACTAGATTGAAGAGTACTACCTCACTTCATTTAATCTTAGAAAAAATTGATACCTTTAATAACCAAATTGCTTTCCAAACAATAGATTTGAGGATGTCAAGTGTAGGTTCTTCTCATTTGTTAGTCATCCAAAATGATTGCCATGTATGAATTATTAAATCAACTCACATCTTGTATTAGAACAAAAACTTGTAATAAAAGTGTCAATTGTCAAGTATTAGTTGAAGGAAGATAGACAAAATGCAAAATGCAAGCAAAATAAAGTTAATAGATTAATTCTAGTTAGGTGTAGAAATTTTAGTAAAAAAATCCAATTTAAAAAGTATTTCTTTAATGTCTTAGTAGTATATAAAATAAATCTAAAGTATTCAAGATTTTAGTATTACATGGTTGTATATGGTCCAAATATAATCCATATACAATCAATATATAGTCCAAATACAACACTAGATATATTACAAATACAATTGTAAATAATCATAATACTTTAGTATATGGATCAAAATATAATAGTTATATAATACAATATACAACAATTATATAATAGAAATATGGTCGGCATGTGATATCACGTACAATATGGATACAAGGACTAGTATGTGTATCGGGTATGAGTATCAACAGGGTATCGATCCAGCGGGTATCGGGCGTAGTATCTGGGTGGATTAGGCCTTATTGCCGATAGGGGTCCGGTCCGCCTCAACCTCTCTTTTATTTTTTATTTTTTTCCTGTTTTTTGGATATGTGTTTTGGATAGCTACGCATTAGGCGAATAAAGCTGTGCTTTCTATGTTGGATTGCGGCATGTGTGGAGAACACATTCCGTTCACAAGGGTTTGTTATTTTTCCTTGTTATTTTTTCTTCGTGCAAAGAGTATCGAACGTTAGACGGTGCGAATTCAACTCCGGAAGGGCATGCTATGGCTAGAGCGGTTCCTCTCGCATCGACTTTAAGTGGTAGAGGCGCGCAGTTTTTTTTTTTTTTTTTTTTTTTTTTTTTTTTCTTTTTTCCCCGCGTTGATTCTGCAACGTGGACAGTTGTGTGTGGAGTGTGGTGTTTATCTCATTGACTAGTGCTACACGGCTCGACGTTAACAATAGAAAGCGGAGACAGTTGTCGATAGAATGGCAACTGCTGTGCGATGTCTTTGCTAGCGGTTGCTGGGCGAAAGAAATTGGACCTTGATTAGTATGTATGATAGAGTGACAGTGTTGATATAGTTGGTTGCTGATTATTTCACCAATGCATTGTTGCAGCTTGAGCACGCTAGTAAGCATATTAATAGCATTTTTTTTTAGACAAGAAGAACCATTGATTTCTAATAATCAAATAAATTCCTCTTGACGTAATTGAGCTATGGTTAGGATCATTTTTTCTTTCTCTATTGGTAGTTGGAGCTAGCTTGATAGCCTTTGCCGCCATTGACTTCAAAAGTTTGGAAGCCTATAGTAAGCGTGTGCGACTTTCGACGTCTAATATACTAGTGAAGACTCATTGCAGTTCAAGAGTGCCCAAGATTGTAGACTAATTTGCAAAGAAGAGGGTGCAAACTCTGCTTAATCTACATGTGAGGCCCGACTGGATCAGCAAAGCTCAAGATTAACGACAAATTGGTGTGTTGTTGACATAAGTAGGTAGGAACCTATCCAAGTCGCTTGGACAATTTATTATTTTGTGGATCATTACAGAGTTGCAGCCTGCATGCATCCATCATTTTAGCATTCTGTTGCACGTGGAGCATGAGACAAACCTTTGCCACTAAGATCAAACCGATTAAAGCGAAACAATTTGATAGAAGAGCTAGAGTGAAGGAATCTTCTGTCCTTGTGATCGGGTGGTACCTCCTCCAGTAAATGATCGAAGGGCCTTGGCATTGTATATGAGCTTCCAATCGATGAGCTCCCAATCGACAAACTTCCTAGTCGACATCACCGTATAAGATTGGTGGGCAGGACTATATGGGTTAGAAGCTATCAATGGCCACACGAAGGCATAACAAAGGATTGGAAGCCATCATCCAGCATCTACCAAAGGAAAAGAGCACCCTATAGAAAAGAGACTTATCTTCAACATCCGTAGTTAGTAGCACACTGCATGTTAGTGTGGAATTGAATAGTGGTGTGAGCTTGTTCTCACCATTGGGTTAGTAAACAACGGCTGCCATCACCGGAGTGCCTGGTCATGGAAGCAGCAAAGGAAAGCTCTTTTGATCTTATCTCCACAAGCTCTTTTGATCTTATCTCCACTTCACAACGGAAGAGCCACCCCAGGGGGTCACAGCCAGAACCGTGAATTTTTCTCAATTAATAAAAAACCAGTAACAAGAGTTTAAGATTGAGATAAAAAAATCATTTAAAACTATTATCTTCAAGGCTAGATTGTAGGAAGTGAATTAGATTAGAATTGGATGAAATTAGGACTTGGATGATTTTTTAAAGTTGGATGAATTTGTATTTATGGATAAAAACTTATTCATAGACAAATTTTTTTTTCTTAGATGAGACTTTAATTATTAATAAAATATTAAATATTAAAAAAATAAAAATTATATGAATTGAAAATTGAATGATATAAAAAAATTATCTATCAATATTAAAAAAATAAAAATTATTTGAATTGAAAATTGAATCATATAAAAAAATTATCTATCAAATGTGGTTTCTTTTTGAATTAATTATGTGCTTTATATTGTTGTTAAAGGATTTTGAGTGTGGATTTTTAACTAGTTAAAGGAATTAATAATTTAAAACAACATAGAAGGCAATTTAAGCAAATAAAGTATAAGCTAATTAATAGTTGTGAACTAAAAGAGATCACCTATTAGAAGGACTTACTTAGATCACAATTGAAGAGATATAAGTTTTTTTAGACCTTAAATCAAATGCTAATCAACTATTGTTGAAATAATTAGATAATTAAATCATTTTAAACTAGAATAGACTTTCAACTAATAGAGGTTTATTTTAATTCACAAGTAGCACAAACTAAGCTCATATTTCTATGACAAGGATTATATTTAGCTACTCCATATGCTATTAAATTTTAAAATCTTACTTACAACATGGATTAAAATGAAAAAGCTCTTATCAATCAATTTCAATATAAGTTAAAAGATAATATCAAAAATTTATTATTGATAATGTTAAGAAAAAATTTATTAAAATAATTTATTACTCAAGCCATTGCATGTGACAATCAATTCTTTGAAAGTTGACAAGAACAAAGATTTTATTATACACATACAAGTAAAGCTATAGTAATACCTTCTAAGTTTTTAAAAGCTTATTTGTCCAAGCCAAAGCCTATGTAAATTAATGCAATATATTTTAAACTTCTTTCTATACAAAAAAAGTCTTATTGTCATTAAGAAGGTTTATGGTTATATTATAGAAAAAACAAGCATACTACATAACATTGTCCAAAGAAACAATACAACCACAAAATGAAGAGCATGAATGCCAAAAAAGACAATGTGTCAAAAAATAAGTTTTTTCAGATATAATAGGTACCATATGACTAGAATCTTGCATAATACTTAATAAAGGTCTTATTCTCTCTTCAAATCCCTCACCTTGTTTCACAATAGAATTTTATTTAGAACCAAAAAGTAACAAAGTTTTAGCCTTGTTAAATTCAAGAACCTTAGCTTATTTTATAAATAAAGCCTTTATTTAAAAATAAGATATATCTATATTTCTACATATATGTAGAAATAATAGATAGTTGTTTTTTATTGTCTAAAGATGTCACACATAAAATTTTTCCTTTAGATGTAGCAATTAATGGTTATAATAATTTAATAATATTTAATATAATTAGATCTCCTTTTAATTCAATTATTTTAGGATTATCATAATTAAAAAATTAAAACCTTCAAATAGACTAGATTTTTTATAACCTTGATTTTTTTGTAATTTTGCTCAAGATACTATTAAGCAAGTAGAAACGTATAAGATCAATACATCCAAACCATTATTGATAGGTACAAGAGCTTTTATGTATATTGCAAAAAAAAATGTCAATTTTTGTTATATATACCACAATTATTGTTAATAAAGAAAAGATTTCAAGTGACAATTCAATCTAATATCAAGATAATTAAGATATTTATGGAAAAAAAATGTAAATATTCTTTCAAAAAATGGTTCCTATGATTGTTCCATTGATTTTGAAGAGGGAGTTCAACTACCATTCGGACCAATCTATAGCCTATCATAGAACAAGTTTGCTATACTCAAGGATTATATTGATGAAAATTTGGCTAATAATTTCATATTCTATTTTAAATCTCTAGCCATGGCTATTATTTTATTTGTGAAGAAAAAAGACAAATCTTTGTAGATGTCTATAGATTATCAAGGATTCAAGAAGACCACCATTAAAAATAGATATCTTTTAATTTTTATTTTAAAATTTTTTTATGAATTAAATCAAGTAAAGATCTATACAAAAATAGATCTATGAAGAGCATACAACCTAGTATGCATAAAAAAAAAATGAATAAAAAAATAATTTTAAAACTAAGTATGGATATTTTGAATATAATGTCATGCCTTTTAGACTCACAAATGCAATAGTTGCTTTTTCATGTCTTATGAATAATATTTTTTTATAAATTTCTTAATGATTTTTTCATTTGTTATTGAGATGATATTTTAATTTAATCTAAGAATACAAAAGAATATAATTTTTTTTATTTTTTTATATTATAAAAACTTAGAGATATAGGATTATATGCCAAGATAAAAAAATATGTATTCTATATTACTTTCTAGGATAAATTATTTCTAACAAAAGCTTTATAATGGATCTTAAGAAGATTTAAGATATTATAGATTGAAAGATTTCAAAAACAATTAGAAATATGTGATATTTTTTAAATTTTGCTAATTATTACAAAAACTTCATTAAGAACTTTTTTTAAGCTATGGCTCCTCTTATATGTCCAACTTGTAAAGATAAATTTGGATGGAATAAATAAATTGAAGCAACTTTTAAAGCCTTAAAGATAGCATTTATTTCCACATCTATTTTGTATCTTGTCAATTTCTTCAATGTATTCTTTACATAAACAGATGCATCAAACTTTGCTATGGATGTAATTTTATTACAAATAGAAATAAATAACAAGCTCTACTTAGTAGCTTTCTATTCCAAGAAATTTTTAGCAACAAAGATTAACTACAAGATCTATAACAAAGAGCTTTTTTCAATCATGGATTTACTTTAAGAGTAGCGTCATTATCTAGAAAGTTCTTTTAATCTAGCCACTATATATGAGAATCACAAGAATCTTGAATATTTTATGTCAGCACATATTTAGAATTGTTGCCAAACCTGTTGAAGCATGTGTTTATTAAAATCATATATTGACTCAAAAAACAACAAAATTTATCAAACATCCTTTTTAAATATTTTTATCTTGCATCAAAATAGGAAGATGGAGCTTTTAATCAATAAAGAATAATTTTCTTGAAGTTATTGCATTTTTATCTTCAAGAAATAAAATAAACATTGATTTTTTATTCAACTTTTTTTAATGAAGTTTAAATAAATATATCCTTTGATCTTCTTATTTATGATATTAAAAATAATTCTTTTAAGTCTTATGATACTTCTAAATTCAAGTTGAAGAATAATCTACTATATTTCAAGGAAAAATTATATATTTCAAAAAGCAAAGCACAATTACATCTTTTTCAAGCTCATCATAACTTTCTAGCAACCAAATATTTTGGATATAACAAGACTTTGGAGTTGATATCAAGAGATTTTTAGTGGTTTCAAATATGAAAGGTAGTTAAAGACTTTGTACAATTATATGACTTTTATTTGACATCAAAAACTCCTCGTCAACAACCTTATAGACTTCTTCAACTATTACCTATTCTAAAAAAAATTATAGCCTTTTCTTTTTATGAATTTTATCATGGATCTTCTAATCTAAAGTTTATATGATTTTATATTTATGATAGTAGATCATTTTACCAAGATAGCACATTTTGTATTATATACAAAATCTATCATAGATGAAGAAACAATTAAGATTGTCAATAATTATTACTATCATAGATTGTCCAAAAATATTATATCAAATGGGAGGATTTAATTTATATTAATATTTTAGAGAATCCTTTTTAAGTTTTTAAAATAAGATATGAAGCTATTTTTGACTTTTTATCTTCAAACTAATAGATGGATACAACATGTAAATTAAGTTTTGGAATAATATTTAAGATGTACTATCAACTATCAACAATATGATTGGATAATTATATTGCTATGGGTAAAGTTTTCTTATAATAATATAAAATATTCTTCCATATAATAAATATATTTTTTTTTACTAATTATGGTTATCATCTACAATTTGATACTTCTGACTTTTTAAAAATTGATAATCCTATGACAAAAGATTTGGAAAATTCTTTATGTGAGCTACTTATAATAATGAAGATACAATTAAAAAAAGGTCAAAAATAATAAAAGACCAATGCAAATATTTATTGCAAAGAGCAATTTCAATTTTATATTGCGACAAGATATGGCTACTTTGTCACAATATCAAGACTAGCCACCTTTGTGGAAAATTGAATTATTGTAGGTTTGGACCATTTTTTATTTATGAAGAAGTCAATTATGTTGCTTATTAATTACATCCACTAGAGTCTCTGAAGATCCTTCTTATATTTTATATATCTCTTTTTGAATTATATAAGATGGTGAATATTTTAAGAAGATAAATGCCACCTTTTCCTATAGAAATAGATAATAATCAAGAGTTTGAAGTAGAAGAAGTCTTAGATTCAAGGTGGTGCCAAAATAGATTGAAATATCTTATTTATGGAATAGATATGATATTAGTGAATGCACATGGAAGCCACCAAAGAATCTTACAAATACAAAAAAGAAGGTTGAGGCTTTTCTTCAATGACATCCGTCAAAGAAGTTTGATAATACAACCTTGGAAGAGACTCATGATATTGGTGATTTTATTAGAGATAGAAATAATTCTTGATAATCTTCCAAATTTTTTATTTGAAAGAAGTTATAAAAGCCTCAACAATAATCAAATAATAGGGTGGTTTTCTTGCCCTAGTATGGAACACTATTAATATTTGAAAAGACCTATCAACCATCTTTGGAGAAAATAAATATTGGAGTATTAAGCAAATATAAATTGCTATATCTTAAATTTTCTCAATATATGATCACTGCTCTTTGTGGAACTTGTCTCTAGAAAAAAGATAATATCATATATATATATATATATATATATATATATTCCAATAATTATCTATATAATTAAATAAAAATAAATAAAAATAAATAAATTTTATAATATCTTCTAAAAAAACTTCTTAAAAGCTTCATAGACGTGGCTTTGACTTTATACATATTTATAGTTGATTGATAGGTTAGAAACTTAGTAAAAAAATAAGGCATGTATCACATGTATTAATAGCTTATAGAACAAGCTAATTATATAGCAAACATATAGAAAATTTACTTTACAAGTTAAGATATGTGTCTTGTAAAGTCAACATGTGTTGGAGGTCCTATAAAACATCATCACATAGCTTTTGATTAGATAGTATATATGGAGGTAAGAGTGAAGCCTTCTTCATTCTTGTCAATAACTTTCTAATCCTTAATCTTGTTTCAAGACTTTCTAATCTTCTTGTCTTTGGCAATAGCCATTTTAATTCATTATATTGTCATCTTGGATTGATTTTTTAATTTTTTTGAATGACACAAGAATATATTAAGATTTTTTTTAAAAAAAATTAAATCCTTAATAATTAGTTTTTTGAATATTATTTTTGCCAATGTATAATTTTATTAGAATCAAGAAGCACTGTCAAAGTTATATTGCTAAATAAAATAATCTATTAGAGATCTCAATAGAAATATGTACTGAATCAAGATTAGACTGTCATGTGATATGGCATTGGATGCCAAATCCTATCAAATATATGTAATTTAGTTTAATTAGTGGTTTTTCATCTATTGAGGTTTTTTTATTATAAAAATTTATAATCAATGATAAAAGATTTTTTATCTTAAATTAATTTGATATGATTATATAAAGTCTTTGATTGCCTTCTATATTTAAAACCACCAAAAATCACTTGAGATTAATACCACTTCAATTATAGAATATTTTAGATATGACAAGTTCTATTTTTTATTTATTCCTATTTATGACAATATCACATCCAAAGCAAAGGTGGATGATTTTTTTTTTTTACAAATAATACATTGACAAAGTCAATGTAATAGAAGATTGAAGCAAAAATAAAAGTTGCCTTTAAAACTTCAAACAATACTACATCTTCTTTATTCCACTCATGTTTGTTTCTACATATTAAATGTGTAAGTAGAGTTGTAATTTGAAAAAAAAAATTGATAAAAAATTAATAGTAATTAATAAAATCCAAAAAACCTTTCATATCTCTTATTATTTTTATAACCTTCTAATCCATAATAGTCTTAATCTTTTCGGAATCCATCATAAAGCCATTATTTAATATGATATATCCTAAGTAATTCACTTAAATAGTATAAAATAAATATTTTTTTAACTTAATGTGTAGTCTTACATCTTCAAGTTCATCACAAATTTTCAATTACAAGGTGTTTTAGATATAATAAGATCTAGGCATTAATCTTAAGTAATTTTTGATAGCCTCAAATATGGAAGGTAGTCAAATACTTTGTACAATCATGTAATATTTTAACATGTATTAAATTAATAATTATTATGTAAATATTAATATTTTGAATTTTTATAATTTTATAATTTTATAATAAAAAAATTGGCAAGTTATTTATCAAAGCTACATGAAAAAATGAAGGAATAATTAAAAGAAGATTAAGAATGACAAAAAAATAATGTATATGTCTATTACAAGAAACAATCTTAATTCTACATTAGCAATGAATTATTATTATTTTGTTATAATATCAAGAGTAGCTACTCTTTTAAGAAGTTGGATTACTTAAACTTTGATCATTTCCTATTTGTGATCAAATTAATCCAATTGTATATTAATTATACATATTAGAGTTTATGAAGATTCATCTTGTATTCCACATGTCTCTCATAGAACCATATAAGATAGTCAATATATTGAGAAAAAGACAAATTCTACTACTTCATGTAGAAGTAGATAATTATTAAAAATTCAAGCTAGAGGAAGTCTTAAATTTAAGGCGATATCAACTTGTGGACTATCCATCTTTAAATAAACAATCTTATAGTCTAACAATGATCTTTTTCTTAAACATAATAGATTACCTTTCTTTGTAAAAATTTTCATTTGATATTAGAAGTTGCAAACCATCCTCCTCTAATTTAATCTTTTGAATTTTTTTGAATTATCTGTGAAAGAAAAGATTATAGATGCTATTCTTAGTAGAAGTAAGAATAGATATGCAATTATTACAAATTTTCATTAGCTTGTCAACACTCTAAGAGTAGAAATCTCATTTATTTTTAACATGAATTATGGAGGTATTATTCTTATGCCTATGGTAAAAGTTCAAAGTGTACAATAAGAAATTGGGCAGTTGAAGGAAGCAAGTAGATTAACCTCACAACCATATCCAAAGAGTTTTGCTTTTAAAAATACAATAGGAATAAGAAAGAATATGCTTGAGAAGTTTGATAGAAGAAGATCAAAATTTTGAGGATTTTTGCAACAAGTTAAGCTCTATCTAAGGTTGCATCCCTTCTAATATCTCAATGGATTTATTCAAGTCAGATTCATAGGGGCACTTATATCAAGAAGTGCTTTCTCATGGTTTACATCTTTAATAGAAAAAGATTCACAACTCTTTTATGATTTAAATTCATTCTTAAAAGTATTTATAAAATTCAAAGAAAGTGATAAAAAAAAATGGCAAAGACCAAGTTCTTATCTTTATGGCAAGGATCATGGTCAACTACCATATATACTGCTGAATTTCAAAACATCAATTGTGATGTGGATTAGAATGACAAAGCCTTTATCAATCAATTTCAATATGAATTGAAAGATAATATCAAAGATTTGTTACTGACAATGCTAAAGGCAAAATCTTTTGAACAATTTAATGCTGAAGCCATTACATACAATAATTACTTATTTGAAAGACATCAAGAACAAAGACTTTGTTGGAGAAGAACAAATCAAATAATGGCAATAGCTCCCTAGTTTTCAAAAACTCATTCATCAAAGCTAAAATCAATGTAAATTAGTACAATTTATTTTGTACCCCTTACACAATAGAAAAAGACTTAATAATATAAAGAGGACTTACGTATATATTATAGAGAAGCTAAATACACTACTCAACATTATGCAAAGAAAAAACTCATCCAAAAAATGAGAAGCACGGTTTCCAAAGAAGATAATGTATCAAAAAACAAGTTTTTTAGGCTACAATAGGGATTGTGCGGCTAGAATCTTACATAACTTTTAGTAAAGGTTATATTTTCTCTCTAGTTTCCTTATCTTGTTTTACAAGAGGAGTTTATTTAGGACCAAAAAATCACAAAAACTTAGCTTTATTAGATTTAGAAGCCTTAAATTACTTTATAGATGAAGATTTTGTCAAAAAATAAGAGATATTGTTAATCAAGAAAACTAAATCCGTACATGTAGAAGTCATAGATGGTCATTTGCTATCTTCTAGAGATGTTATATATGGGATTTTTTTTTAGATGTAGTAATTAAAGATCATAATAGCATAGTAATATTTAATATAATAAGATCTTTTTTCAATATAGTTATTTTAGGATTAGCTTGGTTAAAAAAATATAATCCTTAAATAGATTAGATTTTTTATAACCTTAATTTTTTTTAGTAGTTTAATCCAAAATTTTGTTAATCAAATAGAAATACATAAGTCTAATACATCCAAACTTTTAGTAGTAAATGCAAGACCTTTTATGCATGTTGTAAAAAAAGGATTATTCTTAGCTTTACATACCATGGCCATTTTTAATGGTGAGAAGACGTCAAGTGGAATTCCTAGCTGATATCAAGATTTTTAGGATATTTTTGAAAAGCAAAATATAGATATTCTTCCAAAAAATCATCCTTATGATTGTTCCATTGATCTCCACGAAGGAGCTCAACCACCATTTAGACTAATCTATAGCCTATCATAAAATAAATTGAAAGAATTTAATACATACATTGATAAAAATTTGGTTAAGAATTTCATAAGTCATTTTTGTTAAAGTAAATGGAGGATAAGTTAGAAGGTAAAAGATATTATCTTAGATAAGTTGCTAATGGTCAAAGGGCAGCAAAAAGATGAAGGAAAGTGATCAAGGTGGCAACTAGAGTTTTAAGTGGCAGCTATGGTTATAGGTGGCGGCTAGGGTTTAAAGTGGCGGCTAGATTAAGAGGAATCTAGGATTTAGTTGGATGAAAGTAAGATGAATACTAGCCAAAATGGAAGTGAGAGGTATCTCATTCCACACTTCTCTTGTATCTAACCTTGTTGATTTCTACTTACTTGTATCTTGCTTATTGTGTTTCTTCAATAGGTTATGGACCCACACACACTTTGTTGTGATATTCAAGTAAGTTGAAGTCATTTGTTGGTTGTTATTCTTGTGTGGATTAGATCTTATGGTGTTTGCTGATGTTAGAGATTGTATGATCTAATCTAGTGTTTTGACTTGTAGAAGTTCTGATTTGGGCCTTATAGATCACTTACATCAGTTTGAAGGTTCTTAACTCCTAGGATTGAGTGATTAAGACCTTATACAAAGACCTTGATAGTGTCTTTGACTTTGTGGTGTGAAAGTGAGTTTTATGAGTCGAAGAATTAGATGGTGAGGTTGATTGGAGTTCACATAATTATTAGAAGCTTCAAAAGTTGATTTGGGAGTGTTTGGAGTGAAAAAACATTCATTTGTTTACAAGAGGGCATTTTGAGATTTTGCTAATACAAAATTGTTTTAGTCATTTTAAGCACATAGAGACTCTTTTTCTTGTTATTTTTTGATAGACCTCTTGTAAGATATGGCTTCAAGTGAGGGTGAAGGTTTGAGAGTGATTGAGAAGTTTAGAGGTGACAATTTCTACCATTGGAAGGTCAAAATGGAGCTTTTGTTGGCATCTTTGGACCTTTGGAACATTGTAGATGAAAGTGAAGAGCCTTATAGAATAGGTAAATAAACTTTGTGATAAGTTACTAGTTAGTTATTGACAACCTTGAAAATTAGACTAATGGTTAGGCAATTTACTTAGTAACAGTAGGTTGTTAGTGGAATAAATGGTTAAGAATTCAAAGGGTCATAATCTTTGGAATCCGCTGGCTAACGGATCATCTTTTGGTAGGATAAATAGATTGAAGAAAATAATAAAGAAAATAAAGAGATAGCACCAAGCTTGAAATTTCATGATGTCAACCAATTAATTTAGGTACAGGGGAGGCTCTCCAAATCATTCAGATTTATGACGGTATAAAAAGCAAGGAGAAAGAAATTTGGGTGGATTACCTTTTACGGCATAAAACTGCTTTCACATGGTTGTATGTGGATTTGAAAGGAATTCCAGCTAAAATTTGTGAGCATCAAATTATATTGGAGGAGAACGCTACACGAGTATGTCAAAGACAACATTGCCTTAATCTAAAATACTTACTTATGGTAAAAAAAGAGCTGGATAAACTCTTGGAGGTTGGATTTATCTATCTAGTTCCTTTCAGTGAATAGGTTTCACCAATTGTTATGGTACCGAAAAAAGAATGGAAAAGTTTGCATCTGTCAAGATTTTCAAAAATTAAATGCGGCTAGTAAGAAGGATTATTTTTCTTTACTCTTCACGGATAGTATATTGGATGCCGTCGCTGGACATGAATGTTATTCATTTCTTGATAGATTCTTCGGTTATAATCAAGTTAAGATTGCAAAAGAAGACTAGTTAAAAACTACTTTTACTACGGATTGGGAGACCTTTGCCTATAAGGTTATGCCGTTTGGGCTTTGTAATGAACCAGCTACATTTCAAAGGGTAATGACGCAAGTGTTCCAAGATTATCTATGAATTTCAATGGAAATATTTCTAGATGATTTCTATACATTTAGTATGAGAACCAAGCATTTAGAATGTTTACGTCAATGTTTGAATCAATGTACCAAATATAAAATTTTTTAAATTCAAAAAAATACCAATTTGATGTATCTTTTATTAAATTTTTGGATCATATAATTTCGATGGCAAGTATTGCTACAGATCCGGATAAAATAAAGATTATAGTAGAATTAAAGCAACCAAACACTGCTACAGGTGTTCGAGCATTTGTCGGCCATGTCAGTTATTATCGGCAATTTATCTATCTATTCGTAGTTATATGCCTTGCTTTGACAAAACTCTTGAAGAAACCACCAACCGATGGAACCACTCCATTTTGGACAAAATAATGTACAATTGCATTTGAAACATTGAAACAGAAATTGGTTTCAGCATCAATAATGGTGGCACCTTGTTGGACAAAACCATTCCAAGTTTATGTCAATGCATCTAATGTCCCGATTGGTTCTGTGCTAAGCTAGAAAGATGAGCGGGGTTTTTATCACCCTATTTATTATGTAAGTCATCAATTGGTAGCAGCTAAAAGAAATTATACAACAACCAAAAGAGAAGCATTGGGGATGATTTATTCCGTACAAAAGTTTCGACATTATCTTCTTGGTTATAAATTTTTTTTCTATGTCGACCATGATGCTTTAAAATATATGATTAATAAGCCTCAATTGAGTGGTTGTATTGCACGATGGGTTCTACTCTTACAAGAATTTGACTTTACTATTCAGTTAAGAGTAAAAAAATCACATTCCAATGCAGACCATTTATCTCGGTTATCCAATATATTAGATAATGAATCCATTAACGATGCACTACCTGATGTGAAATTATTTGCGATAGATGTAATTACTCCGAAGTATAGTGAAATAATTCAATACTTGACATTTCAAACTTTCCCACCTAATTTTAATGAAAAGCTTAAACGACGCTTAATATTAAAATATGTACCTTATACGATGATTGATGAAGCTTTATATAAACAAGGCAAGGATGGCGTTTTGTGATGCTATATTTATCAGACTGAAGTGCATACTATATTAGAAGGTTGCCACTTGGACAATTATGGTGGATATTTTGCGGGAGACAGCACGGCTTGTAAAGCTTTACAGACTAGTTATCGGTGACCAATAATGTTTGCAGATGCCCACCAATTCGTCTATCATTGTGATCCATATCAAAGAATTGGTCAACCTACTGGAACTTCAACAATATTATTAGTACCAATTTTGGCTCAAGCGCCTTTTGAAAAATGGGGAATTGATTTTGTGGGACCAATTGCACCAGCCTCGAGAAATGGACAAAAATGATATATATTGGCAGCAACGGATTATGTAACAAAATGGGCTGAAGTCGTAGCTACGAAAATCGATAGTGGAAGTACAGTAGCAACCTTTTTGTATGAAAATATTATTACATGGTTCGGTTGTCTATGAGAATTGGTTAGTGATCGCGGAACTCATTTTATAAATAGTACAATCGAAGCACTCACGGCTAAATACGAGATAAAACATTGGAAGACTACATCGTATCACCCTAGAACCAATGGACAAACAGAAAAGACTAATGGAATTTTATGTAAAATCTTAACAAAAATAGTTTCAGGAGCGGGAACAGATTGGGACACTAAGTTGTTCGCAGCTTTATGGGCATACCATACTGCATATAAAGTTACTACCAATGCTATCCCTTTCCAATTGATTTATGGCCAAGAAGCAATATTACCTATTGAATTGGAAGTCTAAAGTTTACGAATTGCTATAGATAATAGATTGGGAGATTAGCATTCATTATGGTATCGTTCAGAAGAATTGAAAAAATTGGATGAAACTAGAGCCAATGCATTAATGATAATGGAAACTATCCAAAAACGAAGGAAGACTTATTATGATAGTAAGCTTAGATTGAAGGCTTTTATGCCAAATGATTTGGTACTTCTTTAAAAAAGTCAATTTAAAAAAATTTCAGAAAAATTTCAAGTTCGATGGCATGGGCCATATTGAGTTATTGACAAATTTCCAAATGGTTTAGTACAATTAGAAGTTTTTATAGATACTAAATTTATGACATGGATCAATGGCAATCGGCTTAAACTTTACTATACATAAACCCGGGATGGATTTTTTGTTACAAAAGGAAGAGTTGATCCAATTGATTGGACCATAGTAAGAAGTAGGAGGGGAGCTCTTAACAAGCATCATGTTTTCTTTTGTGGTTAAGGAGAAGATGGCGAACATGGTATCTGAGAAAGTAAGGATGGAGACCAATTAGAAGGAATGGCGAGAACGGCTACAAGTAGAAGTTGCGATATTATAGATTAAACTAGCCGCATTAACAAAAGAGGCCAATAATTTAGTGCGGACCAATATGCCAATTTTAGGAATAATACCTTCAAAGATATCTTTGAAACCAATAGAAGAATGGCAGAAGATGTTGGAGGAACGTGACAACCAAATTGCTCGACGTGAGTCTCAGGTACAAGAATTGGGTTTGTTGAATGAAGATTTGACCGCGCGTTTGGATGGAAAACCCTCAAATATTGAGGCAAACGATGAAGATGTAGCAGAGGAGAAGGTCACCAATTCAAAGGGTGGTAAGCCAACGCCATTGACTAAAGAAGCCAACACTGCTACTTCTTTATAAGTTGAGGCTAAATAATATTTGCGAGGACGCTGCACAATTAGCAGTGGGGCTATGTAGAATAGGTAAATAAACTTTGTGATCAGTTATTGGTTAGTTATTGATATTCTTGAGAATTAGACTGATGGTTAGGCAATTTAGTTGGTAACAATAGGTTGTTAGTAGAATAAATGGTTAAGAATTCAAAGAGTCATAACCTTTGGAATCCGTTGGCCGACGGATCATCTTTTGGTAGAATAAATAGGTTGAGAAAAGGTAAGGTGAGAGCCAAAGTGAGAGTCATAAGCAAGGATAAGCTTGGTGCTACCTCTTTGTTTTTTTTATTATTTGCTTATGAAGAATTGTGATTGAGAGAAGTATTGTTGAATTAATAATTATAGAATGGATTATGGATTGAATTAAGATAGAAGTAGTAAGCCTCGATGTTTTGTAGTTTGATAATTGATTTTAGATAGCCAGAGTATAGTCAATTGTGACACTTTCAAATTCAATTCATAAACCAGTCTTTCTCCGTATTCAAATACACCTCTATTAGTTCAATTATTTTGGTCTACTGAAGCTTGAATGCAATGAGAATAATAAGCCTCCAAGCATGCATGCTGATGCTAAAGAGAGGAAGGACTTCACAAGATGTGAAAAGAAGGCTTTTGGCATGATTGCCACTAATTTGGATGAAGCCAACTTTTCTTACATCATTTCTTACAAAGGACCAGCAAAAGCATGGAAGACTCTTTGCAACATATATGAGAGCAAGAACTTGTCCAATATGATCTTCACAAGGAGGAAATTCTTCACTTGCAAAATGGAAGAAGGTGAAGATCTCATCGCTCATGTCAACAAGGTAAAGGCCCTTGCTAATCAACTTGCTATTGTTGACAAGCCTTTAGAAGAGAGTGATATTATCATGACCTTACTTATGAACCTTCTCGAGTCCTACAACTACCTCATTGTGGCATTGGAATCCATCAAAGAAAAAGAATTCATAATGGATTATGTGACAGTAAGACTTGGCCATGAAGTGACCAAGAGAAAAAAAAAGAGCCCCAAAGTGAGGATTCGGCTTTCTTTTCAATGCAAGGCAAGGAGAGTCATGTCAACCAACGTAGCAACATAAGAACTTGCTTCATTTGTGGAAAATTAAGTCACTTTGCTCGAAATTGCTAGAAGGCTAAGAAAAGAGATAGAAAAAGTACAAACAATACTCGTGATGAATATGGAAGTGATGATTATGCATTCATGGCAAGTGAAGGTACTTCTATGGCTGCCATGTCGAAGTGGATCATTGATTCTAGTGCCACCAAGCACATGACTCTATACAAGTGTTCATTTGACACTTATGAAGAGATTTCAACCACAAATGTCCTCATGGGAAACAATGGCATAGTACAAGCTATTGGAATGGGCTCTAATGTTATAGAGATTGTTGTGAAAGGCCAAACCAAGAAGATCAGATTGAAGGACGTCTTACATGTGCCAAAGATGAAGAAAAACCTCCTCTTGGTGAGTAAACTTGTTTCACATGATTGTAAAGAACAATTTGATAAGAATGGGTGTTTTGTGAAGACATTGAAAGGAGATCATATTACAAAGGGCTTTAGAGATGGCAACCTCTACTTTATCAAGTGTAAGAAGGTGAATGGAGTTGAAGTGGCGATATTTGCTGAATTTTCTCAAGATCAAGACAAGTTTGGCATTTGGCATCGACGCCTTGGTCATTTGAATGCCAAGAGCATGAAAGAGCTCTAATCCATGGTAAGTGGCTTAGATCTTGGTCATATAAGCCACAATGCTATGACACTTGCTTGTGAAGGTTGTATTCAAGGCAAACAACAAAGAGCCTCATTTCCAAGTAGAGATGCAATACGTGCAACCAAGTTATTGAAGATTGTCCATTCTGATGTTTGTGGACCTATGAGATTGCCATCAATAGGATGTGTAAGGTATTTTATCGCATTCATTGATGACTTTTCAAGGAAAGTATGGATTTTTATCCTCAAAGCAAAGAATGAGTGTTTCATAAGGTTTAAAGAGTTTAAGGTACTTGTGGAGAAGCAATATGAATGCAAAATCAAGGTATTGCTTACAAACAAAGGAGATGAATATATGTCAAATTAATTCCATTATTTCTTAAAGTTGCATGGTATTGCAAGACAAACCTCCACTCCTTAAACTCCACAACATAATAGAGTTACTGAAAGAGAAAATCAGACCATTCTCGAAATGGCAAGGAGTATGCTTCATGCACAACACCTTGGACATGAGTTTTGGGCGGAAGCAGTGGTGAATGTAGTATATACAAGAAATAGGTGTCCTACAAGTGCACTTACATCAATGATGCCAAAAGAAGCTTGGAGTAGGAGAAAACCTTGTGTTTCTCACATGAGGACTTTTGGATGCATAGCATATGCAAAAATACCAAATTATATGAGATCAAAATTTGATGCAAAAGGTACAAAATGTGTGTTTGTTGGATATTTTGAAGGTACAAAGGCTTATAGGCTCATGACTTTGAAGACTAAAAAGATCATCAAAAGTCATGATGTTGAGTTTTTGGAGCACAAGAGTGATTGTGAGCACTTGGAGATGTGTCCAAGTGGGAGTAATGGTGTGTTTGTAGACACATCTTTAAATTCAGCAAAGAAGGAAGAAGACAAAGACAATGATGGTTGTAAAGGTAGAAATAAAGATGAAGAGGCAAAGAAGGTGGACAAGAAGGCCTCTACAATTGCTAAGACTAACAATGAAGAGCATAAAGATGTTGATAATGATGGTGATGAGGACTATGAACCTTTGAGTGAGAAAAGACTATCTTCAAAAGAAAAGAAGGTTAGAGGTGACGATGGAGTGCAACAAGTTGAGTCTTCTTCAAATGAAAGGAGATATCCTTTGAGAGATAGAAAACAACGTAGTGAATGGTGGAAGGACCATATTTTTCCTCAAATAAGTAAAGAACATGCCAATGTTGCACTTCTTCCTGATCCATTGAGTTTATGTGATGCAATGAAGTCCATGGATGCTATGCAGTAGGAGAATGCTATGAAAGAAGAGTACAAATCACTCATAGATAATAGAACATGGGAATTGACTCAACTTCCACCAAATCCAGCTTCAATTGGTTGTAAGTAGGTGTTTAGAACCAAAAGGGATGCAATGGGCAATATTATGAGGTATAAGATAAGATTGGTTGCCAAAAGCTACCACAGGTCACTCGCATTGATTTTAATGAGATATTTGCTCTTGTGGCCAAATTCACCACCATTAGAATCATTATGGTAATTGGAGCAACAATGGACTTGGAGATGCACCAAATGGATATAAAGACGTTTTTTTGAATAGAGAATTGGAAGAAGACATCTATATGGATCAACTTCAAGGATTTGTTGAAGAAGGCAAACAACACCTTGTGTGTAAGTTGAAGAAATCTTTATATGGGCTTAAGCAATCATCAAGGACATGGTACCAACATATCAAGACATTCTTTGTAAATGAAGGATTTGTGAGGAGTGAGGCTGATCATTCCATGTATGTGATGCAATCAAAAGCCTTCTTGCTCATTGTTATTCTTTATATTGATAATTTGATCATTTTGACCAATACTTTGAAAAATATGGATTGGTTGAAGGCAAAGCTAGCAAAAGAATTTGAAATGAGTGATTTGGGAGAGCTCTACTATTGCTTAGGAGTGGAATTTGTGAGAGATCGAGCTAAGAAGATCATTACATTGAGCCAAAGAAGTACATTGAAGAAGTGTTGAAACAGTTCAACATGGAGGAGTACAAGTCCATTGGAACACCTTTGGAGGTAAATTTGAAGTTGATGAAGCTCACGGATGATGAATTTGCTGAAGTTGAAGAAGAAATGAAAGATGTTCCATATAAGGTAGTAGGAGGCTCACTTATGTATGCAATGGTTGGTATAAGGGTGGATCTTGCATATGCGGTGAGTGTTGTGAGTCAACACATGTCAAAGGCTGGACCAATTCATTAGGCAACCATTAAGAGGATCTTGAGGTACTTAAAAGGTACTTTGAACTTCAAATTGTGTCTTGGAGGTGATAATATTACATTACATGGATATTGTGATGCAGATTGGGTTGGAGATGCAAATGATAGAAAATCAACAATGGGATATGTATTCTTTGTTGGAATGGGAGGAATTTTATAGAATTATAAGAGACAATCAACAATTGCAAGGTCTACAATTGAGGTGGAATACATGGCAGCAAGTCATGATGTAATGGAGGCAATATGGCTAAGACAAGTTTTAGAAGACATTGAATTTGTGCAATTGGAAGCAATTCCAATGAAGTGTGACAATCAAAGATGCCTTATTTTTGCCAAGAATCTAAAGTATCATTCAAGGACAAAGTACATTAACATTCAACATCACTTCATACGGGAGAAGATTGAGATGGGAGTAATTGACATGAAATATTGTGCAACGAAAGACATGCTTGCTGATTTACTCACAAAAGTATTAGTGAAGGATAGACATTACAAATTGACAAAGGGATTAGGTTTATTAGCCTTTGACCAATAGAAAAGTGAGATTATTAAAGTAATTAGAGGATAAATTAGAAGGTAAAAGATATTATCTTAGATAAGTTCTTAATGGTCAAAGGGCAGCAAAAGGATGAAGGAAAGTTACCAAGGTGGCGGCTAGGATTTTTAAGTGGTAGATAGGGTTATAGGTGGTGGCTAGGTTAAGAGGAATCTAGGATTTATTTGGATGAAATTAAGATGAATACTAGCCAAAATGGATGTAACATCTACCTATAAGTAAAAGATGTTGGAAGTGAGAGGTATCTCATTCCACACTTCTCTTGTGTCTAACCTTACTGATTTCTACTTACTTGTGTCTTGCTTATTATGTTTCTTCAATAATTTTAAATCTCCAACCATGGCTCTTATCTTATTTGTGAAGAAAAAAGATAGATCTCTATGGATGTTAGTGGACTATCAAGGACTCAATAAGATCACCATCAAGAATAGGTATCCTCTACTTTTGTTTTTAAGACTTTTTTATCAATTAAATCAAGCAAAGATCTATACAAAAATAGATCTACAAAGAGCATATAATTTGGTATGCATTAATAAAGGAGATATATAAAAAATTATATTTTGACCAAGTATAGGCATTTTGAATATAACGTCATGTCTTTTAGACTCATAAATGTACCACTTGCTTTTCAACATCTAAAAAATGATATCTTTTGAGAGTTTTTTGATGATTTTATTATATATTATTTGATTGACATCTTAATCTTTTGTAAGAATATAAAAGAGCATCAAGTTCATGTTCATTATATGTTACAAAAATTTAGAGATGCAAAATTATATGCCAGGTTAGAAAAATGTATATTCCACACTACTCAAGTTGACTTTTTTGGATATATTATTTTCAACAAAGGTCTAATGATGGATCCGAAGAAGATCTAGACTATTATAGATTAAAAGATTTCAAGAATAATAAGAGACGTGCAATGCTTTTGGAGCTTTGCCAATTATTATTGGATCTTTATCAAGAATTTTACTCAAGTTACAATTCTACTTATATATTTGACTTGTAAAGACAAACTTGAGTAGAATAAACAAGCCAAAGTATTCTTTGATGCTTTAAAAAAAAAAAAAAAAAAAAATTGTACCAATCTTATATCATATTGATTTTTCCAAGGTATTCTTTGTAGAAATAGATGCATTAAACTTGGCCTTAGGTGGAGTATTATTACAAATAAAAAAAGATAATAAGTTCCATTCAGTAGCTTTTTATTGCAAAAAATTCTCAACAACCAAGAATAATTATGAGATCTACAACAAAGAACTCTTTTCAAGCACAAGAATGGAGTCATTATTTAGAATGCATCTTGAGTGTAGTCATCTCCTTGCAATCACAAGAATGGAGTCGTTATTTAGAATGCACCTTAAGTGTAGTCATCATATATATATATATATATATATAAGAACTTCAAGTATTTTATGTCGACATGTATTTTGAATCCTCGCCAAGCTCATTGGAGTATGTTTTTATCAAGATTTGATTTCAAGATTATTGATCGATCTAAAAAAAATAAGGTTTATTAGACAACCATTCTAAAAATTCTTATCTTGCACTGAAAGAAAGAGATGCATCTTTTAATCAACAAAGAATAATATTGTTGAAGCCAAAGAATTTTCACCTTCAAGCAATAAAATCAACATTGATTGTTGATTCAAGCTTTGTCGAGTAAATTCAATCAAGTATGTCCTCTAATCTTTTTGTCCATCATATCAAGAATACTTTATTTAAGTCTTATAATACTTCCAGAGCTCAAGAACAACCTATTCTATTTTGAAGGATGATTATACATTTTAAGAAGTAGAATACGATTATGAGTTCTTCAAACTTGTCATAACTTTTTAACAACATGACATTTTAGATACAATAAGACTTTGGAGCTAATATCATGAGATTTTTTATGGCTTTAAATGTAGAAGGTAGTCAAAAACTTTGTACAATCATGTGATATTTTTTCAAGATCCAAAACTCTTTGTCACCAATCTTATAGACTTCTTCAGCCATTACCTATTTTAAAACAATCATAATCTTTTGTTTCTATGAATTTCATCACAAATCTTCCAATCTCAGGTTTGTATGATTCTATATTCATGGCAATAGATTATTTTACTAAGATGGCATATTTTGTACTATATACAAAATTTATCATAAGTGAAGAAATGGCTAAGTTTTTTTAAAAAATATCTATCACTATCATGGATTGCCTAAAGATATCATATTAAATAAAAATATTTAATTTATATTAAGATTTTAAAGATAGATATATAACTCTTTTTAGCTTTTCATCTTCAAATTGATGAATAAACAGAATAGGTGAATTAAATTTTGGAGCAATACTAGAGGTATATAATAAACTATCATCAAGATGATTTGACAACTCTTCTACTATTAGCAAAGTATACATATAATGATTTGATATATTCTTATACTCAAAAAATACCTTTGTTTTCTAATAATGGTTATTATCTATGACTTAATATTTTTGACTTTTCAAAAGTGTATAATCTTGTTGTGGAAGATTTGACAATTTTTTTGTTAGAATTATATGCAACTATGAAAGTGCAGTTAAAGGGAGCTCAAGAACAACAAAAAATTAATAAAAGTACCTATTGCAAGAAACAACCACAATTCAACATAAGTAATAAGCTATAATTACTTTATCACAATATTAAGACTACTCGTCTTTATGATAAGTTAGACTGGCATAGGCTTAGACTTTTTTCTATTAGTGAACAAGTCAATGATATTATTTATCGATTATATCTATTGGAATCTATAAAGATCTACCCCTTATTTCATGTTGTCATGTTATAACACGTCTATATGGTGAAAATATAAATAAAAAAAGATATTATTAATATTTAGTCATCTTGGATGTTAGAAACAATGGCCAATTCTAATGCCAATATTTAGGGTCAATTAATGTCACCCCACTGGCGTCATCAAATCAAGTACCCTCCGTACCAACGAGACAACCAAGATCATTTTCCAACCCTACATGGAACAAGCCTAATAGGTATATACCAGTGGAGACACCTAATATGCATGATGGAGTGCAAGAAGACCACTTCGTCATTTTCATTGCAGACAGGTTGGTGATTATGCCAGTAAATGTTCTAATCCCAAAGCCAATGATGATTACACACTAGTGTGTAGGAACTGCAAGCAGTCAAGTCATACTTATCAGCAATATAAGTTCCATCTAATTTCAATAAACGGGATCAACAGATCCAAAGTCAAGAAAAAATTGAGGAGATAAATCAAGGTCCTCAAGATTCTTCGATAAATCGGGTAGAATGAGTCCGAGCCATTCTTACCAGGAGTCGGCAAAACGAGAAAGGACCAATTCAATATTCGGGTGAGTCTGATGTGAAGGGCCAATTTGATCCAATTACGGGGACATCCAATCCAGGTCCTGGTATGGACCTCTTATCCAATATGAGACCTGACTTGGTTGGGCAACCTAATGACGTTCCGAATACAGAGGCTTCAGTTCCATTTCAAGTTGTTCCATTCTCTATGCTGTTTCGGAGAAAATATCCTTTCCATAGAAAGATCCTCTCAGAGACAAGAATTCCGGGGAAGCACCATCGGCTGTTCTAATTCGGAGTCCACGGCGGGAGAAAATGGGACCACACGGAGTTAAAAGGGAGGAGAGGATAAAGAAAGGGGCATTCGGAGATCAAGATTTTGAAATCGAAGAGCTAGTTTCAAGCTCCTCCGAAAGGTGTAGAATTGGATTCATAGGGTTTGGAAGAACTTTGGCAAACGTTGTTGAAAGTCAGTGTTTGTATTCGTGATTTGGATTTTTTTTTGCAATAAAGTTAAGGCTGATAGTCTTGATTGTTTTGTGAAATTGAAGAAACTTCTACAGTTGAAATTTATAGGTGTCTAGAGAATTAAGTATGCCGAGTGCATGCAAAAATTTGTGTTAATCTCATGGAACAGATAGAGGTTATTTGACCATTAGCATAAAAAAATATCAGAAGTTGGCAGATTGGGATTGTTTAGGATTTTTGTAATATCTGGAGATCTACTAACTGGAATAAGGTGACTTTTGGCGTAGTAAGTCGAGGACTTCGAGGCGGCAATCAAGATACATCAGTGTAGATTTATGGCATTTTCTTGCAATCTATAAGTTATATTCGATTGAAACTTCTTGGACATGTAGAAGGCTTGCAAAGACACTAGTAGTAGAAGTTTACAACAATCAGACGGTTAGATTGAGAATTATAGCTTGCCAAAGCTCGCTCTCTAGGATTAGGATTTAAAAATAAAAATAAAAATAAAAATAAAATAATAAAAAAATAAAACTAACAAATAACAAAAGACTTGTACTTATAATATCTTGAAGTTATTAAAAATAATATTTCTAAGTATTTTATAATGGTATTAAGCTTTTACATTGAAATCCGAAATAGTTTGTATTTAGATAGTTGAAACCCACTAGCCTACTCGGATACTTGTAAAACATTGTTTTATCTTCCATAGCCAGATGTCATGTGCGTTCTCAAGTAAGATAATATGTAATACGACATAAGTGGTGAACCCGACGTGAAAGCTTGAGGTAGAAGGTATTGGATTTCATTTATTTTCATTTTATTTTATAGAGAACAAGAATAAAAATTTTGAAGGATCTTTGGAAGGAGCTTTGAGTGGAGCTTCTGGTAGAGTTTCTTCTAAAGGACAAAGTATGTACATAGATCCATCCATTGCTAGTATGTTTCAAGCCTTATCATTATCTATATAGCAACAACAAAGCAATGATTGTAAGAAAGCTTTAGCAACCAAAGCTTTGCAAGCAGTGGTCAATAAAATTGACCTATTTGATATTTCAAAGTATTTAAGATGTTATGTTCAAGAAATAGAATTAAATTGGATTTCTGAGAAGAAGATGGTTGAATTATTTGGACTAGCCATGATACCGGAGATAAGAAAGCATATTACCTCAATTATGGAGCATTATGGAAATTCATGGGAGATTTTTTTACATCCATTAAAAGACAAATATTTCTTGGAGGACACTAATCGGGTTATTATGAAATTATTTCTGGAATGGATTGAGCTGCCTAATAAGAATTTACAAGCAATAGAGCTATTAAGGGAATTTGAAAGGCAGTATTCTCAATTATCGAAGGTAGAAAAATTGACATTAGAGCCGAATAAGGTTGAATTATTTCTTCAAGTTGCTAATAGAGAATTACAAAGAAAATTGGAGTTGCTTCTTGAAGATAAAGAAGAAGATGAAGGATTGACAACAAAGTGGAAAAATGTTGAAAATAAGAAGGATTTGCTTGCAAAAAGAGAAAGGAGGAAGGATATGAGTAATATTCCAAAAGCAATACAAGCATCTAAAATTTCAGTACATACAACACGACCAACAATGCCTACTATTCAACCTTCGACATCTTTATCAAAGAAAAGAGACATGGAGATTGAAGAAATTATACGTGGAATGCGAGATTTGCAAATCAAATTGATTAGACTTGAAGAAAATACTTCTACAAATAAATTGAAGAATGTTTCAAAACAAGGGTATGTACAAAGATGTATTTGGTGTGATGGCGCTTCACATACTAGGAAGGATTGTAATGAATTTAATAATATAATATAGCAAAGAGTTATTTACTGGAAAGATGGAAAGATTACATTAAAGGATACAAAGGATCTCCTTCAAATCAATTTTGGCAAAGGATGTATGAGAGCATTGGTTTAAGATTACTTAATAGAATATGGAATAGCAACACGAGAGAGTGCAAGTTATAGTGCTAGAGTAGATGATGACTTTGGCGGAAGTATAGAAACTAGTGAATTTTGGGTTTCTACCATTTCCACAATGCAAAAGGGAAAAATACCTCAAAAAGCGTTATTGAGGACTGTAGCTGCAATACGAGATACAACAGGTTGGAAAGATCCTGTTGAGTCTCTTTCAATTCATGCATATATTGCTAAGAGCCAACATAAAGCCTTGATGGAAGAAAAGAGACAAGGAAATTTTGATGATACAAGAAAAGGAAATTCTTCTAAGAGGCAGACTCGAGGAAACGAGGCTCGTGAGGCAGTTTCACTAGAATTGCCTATAAAAGATACTTCAACATCATTGGAAGAAAAAAGAAAGTAGACAAAAGATAAAGATAAATGAATTGCTTATAAGTTACTTTCTGATATTGAAGCAGCAACTAATTTAAAAGGGGTGTTGAAAGAACGTATATTAAATGCTAAGGTGGAATTCACATCGAAAGAGATTTTGCGAATTGCAAAGAAGGAGTTTCATGATGTTATCATTGGCAGCATTAAGCAAAAGAGGTAATTAATGGGTGATCAATATTATATCATCTTTGATTTTTTGGCAATAGCCATTCTAGTTCAATATTATATCATCTTCAATATTGAACTAGAATGGCTATTGCCAAAAACAAGAAGACTAGAAAGTCTTGAAATAAGACTAAGGACTAAAAAGACATTGACAAGAATAAAGAAGGCTTCATTCTTGCCTCCATATATACTCTTAACTAGGAGCTATATGGTAATATCCTATAAGACCTCAAAAACGTGTTGACTTTACAAAACACATATTTTAACTTGCAAGGCAAGTTTTCTATAAGTGCGCCACATAATTAACTTGTTCTCCAAGCTACCAACATGTGATTAACTTGTTGACCAAGTTTCTAACCTTCTAATCAACTACAAATGTATGTAAAGTCTAAGCAACATCTATGAAGTTTCTAGAAAGCTTATCTAGAAGATATTATATAACTAACTTGCTTTTATTCATTTTTATCTATTTCTACCTAATCATATAGGTATTCATTAGAATACATATGTATATTTGTGACATTATTCCTCTTTCTAGGAATAAATTCCACGAGGTAATTAAAGAGAGAGAGAAAGAAAAAAAGAAAAAGAAAAGACTAGGATGAATCTTTAGCAGCCGGATGGATGCCAGCTGGATATCTTGGAGGAGGCTGCTGGAGTCCGAGGTAGTTTTGAACCCCGGCCGCATTCTGCTTTCCTCCCCAATTCGGCAGTGTTGCGGTAGAGACCAGCATTGTTGTTTGTATTTTCTTTCTTTTTTTTCTCTTCCATGCGATAGCCGATTCAAAGTCTATGCGTGGCGGAGATTCAACTGCGGTCGACTGGAGTTTGGCTGGTGGTGGCTCGCGTTATTGACGACAGTGTGGCGATGGTTTGAGTTCTTCGATCCTACAATGTTTTGGTGACAATAGCAGTGTTGTTGCGGTCAGTGTTCCCTTCTTGTTCTGATTTTTTTTGTTATGTTCTTTCGGGCTCTGACTGTTACAGTGCTTCTGGTGGTTTGTTTTTGGGGTTTGTGTTCCTTCATCAAGGGCATTATGGGTGTGCTTTTATGCTCCGATCGACTATGTGGTGTGTTTTGTCCTCCTGCACCATGGAGCTCTTGGGGTGCTCTCAGGCGGCATCTTGTTTTTTCTCAAAATGTACGTGTGGTGGCATGGTTGTCGATATCTGATCAATAGCTGCCGATCTTTGAAATGGTTGTTTGGCTAGTAGGGATCAAATTAAACAAATCTAGCGGGAGCACTTCTCTTCCTAGGTCAATCTAAGTAGCGAACGACGACAACAACATTCTAAATCGTTTATCAAACTTCAAATTGGACAGTAGTAGCATACACTTAGTGCAAGAGGGTGAAGCGAATTCAGCAAACAATAGGAAGAAGAAGGTGAGTTGAACTGCCAACGACTGGAGTGCAAAAAATCCTTGACGTTATTCTATTGTTGCAAGTCGAGGTAAAGGAGAAAGAATGACGTTCCTGGTTGCGGTTGGATGGTGCACGGGTCGAGAATGCGACCCGACCCTGATCACAATGTTCAAGTATTAAGCTTCGCATCTTGGGAACTCATGATTTTGTGAAATCATGGAGACATTTGCTGAAGTCTTTTCGTTGTTTTGTGCCGAGGGTTGCACTGTTGTAGAGTAGTTGAATTGCTAGAGGTAGATCAATTGCTGCTAGTATGGTTTTTTTTTCCATATCACCGTCCTGGCCTGTATGCAGGGTCGATATTAGAACTCCGTAAGGCCCAGATTGATACTTAGGATTTTAAAAAAGAGAAAAATAAAATAAAATAAAATACTTGATCTTGCGCTTTGGCTTGAATCGGTGTTAATCTATATATAAAAAAATAAAAATAAAAAATAAAAAAACACATGGAAGCAAGCTATTTAGTCATAACTGTTGTAGCTGCCATGTCGACACCCAAGGTGTTGATTCGAACTTGAAATCTGCCACCATTGCGAGTTGGAGTGTGGAATTGGTAGATTTGTTCGTGCATTGGGCACCTTATTATATCGATTGGTACGGGTTTTATTTTTTTTTTATCTTCAAGTTGGTTGCTGTGATCTGACAAGTGGACGACGGTGGTGGCTTCCTTCAACCGGTGACCAGGCGGTAGAGTGACTAAGCGGAGTGTAGCAGACAAAAGCGAACTCCACCAGGTCGGTGAAGAATCCAGGGCGGGTGACACCGATTAGGATAGCTTTTGGTTGGAAGTGATAAGAAATAAAATAATCAAAACTAGAACTAGGTTAAAAGTAGATGGGTTTTATTTGGATGGAAATTAAATAAAGGATAAATTATTTAATTATAGATGGAATTTAAGCTTACAAATGGATGAGAAGTCATTTGAGGATGAAAAAACACTCACAAATAATTTTATGTTAATGGATGAAAATTAATTAAAATTAAAATTAAAATTAAAATTAAATATAATAAATAATAAGTAATAATAAATAATAATAATGGTTACAAAAAGGAATTTTGGGTATGCATTTTGTGGTAAAAATACTATTAAGAGTGTGAGTTAATTGTAGAAGTTGGGCTTGATTATTTTGTGATTTAAGAGGGTTAAGAGTGATTTAATTATGATTTAAATAAGAGCTAAAATTTCTAAGATTTCCATATTAAATTCACTTTTTGTGAACTAGAATAAACTTCCAACTAGTAGAGGATAATTTTAGCTCACACCTCTAAAATATTTCAATACTTTTAATAAAAACTATAATCTAATATTTACCAAAAACTACAATAAGCTTTGAAATTGTAATTTTTTAACTTGTCAAATTGTAAATAATATATTTTTAAAGATCTTTTAAATTAAGATTTAAAGTACAAGATTATTTATTTATATTCAATTTGTAAATTGAAACAAAAAATTATTTAATTTAAAATATTATAATTTAATATACAAAACTTATATATATATATATATATATATTTAATTATAAAAATACCATTTTATTAGATATTCGTATATTTAACTACTTAAATACAAGACTCGATTACCATTCATCTATTATTTCATTTAAAATTAAATACAAAGATAAAAAAATAATTATTGAATATTATATACATATATATATATATATATATATATATATAAATATATTTTTGATATTTTTATTAATATTATCTTCAAAATTAAACAAAAATAACATCATATAAATTTATATGATGTGTATTATAAATTTGTAGCTCAAAACAACATCATACTTATCATACATAAATTAAAAGTTATTAATAATGTACTTTTTGTAAAATTAAAAATATTTTGAGATTTAAATTATTAAAATTAATAATATATATACATATTACATATAATGTTAAAGTTTATTTCCAAAATAATTTTATACTAAACTAATTAAGTATTAGAACTTATATACATATTAATATCAAATTATTATAAAATAGTATAACTTTTATACTATTGATATTAATCAAATAAAATTCTTAAATATTTAAGTTTATTAGACTAAAATTTATCAAATCATAATAATTATTAAAAAAATCATAAGTCCAATTAATATATAAGATGTTGTTACTTTTACCACAATTTTTTATATTGTCACCATAGGCTATCTTAAATTTGCATTGTGTACTTCAATAAATTTTATAAAATATTACAAATGCATATCATATTAGGTAAAAAGTACATTCTTTATGCACATATATTTTATTAATCTTTAAAAAGCATTGTGGTGTGCAATGGTAGTCTAGTATATCTTATAGTAGCATTAGCAAAAACTTTGATGACATGTGGTGGATATCAAGTTGAGATGGCATTATCAAAAACTATAATAGTATGTACTAAACAGCAATTTAGAATAGCAATAAAAAAAAATTATAGCAACATTAACAATACTCTATTTATATGTATAGATATATATATATATTAGCAATGCATCTTTAATACTTAACAATTAAAAAATATTCTCTTTTTAATATATTTTTTAAAAATAAAAGACATAAATTATATAAATAAAAATAAATCTAATATATTTTTAGACAAATTTTCTTATTGTTGTTATATGGTGTGATATTCTATTAGGAAATATATTAGATACCTAGCTATAGAAAGTTTAATTTTAACTTATTGGCCAAGCTTCAATAAGTAATTTATTCTTATTATAAAAAGATAATTAAATGCATCAATATAAAAAGGTATATTAATAATTAAAACCTTTTATATTTAAGAAGATTTATACACAAGGCTTTCTAAAGCTTCTAGAAATGTCCTAACATCCTTTGCTATACCAAATCATAACTAATTATTTGCTGATAAGTTAGATTTTTCATAAGCTCAAAGAAATCCTATAATCTCCTTACAAAAATCCATCTTTATACCATAATTTTGCCATAACTCTATATCTCTATCTTCAACATATATATATAAAGTCTTAACTTCCAAAAATCCCTTTATTTTGCATAAAATGTCCAAATTGTTATAAAACCCTTTCAAAATATTTTTCACTTGCAAAATTTTTTTTCTCCAAACTTTAGAAATCCATATCTCTTAATTCAATTATTCAATTTTTTTCAAAATTTTAAATAATATAAACTTTATTCTTAATATTTTTTAAAAAAATAAAAATAAAAATAAATAAATAAATAAATTGTAAATCTACTATAGATTGATTGGCATCTTAGAAGTCCTAGCATGTGTTCTATACCCTAATTTACAAGCATCCAAATACTATTTTCTTCATATCTCAAAAATCCCAAATTCAAATGCTATAAAATTTGTATACAAAGTTTAGTAATATGATAATATACATTTTTGGAAATTTTGAACCAAAATATTATCAAATTGCTCAAGATATAGCTCAAAACACAACTAATAGTAAATCACGTCAATTATTGCTCTTAGATTGCAAGTGCTTCAATTTCTTATATCTCCTTCATTCCAACTTAAAATTCATCAAGTTATATGTAAAAAGTGTAGTTAAAATAATACTCTCTTTGATCCTACTTGCCAATCCTTCATTGCCTTTTGTATACAAGCGTTATGTCCAAAAGAGTGACAATAGACACAAAATCAACACCTTAACTTTGAGCACTTATATCTCTTTCGTAAAAACTTCAAATCACTCAAAATTTATACTATAACTATAGCAAAAATCCTAAACTTCTTGATCCTAGCCTCCTAAGTTCAAATGCCCTTGAAAGAATAACCTTAATTCCTAATAAGGCCATTGGCAACCTCCTTGAAGTCTATTTGCCAATAAGAATGGAGATTTTTATCATCCATCTCCATTCATCTATATGATTGACCTAAGTACTTTTTTTTACACAAAAATCCTTCTTTAATCCTTTTTCTAATAAGTTTTGCATAGTATGTGCCCTAAACACCAAATAAAAGAAACAAAACAAGATTTCAAGAGTCACCAATGTCTAATAAAGGTGACTCCAAATATGTAAAAACTATTATTAACATAAAATCAACCTCAATAATAGCCCTTTTAAACTAATTACTTCAATGTAGTAATTTAATTACATTTTTTGACCAACTAAAGTCTAATAACATGGCTCTCACTATATTATATAGTAAATTATATAAAATATATATGTACATTATTTTCACATCATAGCCTAACCACAACACAACAATGTTTGATAGTTTGAGACCATAAATTGATTAATTTGGTTTTTTTTTTTAAATCAAAGACTATATATTATATTATATAAAATTCAAAGACAATAATATTCCTATTTGATATATGTGGCTAATATAAATATATAAATTTATTGAAAAATCAATAAATTGAAATATTTTTTATGTATTCATTTTTAATTGTATAAAATATATTTATTTATTTTTAAAAATACTTATAAAATATACATATAATATTTAATAATTTTATAATAATAATATATTTCATTCTTTAAGGCTCAAATTAGATCTTTTTATTTTAATTGTATGAAAAAAATAATCTATAAGTATATGTTACTCAAACTATCAAGACTATGTATGGTATCCACCAAAAAATTAAAATAGAATACAATAAAAATTACATTACAAAAGAAAAAGAAAAAGAAATTGCATGTATTCATATCTCCAATGGATTCCACAGTTTGCAATAATTCCAAATGTTGTTTATTGGTAACTTCTTTTTTCTTTTTTCTTTTCAGACTGGGGAATTTATTATTCAAATATACCTTGAATTTGGCATCATTAAATTATTATCTGTTAAATAAGTTTGACATCAAGATAATAAGTATACAAAAAGCTACCTGGTTAAGAAAATGTTTACAAAGGGAATCGTTTATGAAGGTTCACGTCAAAATATTAAAGTCCTTCAAAACCAGTCATACTATATTTATATTTTATGAGCGGATGGATATATGAATGAAATCCATCGTATGATGTATGCTTCATTCATCTACTTCCATGTTAGGTCCACGGAGAATCTGGATTGGGGAAGGCGATCAAGGAGGAACAGCAGCAGCGTTGCCATGGCATGGAACGCATTGCGTCGCAGCAGCAGCAGCCGTGAATCGATCCACCGTGTTGTGAGCTGACACTATCAATGATCTGCATTCTTATGCCATGTATCAGAGTGCGCCCCGCTACGCCCTTGATTTGCGCCTCCTTCACTCCGTTCCGCCGGAGAGCGATTGCTTTGAAAACGGAGAATCCATCTCGCGGCGATAGAAGTGCAATTCACGCCCAGTGGCCGATATCGTGGGTCCGATAGTCCTGGTTCTGCCACGCCCTGTAACCCAGTACAGTGCCGCTGCGGGTGTCTTCGACTCACAGCCAAAGCTGTCAACGATCCTTTTTCTTAGATTGCGTTTTTTTGACTAAATTCCACATAGCGGCATCTTAAATCATTGCGGAGACTGGAGAGAGATGGGGAGGGAATTAGCTGAAACTGCATTGGAGCGGGGTTGCAGTCTCCCCGGGCGAGATTCAAACCGCCGTTGTGTACCTCCCGCCGGAGTAGGTCGAATCTCATCCAGGTCCCCTCACGCTCTATTCTGGTCCCTTTCTCAGCCGAGTCCAATCGCATGATTTGTCTCCGTCGTCGCAGCAAACCGTCTTCGAATCACCTCGTTTCTCGTTCTGCTTAGATCGGCGCAGAGGGTCGGGAGAGTCCTGGGCCTCAGCAACGCTCTCAAAGGCAGCATCAGACACTCTCATCGCCGCGAGGCGCCGCCACGAAATAAATTCCCGCGCTGCTGCTGATGACATGAAGCTGGAACATTTTACCCGGGAAAAATCATTTAAGAAGGCAGGAGGCGTGGCTTGAAGACGCTTACGCATTATTGGAAGCGAATATTGATGAAATTTTAAGGTAGTTGGATCCTGTTTATAGAATGTGACTTAATTACCAATAGTATAAAATATTGCAAGTTTTACTACTACCACTATTCTACACAGCTTTTTGTTGCTTTAGTAAAAGTTACCATAACATGGGTGTTCACCAAAACTTCATTCATATTCCTGTTTCATCTACATTTTGGGAGATCTATTTCAGCAAATAGTATTGAATATCAAGATATCGTATTTAACATTGAAAAGGAAAAAGGAGAAAAGTACTGATCATGTCAAATGCAATTTTTTTTGTAATCGTTGTGATGTTGATTTTTGTCTATTCTGTTCTAATACCTTGTTCACATATTTTAATGTTCATTCATTTTCATTTTTTAAATCAAGTGGTTGTTCTGTGAATGGCACTTCTGCAATATCAAATACATATTGAAAGTAATGTTATGTATGTCTGTGCGTATAAATGTACGTACATGTGAAGTTGTTGAAATGCAATTATTTACATACTTATTATTATTATATCTTATTTCTGAATCTGAATTACCAACAAAATATATATATATATATATATATATTAGTAAACATTACGGAAAACATAGACCTTATCCAATGTATGCAGTTCTCTGAAAATGTGTACTTTGCAACACCTAGTAATATTTGAATTTGCATTTTTTACCACATTTGTAATTTTATTTTGAAAATGTATATAAGAAAATTGTGCATTAGACTAATAACGGTTTTCTGATATTATGAATATATGTATATGTATATATATAGATGTATATATATATATATATATGTGTGTGTGTGTGTGTGTGTGTGTGTGTTCTTTCACTTATTAAAAACAATACAAGTTAGATGGTGTATAAAAATTGTGCAATGTAAATAATTTGCATTTGATATAAATGATAATGTGCACAGTCAATATCTCATGTCATTGAGACTTAAATTTGTTCTTCTAAAATAACAATTCTGAAGTTATTTTTGATATTAGATGTTGTTCAGTAATTTATGATGCATTATCATTACAAATGAATGTGTGTGTATGTGTAAAAATGAAATAAAACAATAAAACGTATGAAAAATTCTGTTTACATAGTTTAATATGTACATGGTTCCTTTCAGGTGCAACAATGCCAGAAAAAACATCTCTCTCAAATCTTTTGGTCTTTCAAAGTATCCTAATAGGAAACCTGCAACAGCTAATGCAAATGGAAGTAACACTGATGAGACTACTAATAAAATCACTATTTTTATTTAATTGTGTCAATTTTGAGACATCCAAAATCCTTCTGCATCTTTGCAATGCCATTCCAAATTTTTGTTTTTTTGTTTTACTTCTGCCTGTTATTTTATTTTTAAAATATTCATTTTCTGAAAATATAATGTTGCACTCAAAAGATCAAACGGTGTCTTCTAACAGCATGCAAAGGATTGTTTCACCTGTTTCTAACAAAATGTAAGCTGCTCAATTACAGAAGTCTCACCTAATTGAACCAATTTTGCCTCAGCTTGTTGCTTTCACAAATTATTATGTCCTACTGTATGCGATCTCTCTATAACAGATGTCTTTAACTATAACACATTTCTACTTTTTCTCCAACGTTCCAATAAATGTGTTCATGTGTATATGTGTACAAGTAAACAAATAAATAAATAAATATATATATATATATATATATATATCAAACAAACATAAAATAAAATTACATGAACAATGAAATCATCTATATATATATAATATTCACACAAAATATATAAAGAGAGATAGGAAATTCCTGAAGGTAACAAATGTGCACATTGGCCATATTGTGCAAACTACTCAAAACATGCCCCCCCCCCCTGGAATTGTGGATAAAAACCCCATTAGAATGACGATCAAATATCAGTACCATACTAAAAAAAATAGTAATAAAAACAATGGGTAAGGTTTAAGAAAGGGAATGTGAGTGGTACCATGCATCAAGACTCAAGGCATTCATGCCAAGAGGACCAAGAAGAGAGGACCTACAAAGCAAGGACCAAGAGAGAGAGGGAAAGCAAAAAAAAAAAAAAAAAAAAAAAAAAACGGAAAGAAAAAAGGCATGCAAAGTCAAATGAGGGAAGAAGGTGGAGGGTGGTGGGTTAGGATAAGGGCCCCATGAGGACCACCACCACCAGCAACCCATCACGCCCACTTCATCCATCCATTTGGATGAATGAATGATACCAGGACGGACGAGGAGGAGGTGGTGGATGGACGGTGGGGGTCGGAAAGCGGGACCCGGTTGCTAAAAGGGCAAGGGGCCAAGTGGCGAGCACAGAGAGGGGACAGGTCATGAAAAGGTGCCAGGCTGCTGCCAGGCATTGCCCACATCCACCCCCACCTCTTCTACTTCTACCCCAACCCCTTTCTTACTGCCAGCCAGGCAGGCCGGTGTGGTAACAGTTGTCCATCCAGTGTTAACGAATGAATCTGGATCCATCTACTAAATTCATTCATCCTCCGATGCTTCCAGAAGTCCAGCAACTGTGTGTTGACTCTGGAGATGGTGGGTCAATACGGTGGGCTCTGGCCCACCATGGAATTTCGCGCTTTCCATCTACGGAATTACATTTATGTGTACAATGTACATATAGACCCACAAATTTACACACACACACACACATATATATATATATATATACATGGAGAGATAGAGATAGGTAGGTTTGACGGGTTGGTACTAAAGGGATTCAATATTCCACAAACGTGTGAACATGTTTTCGTTTAAATGTTTTTTAAATGTATGCTTTGCTGGTTAGGCTTCTACATTCAGATAGTTAATAATATAATAGTAATAAGTGTGGATTGTTTTGAATGAATCTTAGTTTTTTGTTTAATGTAAGTGATAAAAGAGAACATTGTACACAAAGACATGCCAAGTTGTTGCATAGCCATAACATAAGTGTATAAACATGTTGTTTTGTACAATGATGTAAACTTGCTATACTTGAGAGTAGAAAAAGGCACATGCTTTCAAATTGTTTACAGTATTGTTGTTTGTTAAAGCCAAATCTAAACTTTAGTGAGTTGATTTGCATTTTCAAAAATGATTTAAATGGGTAATGTTTTTTCTTTTTCTTTTCTTTCAGCATCTTCACATGAATACTATTTGAAAGTGTATAAATGGAATGTGTTTCTGAAAGAAGTTCTCAATCATGTATGTATATACAAAAACGTATACATATTCATACACTCCCACACCCCTGCTGAAAAGAAAAATCGAAAAGGCAGAAAAAGTGAATCGAGAAAAAGTGATCGGCTCAAACTATATATAAAAGTCGCCTAATAGGGAAAAATAGAAACTACCACCACCTTCGTCCACCAAAACAACAATGACTCCAAGCAGGATGTCGTCTCACGACGCGAACAAGGGAATAATAAACAAAATCTAGCGGAATCCCAAAATAGCACAAAGCCCATAGGTACGTGAGGGTATGTCCAAATCAAGGTCAAAAGGAGAAGTTGACGGGGAGGTTGAAGAGGGCGGGAGGGACAAACGAACGAATGAACAAACAATAATAGATGAATGAATAGAAGGATGAATGAAACCAGGAACAGTAAGTACGCAGGTGAGCATGGGGGATGAGATCGATCCCTTGACGCAGCATCCAGCGGGAAACAGCTTGCAAAGCTATAGGCCAGTCAGTATCTCGATACCAGTAAAACTCCCACTTACCGCCGCTGGGGTCGCCACAAGTGTATGAAGTGGCATGGAAGCTGCGACCCTGCGGAGCTCCAACTCACCCACATTCCCCCCACACCCCTACTTGGCGTATCAACACCGGCTTGGTCGCGATGCTGATTCCAAAGCAGCTCTCTGCTGCGTCGATTCTTATAGTTTCCTAGGATGGATGAAAGTGGGTTATTATTTATTTATAGTTATTTCTATTTCTCACCGGGTGACAACGCTCGCCGCTCTGGAGCTGGTTAATTACAGGGGTGGCGGATTTGATGCCATAACGTGGGTTTGGATGTGCGCAGGGTGAAAATGGAGCTGCCCTGCGGAGCCAGCAGGAGGAGGGAGGTCGACGTCTTTACGCGGAATGGGAAGTTACCTATTGCGGAGTTGACCCACTGCGACGAGAGGGAGGTGCGGTGGGGTGGGGTCGGGGAGGGAAGGAGGGGGGAGGTAAGGACTGGGAAACAATTGGGCTCCTGGTGGTGGTGAATGATATGCATAAGAGCTTGCTGTGTAGGAGAGGAAAGAACATGGGTTTCCTGAAAGAGTGGCGACCGTTCCTCCCTCCCTAACTCTCACTTTAGCCTTCCACTCTCGAGCTGCACTCAGCGCTCTTTGCTACTTGTGCCTGACACAGCCCTCTCTTGTAGCGAAACTACTTGTTCTCTACTGCATTTCGTCTTGGACCCGTCCTTCAGGCCATTCCTGATCTCCCCTTCCCGTTGGATCTCCATCTCTACCAGGAACCTTCAGGTTAGCTTTACCTCGCTCGGACATGCCTCCATCTCCGTGCTGCAGTTCTCGCTGTATGCGCCGCACCGGTTGTGCTTGCTGTATAGTCACGCATTGTGGATCGCGCTTGTTCTCATAGTTCGGGCATAGCACTGTTACACTGTTTATGTTTTCTACGGGTCGTTTGTGTGTCAACATAGGTCGAAAGCTTTCACTTGCGAGTCGATGATGTGAGACGTTGATAAACCGAGGCCCGTCTGTTTGATAGCTCGATGCCAGTACCTGAGTTTGACGAGTAGTACACAATAGAAACCTTCGTTATTCCTCACGAAATAATAGCTGGGAATTAGTTTCAGAGATCTGCATTTCGTTCCCTGCGATCAAAACAATCGAAGATCAGAGGGGATGTCGCTCGTTTCTTATTTTGAAATTTGGCTATCGAATGAATTGCCATTATAATATTGCTTTAATCTATGATTCGCCTTGCCCACAGATTGAGGAGTGGAGCTAGTACAAGAAGATAACCAGTCCAGCTGAGCTGGCTCACGGTTTTCACGATCATTGACCCCCCTAATGACCGCGCTCAGTCTGATGGCAGTTAGAAACAATGCTGTCCGGTACCGTGCTGCCGCGGACATCCTCCTATTCGCACTTATCGTGGTAGCAGCAGTGGCTGAAGCTCCATCCGCAGATCCCAATGCAACCTCTGAGGAAGACAGATGGGTTCACGCATCCCGTGCACTTCCATTTCATTTGTTTGTGAAAAGCACCCTCCACGTCAACAGCAAGTTTCTCGTTGTGGATCAAGCCCCCGACGTCAAGTACCACAATGGACCCATTTTGACAGGAGATAGGAGATCTACCCTCAAAGTGCATGTGGTGTTCTACGGATCTTGGAGCCGAGCCCAAAAGGCTATCATTCAATCGTTCTTGAGCTCTTTCTCTGCTCCTAAGGCAGCGAGGAATTTTCCAACTGTCCAGGGATGGTGGGCAATCACCAGGGGATTCAAGAATACCAGGAAGGTGTCTGTCGCGCCGTATGTTGTACTCGGTAGCCAGGTTCACGACTGGAAATACAGTCTAGGTAAGAGATTGAAGCAGACATACATCGAGAAGCTAGTGGTTTCATCACTTAAGAATGGGTTGGCGCTTGACGCTTCTGGTTTGTATATCGTTCTCACTTCTCAGGATGTTAGCGTCCAAGGATTTTGCAGCTCCTTGTGTGGCACTCATTCCGTTATCCCTGCACAAACGCTCAGCAAAATGAACAAGCTTCCATATGTGTGGGTTGGTAACTCAGCCAAGTTCTGTGGTGGATACTGCGCATGGCCGTTTTTTAAGCCATTGCCAGGAACTGGATTTGATGTTCCCCCGTTGAAATCCCCTAATGGTGACGCGGGAGTGGATGGAATGATCATCAACATTGGAGCCATGATTGCCGGCGCTGCCACTAACCCTTACGGCCGCGGGTACTTCCAGGGCGATCCCGCAGACCCTCTGGAGGTTGCAGGAGTATGCGCAGGAATTTATGGAGCTAACTCTTTCCCTGGAATGCCCGGGGACCTCCTCAAGGATTCTCGCGGTGCTAGCTTCAATGTGTACGGTGCTAACCGCCGTAAATTCCTTGTGCCATGGATGTACAGTCCAAGGACCAAGCAGTGCGCGGGTCAGGCATAACTTGCTCCCCACAATAATACGACGCGTGATTCGACCGACTAATGCTTTCGTTTGCCTTCTTGGTGACCCAAGGCGTTCTGCGCGCCACAATTTAGTCCTGGTGAATGGCATGTGTAGATTTGTTAACAATCCACTACAATTTTTCTTTTTTCTCTTTTTTTTTTTTTTTTTTTTCATCTCTGTCCCCCCCTCCCCCCCAATGTGTACACGCTTGGAAGTAGGACTATTACTTGGTGTTCGCCCTTAGCAAGTGTGGGCTGGCTATTTTGCTAACTTCCCCACAAAGCAAGACTGGACTACTCTTAGCCGTTTCCATTAGAAAGACCTGGCTGATTGTCGCCTGTCCAATGTGAAACGCTGTCAGATCAATGCATAGTGAACTCTCTGCAAGTTGATGCAAAGCATACTCTGCGCAAGAGCAAATCATGGTTTCCTTAAGTAATAATTATTCGATGCGTTATGCATCAAACTACAAACCTATTGATTGGTGCGTGCAATGGACATGTCATCTTGAAATTGGTGATGATAATCCACCTTTCTTTGTTCTATCTTACTCCACAGTGTTTTCCTTTCTATCGTCGTTTAAGTTGCCCAAGCGTCCACCCACTGCTGATTGACAAAAACATAATTCTTTTATTTCCTTGACTTGTAACCGCCTTGATGAACTCCTTACAGAAAAAACAAATCTCCACACTAATACATGGCATGATCCACTTCACTCAAAGGAATGATGAGTAAACATGCCTAAATTGTAGGTGAGGCTGAAAACAAGGGAGTGCTCGTCGCTCCTCTAAATACAGCGTTTGGTACATGTGGGACACGAAGTTATTCCAGAAATTTAGCCCTAGTATGTGCAGTTCCCCGAAGTGGAGTCATCCTATGATTGTGAATGAATGCCGCAGTCTGAGATTAGAATGGCGTTAGCTGTGTTTTACCTGTACAATCTCATTCCTCCGGATTGCGCCTGCCTCTGGATCCGTGAAGATACTTCATTCTCGTTGACATCCTCTTCTCCCTCTTGCTAGTTCAACTGCTACGTCGGCATTTTGTTATTACCTGCACTTCTTCATTGATCACATCTGACTTAACGGTTTGAGAGCAGGGCTGTGGCGTGTCCTGTGCACTGTCAACAACGGTCTCATGAAGTCTCATGAAGAATCCCTACCCTGGTCTCTGCCAACCATGCGCTTGCTCACACATGACTTCATGGACTTATCATTGGCGTGTACTCTGCATTCATATCACCTTGTCACATTATATCTGTAAAGGCAGCTTCTATTCAACCTCTTTCAATTCACACTTCACCATGTGAGGTATTGCACCTTACATCCAATCCACTGTCAATACCACTGTACGATTCTATAGAGCGTAGAGTTTCCAGCTAAGCTTTTCACAGTGCCAGTGTCAATTGCCTTGTTTAAAATGAGAGAATGGCTAACGTAATGGAAAACACATACTACAAAAGCATGAAATAGTGTAAAGCATGCACAGTGAAGTGACGATGAACAATGAGCAGCGAAGACATGGAATCAAATGGACATGCCGGAATGATTTTTTTTTTTTTTTTTTTTTTTTTTCTTTCAGTTAGAGACATTCACTGTGCCTTGCTCTCTCATCAAGTATTTCAAGAGTTTTCGCTCCTCGTGCCATTTCAATTCTATGGGTACGTGGGGTCGAACAACCATCACGTTTTTTGTGTAATGTATCCCCTGATTAAAACTGGTCGGGTTATAAAATCCTGCATTCATTATGCGTTGCTCGGAAATTGTGTGGCTTTTGAAGTTCAAGTTATATGGCAAATGGTTTTTTTCACTATGTCTGTGTGAGCAATAGCTACAATTTCTGTACTCATACTGAATCATTTGAATGAATTATAAGTGACAATTTGACGGTTGCTACACTGCAAGCTGCTGGAAAAATTGCTCCACGTTTCTAATTTTATCTATTTGGTACTATTATCAGAGAAATAATGGAGTCAAACAGAAGGTTTACTATGTCCATAAATAATCTCACTGCTTTCACGACACAAAAAGTATCAAACATCAAGTGAGAAAGTGGAAGAAAGTAGTAGATGCAAGAAACATCACTGTTTTTTTTTTACAGTCAAATTGATGTGTTAAAGAGTACATACAACAGCAATACTAGGCACAATTAACTTCCTTTCAAACGTAAACCCAGCAATCGCGTCACCCATTTCTACAATCTCAGCTCATTGAAAATTGGATCAACCCTTCCGTCCCACTCCTCTTCATACAACTTTAACATTCTCTCTGCCAACGTAACACCTGCGCCCAGCATTCGTTCCACAAGCAGTTAAGAACTCATACGCGAATTCAGAGCCATGATCTTCGTTAAATTCAATCTAGATGGACTGGGTCAATCATTCAAACAATCACCAATTGGATACCAAATTTCGAAATGGACGAATAAATTACCTGTTGTAGCAACTTCCTCAAGGGGAGCCAAGAACTTGCCCTCCTGAAGGCCTCGTCGAGCCAATCCATCCTTTGCGAGCTTGAGGACATCTTTTGCTACATCCTGCAGCGTACCTTCTCGGAATGGAGTTAGGATTCCTTGATTTGGTACCTCCTTCCGAAGAAATCCACGATCGTCATTACTCCAGTCACGGATGATGTCGAGACAATTCTTTAGTGATTGCTCATCGTACAGCAACCCTACCTGCGTCCACAGTTTGTACACGAGTCCATCAGTGCCAGCTGCATTTACTTTACATTGCATTCTCACACTTAGATTCAATTTACTACCAGGTTACTTAGTACAATAAGAAGAAATATACAGAAGCATGAGAAATCTAGTTCTGAATCCGCATCCGTAGTAACCGTGTTTGCATTGCAAAACTCACCCAGAATGCAGGAAGTGCATTGAGGAAATCCTTCGGACAGCAATCTGCTCCCCTCATTTCCAAGTATTTCTTCAGCCTCACCTCAGGGTACATAGTTCCAAGGTGATTCATCCAGTCATTGAGAGATGGCTTCTCTCCTGGATACGCCTCCAACTTTCCAGCCATAAAATTCTATAATGAAATGCACATACGATTTTCTGTTACCAACAGCACCCATATCCATTACAATCATGTGAGTGACGCATTTGTTTCTCATGATTATTCGATGAAGTGAAACGCTTGGTTACCTTAAACGATGCGCCGGAGACGTCTCTCCAGTTATCGTTGCGGTGCACCATCAACATTGGCACATTCAAGGCATACTCCGTGTATTTCTCAAACCTAGGGAATCACAACCAGGTTACATAATATCATAAGCTCCCACACGAATTTACGATAAACAATCATAACATCAATTTGTAAGGCTAGGTTTATATGGGTATTTTCGACTCACCCAAAGTCGTCATCAAATACGAAGGGTAACTCGCCTGTTCGATCGTCGTCAAATTGTGACCAGAGAAAACTGCCAATGACGATTCTCAAAGCATAAGCAGCAGCTTGTACATTGATGGTTAAACAATGAACACTAACATCCAAAAAAAAATCTATACATTTTAAAGAATTGTGACTAAATTATTTTTATATGCTAATTGACGACTTACCTTCTGTAAGTCTTGTACCCAGCAGGCTTCCCTTCCCAAAAAGGCGAATTCGCAAAAAGCGCCGTTGCAAGCTAATAGGAAAAACGTTAAACGAGCAAGCTGTTAGAGAAAATACGACTCCAATTTTATTTTATTTTATCTATTTATTTAAATTTATTTCAACTAGCGTCTGAAAGTAAAAGACTGCTATGACATGACAAGCCATCACAGAATCTCTGCGTATTTGGTTTCTTTCAATTGAAAGATTCTCATGTAATAAACTCACCGGCTGCAAGGATAGCCCCACTCGGAGCTTGTTGATCATATCCTGCTCTGAATCGAAGTCCAAGTTCACCTATCAAACAAGCCATCAGTAGCATGTCAATATCCACCAGAGCTACAACTTAAATGTGTTGGAAGTTGAAACATTTATTTCAATTAGAACATTTATTGAACAAGATTGTGGGGTCAAGAGGAGTACCTGAGCTGTGCAAGTTTGGTACATGGTTTCAAATCCGACTTCGGTGATTACAATTTTGGGAAAGTAATCTTTTATCACTTGATACCTGGCCTGCAGTTAATACCACCCAACGACAACCAGACAAGAGTTAACCTACATTCTGCTGTTTCTCAGACAAAAGGTACAACACGTTTAAATTGTGAAACGGAGTTCGGTTTGGCCTGATCAGTTCATGTTAACCCCACCTTAGGCACATTCGGTCGCTCTGACAGTGGCCACTTCGGCTCATATCCAATGCCCGCGAACCTTAATCCCAGCTCCTTGCCGATAATGTTCACCTACAGAAAGCAAACACCCATAGGACATCGATTCCACCGCAAGGATTCGTAAATTTTAGCACAGATACCGCGTCAATCCAAGAAGCAGTAGAATTCTCCACAAATGTTTTGATATGAGAGCCTCTCACCTGTTCGAGATGTGTATCAAGCTCGCGTTGGCATGCATGGACATCTTTCAAGGGCGCACCGCTCAACTCGAATTGACCTCCGGGTTCCAGCGAAACACTTGCACCGTCCTGCACAGTTTCAGCAACCCCTTGCATTCTCTATCTCACCTGAGAAATTACACCTTAAATTCGGCTATCAGAGACGGACTTCGACGTTGAGATATCAGAAGTGGTGCACAGAGGGTTCTGGAAGAAAAGTGATTGCACCTTCGATAATCCGATGATGTTTTCACCTTCCATTACTCTCTCATATCCAAAGCGAGACGCCATTCCATCGAGCAGCTTGCTGATTTGATCGAAAGTCATACGCTTCAAAGTGTCCAGCTGAAATCCCAGCTTCTCGTGCTCGGTCCCAATCCTCCACTCCGATTTCGGCTTACATCCGCTTCGAAGGAAGTCCACAAGATCCTCCTTAGTGAGATCCTTCCCCCGTGCGGCGGCTTTGGCAGCTGCTTCTTCAACAGCCGGACTGGACGCAACAATGTGCGATGTATGTCTGCCTTCGTGCGGCCTCCAGCTCGTCCAAGCTGGGGCGGATCTCACTACGTTTCTATCGCGGAAGCTCACCCGCCCCGACCCGTTTGCGCCTCCTCTGCTTCCCGCTCGATGCCACCTCATGTGGACGATGCTACCCATCGCATTCTTTCCAAACGCAGTGACTGTTCCCGGAGCGAACGCCATCTCTCTGAATGGCAACAACCTCGATGTTATTCGCTTCAGGGTCTGAAATCGACTCACACCAGCACCTGCATTGTCATTCAACAACACGGTGGATGAATTAATACCACCTATAATTAACAAGAACCCCGCAAAGCATGTCGAGAACACTCTGCGGAGAGCTTTACCAGGGACAGCATGCTAATGCAAGATGCAAGACGTTGATCGCGTTGCTCGTATGATTGTGTTGTGGTCAACACACACCTAATCCACTGCACATAAATCTCCTCCCTCGGCTAGTTTAACTCCCTCCTCCTCAGATATACAATATGGGAGCCACACTGGCTGCTGCACCCGAACTCACCCACAGAATCACGCAATTGACAAGGATATCAGTGCTCAGTCGAGTTGCTGCATATTTGAAGCAACTCGGCAAGTATTTATGTTTGTTTATTTTCCTCCGACAAGCTTCATTAAAGCATCACGAGCAGGGCACCGACTGAAGCCACGAGAGACGATGATCCATCGAGGCCTGCCTTTCGGGGATTCCTCCACAACGGACCAAGTGTCACGACCAAGTGTCACGAGAACGCTGTCACATGCCTCGCGTGACCCCCCTTTCCAGGGTTCGACACCATGGTGATCCTGCCAGTTGTGCGATTCTCATTCCCCCACAATATTCTATAACCAATTCATGGTAGCTCCTCTTGCCACATAATCCCCAAGTCCACGTCTCTGTCAAGTCAAGATGAGAGCGTAGCAACAACAGTCATTCATGGCTGCGTGGAGCTCAACGGCTGTACAGAGCCAGCCCGTGCAGGGCTGGAGATCGGCGATGGGTGGTTTGTCATTTCCAACCTCATCGCCAAGTGGGAAAAAAGCGGGCCTCTAAAGAAGTTATTTGATAAGCGCAATGGCTTGATTGCAATCAGCCTGGTGATGTAAAACTTCATGCAGCAGCAATCCTCCTTCCTTCCTTCCTGGTGACCGACAAGCTTGCCGGCTGCTGCAGAAAAATGTGGGGTGAATGGGTGCGGTGGCTATGTGAAGGAAAGGGAAGGGAAGGAAAGGAAAGGAAGTGGTAGTGAGATCATCATCATACAATCACACAAAAAGCATGGGGCACTGGCAGGAACGCCGCGACCCACGCGGCAATCGGCGTGGCAACAGGACGCGGGAAATTTTCTCGACGCGAATAAACTCTTGACACGTGTCGGTGACAATAGATGCATTTTGGAGCACGCACTTCGTGTATATGGATGAATCAATAATTGTTTATTCATTCATCCGTGGTTGCCTTCCTAACTCACTAATGCATACTTGGCTGCTGGTTGAGAATCAATCAATCAATCCCCATAATTAATTAATTAAGCATTGCAAGGAAGGAAAGGAATGTGAAATTGAAATCCAAATTGAAGGCTTGGTAGTTCCAAGTGTTTTTTTGAAGCTGCATACTAATTGATTTGGTAGCTTTATACATGTAGCCGAAGGGCAAGAGAATAGTCCCAGGAAAAGTAGTCAAATAAAAAAGTCAAGTTAAAGGAGCCTATGTCACATTGAATTAAATTGAATTACAAAATTAAAGTTTGAGTGTGTGGTTCAAACCAAAGACCTATAGGCAATAAAGATTATTATTATTTTTTTTTGTTTTGTTTTGTTTGTTTGTTTAGTAGAGCCAATGACTACTACTTCAAAGTTCTAAAATAAGTTTATTTTGTAGTATTAATTAAAGAATTTGAATGTATATAGAATAAAATTTTTAATCTTAAAATAATTAAAAATAATTAAAAAAGGATTTCAAAAAAAAATTAATATATTAAATAAATTAAAGTATTATAATAATTATCATAATATAATTTAACCTTTAAATATATTTTTAGGATTTACTAATATAACAAATATATAGTATTATCTTTGCTAGGTTATAGGATTACTTTATCCTCTAAAATATACCTTATAGGAGTTTAAAACTTATCAAGGTTGCTAAAATCATGAATTTGCTTGAGTGTACACTTCTTGCTTGCTTAATATATTTTCTTATGTACATCCAACACCCTAGCATTGTATATAATATTGCACTTCACCAATACCTAGCAATTGCAGATTTGCAGACAAAAGAATGCACAACCTTTGATCTTATAGACAATTTTAGCTAAGTAGGCCAAAATCAAGTTTAAGCTTGCAAAAACACCCTCATAAGTCAATATTAGCAAGATTTTGATGAAACCTGACAAGTATAAAGTAATGGATAATAAAAGACTTCAAATAAAGTACTCGATGATAGTTAACTTTTTCTACCTCAAAGAAGCACTTACTCTGTTGGTTCTCCAACGTGAATTTCAAAATGTGATATTGTCATTAGAGCTCATTAAGAAGTATAATTGATGCTGTGTAGAGATGCTTATAATCTTCAAAGACAAAAATTAAGTTTTTGAGTAGTTGGTTTGAAAAATTTCTTTCTCACTACAAGTTGAAAGTTAGCAAAATATATAGAGAGGCAGACTCAGTTGATCAAGTTGGTATTGATGCAGCAATGCTTGTTTTGTACACCTACATTACAAGTTGTAATTTATGTGATGTGTATAATATGGATAAAATAAGATTATTCTATAATATGATGCCAGACCAAATCATTATTCAATTATAAATTGCAAGCTATAAAAAAAATAAAAAAAAATCAAGGATCATTATTATGTTTACAATAAATGCCAATAGAATCTATAAATTATCATTTTTTTTTATTGGCCATGCTCACAAGCCTTGCTACTTTAATCATTGCACAAATAATCAATTGGATTTTTATTATTATTCTAATAAAAAAGAATAGATAATTAAATTTTTTATTTTAAGAATGGCTAAAAAAATCTTGACAAAGAGATGAATAGAGTATGTTTATGGATCCTTCTCTTCAAGACAATGCACCATCACACTTTACAAATGATCCGATTTCTTCTAACGTTGATATTTGTATGCTTCTTCTAAATATCACTTTGAAGATTTAGCCAATAGATGCTCGAATTATTAGAGCATTTAAGCAATATTATCAACACTTCTATTCACAAAATGTGCTTGACAAGGACAAGCAAAATGAGCTCAATCTAAAGGATGTCTTATATGAAAATCTATAATCTTCTTACAAAAATTCATCTTTTATATCATGAATTTTATCATAGCTCTATATCTCCATCTTTCAAATATATATATAAAGTCTTAACTTCCAAAAATCCCTTTACTTTGTATAAAATATCCAAATTATTACAAAATCCTTTAAAAATATTTTTTTCCTACAAAGATTTTTTTTTTTCTCTAAATTTAAAAAATTCGTATCTCTTGTTTCAAATTTTTAATTTTTTTCAAATTTCTAAATAATGTAGTCTTTATCCTTAAGTTTTATCATAAAAAAATAAACTATAAATCTACTATAGAGTGTTGAGCATCTTAGAGACTGTCACGAACATATACATGTAAGCCTTTAATTACATATATAAATAGGTAGAAGTAAATAAAAATAAATAAAAGTAAGTTAATTCTATAATATTTGCTATAGAAACTTTTTAGAAGCTTAATAGATGCTACTTTGACTTTATACGTGTCTTTAATTGATTTTTTGGATTAGAAACGTGGTCAACTAGTTGGCCATGTGCCACACATGTTGTTAGCTTGAAGACCAAGCTAACTATGTAATCCACATGTAGAAAAACTTGTCTTGTAAGTCAAGGCATGTATCCTATAAAGTCAACACATATTGGAGGTCTTATAGAACATTGTCACGTAGTCCTTAGTTAGATAATATATATAGAGACAAGAATGAAGCGTTCTTCACTCTTGTCAACTCTTTTCTTGCTTCTAGTTTAGTTTCAAGGGTCTCTAGTTTTTTTTATCTTTTGGCAATAGGCATTCATATTTCTTTCTTAATATACATATTGAGTTATTTCTATTCTATCATCTTTCTTTGAGAGAAGTTTTACTTGTTTATTTGTCCTTATCAAATTCTTGTACTTGACAGAGACCCTATCAAGCACTTTAAACTCTAATTTATAAGCATCTAAATACTATTTTTTCCATATCTCAAAAACCTAAACTTCAAATGCTACAATATATATATATATATATATATATATATATATATATAATTTAATAAAATAATATTATTCATTTTAAAAAAAATTTAGGCAAAATCTTATCAAATTGCTCAAGATATAGCTTGAAATACAACTACTAGTAAATCGGATTACTTACTACCTTTAGATTGTAAGTACTAACTTTAACTTCTTATAACTCCTTTATCTTAGCTTATAATTCATGAATTTATATATAAAAAATATAGCCAAATTTTTTTTTTCTTCAATTCTAATTTCTAATTTTTTATTTCTTTTCATATATGTGTGTTATATCCAAAAGAGTGATAGTAGATACAAAACCAATATCTTAACTTTGAATGCCTATATCTCTTTTATAAAACTCCAAATCATACAAACTTTGCACCAAAATTGTAGCCAAAATCCTAATTATTTTGACCTTAGCATCTTAAGTTTGAATGACCTTGAAAAAATAACCCTAATTTCGAATTAGGCCTTAGGTAGCATCCATGAAGTCCATTGAACATGCCTTTGATAAAAATATGAATCTTAAAGAAAGAATTTTTTAATACACTCTTGTGTCATTCAAAAAAATTAAAAAGTCACTCAAAGATGATATAGTATTAAATTAGAATGATTAATGCCAAAAACAAGAAGACTAAAAAGTCTTGAAAAAAGACTAAAGACTAGAAAGAGATTGATAAGAGTGAAAAATACTTCACTCTTACCTCCATATATACTCTTAACTAGGAATTACATAATAATATTTTATAGGACTTCTAAAATGTGTTGACTTTATAAAACACATATCTTAATTTGTAAGGTAATTTTTTTATGTGTATGCCAAATAGTTAGCTTGTTCTATAAGCTACCAACATGTAATTAATTTGTTGACCAAGTTTCTAACCTATCAATCAACTGCAAACACATATAAAATCAAAGCAATATCTATAAAGCTTGTAGGAAGCTTTTCTAAAAAATATTATGAAATAAATATATTTTTATATACTTCTACTTAATTATATAGATAAATATTAGACTAAATATATATATTTATAACATCTCCTTTCTTTTTATGAAAAAATTCTATAAAAAGTAATGTTCATATGTTGATAAAATCTAAGATGCGATAAATTATATTTGCCATATACTTTGATCCTTGTTCTCTTTGAAGATAGTTGATAAATCTTCTTAGCTATTGATAATGTCTTATACTAAGGCAAGAAGACTACCTTGTTATTTGATTGTTGTTCAGATCTTTCTAATTTACTTCAAATAAAACTTTCTTTATTCCATTTACAAGCTTCTTTGCTAACTTCCATGTCCATTCACTAATATCATATCCGCCTCAATGAACTAGATATTTGAATCTATTTTGGTGCCTCCTTGAATCTAAGACTTTTTCCACTTCAAATTCTTGATTATTATGTATTTGTATAGGATGAAGTGACATTTATCTTCTTTTTGAGATATTATCAAGGACATGAATCTTAAAGAAAGAAATCCTCAATATACTCTTGTGATACTAAAAATAACTATAAAGTTACTTAAAGATGATGTAATATTAAATTAAAATAACTATTGCCAAAAATAAAAAATAGAAAGTCTTGAAATAAGACTAAGAACTAAAAAAGCATTGACAAGAGTAAAGAATGCTTAAGTCTTACCTCCATATATACTCTTAATTAAGACCTATGTGTTGATGTCCTATAGGACCTTCAAATCATGTTGAATTTGTAAGACATGTATCTTAATTTGTACGGTAAGTTTTTTATATACATTACATAGTTGACTTGTCTTATAAGCTATTAATATGTGATTAACTTATTGACAAAATTTCTAACCTATCAATCAATTTCAAATACATGTAAAGTCAAAGTAGCATCTATAAAGCTTATAAGAAGCTATTATAGAAGGTATTATAAAATCAATCTACTTTCATCTACTTTTGTCTATTTTTATCTAATCATATAGGTATTTATTAGAATACATATGTATATCTGAGACATTATTTTCTCTTTTAGGGACAAGTTCTAGAACGAGTGTTCATCATGTATTGATGAAATCTAAGATATGACAAATTATATTTGCCACATATTTGATTTTGATTCTCTTCAAAAATGATTGATAGGTCGTCTCAACTATCAATAGTGTTTCATATCAAGGCAAAAATACCATCCTATTATTTAATCATTTTTGAAGTCTTTGTAATTTTCTTCAAATAAAATATTTGCAATATCATCAAGAATTGTTCATACTTTTAATAAAATCACCAAACATTGAGAGTCTCTTCTATGGTCGTGATATCAAACACGTTGTCATATGGCGTGATTTGCTATCTGGGAATACACCAAGTATCTAGCTGTAGAGAGTTTAGGTTTCACTTGTATATTATGCCTTAGCTCCCAAAAATCCTCTTTATTTTGTATAAAAACTCAAATTATATTAAAATCCTTGAAAACATTTTTCTTTCCGTAAAGACCTTTTTACATCAGATTTTAGGATCTCATATATCTCGATCCAACCGTTCAGTTTGTTTCAAATTTCTACATAAGATAGATGGTATTCTTAACCCTTATCACAACAAAAATGAACCGTACATCTATCACCGATCTTTCAGCAACTTAGAAACCCTAGCAGGTGCACAAAACCCTAACTTACAAGCACCCGAAAACTATTTTCCCTATATCTCAAAAACCCAAACTCCAAATTCCACAAAACTTATGTAGAAAATTTTATAACAAGATTATACAAAATCTTGAAAATTTTGAGTCAAAACCTCATCAAATTGTCTAAGATATAGCTCAAATCACAAGTACAAGTAAATCGGGCTACTTCCTACCCTTAGATTCCAAGTGCTGACTTCAACTGCCAATATCTCCTTCATCAAAGCTTGGAATTTGACAAAAAGTAGGCATAAATTGTAGCCGAAAAAGTTTTCTCTCCAACTTCAGTCGCCGATCCTCGTTTGCTATCTGTATGCATGCGCAATGCCCCAAAGAGTGATAGTAGATCCAAAAACTAACACCTTAACTTTGAGCGCCTATATCTTTTTCATAAAAATCCCAAATGACACAAATTTTGCACCAAAACCATATCCAAAATCCTAAACCTTCTGACCCTAGCTTCCTAAGTTCGAATGGCCTCAAGAAACTAACCCTAATCCCTAATATGGCCTCGGGCAGCCTCCTCAAAGCCCATTGGTCATGATTTTTGACTAATAGGAATGGAGATTTTCATTATTTATCTCCATTAATCTACATTGGTGCCCTAATTACTCCATTTTCTATCAAAATTCTTCTTCAATTCTTTTTCTTATAAGATTTACATAATTTATGCTCTAAACACCAAATAAAAGAACCAAAAAAAGTTTTCAAAGGTCACCAATGTCTAACAAAGGTGATTCTAAATATTTAGAAGTTACTATCAACCAAAACCAATCTTAAAAGCCACTATCAAAAGAAAATTAAAGTTATACAAATTCTATAGTAATCTTTTTAAACAACCTCTTTTCAAGGTAATAATCAAATTATATTCTAAAACCAACTAAAATCTATTAATATGGCTTTCATCATGTTACTTAATGAATTATATATTAAGTACATAATTACATTATTTTCATACAGTAGCCGAACCACAACACGATAGCGTTGTATCTTGCCATCTATATTAGGAAGGACATGTCATTCTTCAAGTTTTTTATTTCAATTATGTTGTCTTAAAGATTGTAAAAATTGTAATGTCTCATCTGATAAATTAACCAGTGAAAGTTCTTGAATTGAATCTATTAGTTGTTGATTTTGCAGCTCTTTAGCATTATAAATATACAAAAGCTGCAATGAAGGATAGAAGATAGAATGCTATGTTCTTTGGATCTTGTTTCTTTTATAGTAAAGATTTGTTATTTTTCATCTTAGTTTAGATGGATGTTATCAATAAAAAGCTTCAAATTTCTTTGCTACATTTGTAAGATTCTTTACTCACTCTTGATTGTTATCCAATTCTATAGGAGGAAGTGGTATTTTTCTTCTTCTTGAGATATTCAATATTTTATATGGCTCAAGAAGAGAAACATAAAATATAAGGTCGATCTTTTATTATAGATATACATAAGTACTCTAATTAATATCCATTTGATTAGGTAGAAGTAGATAAAAGTAGATGAAAGTAGACTAATTTCAAAATACCTTCTAAAGAAGCTACTTAAAAGCTTTATAGATGTTATTTTGACTTTACATGTGTTTGTAATTGATTGATAGGTTAGAAACTTGGTTAACAAGTTAATTACATATTGGTAGCTTACAAAACAAGCCAACTATGTGAAATACATATAGAAAACTTGCCTTACAAGTTAAGATATATATCTTATAAATTCAACATATTTTAGAGGTCTTATAGGACATCACCATATAGTTCCTTACATATTCGACTTATAAAGACAAACTTGAGTAGAGTAAAAAAGCCAAAACATCATTTGATGCTTTAAAAAGAGAGTTCACTTTTGTACCAATTTTATATTATGTTGACTTTTTCAGGGTATTTTTTATAAAAATAGATACATCAAACTTTGCCTTAGATGCAATATTATCACAAATAGAAGCAAACAACAAACTCCATCTAATATCTTTTCATTCTCGAAAATTTTCAATAGCCAAGATTAATTATGAGATCCATGCAAAAAATTCTTTACAATTGTGGAATCATTTTAAGAATGAAGTCATTATTTAGAAGGTGCCTTAAATCCAATTATCATATATATAGATCACAAGAACTTCAAATACTTCATGTTCATACATATTTTGAATTATTACCAAGTTTATTGGAGTATGTCTTTATTAAGATTTTATTTCAAGATCACTTATTAATCCAAAAAATAATAAGTTTTATTAAAAGATCTTTTTAATAATTTTTATCTTGAATCAAAAGAAAAAAATGCATCTTTTAATCAACAAAGAATGAATTTTTTGAAGCCAAAGAATTTTCACCTTCAAGCAATGAAATCAACATTGACTGTTGATTTAATTTTTATCAAGAAAATTCAATCAAGTATGTCCTCTGATCTTCTTGTCTTTGATATTAAGAATAATTCTTTTAAATCTCATAATACTTCTAATTTGAATTCAAAAACAATCTATTTTATTTCAAGGAACAATTATACATTCTAGAAAGATGTTATGATTACTTATTCTTTAAACTCATCATGACTTTCCAACAACTGGATATTTTGGATATACTAAGACTTTAAAATTAATATCAAGAGATTTTTTAGTGGTCTCAAATTTAGAAAGCAATCAAAAACTTTGTACACTCATGTCATATTTTTTCAAGATTCAAAACTCCTTGCCATAGACCTTATGGACTTCTTCAACCATTATTTATTTCAAAACAACTATGGTCTTCCGTTTTTATGGATTTTATCATAGATCTTTAAATCTCAGATTTACATGATTTTGTATTTGTGATAGAAGATCTTTTATTAAAATGACATATTTTGTACCATACATAAAATCTATCATAAGTTAAAAAATGGTTAATTTTTTTTAATAATATCTATAGCTATTATAGATTGCTTAAAGATATTGCATTCGATAGGAGTCAATTTATATCAAGATTTTGAAAAATCCTTTTTAAGATTTTAAAGATGGATATAAAGCTATCTTTGGCTTTTCATCCTCAAATTGATGGACAAACAAAATGAGTGAATCAAGTTTTGGAACAATATTTGAGGTGTACTATTAACTATCATTAAGATGATTGGACAATTTTTTTACCATTGGCAAAGTTTACATACAATAATTTGGTACATTCTTCCATTCAACAAATACCTTTCTTTACTAATTATGATTATCATTAATAACTTGATACTTTAAAATTTTCAAAAGTTGATAATCCTATGGTAGAAGATTTGGCAAATTGTTTATCAGAGTTATAAGCAACAATGAAGGCATAGTTAAAGGGAGCTCAAGAATGAAAAATGCTACAATTTGAAAAACATTCTCAATGAAGATTTGATAGTAATTGACAAAGCCCAAAAAGTATTATATATGTCTTATTATTTTTGAAATCTTTTAATCTATGATAGTCTGGACCTTCTTTGGATCCATCATTAGTCTCTTGTTAGAAATGATGTATCCTAAGAAGTCAACTTGAGTAGTGTAAAATACATACTTTTTTAACTTGGCATATAATCTTGTATCTCTAAGTTTTTGTAACACATGACAAATATAAACTTCATGCTTTTTTGTATTCTTAGAGTAGATTAAGATGTTGTCCAAATAATACACCATAAAATCATCAAGAAACTCATAAAAAATATCATTTATTAGATGCTGAAAAGAAGCTGGTGCATTCATGAGTCCAAAAGGCATGACATTATATTTAAAATGTCCATATTTAGTTCAATATATAATTTTTTATACATCTCTTTTTTTATTGCATACCAAATTATATATTCTTTGTAGATCTATTTTTGTATAGATCTTTGTTTAATTGAATTGATTAAAAAGTCTTAAAATCAAAGATAGAGGATACATATTCTTGATGGTGATTTTTTTGAGTCCTTGATAGTCCACACACATCCACAAAGATTTATCTTTTTTCTTCATAAATAAAATAAGAGCCGCGGTTGGAGATTAAGAATGGCATATGAAATTCTTAGCCAAATTTTCATCAATATATTCCTTGACTGTATCTAACTTATTTTGTGATAGGCTATAGATTGATTCAAATCGTGGTTGAACTCCTTTGTTAAGATCAATGGAAAAATCATAAAGATGATACTCTAGAAGAATATTTGTATTCTTCTTTTCAAAAACATCCTAAAAATCTTGATATTGGCTAGGAATACTACTTGATGTCTTCCCACTATCAAAAATAAACATCGCATATATACCAAAAGATGATCTATTTTTTTACAAAATGCATGAAAGCTCTCACACCTATCAATAAAGATTTGAATGTATTAGATTTATATATTTCTACTTCATTGACAAGATTTTGGATTAAACTACTAAAAAAATGAAGATTATAAAAATCCAATCTATTTAAGAATTATATTTTTTTAACTAAGATAATCCTTAAATAATCAAATTGAACAAAGATCTTATTACATTAAATATTACTATGCTATTATAATCTTTAATTGCTACATCTAAAGAAATAGTCTCATGCATAACATCTCTAAAAAATATCAAACGACCATCTATGACTTCTATATGTATGGGTTTAATTTTCTTGTTTATCAACATTTCTTATTTTTTGACAAAAATTTTGTCTATGAAATAGGCTGAGGCTCCTAAAAATAACAAAGCTTTGATTTTGTGATTTTTTGGTCTTAAATAAGATTTTGTTATAAAATAAGGTGAAGAGGCTCAAGAAAAAATATGAACTTTACTACAAATTATATAAGATTTTAGCTGCATAGTGTCAGGGACAAGAACTCGATGAAAGCTAAAGAGTAAGTGAGACTTTTCTCAAAAAAAAATAGGACAAAATAGAAATATGTATATTAAGAAAGAAACTGGAATGGCTATTGCCAAAATACAAGAAAACTAGAGACCCTTGAAACTAGACTAGAAGCAAGAAAGGAGTTGACAAGAGTGAAGAGGGCTTCACTCTTGCCTCTATATATACTATCTAACTAGAAGCCACGTGGCGATGTTCTATAAGACCTCCAATATATGTTGACTTTCTAGGCCACATGCCTTTGCTTGCAAGGCAAGTTTTCTATGGACGGACCACGTAGTTAGCTTGTTCTTTAAGCTTCCAACATGCGTGGCACATGGCTAACTTGTTGACCAAGTTTCTAACCTAAAAGTCAACTATAGACTCCTATAAAGTCAAAGCAGCGTCTATGAAGCTTCTAAGAAGCTTCTCTAGAAGATATTACACAATTAACCTACTTTTACATACTTTTATCTATTCATATAGGTAATTATATGTATGTCCGTGACATTACCCCCCCTTCTAGGGACGAGTTCCACGAGGAGCGGTGATTATATATTGAGAAAATCTAATATGCGGCGAATTGTATTTGCTACATACTCTGATCTTTGTTCTCTTCGAAGATAGTTGATGGGTCCTCTTAGCCATCGATAGTGTCCCATTCCAGGGCGAGAAGACCACCTTGTTATTTGATCACTGTTGAGGCCTTCATAACTTCCTTCAAATAATACATTTGAAACACCATCAGGAGTCGTTCCTATCTCCAATAATATCACCAAACATCGAGAATCTCTTCCAAGGTTGTGATACCAAACGCGTTGTATCTCACCATCTATTCGAGGAAGAACATGTCGTTCTTGAGGGTCTTCATTTCGGTTGCGTCGTCTTGAAGGTTGTGACAATCGCAATGTCTCATCCGGTAAGTCAGCAAACAAAGGTTCTTGAGTTGAATCCGCTGGTTGTTGGCTCTCCATCTAATTAGCGTCACAAAATGCAAAGAAGTTACAAACAAGGATAGGAAATTGAATGTTATCTTGCCTCAATCTTGTCTCTTTTATAAGAGAGGTTTTCATCTTGGTTTTGATGGATGTCGTTGATGAAAAACTTTGACTTTAGCTGATGCATTTGCTAGATTCCTGGATGGCTCCCATGTGCGCTCACTAATATCATATCCGCACCAATGAACAAGATATTCCAGCTTATTTCGGCGCCGCCTTGAGTCTAATATCTCTTCCACCTCAAATTCTTCATTATTATCTACTTCTATAGGAGGCGGTGGCATTTGTCTTCTTCCTTGTATATCCACTGTCTTATATGGTTCAAGAAGAGACACGTGGAATACAGGATGGATCTTCATTGACTCCGGTAGATGTAACCGATATGCAACTGGGTTGATCTGTTCAGAAACAGAAAAGGGGCCAAGCCTACGATAGTCCAATTTGTCACAAGGTCGAGTGGTCTTGATATTGCGACGAAGTAGCCATACCTTATCACCCACGTTGAGTTGTGGTTGCTCTTTACGATATACATCTGCATTTATCTTTTGTCGTTCTTGAGCTTTCTTCAACTGCACCTTCATTATTGCATGTAACTCTGACAACCGATTTGCCATATCTTCTGCTGCAGGATTATCAACTTTTGAAAAATCAAAAGTATCAAGTCGTGGATGATAGCCATAATTGGCAAAGAAAGGTGTTTGTTGCGTGGAGGAATGTACCGTATTATTATAAGCAAACTCTGCCAATGGCAGAAGGTTTGTCCAATCATCTTGTTGGTAGTTGATGGTACACCTTAAATACTGTTCCAAGACTTGGTTTACGCGCTCTGTTTGTCCATCAGTTTGAGGATGGAAAGCTGAAGATAGCTTTATGTCCACTTTTAAAATCTTGAAAAGAGTCCTCCAGAATCTCGACACAAATTGAGTTCCCCTATCCGATATGATATCTTTAGGTAATCCAAGATAGCGATAGATATTATCAATGAAAAGCTTAGCTGTTTCTTCACCTGTGATAGATTTTGTACATGGCATAAAATGTGCCATCTTGGTGAAACGATCTACTATCACAAATATAGAATCATAAGATCTTGAGTTTGGAAGATCTGTGATGAAATCCATAGAAACAGAAGACCATGGTTGTTCTGGTATAGGTAATGGCTGAAGAAGTCCGTAAGGTCGATGTCGAGGAATTTTTGATCTTGAACAAATATCACATGATTGTACAAAGTCTTTGACTGACTTCCACATTTGTGGCCACCAAAAATCTCTTGATATGAGTTCCAAAGTCTTATTATATCCAAAGTGCCCTGCTGCTGGAAAGTCATGACGTGCTTGAAGAACACGCAAACGTGCTTTTCCTTCTGGAACATATAGGCGTCCTTCAAAATATAATAGATTATTCTTGAACTCGAACTTAGAAGAATCATGAGACTTGGAAGAATTATTCTCGATATCATGAACAAGAGGGTCTGAGGACATACTGGACTGGATTTGCTTGAGAAAAGTTGAATCAACAGTCAATGTTGATTTCACTGCTCGGAGATGAAATTGCTCCGGTTTCAAGAGGACCGTTCTTTGTTGCTCAAAAGCTGCATCTCCTTCTTTTGGTGCAAAATAAGAACGTCTAGACAGGGCATCGGACAAACCTTGTTGTTTTCCTGGCCGATAAGTGATAATGAAGTCGAATCTTGACAAAGACATACTCCAACGAGCTTGACGACGATTCAACACGCGTGCTGACATGAAATACTCGAGGTTCTTGTGATCTGTATACACAGTGACTGGACTAGAAGCACCTTCTAGATAATGACGCCATTCTTGAAAGGAATCCACGATTGCAAGAAGTTCTTTATCGTGGATCTCATAATTGATCTCGGCTGCTGAGAATTTTCTTGAATGAAAAGCTATCGGATGAAGTTTGTCATCTGTTCCCATTTGTGATAAAACTGCACCCAAGGCAAAATCCGATGCGTCTGTTTCCATAAAAAATGCCTTGAAAAAATCAACACGATATAAGACTGGTGCAGAGACAAACGATGTCTTCAAGGCTTCAAATGCTGCTTCCGCTTCTTGATTCCATTGGAATTTATCTTTACTAGTCAAGCGTGTAAGTGGAGCTGCAACTCGTGAGAAGTCTTTGATGAAGATCCGATAGTAATTGGCAAATCCCAAGAAACATTGAACATCTCTCACAGTCTTTGGAATCTTCCAATCCATGATTGTTTGGACTTTCTTAGAATCCATCATAAGACCATCATTTGAAATGATGTATCCTAAAAAGTCAACTTGAGTAGTGTGAAATACACACTTTTCCATCTTGGCGTACAATCCTGCATCTCTAAGTTTTTGTAATACTTGACAAACATGTATTTCATGTTCTTCAACATTCTTAGAATAAATCAGGATATCGTCTAGGTAGCAGACGACAAAATTGTCTAAGAATTCACGAAATACATCATTCATGAGATGTTGAAAAGCAGCTGGTGCATTCGTGAGTCCAAAAGGCATGACATTATATTCAAAATGCCCGTACCTGGTTCGAAACGCAGTCTTCCATTCATCTCCTTCTTTGATCCGTACTAGATTATATGCTCCTCTTAGATCTATTTTTGTATAGATCTTAGCTTGATTTAACTGGTCAAGGAGTCCTGATATCAAAGGTAATGGATACCTGTTCTTGATTGTGATCTTGTTGAGTCCTCGATAGTCAACACACATTCGTAAAGATCCATCTTTTTTCTTTACGAATAAAATTGGAGCTCCTGCTGGAGATTTTGAATGGCGTATGAAATTCTTCGCTAAATTCTCGTCAATATATGTCTTGAGTTCAGCCAACTCATCTTGCGATAAACTGTAAATTGGTCCAAATGGTGGCTGAGTTCCTTCCTTGAGATCGATTGAACAATCGTATGGGCGATGCTCAGGAAGAATATCTGCATTTTTTTTCTCAAAAACGTCTTGATAATCCTGATATTGACTTGGAATGCCACTTGAAGTCTTTACGCTTTCAGAAATAGGTGCAGCATAAATAGCAAAAGTTGATCCTTCTTTTGCTGCGTGTATAAATGCTTTTGCACCTATAGGTGTGAGTTTTACTATACTAGACTCATGGTTTTTTACTTGGTTAATAGAACTGTTACTAATGCTCTGAGGAAAATCAAGTTTACGAGAAATCCAATCTATTCGAGGATTATACTTTTCTAACCATGATAAGCCTAAAATTACTGGATTAGAGGGAGATCTAATTATATTAAAAATTACGCAACTACTATGACCATTTATTACTACATCTACAGGAAGTGTTTCGTGAGTTACATCTCCAGAAGACAACGGACGACCATCTATGACTTCTACGTGTACAGGTTTAGTTTTTTGTATTAATGATATTCTATGACATCTAGCAAATTCTTCATCTAAAAAACAAGATGAGGCTCCTGAATCTACCAAGGCAGAGGCTTTGTAATTATTAGGTCCTAAACGCACATCTATTATAAAACAAGGAGATGGTTTTGAGGAGAGGATAGGGCCTTTATTAGAAGTTGTACAAGATTCCAGCCGCACGGTCCCTATTGTAGCTGGACGTACTCGTTTTCCGACATACTGTCTTCTTTGACAGCCGTACTCCTCATTTTGTAGTTACGTCGCTTCTTTGGACAATGTTGAGCAGTGTGCTTAGGTTCTCCACAATATAAGCACAATCCTTCTTGTCGACGACGAGACTTTTCTTGCTCAGTAAGAGGTTTGAAACGTACCGCATCAATTTGCATATCCTCTACTTCCGAAGGTATGTGTTGAGGAGACGTCGGTGTTGCCATTGAATTGTAGTAACGTTGAGGTCCACTTGTGCGACTCTCGGATCGAAATTCAAAAAGTCGATTGTCGCACTTCACAGCAAAGTCAATTGCTTGACTCAATGTTTGAGGATCAGGTAAATTAAGCATCAATTTCTTTACCTCATATTGTAATCCGTAGAGAAATTGACTCACAAGTGCGGCATCATCCCACTTGATATCAGTTGCAAGTTGTCAAAATTGCGAAGCATATAATGTTACTGATCGATTGCCTTGTCGCAAAATACGGATCTTGTTGGTTGCAACACGAATTGCATCATGTTCTCCAAACATGGATCGAAACTCCGCCAAAAAAGCCTCCAGATTATCCAATATTGGATCTCGTCGTTCAAGAAAAGATGAAAACCATGACAATGCTGAACCTGAAAGGAGTGTACCAATGAATCTTACTTGTGACCCTGGAGTTGGATAGCTCTGGGGTTGAAGTTCAATCACTAGTTGGACCTGATTGATGAATCCTCGAAACTTGGATCTGGTACCATCAAACTTCTCGGGCAAGGCAACTCTCGGTTCTCTAATACTCGAAGGGTGTTCCATTCTGGGAGAAGGGACATGGTTTGGTGCAGATGTTGAAGCAGCCCCAATCATCTCTATATCTTCACTTCCTACCATTCTTGTTGCTCCTTGTGGTGGTAAATTGAGTTGATGCATCGCAAGCATTAACTCCCTCAATTGTTCTTGCATCTGTGCCATTGCACTCTTCATTTTAACAAGCTCTGCCATAGTAGCACTTAGAAAAGAGAAGATGTCTAACAACGCTCAAAACAAATAGAAGAGAGGAATTGATAACAAAGAAAATACTAAGAACAATATCAGTTTAAAAGAGGGTAATCCGCAACTTCTAATGCGCTTATGTCTTATCAAGAAAAAGGGGTAATCCACTCTTAATCAAGAAAAGACAAAGCTCTGATATTGTAAGTGTACTCTTGTCAATCTGTCAGGGACAAGAACTCGATGAAAGCTAAAGAGTAAGTGAGACTTTTCTCAAAAAGAAATAGGAAAAAATAGAAATATGTATATTAAGAAAGAAACTGGAATGGCTATTGCCAAAATACAAGAAAACTAGAGACCCTTGAAACTAGACTAGAAGCAAGAAAGGAGTTGACAAGAGTGAAGAGGGCTTCACTCTTGCCTCTATATATACTATCTAACTAGAAGCCACGTGGCGATGTTCTATAAGACCTCCAATATATGTTGACTTTCTAGGCCACATGCCTTTGCTTGCAAGGCAAGTTTTCTATGGACGGACCACGTAGTTAGCTTGTTCTTTAAGCTTCCAACATGCGTGGCACATGGCTAACTTGTTGACCAAGTTTCTAACCTAAAAGTCAACTATAGACTCCTATAAAGTCAAAGCAGCGTCTATGAAGCTTCTAAGAAGCTTCTCTAGAAGATATTACACAATTAACCTACTTTTACATACTTTTATCTATTCATATAGGTAATTATATGTATGTCCGTGACACATAGTTTGTATTGTAACTAGAAAAATTCGTTTTTTGATACATTATCTTTTTTGGCAACCATGCTTCTCATTTTGTGATTGCGTTGTTTTTTTGGATAATATTGAGCAATGTATTTAGCTTCTCTTCAATATAAGCATAAGCACTCTTTACATTGTCAAGTCTTTTCTGATCTATGAAGGACTTAAAATGTATCATATCAATTTGCATTGGTTCTAGCATTGATGAATAAGTTTTTGAAAACTTAGAAGCTGTTGTCATTATTTGATTTGTTCTTCTCTAGCCAAGTCTTTGTTCTTGACGCCTTTCAAATAATTGATTGTTGCATGCAATGGCTTGAAAAATAAATTATTCTAAAGATTTTACCTTTGGTATTATCAATAATAAATCTTTAAAATTATCCTTCAATCCATATCATAATTGATTGATAAAGGCTTTGTCATTCCACTCTATATCACAAGTAAGGTTTTGTAATTCAGCAACATATATGATAGTCAACTATAATCCTTCATGTAAATATAAGAGCTTGTTCTTTTCTATTCTTTTTTAATAACTTTCTTCAAATGTAGCCATAAAAAATTCTAGGAATGAAATCAAATTATAAAAGAGTTGCAAATCTTTTTTCATTAAAGATGCAAATCAAAAAAGAACACTTCTAGATAGAAATGCACGTATGAATCTAACTTGAGTAAATCCACCAATGTAAAGTATTAGAAGGAATGCAACCTTAGATAGAGCTTCACATGGTGAAAATTCCTCAAAATTTTTATCTTATTCCATCAAACTTCTTAGACATACTAATCCCTGTTCCTATCATACTTGTAAAAAAAAAAAAAAAAAAAAAAAAAAAACTCCTTAGATTTGATTGTGAGGTCAATCTACTTGCTTCCTTTAATTGTAAGACTTCTTACTCCATACTCTAAAATTCTTCCAAAGGTGTAGAAATAATACCTCTATAATTCACATTAGAAATATTAAAAATTTCTATTCTTAGAGTATTAAAAAACTCATAAAGATTTGAAATAGTTGCATATTTATTCTTACTTTCACTAATAATAGTATTTATAATATTTTTTTCTATAAATAACTCAAATAAGTTCAAAAAATTAAATTAGATGAGGATAATCTACAACCTCTAATATCAAATAAAAATTTCTATAAAGAGAGATAATCTACTTTATTTAAAAGAAAGATTAGTGTTAAAAAGAAAGATTGTTTGTTTGAAGATGGATAGTCAATAATCTTCAAAAGATAATAATAGAAGTGAAATAATCCACTTACTTCAAAAACAAGACAAAAACAATCAGTTAGCACTCTTATCAAATTATCAAGGATATGAATCTTAAATAAAGAAATCTTTAATAAACTCTTGTGTTACTCGAAAGAACTATAAAGTCACTTAAAGATGATATGGTACTAAACTATAATAGCTAATGCCAAAGATAAAAAGACTAGAATGTCTTGAAACAAGACTAAAGACTAAAAAGGTATTGACAAGAGTAAAAAAGACTTCATTCTTGCCTCCATATATACTCTTAATTAGGAGCTATATAGTAATATCGTATAGGACCTCCAAAATGTGTTAACTTTATAAAACATGTATCTTAACTTGTAAGGTAAGTTTTCTATATATATTCTATATAGTTATCTTGTTCTATAAGCTATCAACATGTGGTTAATTTTTTGACTAAATTTCTAATCTACCAATCAACTATAAATACATGTAATGTCAAAACAACATCTATAAAGCTTGAAGGAAGCTTTTTTAAAAAATATTATGAAATAAATCTACTTTTATCTATTTTTATTTAATCATGTAGGTAAATATTAGAATAAATATGTATGTCCATGATAATCTTTTGGCCAATTATAATAGAGATTTTCATCATCCATCTCTATACATGCATATGGATGCCTTAACCACTCTTTTTGCTACCAAAATCCCTCTTTAATTCTTTTTTTTATAAGATTTATATAATATATGTCCTAAATACTAAATAAAAGAAACAAAATAAGATTTTAAGAATAATCAATGATTAATAAAGATGGCTCTAAATATATAAAACTATTATCAATATAAAATCAATAATAATAATAGTCTTTTTAAACTAATTACTTCAAAGTAGTAATCTAATTATTTTTTGTGACTAATTAAAATCTAATAACGTGGCTCTCATGACATTATATAGTAAATTATATATATATATATATATATATATTATTTTCATATGATAGCCAATAATATCATTAAAAAATTTTGTGCCTATATTATGGAGAATCTAAGTACATTGCTCAATATTATCAAAAGAAGCAATACAATTACAAAATAAAGAGAATTGTTGCCAAAGAGGATAATATGTCAAAAAATAAGTTTCTTCAGCTACAATAAAAATTGTGCAGCTAGAATCTTATATAAGTTTTAATAAAAGTCTTATTTTTTTCTTAGATCCATGACTTTGCTTTATAATAGAAGTTTTTTTAAGACTAAAAAATCACAAAGTCTTAGCCTAATTGGATTTAGGAGCCTCGATTTGTTTTACAAAAAAATACTTTGCCAAAAAGTAAGATATATCTTTAGTTAAGAAAATCAAACTTGTATATGTAGAAATAACAGATAATTTTTTGTTGTCTTTTGGATATTTTATACTTAAAATTATTTCTATAAAAGTAGCAACTAATGATCATAATAGTTTCATAAAATTTAATATGATTAAATCTCTTTTTAATCTAATTACTTTAGGATTATTATAGTTAAAAAGGTATAATTCTTAGATAGATTGGATTTCTTGCAATCTTAATTTTTTCCATATTTTAACTTAAGATTTTGTTAAGCAAGTAAAAACCTATGAGATCAATACATCCAAACTATTATTGTTAGGTATAAAAAATTTCATGTATGTTACAAAAAAAATGTAAATTTTTATTATATATGCTACACCTATTATTGAAGAAAAAAAAATTAAGTGGCATTCCAAGCCAATACCAAGATTATCAAGAGATCTTTGAAAAAAAAAACGTAAATATTTTTCTATAGCATTGTCATTATAATTTTTCCATCAATCTTCAAGAAAGAGATCAACCACCATTTAGACCAATCCATAACCTATTACAAAACATGTTGGCTGCATTCAATAAATTGATGAAAATTTGACAAAGAACTTTATAAGCCATTTTAAATCTCCAATCAAGACTCCTATCATATTTGTGAAGAAAAAAGATAGATCTTTGTGGATGTGTATGGACTATTAGGGACTCCACAAGATCACCATAAAAAATATGTACCTTCTATTCTTGATTTCAAGCCTTTTTCATTAACTAAATCAAGCAAAGATCTATACAAAAATAGATCTAAAATGAGCATACAATCTTATATGTATTAAAGATAGAAAATTACATTTCAACTAAGTGTGGATATTTTAAATATAAATGCATTATTTACTTTTCAACATCTAATAAATGATGTCTTTTGTAAGTTTTTTTTTAATTTTATTATTTATTATTAGATGGTATCTTAATCTATTATAAGAATATGGAAGAGCATGAAGTTCATGTTTATCATGTATTACAAAAATTAAAAGACGTAGGATTACCTACCAAAATAAAAAAATTATATATTTTATACTACTCAAGATAATTTTTTAAGATATATTATTTCTAATACTAGTCTTATGATAGATTCTAAGAAGATTCAAACCATCATAGATTGGAAGATCTCAAAAATAATTAGAGACCTTAAATGTTTTTTGGAATTTACCAATTATTATTGAATCTTCATAAAGATTTTTTTTTCAAGTTGCGGTTCCTCATATATATCCAACATGTAAAGATAAACATGAATAGAATAAAGATGCTGAAATATCTTTTCAAGCCTTGAAAACAATATTTATTTTTATACCAATTTTATGTCGTGTTGATTTTTTCAATGCATTCTTTATAGAAATAAACACATCAGACTTTGCTATAAATATTGTTGTGTCACATATGTGAGCAAATAGAAAGCTCTATTTAGTAGCTTTTTATTCTAAGAAATTTTTTAATAGTAAAGATTAAGTATGAAATCCATGATAAAGAGCTTCTTGCAATTATAGATTTATTTTAAGAATGGCATCATTATTTAGGAGGTGCTTTCAGTTTAGTCATTGTATATTCAAATCACAAGAACTTCAAGTATTTCATGGTAGGACGTATTTTGAATTGTTGCCAAGCTTATTGGAGCATGTCTTTATCAAGATTTGATTTCAAGATCACTTATCGACTCAAAAAATAATAAGATTTATTAGATATATTTTTTAGACATTTTATCTTGCACCAAAAGAAAAAGATGTAATTTTTTATCAAAAAAGAATAATTTTCTTGAAGCTAATTTTTTTTATTTTTCAGCAATAAAATCAACATTGATTGTTAATTCAACCTTTGACAAGAAAATTCAATCAAGTATATCTTCTGATCTCCTTATTCATGATATTAAAAATAATCCTTCTAAATCTCATGATACTACTAAGTTTGAGTTTAAAATAATCTATTTTATTTTTAGAAATAATTATATATTCTAAAAAGTAAATCACAATAATGTATTCTTTAAGTTTGTCATAACTTTCCAACAACCAAATATTTTTAATATAATAAGACTTTGACGTTAATATGTAGAGATTTTTAGTGGCTTCAAATATAAAAGGTAGTTAAAGACTTTGTACAATCATGTGATATTTTTTCAAGATCAAAAACCTCCTCGTCATCGATCTTATCAACTTTTTCAACCACTACTTATTTTGAAATAACTATAGTCTTTTGTTTCAATAGATTTTATCATAGATCTTTTAGTCTTAAGTTTGTATTATTCTATATTAATGATAGTAGATTATTTTATCAAGATAGTATATTTTATACCAAGTACAAAATTTAACACAAGTAAAGAAATAGCTAAGTTTTTTTTATATCTGTCGCTATTTTATATTCCCTAAAGATATTATATCACAAAAAAGGATTCAATTTGTATTAAGATTTTAAATATGGATATAAATTTTTTATGACTTTTTATCTTTAAATTGATGAGCAAATAGAATAGATGAATGAAGTTTTAGAGTAATATTTGAAAAGTATCATCAATTATTATTAAGATGGATTGAACAACTCTTTTACCATTGGCAAAGTTTGTATACAATAATTTGATATATTTTTCTATTCAACAAATATATTTTTTACCAATTATGGTTATCATCCATAACTTGATATTTTTTACTTTTTAAAAGTTGATAATCCTAGAACAAAAGATTTGACAAATCGTTTGTCAAAGCTACATGCAAAAATAAAGGTGCAGTTTAAAAAAGCTTGAGAATAACAAAAGATTAATGTAGATGTCTATCGCAAGAAACAACTATAATTCACTGTAAGTGATAAGATATGGCTACTTTATTGCAATATAAAGGATACTTGTCCTTATGATAAGTTAAATTATTATAGACTTAGATATTCTGAATAAATCAATCCTATTGCTTATTTGTGAATAAATCAATCCTATTGCTTATTTGTGAATAAATTAATCCTATTACTTATTTGTGAATAAATTAATCCTATTACTTATTGATTACATCTACCAAAATATATGAAGATTCATTCCTTATTCTACATATTTCTTCTTAAGTCATATAAGATAGTGAATATCTCAAGAAGAAGATAAATGCCACCTCTTCTTATAAAAATGGATAATAATCAAGACTTTAAGGTAGAAGGAGTCTTATATTCAAGGCGACACCAAAATATATTAGAATATCTTATTCATTCACATGGATATGATATTAGTGAATACACATGAAAAATAGCAAAGAATCTTTCAAATATAACAAAGAAGATTGAAGCTTTTCATGAATAATATCCATTAAAACCAAGATAAAGAATAGCAAATCTTTCCTATAAAAGAAAAAAAATCTAGAGAAGATAGCATTCTACCTTCTACTCTTATTTGTAACTTTTGTATATTTGTAATGCTAAAGAGATGAAAAACCAACAACCAATAGATTCAACTCAAGAATTATTAATTGTTGACTTATTGGACAAAATATTACAATTATCACAACTTTTAAGATGACATAATAAAGACCCTTAAGAAGAACATATCTTTCTTTAAATAGATGAAAAAATACAATATATTTGATATTACAACTTTTAAAGAAACTCTCAATGTTTGGTGATTTTATTAGAAGTATGAACAACTTTTAATTATATTTCAAATGTGTTATTTGAAGAGAGTTACAAAGACTTCAACAAAAATTGAATAATAGGGCAGTCTTTCTACCCTAGTATCAAATATTGTAGATGGTTGATAGGACCTATCAATTATCTTCAAAGAAGACAAAGATCAAAATATGTAGTAAATACAATTTACTTCATTTTAGATTTTTTCAATAATATGATAACTGCTCATTGTAGAATTCATTCCTAGCAGGGATGATAATATCACAAATATATTTATTAAATCTAATAATTATACATATAATTAAATAAAAGTAGATAAAAGTAAATTTATTTCATAATATTTTTTAGAAAAGTTTTTTAGAAGATTTATAGATATTTTTTTGACTTTACATATGTTTGTAGTTGATTAGTATATTAGAAACTTTGTTAACAAGTTAACCATGTATTGGTAGCTTACAGAATAAGCTAACTATATGGTACACATACAAAAAAAATTGTCTTGCAAGTTAGGATATGTATTTTACAAAGTCAATCTATTTTAGAGGTCCTATAGCACATTGCTATATAGCACTTAGTTAAGAGTATATATGGAGGTAAGAGTGAAGCCTTCTTCATTCTTGTCAATGTCTTTTTAGTCTTTAATCTTGTTTCAAGACTTTTTAGTCTTCTTGTATTAGGCAATAGCTATTCTAATTTAATACCATATCATCATCATTGAGTGATTTTTTAGATTTTTCAGTAATACAAGAGTGTATTGACCTTTTAGTACTTTGAGATTCATATCCTTGACATCACAAGATTTTTGAGCTTATTTATCATCAAAAAGTAGAGAGAGATAAAGGTATTAATAATATCCTTGAAAAAGACTCGGCAGTAGTATTGTTCATGAGTACGGAGAAGTTATGGAGCCTTTTTGTTATTATCTCTATGCTAAACATTAAAAATATGGATGAATATGCTACCGATAAGACTCTTTGCAACATTCATTAAAATTTGCATACAAAAAGCTTCTAATCAAGCATACTCAATTCTTAGCTAAACTATACTCCCTATTTTTTTTTCCTCCACAAAGTTATATTTTTTTGTCAACGTCATAACTAATAACTTATGAAAATTATATCTTAATTTCTTTAGAACTAGTTTGGTTCTTCCATTTTTTTTAATACTTGGAGGTTATAAATTATTAAAAGATAATTTAGTAGAGATAATACTATATATATATATATATATATATATATATATACCAGCAATGGGATTTTGAATGTCTATTTTAACTTCTATATTTGAAACAATCTTCAATAAAAAAAAATTATGAACTTTATTTTGTGATGATTTAAGCATTCTTTAACATTCTAATTTTTATTTAACGTATTGATATGCTTGTAATTCAAACATCCATAGTTTGATTAATTAAAATTTACTAATATGATAGACTACTTAATTCTTCTTATAATAATCAATTCTTTTGCTTACAAATAAATTTACCATTAAATCAACTTATTTTTATATGCCATTTTTTTCAAGTATACACAAATATATGTATTTTTTAAGTAAGAAATTTTTAATTTTATTTTTTAAAAATTTTAATGTAACATTTTAAAATTACAGGTTTAAAACCATTAGATTTTGTAGTTTTTTAAAATTACAATACTATTTTATTTCATATGTTTTTTCACTTAATATTTATAATCAGAATATTATTTGATGTTGATATTTTCAAGAAATATTAGCTTATAATATTGATATTCATTCTTACCAAATAAAAAATGTTACTAATTTTGTCAACTCAAGTTTTTTGATTGAATTTGTCTAAATTTTAAATAAATTTTTAAAAAAGTCTTGAATCACATCAAAATATATATATATATATATAATAGCAATAGGATGAATATTGTAAAATTGAGAAAAGTATATGTTCTACCATCTTTAAATCAAATTTCTGATTGCTCTAATTTTTAAATAAACTTTTAAATAATTCAATTTTTTTTATTGTAGTAAAATTTTATAAAAAATTATTGCCATTTAAATTTTTATAATCCACTAGAATGTCATAAGCTACTTAAAAAAGATATAAGTAGCCACTTTTGTACATGTTACATGTACAAAACAATTTAGAATAGTCATTTAATGTTGTCAAAGAATTTCAAATATTATATTATTTTTTTATAATTATATTTCAATAAACGTTTTTCAAAAGTAAATCAATTCAGCTACGTAATTAAAAAAATACAATTTTTTTATTTTATTTTGTGTTATTGGTTAAGATTCATTTAAAGAACAGCATCATTTATTTAAAAGCATTATATATGAATGAACACACATTCAAATGACAATATTTGAAATAATTTTTGTACTGTTGTGTTTTGATTTCTTGTAAAGTTAGTTAAAATAAGTTATCGATCATATTTTGCATCACAGAAAATCAACAGTTTTCTATTAAAATAACATGTTTGACAAAAAAGTAATTATTGACCTAAAACCAACATTGAACAATTTTGAAGCTTGAACAATTTTGTCTTCATATGACAACGACGCTCATACCAGTGGATTAGTAAATTTCATTTTCAATCAAATTTGCACAACAACATATATATTTATCCATATATCTATACTTATTATCTATTCTCAAGTATTGTATCCTCAAGAAAGAAATCCTAGTTTGTTTGCGAAGGAGACAAGCGATGGTTGTTGGTGGTCGGGGAAGGGAGATGGTTCCATGAAAACTTCACCGTAATAGATCTACAAATCGCCATCGGATGCGAAATGCTGTTGGTTTTTTCAGCTTGAAAGACAAAACCTGCTATTCTCATGAGTTCATTCCCAATATGTTAGTGACGAACTCAAGAATGAAGGAACACGGATTGATGCTGCACAAAATGGAACAAAAGGAGTCCCTGCAACTGCTTTACCAAGCATGGATGAGGAAAGAAGAGGAAGTGTTAATCCTGCTCAGTGCAATTCAATTCATGATCTTGCTACTTAATGCAGCAATCATGCCATGTTGTTGTATCACACTAACTCATTGCATGCAAGCCCAGCTTTCAAGCTCTCGTCAAAGTCGATGTCGAAGCAAGAGGAAGAAGCCACACTTTAATTTTCATCTAAGTCTTGAAACTGAGTGGTTGTTGGAAGAAACGGGAGATAAAATCTTCCACAATTGGCGTCTGTAAATTACATGTTATAGTTTCGTTGTGTTAGTTGTTCTTGTTGCTTTTACTAGTCCCCCACTTGCAGCTTCTTCCTTCGTCCAGATGGCAGGAATCGATTCCCTTTTTTGCCAAAAAGTTGGAATCGATGGTACTGTGTGGAATACCAACCCACTTGCTTCTACTCAGCAACTTCGTCGTCTTCTTCTTCTTCATATACGAGCCTCCGACCATGCCATTACCCTGTTGGAAGAGGACGCTTGATTTAACCCAACCTCCACGGCACACAAGCAATCGGGTCTCCTGAGGCCCTAGCATCGGAAGAACGCTTCCACCAGTCTTTTTGTTCTTTTAAAATGATACATCTAACGCTAGTCCATGGATTGTCGATTGATGAGCTGCGAGCATGGCCAAAGTAGTCGAGAGGATAGCAAAAGCAACTGTTTCGGAACAGAATATGTTGTCAGGTCTGCGAAACGGCCTGCTGAATTGCGTAGTGACTGGACAAATGCCTCGAAATTCAGTCACGACAATCGGAGTGACCCTCAAGCTAGAAAAAAAAACAGCAGCAAACACTGCAATGGAATTGCTCATAATGTCTATATTCCGTGGCGTCTGATCACTGAACGAGAATGGATCCTTCCTTCCTTCCTGTGCAGTCGCCTCGTGTGTATCTACTCGGTACTCTACTTTGGCGAGAGAGACAGTGAATGCTTCCAACTCGCATCATTCCGAAGTCTCATCCCTCCGAACCATTTCAAGCTTGACATGATGTGAAGAACCGAGTGAGGATAATTCATCATAAAAAAATAGCACCTTTTCTTCAAGCACTTCGTGTACCTGAACATGGAGAAACACTGACATGTTTTTACAATACTACATCCAATTCAGAAAAGTCTAATTCATCTGTGCATGTTCTTTTTAATATTGTTCTTAAAGCTTTTCTCACTCAAAGCATTTCCATGCATGAATTTCAAGCATGTTCAGTTACTCATTATCTGTGTCTGTCCATATGTATGTGTACACCCTCACATGTTCACACAACTAACTAACTAACTCACGTTGCTTAATCAAAATGTGCTTTGAAAATAAAGAATGTGATTGTAGCTCCACATGGATCAGAATGGAGACCTTGCTTGGAATTGGGTTTCAGAAACAGGACTTGGGTCTATACACAATAACCCAAGACAATATACATTCATTCATTTATATATATATATATATACACACATGTTTATTGCCTTTCTACCTGGTTTTGACCAACGATATCCATACATCCATACATCCATACATCCATCCATGAAAGGAGCATCATCATCTGCCCCCTCCCCTCCCCACCTCCCATAATATATGTACATTTAATAAATAAAAATTGGATGTATATGTTCACAATGGGATAGGGGGCCACAGTGGGTGGCAATCAAGAGGGAATGAAACCCCCAATCATGGAACTGCTATTGAATGTGATTTGTATGTGGCCGTTCTAATGCAAGTCAACCCTTTGTGGCATCCATCCATCCATCAGCATACTCCTCAATTCAACCATTCATTAATTAAGATGTGTTGCTTGGACTTTCTCTCATCTCTGTCCTCATCAACACCCTCATGAAGTTTCCCTCATGGTGTATATATATAAATGGGACAACCCAGCCATTGTCCAAGCTGCCCTGGAGGTTTATTATAGGATCAGCATCAGCAGGAAGAGGAGGAGGGGGAGTATTAGTAGTACAACACAAGCCTCCCTTCATCACATCCTGGGTCATATTAGTAGTATTAGTACTACTACTACTACCAGAGCCAGTGCTGAGGCTCTGGCACTGTGCTGCATGGCACGGAGAAGGGGAGAGAGAGAGAGAGAGAGAGAGAGAGAGCACTGGTGCTGCTGCTGCTGCCATCACCATGATTATGATGAAGCAGACGGAGGAGTGGGTTTATGGGCAGGATTTCCTGATTTAGGGTTTGGAGAGAGAGCCAGGCAATCACAACTTCCCAGGATATCTTGCTGCCTCAGGGACACACTTCCATAGAGGATGCCAGATAGATAGAAAAACTGTGTCTACAAGAAGAAGACTCCATTTTGCAGAATGTGTTTGTGGGAGAAAAAGAGGTTGGAGGGGGGGGACTCTAATTTGGATGAGGACAGGTCCCACTTTGTTTTGAATAAAGTGTTGACTAAGAAAAAGTAAAAAGGAAGGAATGACATAAATGATAACAAATGAATAAATAAATCAACAGAGAGGAGAATGACATAAATTGACGCCCACAAATCTGTAACATAATCAGAGATATCTGCCTGGTTGTTGTTGTTGTTGGTACTGCTGCTAGTTGATCTTCATGGAGAAAAGAAAAGAAAAAGATACCCAACAACAACTACAACAACACTGGAGTGAGTTAGTGGAGGGAGGGGCAGATGAACAAATCTAATCTCTCTCCCTCCCATCTTTTTTTTTTGTTCTGAAGGGTGACTGAAAGCACAAAGGAAGCGCAGTGGGTATAGGAAGGAGGGGTGGTGGAGGAAGAAGGTGGCTGGGCTGGGCTGAGCTGAGCTGAAAGGAAGGGGGAGGGGGGGGTGTACGGGTGGGTGGAGCTTAGAAGTGGTGTAGGCAAAGGCATCAACAAGGGGTGGGTGGGTGAGTGCGGGTGTGTGGGTGGTGGTGGAGGTACCATTCTATCCCATCCAATCCATACATCAATCCATCCATCTCTTGCACTATGATTCATCCGTCCATCCATCCACTTGTTCATTCGTCCATCTCTCCCTCCTCCTGGTGGAGATGGGGGAGGGGGGGCCTCCTCATTCAATTCCAGGGGGAGAGGTGGGTGGTGGTGTAGTACAATGGAGGACCATCACTACCACTACTACAGAGAGAGAGAGAGAGAGAAAGGAGTGAGGCAGGCAGGCAGGCAGGCATCGTTCTCTCTCTCTCTCTCTCTCTCTCTCTCTCTGGCTGCTCTTCCCTTTGTTCTTCTGCTGCTGCTTCTTCTCCCTTCTCCCTCTCCCTCTCTCCCTCTTGCTGCTGATTGATGCTGATGGTACTGTTGCTTCTGCTGCAGCAGCAGAGGAGGCTGAGCTTTGTCATTCATTGTTCCAGCTCCTCCTCCTCTTACCAGGAACAAGGCAGTCAGTGAGTGACCTTGCTGGCTAAGCTGTGGCCTGGCCACCTACCTACCTACCTGCCTACCTGCCGCCTTCTCTTCCCTTCCCTGCCCTCCCTTTCCCTTCGCTCTCTTTCCTTTCTCTCATTTTTCTTATTCCCCTTCCCCACTCGTCATGTCCTGCATCCCTGGCCCACCCGGCCCGTCTCCGTTTCCTTCCTTCATTCCAGATCCCATGTAAAAGGCACAGCTCCACATGGCTGTGGGATCTCAATGACAAGAATCTGAGAGGAGGCGGAGGAGTAACTAAGAATCATAATCAAATAATATAATATAATATAATAATTATGGAAACTTTCAAAGGATAATGAGAATGTAATGAGTCTTATTATTTCAATATTGTGAAATTGAATCTTGAGACATGTTGCTTATATAGGTAATACGAATTGCTGTTATAGCGGTGCAATTTCGAGATTTACCTAGTGTTTCGATGTTTATTCGATCACATCAAATTTTAGCCAATGTTGGGAGAATTTTTTTTAAAATTTTTATTTTTTATATTACTTGCAAAGAAATTGGTGCCATATTGAACCAAAAGTTTCTTTTCCCACAATTTTCACAGTTATGAATCTTGAAGTGAAAATGTGCTGAAGGTGTGTTTCTGACACAGTGCTAGTGGCATGCAATTTCAGTGCTCAAACATACAAAAGTGTGTAATTTATGTATGGTGGTAATTTCAACATGAAATCAGTAAGATTGTAATAAGACATATTATTAATCAAAACCAAAGCTTTTTCTTCTCTTTATAATTTTGCCAATTTGAAATTTTCTGCTAATTCTTTATCTGTTTTTTTATTATATGTATTTATACCTTCCTAAGTTGATATAATTTGTAGTTAAGAATTTTATTGAGAAGTAGAGGTTATCAAGATTTGGAGTTCCTCTTTTTAATTTAATACAATCATTAGTGAACAAATATACAGAATGGAGCTTAGAGGATCGGGGGCAAGGAAATATATATATATATATATATATATATATATAGCAATAATATGAGCTTAGAGGATCGGGGGCAAGGAAATATATACATATACATATATATATAGCAATAATATGAGCTTATAGGATTAGGGGCAAGGAATATATATATATATATATATAGATGTAATGTTAGCAATAATAAAAGCTTGAAGTCTCTCTTGGAATTTATCTTGGCAGTATACTTCATCTCCATGCAACACAAGTTTTTCAAGGTGTTCACTGGTGACAATGACAAATGTGTAGAAACAAAAAGCCGTGTAAGTACAATTGAGCTATTTTATGGCACATCAAGTCCTACAAAGTGTGGAGCATGATATTTGTGCTTCCAAAACTAGACAACCCACTCTAGATATTTAACTTATGTAATGATATTTATCATCTCCCTTATAAAAAGGTTATCTCTTGTAACTTGATAATTGCTATCTGAAATATTGTATATCAAAAATCAGAAATTTTGACTTACAATTATAAAACCAGGTTGATGAATGGAAAAAAAATCAAAAAATCAAAAATCAAAAAATTAATTATGGAGGATTAACTTGGGAGATACAACTGTGTGTGTGTGTGTGTGTGTATATATATATATATATATATATTACTGAAACATGTAAATGAATTGATGTGTTTTTGGTAATAAAAACTTGAATATGCAATGCAATCTTGCTACTGTAATACTAAAGGTTTGTGCAAATTGTGCTGGTGCCATTTTGCAACTTTGGACAAGAACGAAAACCTATGTATATCCTTGAGGAGGTATATCCTTGAGGAGGTGTATCTTTGAGGAAGATAATTGGTGATATAAAAATAAAAATAAAAATAGACTAGAATAGTGTCTTAAATGATAACCAAAAAAATATGTAGTGTTAACTGAAAATAAATCTCAACGTGCACCTCTGGCTGTTTTATTTTATCTATAAAATTCTAATAAAAAGACAAGCGAACAAGTGAACAAAAGCCAAGGGCGTAAGTTGAGATTGCGTTGAACCATGAAAACAAAACATTCACAACACCGTCAACTTTTTTTTTTACCGAAACTACATTATTAAATATATTACAAGTAAATTTTGTTTAGATTTGTATAGTTCTAAAGCACCAAACATGCATTGGAAAAACAGTGAAAGTCTCAATTCCGATTCCCCGACCTTTAATACTGTTTCACCAAACAAGCTTGACATTAACAATGAGGGAAGGAAGACAGCGGACCGGCAGACGACGACGACGGATTCCGAGGCATGATCGGATCGACCTCGGCGCAGCATCAATCAGCACTGCGATGATGCGATGTTGTCGCCGCTCGGGGATGGTGAGAGATCCAATGATACCCAGCTAGCGAGCGAGCGAGAGCGAGAACCTGAGACGGAGACTGACATACAAGATGGCGGAGGAGGAGGGATGGAAGCGATGGAGCATTGGATTTCCCTTTTGCAGGTGTAGGTCAGTCAGGAGGAGGGGAGGAGGAAGAGCAGGCTCCCTTCACAAGCTTCCTCACCCTCCTGCTCTCTCTTTCTCTCTCTCTCTCTCTCTTGTGCAGAGCACGGCGTCCGGCCTTTTCCCTGCCAAATCCGACACCATCCTCCTCGCGCTATGTGACCAACGATCATGAAGATAACGATGCAGAACACGACGACGGAGGCGACGATGACGAAGGAGAAGAAGCAGCAGTAGAGGAATAAGGAAGTAGATGAAGCAGGGACCGGCACCTGCCTGCGCCACTCGCAGGCAGGCTCCGCTGCTTGCTGCCTGTCATACCAGCAGCAGCATCCTGGGTGGAGTCAGAGGCCTCGCACGGAATCGGAATTCGCCTCGCTCCCACTGCTCCCCGCATTCCTTTCGCGCCTACCCTGCAATGCTGCCGTGGCCTGGTTAGCCTGGTTGGCATGGTGTGGTGTGGCGATGATCGAGGCGGGTCTCTCACAATCACATGGCCCCGTTCGCAACGAGATGGCTGTGCTCGTCTCCTCCTCCTCCTCCGCCCCCTCTGACCGCATTCATTCATTCGCATTCCGTGATTGGATTCATGCTCTCCTCCTGCTAGCGAGGATTGGATGCTCCCTTCCTTGTTTTGCTTTTGCTTTCCATCTCGATCTGGGTTTGCTTGTGTGCTTGCTTTCTTGGAGCCTTCCTTCGGAGCCACAACCCCAATCACTGTCCACTCCGGAGTCCCCCTCCGTCCGGTTCACAAGGGTTCATTCCACAACACACTTGAATCCCCCCTTCATTTCAACTCTCTAAGCCCAGATCTCTTTCTCTCTCGCTCTCTCTCTAGGGTGCTCTTCCGAATCGGGACTTGTACACACACACACACACACAAACATGGGTGGCTATTGAGAATGAATGAACTTCCGAATTGAGAATGCAGAGAGAGAGAGGATGCATTTCTCTTTAATTAATGAGTGTTCCATCTAAGTAAAAGAGGTTATGCAAATTAATTTGAAATTTATTTGTTTAGCTTGTCCTAGAATGCATATTATGGATTAGAGCAACAAGCACCGTGCCATAAAAATATGGGTGGGTGGGTGGGCTGCCTTCTCTCTCTTTTCAAAGGAAGAAGGTAGCTCTGGATGGATGGGTTGCCTTTCCAATTATGATAATGTTGGTAAGAAAAGTCTTAGTTAGTAGCATGTTGCAGTATTGTCCTCTGTACCTATACTAATAACCTACGAAAGTGGTGTGAATTTTAGTTGTATCTTAAATTTCCTCTAAACATGCTGGTGAAATGAAATACCACAACCCTTTACACAAATAAATGATATTACAAACTTTGTGTTGCTTGTCAGTTGCCCAAGCAAAGGCGGGAGGTAGTATACTCAATCTTAAACTCAATTTTGCAAATGAAAAAACTAGTAAGCAGATTTATCTACAAGTCTAGGGATTTGCTCGTAAAAATGACATGTGCAAGTTTTTCAATTTATTATCATGACAAAAATCAAGTATAGCTCCAAAAGAGCATGAACAACTGGCAAAAGAGTAAGTAAGAAAGCAATGTCCAATTTATTTACATTCAAAGCATGAATAAAATCATTGCAATTAACATTTTTACATAGGTGTAGAGTAATAGGAGGCATCAAAAGAAGAAAATAGAAAAAATAAACCAAATATATATATATATATATATATATATATAATTAACAATAAAATAAATATGACATGTGCAAAAATATTTAAAGAATACAATTATTTTTTGTATGAAGAAGTTGCATCTTTCTGCACATATGCATATATACTTATTTTAAAGGCACTGTTGTTGAAATCAATTTCTAGTCAATTTCAAATCCCTGATTTTACAAAACTATTGATTATCATTAGAGATCATTATTTTATATGTAATCACATAAAGTAATAGTAGATGCATCAAGAAAGAAAAAACTAGTTACAGTGAACTTGGTGTAAAGATCAATTTCATTATATATATATATATATATATATGAATTTTTACATCAAAAATAAAATATTTAATTGGATTTTTAAATTAAATTTTTTAATGTATTATTTATAAATTATTTTTTCAAATAATCATTAAAATATTACTCAAAGAATTTTTGAATAAAAGAATATTGCTATATATATATATATATATATATGTATATATATTTCTACATACACACAAAATCTTAAACTTTTAATATAAAAATATACATTACCTCTCAAAGTTATAATATTTTCTTAAAAAATATCTCATGTAACAAAAATTAATAATCTGCCATGTGAGTAAATAAATCTATAACTAAAATCATTTGACCAAAGTATATTCTATGTGAAGTGTTTTTTTAAATATTGACAATACCTACTTTGGCAAAAAAAGAAAAAAAGAAAAGTGTCTATCTAGTAACTTGGTATATGGACGTGAAATAAAAGTGTCTATCTAGTAACTTGGTATATGGATGTGAAATAAAAGTGTCCTTCTTGTAACTTGGTATATGGATGTGAAATAAAAGTGTCTATCTTATAACTTGGTACATGGACGTGAAATAAAAGTCTCTATCTTGTAACTTGGTATGTGGACATGAAATAAAAGTGTCTATCTTGTAACTTGGTATGTGGATGTGAAATAAAAGTCTCCATCTTGTAACTTGGTATATGGATATGAAATAAAAGTGTCCATCTTATAACTTGGTATATGGATGTGAAATAAAAGTGTCCATCTTGTAACTTGGTATATGGATGTGAAATAAAAGTGTCTATCTTGTAACTTGGTATATGGATGTGAAATAAAAGTGTCTATCTTGTAACTTGGTATATGGATGTGAAATAAAAGTGTCCATCTTGTAACTTGGTATATGGATGTGAAATAAAAGTGTCTATCTTATAACTTGGTATATGGACATGAAATAAAAGTGTCTATCTTGTAACTTGGTATATGGATGTGAAATAAAAGTGTCTATCTTGTAACTTGGTATATGGATGTGAAATAAAAGTGTCTATCTTGTAACTTGGTATATGGACGTGAAATAAAAGTGTCTATCTTGTAACTTGGTATATGGACGTGAAATAAAAGTGTCTATCTTGTAACGTGGTATGTGGACATGAAATAAAAGTATCTATCTTGTAACTTGGTATGTGGACATGAAATAAAAGTGTCTATCTTGTAACTTGGTATATAGATGTGAAATAAAAGTGTCTATCTTGTAACTTGGTATATGGACGTGAAATAAAAGTGTCCATCTTGTAACTTGATATATGGATGTGAAATAAAAGTGTCCATCTTGTAACTTGGTACATGGATGTGAAATAAAAGTGTCCATCTTGTAACTTGATATATGGATGTGAAATAAAAGTGTCTATCTTATAACTTGGTATATGGACGTGAAATAAAAGTGTCTATCTTGTAACTTGGTATATGGATGTGAAATAAAAGTGTCCTTCTTGTAACTTGGTATATGGATGTGAAATAAAAGTGTCTATCTTGTAACTTGGTATATGGACGTGAAATAAAAGTGTCTATCTTGTAACTTGGTATATGGATGTGAAATAAAAGTGTCTATCTTGTAACTTGGTATATGGATGTGAAATAAAAGTGTCTATCTTGTAACTTGGTATGTGGACATGAAATAAAAGTGTCTATCTTGTAACTTGGTATATGGATGTGAAATAAAAGTGTCCATCTTGTTACTTGGTATGTGGATGTGAAATAAAAGTGTCTATCTTATAACTTGGTATATGGACGTGAAATAAAAGTGTCTATCTTGTAACTTGGTATATGGATGTGAAATAAAAGTGTCTATCTTGTAACTTGGTATATGGATGTGAAATAAAAGTGTCTATCTTGTAACTTGGTATGTGGACATGAAATAAAAGTGTCTATCTTGTAACTTGGTATATGGATGTGAAATAAAAGTGTCCATCTTGTTACTTGGTATATGGATGTGAAATAAAAGTGTCTATCTTATAACTTGGTATATGGACGTGAAATAAAAGTGTCTATCTTGTAACTTGGTATATGGATGTGAAATAAAAGTGTCTATCTTGTAACTTGGTATATGGATGTGAAATAAAAGTGTCTATCTTGTAACTTGGTATATGGATGTGAAATAAAAGTGTCTATCTTGTAACTTGGTATATGGATGTGAAATAAAAGTGTCTATCTTGTAACTTGGTATATGGATGTGAAATAAAAGTGTCTATCTTGTAACTTGGGATATGGATGTGAAATAAAAGTATCTATCTTGTAACTTGGTATATGGATGTGAAATAAAAGTGTCTATCTTGTAACTTGGTATGTGGACATGAAATAAAAGTGTCCATCTTGTAACTTGGTATATGGATGTGAAATAAAAGTGTCCATCTTGTAACTTGGTATATGGATGTGAAATAAAAGTGTCTATCTTATAACTTGGTATATGGACGTGAAATAAAAGTGTCTATCTTGTAACTTGGTATATGGATGTGAAATAAAAGTGTCCATCTTGTAACTTGGTATATGGATGTGAAATAAAAGTGTCTATCTTGTAACTTGGTATATGGATGTGAAATAAAAGTGTCTATCTTGTAACTTGGTATATGGATGTGAAATAAAAGTGTCTATCTTGTAACTTGGTATATGGATGTGAAATAAAAGTGTCTATCTTGTAACTTGGTATGTGGACATGAAATAAAAGTGTCTATCTTGTAACTTGGTATATGGATGTGAAATAAAAGTGTCCATCTTGTAACTTGGTATATGGATGTGAAATAAAAGTGTCTATCTTATAACTTGGTATATGGACATGAAATAAAAGTGTCTATCTTGTAACTTGGTATATGGATGTGAAATAAAAGTGTCTATCTTGTAACTTGGTATATGGATGTGAAATAAAAGTGTCTATCTTGTAACTTGGTATATGGACGTGAAATAAAAGTGTCTATCTTGTAACTTGGTATATGGACGTGAAATAAAAGTGTCTATCTTGTAACTTGGTATATGGACGTGAAATAAAAGTGTCTATCTTGTAACGTGGTATGTGGACATGAAATAAAAGTGTCTATCTTGTAACTTGGTATATGGACGTGAAATAAAAGTGTCTATCTTGTAACTTGGTATATGGACGTGAAATAAAAGTGTCTATCTTGTAACTTGGTATATGGATGTGAAATAAAAGTGTCTATCTTGTAACTTGGTATATGGACGTGAAATAAAAGTGTCTATCTTGTAACTTGGTATATGGACCTGAAATAAAAGTGTCTATCTTGTAACTTGGTATATGGATGTGAAATAAAAGTGTCTATCTTGTAACTTGGTATATGGACGTGAAATAAAAGTGTCTATCTTGTAACTTGGTATGTGGACATGAAATAAAAGTGTCTATCTTATAACTTGGTATATGGATGTGAAATAAAAGTGTCTATCTTGTAACTTGGTATATGGACGTGAAATAAAAGTGTCTATCTTGTAACTTGGTATATGGATGTGAAATAAAAGTGTCTATCTTGTAACTTGGTATATGGACGTGAAATAAAAGTGTCTATCTTGTAACTTGGTATATGGACGTGAAATAAAAGTGTCTATCTTGTAACTTGGTATATGGACGTGAAATAAAAGTGTCTATCTTGTAACTTGGTATATGGATGTGAAATAAAAGTGTCTATCTTGTAACTTGGTATATGGATGTGAAATAAAAGTATCTATCTTGTAACTTGGTATATGGATGTGAAATAAAAGTATCTATCTTGTAACTTGGTATATGGACGTGAAATAAAAGTGTCTATCTTGTAACTTGGTATATGGACGTGAAATAAAAGTGTCTATCTTGTAACTTGGTATATGGACGTGAAATAAAAGTGTCTATGTTGTAACTTGGTATATGGACATGAAATAAAAGTGTCTATCTTGTAACTTGGTATATGGATGTGAAATAAAAGTGTCTATCTTGTAACTTGGTATATGGACGTGAAATAAAAGTGTCTATCTTGTAACTTGGTATATAGACGTGAAATAAAAGTGTCTATCTTGTAACTTGATATATGGATGTGAAATAAAAGTGTCTATCTTGTAACTTGGTATATGGACGTGAAATAAAAGTGTCTATCTTGTAACTTGGTATATAGACGTGAAATAAAAGTGTCTATCTTGTAACTTGGTACATGGATGTGAAATAGAAGTCTCTATCTTCTCTCTCTCTCTCTCTCTGGGGATCCCTCCTCCACCTCTTCTCCCTTCCTTTGCTCCCATAGGCATCAACTGGGTAGTTGATAGGACAAAATAAAGATTAGTGTTAATATTGTTAGATTTGGTGCCAGAGTTATCAATTAGGAGGGTTGGCTCTAGGATCAATTTTGGCTGACTACATGGAAGATTGTTTTTGCAGAACCCAATCTTTGCTCTCCTTTGTATGGCCTTAGCTTAATTGCTCCTTGAATCCTTTGCCTTAGTTGTCTCATATGCGAGGCTTTGTTGGCTCATGCTCCTTTTGACTAATATAATTTTTGTATTAGTTGGATGGCCTATGCATGTATTTATAAACACATTTCTTAGAAATTCCCAAAACTTATTCATGGATGGAGAAAAACATTTACCATAGTATTAGTTAGGCACCCTTTTTGATCTAGCAACCAATATGGTTTTTCAACAAAATAGGTAATGTTTTTGAAACCCAATAAGTCCATGATTAGTATTTACTTACTTTTTTTTTTTGGTGTAAAAGCATTGAACTAATTAGCATAAAAAATTTAATTGTTTAATTTTTAAAGCCTATACCAGGGATTTATAAGATGCAGAGTTTTTTAAAAGTGTTGAATTGATTGCCTTTTTTAAAATCAGATAAAATAACAAGATTTCTTTTTAAATTTTGAATTGCAATATTTTTTTTTTTATATGACTTATTTATTGATTTATTTATCTATCTATCTTAAAATAAATCTTTGTTTTCCAGCACAACGTTTACTCATAAATTTGCATGCTTCATTTTAAAGAAAATGTGATGTACTGTGAGCATTTTACTTTGTATAAGTTTCTTAATTTTTTTAAAATACTATCACCAATTTTTTCAAATTTGTACATATTGCCAACTTAGCACATGTCATGCAGTTTGAACAATGGGCCCCATCCAACACCTTTAAGACATATTCCATTGTTTGACACACATCCAAATAATATATTTTTTTATTCCACTAAACAGTTTTTGAAAGTTAGGTCAAACATTCTACCCAGAATAAAGCCATTCCTTCTATTGTACTTTAAGACCTTGTGTAGTAAAATATTTTATTTGAATATAATCCTAATACATTAAATTTAAAATCAATGTTTTATAATCAAATTGAAAATAAAAAACGATGTGTTTTTGACTTTCAAGAAGTTATTATTTCAAAATATTTAATTCTTTAAACCAAATACACACCTTTTATTCGATTTTCAAAGTAAGCCAGTAATTGTTTTTCATTTACTTATCATTGCAATGATATTACCATTTCCAATTTTTGGTTTTAGTATATTACAAACAAAAGTATTCTTAATTTTCGAATTGAACAAGGTTTTATTGAAGTTTGTAAACATACTATTACAGAGTTGTTTCAATGTTTATAACAATTGTACTATTTTAAACATTCGTTTGATAAGAATGGTTTTTTTATGCAATATGTATGTGCATTTATATTTAAATACATGCTAAATATTAATCTAAGTAATTTATAGTAATGTTACAAACTTAACTTTTTTTTCTACACAGAAAATATCTTAAAATATTTGAAGCTAAAGTTTCTAACATCATTTTTTTGAATTTAATTATATTAAAAATCATGTCAATTAAACATATTTTCCCAAATTAAATGTATTTTAGCCAAAACAAAAACTAAGAGACTCCGGTGTGAGTTTTTAAATGCATGAAATATTCTCTTTGCATAATTTTTATTTGCAAAAGAATCACAAATAGATGCAACCAATAAAATACAACTCTTTTGATGTATTCAAAGTAAATAATATACTCATTAGAGTAAAAAGATAGTTTGTTACACTCTCATTAAGGAAAGAAGGCTTCACAATTACTTCAAATTTTAATTTATTTTTAATCATTGAAGTACAATATAGCATTTGGAAACAGAAATCAATAACCTTGTGCAAAATGGCTCCACAACCAGATGCACAGGCCAGCAAGATTCGAAATAGCTAGATAAGAAGATAAAGATACAAAAACACATAAAAACTCCAGAATAGGAAATATTCAAAAAGTGGCTAGCCAGATTAAGAAATGAACCTCCATGCATTTTCATTATCTATAACACTTGCAAGATTCACATTTTGTTTCAATTTATGCTAATCTCAATTGTAAGTCATCAAAGAATGTCTTCAATGTAAACTTCATAACAAGTCTTGATATTTCAAATTCTATTAAAAAAAAAGAGAAAAAGATCATAGCAAGACCAATTTTGTACGTTTTCAAAAACAATTATCTCATACTTAACTTTGAATTACTGAACAATATATCAAAAGGTTCCAACAAAAGTTGCAAACCATTTCCAGCGTGCAAGAGCTGCTTTTTTGACTACTTCTGGAACACTTTCATCCCTTTTTCATTTCGGGGAACTTTCATCCACCACAGACCAGATTATTCACCTCAGCCTGGCCTGGCATGTGCATCAACACTCCCCACCCACAAGCACCACAGAGACTGTACAGTGGTAGTACCATACATCCATAGGGCAGCAGATAGCCAAGATATTGACGGCCTTGTAACCAATCCTGCCTTTTGAAGGTGTTTATACTTTACTTTATTAGGGTTTTGCCCTCTGCCAAGCAATCCTCTGCATCTCACTTCTTCCCATTGTGCCAGTCTGCTACTCACTTCCCAGCCCTCTGTTACCCTTGATTATGGCACTCACCCCTGCCAATTTTGGAGCACAGGTTGAGTGATCCTCCAGCAAGCCAGTGATGAAAAAACATGATCCCCTAATGTCAGTCAATGAATGAATGTCTTAGTTGTTTGAGTAATCAATTAGTTGGATAAAAAAGTGGATTTTTGTCATTCATGGGAAACGACACTCACAATACACACACTTACACACACATAGTGAACAATACATAGATAGCCCATATGTATCAATTGGTAAGGTCCATTCCCCAATGCCACATATATCAACACACTAACCCTAACACACTCCTATTTCTTTCAATGGAAAAAAAATGTATACGTGAAGAATAAGTAACATGGACCTCAATTGTATTCAAGTAGGGTGTTTGACACCATGTTGAGTGACAAACACAAAAGAATCAATATTCAATCTCCAACAAGGAATTGGAGAATGAAAGGTTGGCGGGGCTTGTTGCCCTGAAGGAAAGGTGAGGAAAGTGAGAAACATTGACTTCCAGTACCACTTTGAACTCCCAAAAGCACTAGTGTTCCATGCATGCACTGGATGAACGAACTTTTTCTACACATGCACACTTTTTCATCTGCATGTTCTGTCATAGGTTCCTTCCTTCAACTTCTCCATTTCATAGGTACATTTATTAAAAAATATATATTAATATTTTGTGTTTCAATTCCTATGCCCTGTGTGAGTGTGCGTGCACTTGCCCACAACATTGCCTGATTTCTTCAACTTGGGTCCCACTTTTTTTTCTTTTTCTTTTCTACTGAAAAGTAGGCAATCTAATTTTCCAAAAGAGTTAATGTTTAGAGGACAGAAATGAAGAAGGAGAAAAATAATAAATAGTGGATTTGGGTAATGAATCCATCCTTGAGAGTGTGTGTATTTATTTGCTCAATAGTAGAAAAGGAGTGAAGGGGGGGGGGGGGGACATGGCTATGTGCCCACATAATATGATAATAGTGGTGCAATACAAGGGTACAAGGGGTGATAGAATCCCAAGGCCAACTCCTACACCCACCTCACTTGCATCTAATTGACAGCACTTCCCATGTCCTTTCACCGTGTCTTGCCCATCATTCCTTTCAAGTGACACTACTAATCCTTATTTTTGTACTTGAATAATTGGCTCTCATGTAAGCAATGAGTACAAACAAAAGGGGGATGATCAATACTAGGGATGACCAACAACGCTAAGCCTCCTATCCTCTCTGTAGAAACAAACTATGCATGTTCTCCTTTAAGCTTGAAGAACAATTGAGAGACAAACATAGAGAGAGGTCTTTGTGGAAGAATGGGAGTTGGCATGGGCTTCAAAGCCAATAAAGCTTCTTCAACTTGTAGTATTGTGAGGTGTGTTTTTTGAAAGTATCATTGGATGGAAATATTATTCAATGTGGGGAAAACAGTAAGTCGATGAACTAAAGCTCTCAGCCGGAAGGATGGGGTTTGACAACTCCACATGATCTATTTATTATTCTTAAGGTGCTGGGTTTTGAGCACATGCTCAAAAGAGAGAAATTTTATTCTATTTTTATTTTTTATTTTTTATTTTTTTTCGAAACACATGAGGAGAGAGATATCATGCTTTGGGCCAGAGCTTTGACTATGTGGAGGATTGGATGCCACTAGCAAAAAGGGATGGATGATAATATAAGATGGATGAATGATTATGCTATGTGAGATGGGGTGCTTTTTCTTCTTTTAGACTTTGTAAACTTCAACAAAAATGAGAAACTACTTTTGTAGCACAGTTTTTTTTTTTTTTTTTTTTTTTTTTTTTTTGTGTGTGTGTGTGTGTGTGCAAGCTAAGAACACTAATCTTAATGGGTATGCTCCATTTTTTTATTATTTTTTTTAAGATTTTTTAAAAACAGTGAAAGAAACAAAGGAAGAAACATCCAAACTATCAATATTGGATGTCATTACATATGCTATGGAACCAATGCTAAACTGAGTTGTAAGAAAATAAATCAATAGTAGTAACACATGGCTGGTGTATTTAAAATACATAAATATATGCAAGGTGTAACATTGTTTTGGAAATTTCTGGATCATTGCAGAAAAAAATAAAGAAGTACATTAGTTTCTATGAAAATTTTGCTTCATATTACTTAATTATTTAATATAATAGAAGCTATGTTATTCTAGTTAATGCATACAAACGGAATATCACTCACAAATGATTTTTTAGAGAAAAACCAGTAAACTACCTAGAAAAGCATTAAAGACATGATTACTTTCTTAATATCTCAATAATAATAAACAAAATAAATGAATTTATGGTTCCTAATTTTATTTCAGAAATAACAATCAAAGGTCAAAAAATGTACCTCTTTTCATTTATAGTTCCATTCTACAATTGAATGAGATTTAATATTAAAAAGAAATCGATTATACCACCCATAATCTTTAAAAATAAACAAATAAAATAAATAAATATATTTATAAGACATAGGATTTTTCTAAACACAATTTAAATGGAAATAAAAATTACTTGTAGCAAATCCCACAATAAATCTTTTTTAAGAAACCATTACATAACCATCTAGGTTAATTTAATGCTGGTTCTAATGACATGTGACAGTTATCTGATAAATTGTAATAAACATATCTTTGACCATTTTTGACACCATATGGATGATGGAATTGTAGTACATAGAATTATATAGTACCATGTCAACCAGCATTGTTTAACTTGGGGAAAATATCTTATGCAAGTTCGGCAACAAATGATTATTTATTTGGTCAATGTATTCAACTGGAAGCCAATGACTTGTGCAAAGTATGGGAGCATGAAGAGACATTTTGGAGTAATGGTTTGAAACCCTTTGTTGCATGTCCCATTTTCATGTTTGAGTTCATCTAAATATTGTGCAAGTGTCCTCTAACAGATGATGTTTTCATTCCATACAACTCTATTCATTTTTCCAGTCTAATGTAAATACTACTTTAGATGCTGATAAGGTTCTTTCATATTTTTCAATGTGTGTTTTTATTCATGCATGAGTCCTTGTTTATCATCCAAATGGTGTTAAAAATTTTAAAAAAATTAAAAATGCATTGACCAAATTCATGTAATAACCCAAGTAAATCAAAATTAAAATATTGTACTCATTGATGATTTATATACAAAAATACATTATAAAACTTACAGTTAGCTAAAAGCATTTGCCACAAATACAACAAAACAACAGTCAAGTCAGTTTACAACATTATCATGTATTAAAATACAAAACTTTGTTATTATTGTTATTATTGTTTTTTTAATCCCCTTGTGCATGTAAGTAGTACAATTAAGAAACACATTACACTGTGAAAATTTATTGGAACAAATACGACCTAATATTTATAGCAGATGAAGCAAGCATGCCTTTGCTACTCTTACTTGTCTTCTTATTTTTGAAGTAAAATGTTTAAAATACTACAGATGGAATTTAAAATTTACATCAAAGTACAATTTTTCCACAATAAGTGTATGTATGCATAGCTGCTTACAAACTTGTACATGTTTCTATGCATTAAAACTACAACATAACAATAATTGACAAGGCCTACTTTATTTGCTTTGAAGTATAACAATGCATTTTAGATTATTGTTGTTTAATTGTGAAGCTGCATAAGAAATATTTTGATGTTATCTTTCATCCTTAACAGGTTAATTTGGATCATAGCATATTTTGTGCACAAACATATGTACTTATAACAAATTTGTCCAAAAATGATGCCAAATATTAAATGAGCCACGGTTCTAAATATACATTATCTAAAAGCATTGCAGTGGATCTTCAAATGCACTCCTCTGAAAAAATGTAAAATTCATACCAAATTAAATTACATTTTAGTCGATCAAATTTTTGATATTTTAAAAACTTACAAAAAGAATAGTACAAAAAAAATATAATAAATACATAGATTTTTTTTTTTTGCAATCCAATTACATTATTTCAGGACATATTTGTAATAAATGCACTTATTTTATGTCATTTAATGTTTTGAATAATTTTTTATTTAATAAAAACCTCCAAATTTGCAAAAAGAAATTAGCTTATTAGATCGTAACATATTGTAGAAAGCTTTGATATTGAACAACATTATTCCAACAATAAGGTTTGGCAATTTTCCATGATATTCTTTTTTCAATTGTTATAAAATGTTATTAATTGTACATGTATCTAAAATTGTATATACACATATATTGAGAGAGTAAAAACAACTATCTATGTATTATTATTATTAGTTATAACCATTCAAAGTTGGAGGTTATATACTATATTATGTTGCAAAATTAGACATGGACTATAAAAGCCTTGGTTTACATGTCAATATTGGTTAACACATCAAATACAAATATTAACAATGCAAATCCTACAGTTCAATGTAATATTGTATTCATAATTATTTACAAGGGTTTCCATTGTCTAAAGCCTTATATTTAAAGTAAAGAGATAAAAACAAAAAACCAAAAACTAAAATTAAAAATGTCACTATATATGTAGTCATGGTGCTAGAACAAATCTAAATTTACATGTGAGTGAAAAATAAAAGGTGTTTTATAAGTAAAACCTAATAAATTTAGAATGTTGGAAGATGATTATTTTTAAATTTCGAATAAAACTGTTTTTTCAGACTTGTCTAATTCTGTTTTACTAAAAAAATAATACTATGACTAATCTCTTTTGTAGATTTATTAATGTATAACTTTTATATGTAGTTTCAATAATACAATGACTAATTACATTTTGATTATGGATGTAAAATAAGTATTGATCATTCTATCTATAGATTCATAAGAAGCAGTCACAAATAAATCTATCAAAAGTCTACAAAAAGTTTATTTAGCAAGAGTATCAACATTTGAGCAAGAATTTGAAACTTATAATATTGGATTTAGAGAATTACATAATCATAGAAAATAACTTAAACCTTTCTTAGGAAATTAATGTAGTTTATTATTTGGTTTTCATGGAAGGACTTTTAATTGACAATGTTACAAAAGTTGTAGCTTTTATGTAACTAAATGTGGGTTCATCTAAGGATTGTTAAGTCAATTTTCTATTAACTTGAATTCTTCTAATACTGGTTTTTCTTTATTTTCATTTTTATTTTTTTGAAGAAACCAATGTCAATATATATATATATATATATATATATGTATGTATAATTGTTCATAGTATTAAAAAAAATTAAGTCTTATAAAAACGTAAACTTCAATATAGTATTAGTAATTTTGGTTATTTGATGCTTGTGTGGGACTGGTACAGACATATGTGTACATATACATACATACATACATACATAAATGAAATTTTGGGGCCTCTACAAAGTACATTGACAACTACTTGTAACCTCTATGTACCAAACTGTAAACTAGGCATGTGGATGCACACTTATCCACGTTATTTAAATCCCCATAATCTTTGAAAGCACTCTAACACTCGTACAGAACTCACAACAACCTTGATGCATCATCCAGACATTGCTCAAGGTTGTCTCAGCAATTTCTCCCATATTTGTACCAATGCAACACATTGTTTCATGTATTTTAAACTCCTTTATGGTAAGCAATCAATGTCCTGGGAACAAACTGCTGTGACAAACAAATCTCTCTCTCTCTCTCTCTATGTATGTATATATATATATATATATATATTCTCCTACACACACTCACACATACAGAGAGACATGCACAAAGAGAGGAACTGGCATCTGGTCTAAGAGAGTTTGCATGGTGACATTGGTGCATGGGCACCCAAACCCACTTGGGAGTGTGAGCAAGCATACTGTACCATGTGGATTGGGGCACAGCAAGGCAAGTATGCAAGCAAGCAAGCAAGCAGCAAAGCTCCTTCATGCACTTTGGCTTTTCTCTCATTCTCACTGCACAAAAAGGGGGTGGTGGCAAGGGAGGGACCCACCCACCCCCACCACCCAACAAACAATGTGGGTATGAATGATCCTCAACAAAATATAATAATCGGTGGCCTCTCTGTCTATATTTCTGTCTGTCTGTCTTCAATGGTGCTGCCCTGCTTCCTTTGCTTCCTCTATTTCCTCCTCCTCCTCATGGTCACTCACTCACACACACACATGTGAGTGAGATTTGCCCCCAGTTTGGCTCAAGGTACCTCCACAATGGTCCTGCACCCATCCACTTAGTCAGTCCTCCTCACTGAATGAAGGCACTGCGGAAGGTTAGCGGCACTTTTGGGGTGGGACATGGTGGTGCACCCTCCTTTCCTTTCCTTTCCTCCATGGTGGATCCATCTTTCTTTCCTTGTTTGCTTGGCTTGGTTGGAACAAAGCCTGGCTGAATGAGGCATTGGCACTGTGTGCATGGCATGGCTTACAGAAGAATTGCCTGCTCCCCTTTTATGCTGCTGCTGCTGCTGCTTCCAACTCCATGTATGACTGACTAGATTCCTTTCTTCTTCTTCTTGCCTCTCTTTCTTTGCCAATGCTCCTGATCACCAAGTGGAAGTGGGTCCCCAGTTACATTTGTTCTCTTTTAGGTTTTTGTTTTATTGTGCATTTGACATGATAGCATTCCTGGTTTTTTAATCTACTGCAGGATGGTATGTGCTCTCTCTCTCTCTCTCTCTCTCTCTCTAGGTGTGTGTGTAGTATATGATTTAAAACTCTAACATCTAAGTAGTGGTTTATACTTTCAAGTTAGTAATATTATTGAATTCTTAGTTTGTGAAATTGCCTAAATACATTTTCATGAACATGAATGAAGAAATGAATATTCTGTGTGAATCTCATCAGAAAAATGAAGAAGAAGAAGAAGAAGAAGAAGACTCAGTTTAATTAATGGTAGCCAGAATAGGACACATATGGATTCCAACATTGTAGTTTCTAAGGATATTTTTTTCTCATGAAAGAAATGACACCAATCCAAAATGTGCATTTTGATTGGTTTGATCATATCCATGATGATTTTTTTCATCTATTGTTATTGTTATTTTTATTTTTTCTTTTGACTCAACTTCACATAAAATCATTCTATGGTCTTTGTATGAAATTAGGACAAAATATACATATAGTCTGGGGGTTAAGATGACGGACGGGAGAGGTGGGAAAAAGACGGGATGAGAACAAAGCAAAGTGGGGAGGGAGGGTTTCGACAAAGGGTGGAAGGAAACTCAGGGAGAGCGCAGGAAGGAGGGCTGCTGCGGGGCCCTCCATGTGAATCACACCGCTCAAGGGGACTGGACTGTTGAGTGCGGTGCCTAAAAACGGAGAACGAGATTTATGGAGGGAGATCTGATTCACATATCTAAACGTAGCTCCAGTCACTGGATCGCCGTCTCTCATGTTCCAGGGTGAGAATGTGGAGAAACCCAGCAGACTGGTGGATGGGCTGTTTGTTCCTTAACGCCGAACAAGGCAAGGCAAGGCAACGAACGGGGAGAGCAGAGTGGGTATGGAACAAAATCCGGAGGAGAACTGAATAAATCATGGAAAGGGCGGAGAAAGGGCGAAGAGAAGGCGGGAAGGGGCGGGAGGGGGGGTTGGGACACTCTGCCCGGCAAATGACGTGGACAGTCCCCGCGTTAGAGATCTCCCCAAGCAGCAGCATATTCGAGGGTTGGAGAGTCAACTCCATGTGTTCCAAAAACTCACCCACCCACCCAAGTTCCCCCACCCCAAAGTCCCCTTGGGAACAAATAAACTCCCTCACACTACTGCATGGGCTTATAGCTTTGAGTTAGTTCCCTGTGAGGCTCTCCATTGGGGAACACGGTGGAATGGTCATGGACCTACAGTGGGAAGTGAAGGTCTCCCTCTCATCTTTATAAAAATATTTCTTTTTCTTCTGGAAGTGTTTGGCTTTTTTTGAATGTAGCTCACCTGCCTGCCCATGTTTGTTTGTTTTTTTTCTCTTTCTTCTTTCTTGTTCGAGCTAGGAATGAACTCTATTTATGGATGGAAAATCCAAGAAAAGTGATTGAAATAATGTAAGTAACATTAATAAGAGTATTAAATAGAAGATGCAAGGACAGAGTGGAAAGAAGCAGATAGATGTGAAGTGAAGTGAAGCTGAAGATCCAGGGCAATGAGTGTGGTGCTAAACTAGGGTATAGCTTTAGGAAGCAAATGCTCGGCTCCCAAGTTTTAGCGGACTAGAGTTGAAAAGGAGCTTTTTGAGATAGGCAGTTTCTTCTCACTTCCGCGGTATCCAGCTAAATTTTACCCCTCAAAATCCAAACCCTTGATAACGTCAGGTCTGTAAAACTTTGTTTAATTTTGTTTGTGCATAACCTTGCATACTGATTCCTTCGATGAAGAGCGAAGAGATCATATTTGACCCGAAACTATATCTACGTATGTGCATACTGAAAAGTCTTAGAATAACGTCACGTGACGACTTACACACTATATATATATGTATATATATATTTCCCCTGCAAGTAATGTAATCGGATTGGAGAGCAGGGAGAAGGAACGCACTTGGGTGGTGCCAGGCTCATGAGAGTGGATGAGGAATGCTGGACGGGAGATGAAAAATAGGACGATGAAGTCAAGTCAAGTCAATACGGGAGGAGCTCTAGAAGGAGATGGAGAGACTTTGGGAGAAGGCAAAAGGAGGGCGGGAGTGGCGGGCAGCCGAGCCAGCCCAGTGCCCAGAACTAACCTGGGGTTTCCACCGAAAGTTCTGCCCCTTTTCCGAGGCTGACCAGCCAGCCGTGTCTCCAGCTACATCCACCCATACGCTTACCATTATCGTATGAAAGTACGAAGCACGAAGCAGTATCGTATGGGAGAGGGCATGTATACGTACAGCGCATGACAAGCATAGTACAGGCCGCCTAACCTGACAAGCAGCACTGTGCAGTAAATCACGGGCCGGGCCGGGCGGAGGATGAGGCTCGTGACCCCGCAGTAACACCTCCCTCCGCTCTGCTATTCTGCATTTCCAGTGGTAGCTATGGTGTGGTCGACCCCCCGTCCAACGCAGCTTCTTCGTCTTCTGCCTGCCTTGCTCCACCACCACACTGCGTCCGTTGTCGCTGCTTTACCCCTTTGCAACCCCCCCTCCCCACTGCACCGTTTCCTCTTTCTCTTGTAATCATACGCTTAAATCCCAACCACCCCCTGTCATGTCTTTGGCCTCTAGCGTTTCCTATGTGGCCATCTGAAAACCACATTTCTCGTCTCTTCTCCGATTTTGTGTAGAGGAGGTTTCTGCTTCTTTGCCTTCCTCGTGCGTGGTGGTGGTGTAGTGTGTTTCTTCTCTTTCATCTGCGTTCATGTCGGAGCCGTCTCTCACTCTCCTTGCGCCGTCCCTTGGATCGTTACGTCCTGGAGGGACTGGGACTTTATTGTAAGGAGTTGGGAAGGAAGGAGGGAGGGAGGGAAAGAGCGAGCGATTTGTCTCGGGTGCTGGTGTTGTGCTTGTTGGTGGAGCTGATCCGCTTTTCCAGGGATGCCTTTGTTTTGATGACGAGAGAAATGAAGAAGACGCTCCTCTGCGGGGAGCTCCGTTGTGTACATGGCCGTAAACTGGGGCAACTCTGTGCTTTGTTCGCTCCCATGTGAGTGGCTCTCTGCTCGCTTCCGTAGCGGCAGGGTGGCACGTCTCACACGCGGCTTGTGCCCAAGAATGAACGGAAAATGATGTGGAATAGAATGTGAAGTTGAGTTTGGGCGTTGGGCTCGAAGTTGCCCGTGTAGTTTTGGTAGATTTGAAATGACTGGGAGATACACGACTTGGTACACTTGCAAGTTGGAAAGGAGGAAATGCGTACCAGCTGCGTTTTGAATAGAAAGCAGCCTTCACAGAAAATTCCTTGAATCGATACACTTCATTGAGCGTCCATATCGTGGTAAGGCACGTATGACCTCCTAGATCTCCTATTGTTGGAGATAATTTTACTGCTGTTAGATATTTGAATCTCTTAGCAAGGCCCTGGGGTCGTGGGATTTAAAAGTTTAGACACAGAAGGGTGATTAAGCTCAACTCTTGGGAAAAGGTTGCAGTGCGATCGCTATTTTTGGAAGACTGGCTTTTCTTCTTTTGGTTGTTGGTGTGGTCGAAGCCTCTACTCTGATCTTGAATACGTGCTACTTGCTGCTGCTGGATCACACCGGTAGTTGCACTTAGGTAGCAGTGGTCAAGTTCCATTACTCGTGATCCCTCGTTCTCTCTCTCTCTCTCTCTCTCTCCCCCCCCCCTCCAACAATTGCGTCACTAGTTCGCAGGTGCCCGTGACTTCGCTATGGATCCGAGTTTTCATGAGTACACGAGTCGGTGCGGTGCCTCTTAGCATACGGCCGAAAGCACCACTGCTCTGAAAATGTGTCTTCTGTCCTTCCCCTCGTTGTCCTAATGGTACTAATTCATGGTCAGCGGCAGTTAGTATCTCTTAAGCGATTTGTGAAGTAGTGTTTCTAGGAAGGGGTCGAAACGTATCAAGCTGTTAGTGTACTCTGTTGAGGTGACCATGTTTCTCTTAGCCTGGAGTTTGGTTCATTGTAAGGTTACATGAATCGGATTGTAGTCTCAACTACGTTCTACGGTCGGAGCGAACGTGCAAGTCCGCAATGATGTCTTCGTGATCTATGTCTTGCATGCTAAGCTCGTGCCGCGAATCTATGTGTAAGCGGGGCTATTGTCAACCAAATTTAGAAACAAGTGTGTTTGTGTGTATTTATTTTTTATTTTTTACGATGACCATAGCAGTGTTGAACTTGTGACGACAGTCACAGTCACCATGCGCTACACATGAGTCGCAACCGCTATGTATGGTATCAGCCTGGATCTCATTTCATATGTGGTGTGCGGATTTGTTTTTGTGGTGACGCACATTCTTTGTGTCCTGGTATTACTGTTTACTATATCCCTAAAAATGACGATGAGGTCTTGTGGCGTTTCAGCTAGCTGCTCCTACTATCTTGGCGAACCTGCTATGAGCCTGATTTATTTGCTTCGTGCTGCAAGATGAATCTAGTCATGGCCGAGAAGGATCAACCTGTGTTTCGAGACTTTTTAGGTCTTGGTCGAATTGATGACATTAGTCAAGTGAAGTACCTTACCTCAGAGGCGATCCCTGCATCACGGACCAGCCCAGGTTTCGAGTCTGAAGGAGATGGTGAGACTAACAACACTCAAACGTCATCTGGAACTAGCGGTCGGTTCAAAACTAGTTCCACACCTATGCACGTCTCCCCTCCATTTTATCCTACCATCCCAAGTTCTTCTGATCCTGGATCAGGTATAGCACGGTTTCACCTTGAACGTCTTGCGAAAAGCTCTACAGAGAAGCATATTGTATTTTTTTTCTTGCTTTCTTTAGATATAATGTTCGAGCCATTTTCATTTTGGTTATACGTGTTTTCTGTGTAGTGCCCAGTGAGCTCCTGATGACACTGTCAGGTTACACGTACTCCTTTTTGCAGAATTCAATACATGAACTTTTATTTGCACAACATTAGGATTATCTTCGCACGAGGCTCCTAGTTGTCATGAAGGAGAATATATATTGCTGATTCTCATTTGTTTTTCTTTTGATTTTTTGTTTGAGTTTGTTTTTGCAGTCGGCTGGCAGCGGAGCCATGCAGCACTTCAGTATCATGGCAACAAGAGCGCTTTTTCTAAGTTGGAAGCTGATACGAACAAGTTGCCCAGAAAAAGAGACTCGTCTACCATTAGAGATTCATTACAAGATCGCCTTGTAGAGGCTTTGGAGAGTTCTCGGCCGCAGAAGGTTCGTTTCCTACTCATCATGCTGTTAGCTTTACTCTTGGTTGTTCAACAACCATCTTGAATATCCTTCATCTTATTCGCCTCAGCTATGAATGTATTTTTCTTTCTTAGCAGCTTGTCATGTCAAGTTCCTGTGTGTTTTAAATCTTTTTGCATGCCTATTGTCATTCTATTTACATTTATGTGGTTGGAGTTACAGGCACCCCGCCATGAACATAGCAGACAAGAGAAGTTAATCGAATCTTGTGATGCATCTGGTGACGATCTTCGTCTTTCCATGCAACCTCCTCGGGCATCGAGTAGAAGTCCTCCTTGGTTACAGCAGAGCACCAAACCTGATGCTTCTCAACGGCATTTGAAGAAGCAGCAACCTTACAGACCCTCCCAAATCAATACTGGTGTTGGCATGCGAGGAATCAGTCACCTGGGTGCTTGTGCGGAAAGAGCAGAAAAAACCGAGAGGTCACTACCTATTCCATCCCGAGAAAATAATGTAGTTGGCAATCCTCAGTTGGATCGACCAGCAGCTGATGAAGGTTCGAGAACGGGACTCAAGAACTCTGTTTTGGCAGGGTTACTCGATAACGCTGGTCTTCTTCACCATGATAGAAGTACCCCAAACCCCGCGGGATCAAGTGGTTGTCCTCCCCTCGCGCCTCAGAATCAAAAGACACCAAATCACAACGGAGGTTCAGAATCTATGCTTCCATCAAGGTGATATACTCGTGTTTAGTCTTTTGCGTAATTGAGCATTTTCTGTTATATTTGTGTGCCTACAAGTCAATAGACTCAGTTTCCCGTTACCAGTCTACTCTCCAACAGAAAGCTTCGTTTAAACATGCATTTATGCGGGATTTTGCTCATTCTACTGTTTTATGTGTGTATTTGCCAAATTGTGCTGTTGGGGGTTTGTCGGATGCTTTTGAATCTAGATAATTTACTAATAGGCTGAATGAGATTTTGTGACTCCATTTTTTTGAAACTGTTTCGTTGTGTTCTCTCTCGGGTACGTTTTCATTTGCAATTGTGGAATCAGGTGCTAGTTAGCGTGACAAGTAACTAATATTTGTAATCAACTTTTGCAGTCGTCAAGCTCCCACTACATCAAGTCGACAATTGACTATCTTTTACGGAGGGCAAGCCCATGTATTTGACGATGTTCCCCCTGATAAGGTGAGGTTATCACTTTTCTGAGATGATTTTTGGTAGGCTTTTGCTCTGACACGACTCTGGACTTGGATTTTTATGAATGGACCGAGTGGTACATGTGAGGCTTAGGTCTGTTGTGGAGGCTGTGTATCCTATATTCGAAACATCTCTTGTGAGAAGCTCTTTTATTAGAACCTCGTATGGATTAGGAAAAGTTTGTTCATTCTTCAATCCGACAAGTTTTAGCGTTTAATACGTGCATCATCTTCAAGGAGTATCGACCACTTATCAGTAGATTCATGAGAACTTAGCTATTGAATGTATATTGTCTGATACCCCTAATCATGGCTGTTGCAATTCAGGCGGACGCTATCTTGACTCTAGCAGGCTCTAATGGGAGATCATGGTCTACTACGTATTCACCACGACCTGCGGCAAAGCCCACAAATTCCATGAGCGAGGGTTCCATGTCAGCTGTTGAGAGAGAGAAAGAACACTCCGTTCAAAGTCTAGGAGGAAGCTTGACTCTCACATCTGAGGTGCAAACTCTGTTGCGGGGCTTGAAGCAGTCTGGTCCTCTCACAGGTCGTTCTGCATGAATTTTATTCCTCGTTTTGTTGTTGTCAACGCGAGAGCAGGTATTATTCTCTGCCGATTTTATAATACCGCCGAAAAAGAAAAAATCTGTACAATACCTTGTGCTCGAGTTTGCTGTCCGTTTAATTCAGAGCTTGCGAGCACACTGGAATGAAGTATGACGCTGGTTGCCTCTCACATGGATGTTCCGTGGGCTTAATTGAGTATCTACTTAAGACTTAAAGTTAGGATAAAGTCTTTCCCACCAACATCGGTGTTTAGGTCGAAGCAGGTCTTGAAATTTTCACCAAAGAGAATACTTCATAACTCTTGTGATTTAATTTTGTGGTGCAGTGGTGGATCCAGTTTCTGTGCAACTTCCTGGCCGCAGATTCATCGATTTCTAGATCTGTAAGGAAGCCTTTGCTTCCCCGATTCTTGAGACCATTCAATCAGACGACTTTGAGAACACTACAGACACAGCACATTATTTTGTCTCTTTGTACCTAGTGTCGTTGAACAGTTTCCCCACTAAAACCCAAGTGAGTAATCTGACTTATAGTGTAGGTGGATTAATAGAATCGACAACTCTTTGGAATCTGTTGAGCTAGACACCATCATTTCCTTCAGCCACAACTTGCTTCCAATGAGGATGAAGTTGTGCTCCTTCTGCAGCATTTTGGATCTACCAAGCATGAGATTATGGTCCTATACATAGGAGGATTGACTGCATGGGAGGGTGAAGCAGATGATATTTCTTCGGGTTTGTGTAAATGTCACTAGCTCTTCGTCTAGATGATATGAATTTGGACGGTTGATACCATTTTTCTTGTAAGCTTTTGAGGATGTGCTGTTTTGGTGATTGTACATTGTACTCACATGTTGCCTTGCGTGCAGTATATTTTAGTCGTCCATTGTTTTTATAAGATAGAATGATGAAGGTCGAATAATCCTGGGTTGATAGGTAGTCGTAGCTAGAGGAAAGTCCCGTCTTTCTTCAAGTTCGGTTGTGTTCGCATTTTCGGGCTTGCATACCAGGATTGACTTCTAAATATAATTGAGTTGGATTCTGTTGATCTCTGATGTTTAAGAGACGGTCATGTGTATCGAAACAAATGACGCAACTTAATCTGAGACCTAATTAACATCTAAGGAGGAAAGCAGTACGAGTTGTGGTTTTAGATGGTCTTCCATTCAAAGGGACATGTACACGTCTTGATGTCATACGTCACCAAAACCTTCCCCAAGGCGTTTCGATTTGGGACAAAGTACTTAGATCTTACAAGGTGAAGACATCGCTGGACTGCTGAGCAGTATGGCTTGAGAAAACGAGATGGGGAATGGCATCAACTCTAAGTGAGGCGAACAGCGACATGTCTGATTGAAGATCCTCAGTAGTGAACGAATAGCAACAGTTTCTTTGCGTAGCACTGCTGGTCTTGACAAACGAGCCTGAGTCTCGAACGGTAAAATCTTGCTACTCGAGTAAAATCAGGGAACGTGACGAGAGTCTATCAATGAGATTTTTCGATACGCATGATGTCGCTTTGAACTGACTTAAACCTTGAGCTGCCCAGGTTGACATCATCGGAGGGCTCCTTTGATTCTCAATATCTGGTTGACCAATCCGAGGTGGCATTCTCGTCAACGTTGCACCTGGATTACTTCGTGACCCTGCTACCTCATAATAGATGCAAAATTCTACTCGCTTACCGTGCAGGACGACTTTGAAGATTTTGGCGAAGTGCCTTGCAAGTTACTGCACCAGAATATGTGGAAGTGTTCGGTGAATCGTAACAGAGAGACAATGGGTCACCACTATGGCATACACAAGATCGTGCACTAGATATTGCACTGCGACCCACTGTATAAGTCAACTAGTACGTCGAAGTGTCGAGTGGCTTGTGCAATTTCGATGCAACGATAAAAGGGTCCCACTCAACGTGGTGATATGCGTCACAGGAATAGTTTTTTGCTTTTATAGCTGCTAGGATCGCTTGTGAATGCTAGGACCAGGTAAAGCACATTACCTTCATCGGGGAATGTGTTGTGGGGCAGTCTTCGTTTGCATTTGGTGTTTTCCATGATGATCTTGAGGATCGAGGAGTTGACGTGGACCAAAATTTGACTGTTACTTTTGCTCACAGGTAGCTCAAATTCTTGCTTATCTAGACTGGGATTTGAGCATTTTCTGTTGAGCTTCGGGCCTTGAGCTCCGACGTGGGGCATGCCACTCAACTCTCCGAGTCCTTGGGTAGCGATGACTTGTGCTCTCGAGAGCTATTTGACTCTGAGTACAGAATCGAATTGTCTGACCATGTGACGATCTTGAGATTTTGGAGTTAGTCTTAGCTACCGCCACGGATTCGCGCTCACAGCGTTCAGACATAGTGTAAGGTCTTTTGGGATGAGCACTTCGCAACGCCTTCTCCCTCCACCCCACTCTGATGACCTCTTGCATTTGCTGAATATAATCGTCTGGGTAACATGAAGGAATTTAAGTCTTGTAGGATTGTTTTTATGCTTCCAGTGCCCTTAGAAGAACTCATAAAAATGGAATCAAAGTTGTAAGAGGGAAGCGAGGGCGCAAAATGAGGGAGGCGAGCAGTTTTGAGAGATGATTGGAACTAAGGACTCGGATTTCAGCCAACGAGAGATGGAAACAGTGCACTCCATCTCACAAGAGGGAAAGGGGTCTACGAAGAGGTTTACACTAGTGACGATGACGATTCGTTAGAGCAGCATTATGGGATGCATGGGTAATGTTCTAGTAGTCTTGCTGTAATGTATCAGACAAATGATACATCTCCGGCGTCAGGAGGCGCTGTGGGTGCTCTCAATTGGCTTGTGATGAAAGTGTGCCCATTTCTGAAACTCCGTGCATTTATCACGGTCACGCTGTTCCTGTGCATGATCCCTAGTTTGGTCATGGCATGGATCACGACAATTGAGTTACAATACTTGATTTACATCCACGTTGATCCAGTAAGGAAACTGGGCACAAGTGATTGTACTGCACGTGTTCAAGGGAAAGTTGTGGGCCTCAATGTTGAGTTCAATGAGCATAAAGGTGTTAGGAGCAGGTATTCTCACTTTGATCATGCTGTCATGGGTGCTGGGTAACTCTACTATCTTCGCATCCCAATCATTCCATTGAATAAATGATTTTTTTTTTTTTTTTTTTTTTTTTTTTTTTGCTATAGCTTGCTTGTGTTGTTCCAGCACAATCCAATGCAACTGCATTTGATGCTTGATGCTATTGGAACTTAGGTATATAGGGTTAGTAAATGTAATGCAAATTCTGTACAAGTAAATAAAGCATATATTGTGTGTATATACTTGAAATGTATTTGATACATGAGGTTTTATGCCATTGAGGCAGGTGCATCTAGGGCGGTTGCACCTGTTCATATGAATGTAACCATTTCATTTTGTAAACAGTCAGTTGAAGTTAACTGCTTTTTTCTAACATGCTCGATTAAATTGATTGTGGTGTAGGATGGATTCTCTTCCAAGTACGCCAATCAATGGTAAGTGAGGGGCAAGCTTTGGTCTTGTCAACAACTTTGTAAAAATATCATCTCTTATGTCAACAGTAGAGCAGTATTCAAAGCAGATTTTTTAGGTTTCAGCGAGTTGTTGGATGAAATGATAATGGACAACAATATATTTTGTGCAACTGTGAAATTTTGTAATGTTGACCAGGGCAAGAGCAGATTGATTATTACATAGGATTAGAGTTGCAAAACTAAAGTGAGTATGTTGGTGAATGTTGTGAAGTAGGTGGCAAAGCTGGATAGCTTCAGAGGCGAAAGTGGCCATAGCTATGTATTCTGCCTCCATGCTAGAAAGAAAGTGCAATCAAGCGTTGGCAAGTCAAGTACCAATTGATTGCACCTTCAAAGAGCAAGTACATATAGCTTGAGATAGATCATTGATATTAAAGTGTAAAAATAACAAAACAAGGGCCGCAAAGGAAGAAATATACATTATGGTTTGTTTTGTAGTTTACAAGAAAGTAGTCAATAATCTAAAACCATTCTCAAAGAAACTGCTTCAAAACATACAATGTTTTCTAAAGTCGACAAATAAGGCCATAGTAAGGATGGAGACACCATCAAGAACAACTATGTATATTTTCTTATAAAGAATTCTATTTAGAAAGGCGATCTTCATGTCCATCTAATGGACGTGAAGATTGTATTGAGCAGCCAACGCTAAGGTGAGCTGAATAGATTAGATGCAAATTATAAAAAAAAACATCTTAGTATAATAGAGACCTTAGATTTGATTAAAATCTCTTGTAACCAGATGAGCTTAATAATAATTTATGGAGTCCAAACTATTCAACTTGATTTTAAATACCTACTTGTAAGTGATGTGATGGCGATCAAGTAAAAGCTTTATAAATACCCAGATGCCATTGGCAATATAGAAGTTGAGCTTGTCAGTAATAGCAAGATTGTAACTGTGAACATTAGAAGAGTTGATAACTTGTTTATAATTGTTGAGCTCCATTGGAACTATGAAAACTATAAACAAGGTTTTTTTTTGTTAAATAGAGACTTACAAGAAGAAGACTATAATTTTGAGAAGTTAACATCATAGTTCTCAAATGAGTTGTGTAAAGGTAGAACTCTTTTATTCATACAAATTGAAGTGCAATGCAAAAGCAATGTTATTGAACTTAGCTAAGAATGATCAAGAAGACTATTGATGAGATAGGATAGAGAAGCACTTCAAAGTTGAGATTGCAGAGGCAGAAGAACATGATGGCTTATGTGAGACATGAGTTCTAGGTCCAATTATGCATCTTAAAAACAATGAGAATTAGAAACAAAATATAAAGAATAAATATTAGAAGATTGGTTAGTTGGCCTAGAAGATGCAAAAATAAGAGAAGTTGAAGGAAGCTATGTAGGAGATGAGATGCAAGAACTCATAATATCAAGACATATAGAAATCAACAAATTCATAGGATTACTTTATGGAGACACTAGAATTGAAACAACATTGTACAATAGCAGAGTGAAGTTGTTAAATATAAAAAAATTATGCAATAGGCAAGGTGCATCTTCAAAGACAACAAAATCATTTATTGAGAGAGTTGAAACTAGAGCGTCAAGGGCAACAAAAGTGGATCTAAAATAGTCTACTAGACTAGAAGTAGAAGACATAGCTAGTACTAAGGTGGAGACTCCACTGCCAGATCAGCCATTGGAATAGAGAGTTGAAGTAGAATCACTCAAAAGAAAAGAAGATTGGGCTATTTTATGAGAAAAAAAAGACCTTTCTATAAGCAATATTGTGAGAAACTAGTATTACACTAATGAGTTTATTTTGGAATTTATAAGCCTTACTGAGAAAGCTACAGCCTAATAAAATATATTCATATATTTTTATTATAAGCTTGAATTAAAGAATATAAGAAATTCTTGCAAAGAATGTATTTTCAAAATCACAAAGATGAGTGAAATCAACTTTGTATTTATGCCATCTTTCAAAAGAAGTTATATGACATGGAATAGCTTTGGTTGGAATTTAATTATGAAGATATGTTGCACAAGTAACAACTTCACTCTAATAGTGATTTTTAAAGTTGACACTATGAAGTATGTAATGTACATCATTTAACAATGTTCTGTTTTTGCATTCACCATCACCATTTTGCCTTGGGATATAAGCTATTGTTAACTAATATTATATACCATGGATGGATAGGTAATTCTTAAATTCAAAAAAAAGATACTCTCTTTCTTAATCAAATTGGAGAATATGCATTTTAAATCCAATTTGGATCTGAGTCCATACATGAATTTTTTTGAAGAATTCAAAGCGTTCACTTTTTTATTGAAAAAGATGAAGAATTATATAGCAAGAATAATCATCAATAAAATTAATATAATATTTAAAGGTAGAAAAGGTTGGAATAGGCACTTAACTACTTAAATCTGAATATACAAGCTTAAGAGGTTGTGTATCATGGAAAATAATAACTTTAAGGAATTTAGTAATACTTTGTTTTCCATGTAGACAAGAGGAAAAATTTGAGCTAAAATATTTTTGATTAATTGGCCAATAGCAAAATTATGTTTAGTGAGGTATTTTAATAGATGTTTGTTTATATGTCTAAGGCAACAATGCCATAAGGATGCTTAGTTTTCATTGATTTGTTGAGAAGAAGATGTTTAATGAATAGTTGTGGCATATGTATAAATTGAAAGTCATAAGCACAAATGATATTCCTACTAGTTAACAATAGAAAGATAAGTTAGAGTAGAAGTTAGATTATTGAAAAGAGGTGAGAATTTATAGTTCTATTTGTGACCTAAATGTATTGAAGAGTATAGAAAAAACACTAAAAGATGGACATTCTAGGATCAACCATCTAGATCCAAGACAGTAAAACCTATAAAGATCAATTTTTTGAAATAAGATGTAAAACATCAATAAGGGCATGAAGATGCAAATCTAAAGATTTGGTTGTCTTGGATTCAGAGTTATTAGCAAAAGGAGTGATGGTAAAAAGACATGTGGGTGGTGTTATGATGTAATATGATGAAAATATAATCAGATATGAATTTTAAAATAATATTTAATTATCTTGGTTCAATAATAATTCAAGATATTTAAACATAGCTTTTATAAAAGCCTTTTAGTTTATTTTCTTGTCTTAATAGTTAGTAGGTTAAAGGTTGGTTAGTAATTTTACCTTTTAGACTGTAGAGACTTTTTTATTGCCTTAGAAGGACCATAAATTGATAAATTCACATTAAAAGATATAAATAATTACCATGGTTTATATTAAGATTAAGTTGAAGATATGGTTGAGCTGAAAAATCCCTAGGATAGGTTAGATTGATATCTAAGGGTCGACCATTTGTGAGACATGGTTGAAATCAAACCTCCACCTACTGAAACGACGCCCTAGGACAAAATAGGGTTTCATTTGAAGATTAAAGATTGAAATTCAAGAGCTATCTTAGAGCTAATTTCAAAAATATAAGACTTATTTTTTTAGGATTTTTTTGGACTTAAAAATTGTTATTCAAAGTCAAGGTTTGTATTGGCAACTAGGAATTTATACAATATAATTAAATGTCACGAATTTAGAATACTGACTAGAAATCTAAATAAGAAGTTCAAGAAGAATTGACAAGAACTAGATTAATGTGATGAGTAGAAGAACAACACTAGAGAGGTGAGCTAGAGCTCCAAGAGGTGTGTTGTCAAGACTGAGGATCCCCTCAGTCTCGGCTCCTATATATACTATAAACTAGGAAGCTTCTTAAATAGCTTCCACAAACTAGGAAGCTTCTCAAGCACGTTCCATAAGCTAGAAAGCTTCTCAAGCAGCTTCCACGAGCTTGAAAAATTTTCAAGTAGCTTCTACAAACTACAAAGCTTCTCTAGAACCTTCTAAAATCTTCTACAACTTCTTAGTGTATGTCTTTGATATCACCCCCCCTTTAGCTTCGAGGTCTCCGAGAAGCACTCCTATTGTAAGTCATTACTAATGTAAGAAGTTAAAAACTTGTTGCATAGTATCTGTAATATATTCCAATTGTTGTTTGCGTGGCAAGTAGTTCATTGGTCTTTGTAACCAATGATAGTGTCCTACGCCTTTGATTTCTGACCAGGCATGAACTTCCGTATCTTCATTGTGAAAATGCCCTACAAACACTCTTTAGGGAAGATCACCACAGGCAGGTTCTACTTCAAATACAATCACTAACAACTTGTTACTAAATATCCTCCATCGTCTTTATGGTATAGGTAATTCTTCATCTCGGGATCGTCTTTGTGAAATACTCGGTTAAGAAGACATGACTGATATGATATCTATTTCTTGGCTATCGATATTAGATTAAAAAAAAAATAAGGACTAAACATAGAAGAATGGGCTCAAGTTACAGATTTATAGTCTCTAATTATGTCTTTTAGATGTTCCTTTTCTCCTTTCTTTGTAAGGCCGAGGATTAAGAAGCTTCAAGAAGAAGGGACATCACTGAAAAATTTTCATCGAAAGGGCTTAGGTTTCTAAGGATAGCGTCGATGAAACTACTATACCTTTTACGATGCATTAATAAGATTTTTTGCTAGTTTTCATGTGCGCTCATTGATATCATAGCCGCCCCAATATACTTGGTACACCAATTTTCTCCACTTACGCTGTCGTATTACGTGCTTTCCTACTCGAGAACGTGCCGGGCGTCTGGCTGTAGAAGGTAGTATGGAGATTCGCCGATAGTCAAGCAGTCTATCAGTTTATGACTGCTGAAATATAAACGACTGCAACAATGTACCGTAAATCTATACGGATGCTCTTCGACTGCTTGTCGAAGTCTTGTTTTTTTTGCCCCAGCCGATAGGTCTCTATACGTTACAGAGAACCCCGAACAACCCAAACTGTTAATCTTCAATACCCCTTTGTACTTACGATCTTGTATCCACTGACTGTCCTGTTAGATTAATCCAATAAATTTCATTCACTCCGCATACTCAATCCTATAGACACCCCTTTAATCCTTCAATCATAGACGTAACTCGATTTTACAAAACAGTCAAGAGTATTCAAACCCACTTCATTTAAAAATCCCGATTCACCATTACAACACTGACTTCAGCAGCGATTGCCTCAGTCTTCCCAAAACTCTACGAAGAAGAAAAATCCAAATTCTATGTCTTTCCTTCCCCGACCCGAAGCATGAAGCTCCTCTCTCTAATTTCCTTGATCTTCCAGAAACCTCCAATGAAAACCGAACTGGTAACCTTGCAAAAGCTTGAAAACTCTCTCCCTCCCCGATTCCCCCTCAAAACTATATCCCCCCTAACCTTATCCTCTGAATTTCTTCAATCTTCCGTCTTAGATCCGGAATTGGCTCCCACCTCAAGCTTGGATCCGAAATTAGCTCTCGCCGTCAAGCTTTCTCCTCCGTTTTTACCTTTAAGAAATCCATTTACCGAAAACAACGTTCCCTAAAACGGCACAGAGAACAAGACAGCCTGAAACAGAATCGAACCCCGTAATCGGGACCACATTGAGTCGCTCGACCAATTCAGGTCCTATATTGGGAAAGATGCCCGTAGTAACCTGGATGTTCTCGTAATTGGGTCTAATTGGTCCTCGCGTCAGATTGGCTAAGACCCGTAGTAAGACCTGGATTTCCTGTAATTAGACTGCATTGGGTTGACCGGCCAATTCAGGTCTCATATTGGATAAGAGGACCCGGATTGGATTATCAAAATTGGATCCAATTGGCTCCTCGAACCCGTCGTGTGAATTGGTCCTTCTCTTCCTGCTGACTCCCGTTATTGGAATCAAATGGAGCATTTCAGTATGCCCCGGCTGAATGTAACGGAGTGACTGAACCTGACCACTCAGTATTTGTACTGGAGTTGGTTGATGCTCCCAATATTCGAGGTAACTGAATATTAATAAAATTCCCCTTTCTTTTTATTTTCACTGTATACTCGTGTTACAACACGACATCCACCCCCTCTGAACCTGTGCATCCTCCGGTATGCACCAATTTACCCAATTGCTGTTTGATTCAGAATATATCCTCTACGTCTTTGTCCAGTTCGTCTTCGTCACCTTCATTATCCATATCACTTTCATCTTCTTGCTACGGAATCTCTGTACCTTCATTAAGGTCTTCCATATTCATCTCTGCGTGTCTTCGTTTAAATATTTTTACTCGCTTTCCTGCAATTGGTATTTTCAATTTTGTACCATCTAACTCCCGTAATGAGTAAGTCGCATTATCATGAACAGTTGTTATAACATATGGTCCAAACCAACGTTTTGAAAATTTCCGCAAAGTACTATGTTGATTATCCAGACTATTGTCATAAACAAGTACCCAGTCACCTTCCTCGATTGCTTTTGGTCTCAATCGATGTTGCTTATCGAATCGCGCCTTGTTTTGTAACCTTGCTCTTTTTAACCTTTCCAATGCTATCTGGACATCTTCCGTTCTTTGCTCCAATTGTCGAATCCTAATAGCCAGAAGTTCTTCTCTTGTCAATCCATCTTCCCATGGTAGCATATTCCAAGTAAGTACCTTTTCTTCAATCGACATAATTGATTTTTGACCTGTCATAAGTTCTACTGGCATATATCCTATCACCAAACTATGTGTTGTTCGATCAGCCCATAATGCAAATGAAAAAAGCCGTGGCCACTCTTTAACCTTCCCATTACAAGCTTTAACCAATGCTTTCACAATCGGCAGGTGACCGCGTTCGCTTTTTGCATTCCCTTCCGGATTATAAGCAGTAGTAAGTGATAGTTTAACTCCACATTTTTCAAAGAACTTACGAGCTTCTTGTGCATTTAATTCTCCACGATCTGCAGTGATTTTTCCTACGCATCCGTAATGGCAAATGACATCTTCAAGCAAAAACCTACAAATCCCCTCTGTAGATTTTGTCCTCAATGCTCTTCCTTCTACTTGATTTGATAAATCTTCACGAGCTAAAACCAAATATCTCATCTGCCATAACCCAACCGGCATAATAACCAAATCAACAACCCATTTAAAATGAATAGCCAGAGGATACGTAAGATGAAGACCATCTCGATGTCGGATATTAGAATACGATTGACAGATTTCACATGACTCTACAAATGAGAGCACATCTCGATACATATTTTTCCACCAATATCGTTCCTTGAGTTTAGCAAAAGTAGCCCAGATTCCTCTATGCCCTGCCCATAAACTATCATGAAACTCCTTTAATAATTTTAGTTTTTCTTCCCTTTTGCCTATCACTCGTTGTGGCATCCCAATTCCTTTCTTCGGTCTCTTCCATAAGAATCCATCTCAAAGTAAAAACCCATATGCTTTTTTTCTTATTTGTTTGAATTTTTCTGTAGACCAATTCCCCTGCTTAGACAAGGTATTCAAATAATGACCAATATCCAATAATTCTCCTTCATAAGATTCTTCAAGAAATAGCTTGTCTTCTCTGTTGAGATTTGATATTGAATAGAATTTCAATCCGACATCATCAATGTCTTCAACCATTTCGTCCTCCTTCTCGTATCTTGCTCGAGATAGCATGTCTGCTACTAAATTGTCCTTTCCAGTGATATGCTTAAATTCTGGATTTAGTGACTTAATATAAGCAATCCATCTCAACATTGTAATATCTGGCGTTGAACAGTTAATAATCATTCCAAGCAATGGCAAGCAATCTGTTTCAATTACTACTACTGCCCCAATCAAATAGTCCTTTTCAGCTTTCATAGCCGAAACGACTCCCCAAAGTTCTCTTTTGACTTGCGAATATGCACGCTGATGAATACTTAAAACTTTAGCCCCAAATCGAACTGCAAATCTACTCCCATTCGAATCATCTTGACCCACCGCCCATCCAACGGCAATTGGACTAGCGTCTACAGTAAGAATCACTGGTCTATTGTACTTATAGTCAACCTTCCTCAATATTGGAGGTGACATCAATAATTTCTTCAATCTTTGCATTGCCTGAATATGCCTTTCTTTCCATTCAAATCGGTAACCCTTGCGTAACAGTTCATATAATGGATCCACTATGTGAGCAAAATGAGGGATCTAAATTCGATAAAATACACATGCACCCAAAAACCTGCGAACTTCTGTTAAAGAACCACAATCCTCTTTCATCCTTCCAATTGCATCAACTTTAGTCGGATCTGGTTTTCTTCCGTAAGATCCGCATAAATGTCCAACAATTACAACCTCTCGCACTCTAAATACGGACTTCATACCCGATAATGTAAGATGAACTTCTCCAAGCCGAGTTAAAATCTTTTCACAATCTTGTATATGATCAACAACATATCTGCGACACCCCATCGTATCTAAAGTTTCATCCTTGTCTCCTTCTTTGCACCCTTTTATTGGAACATCATCCAGAAAAGGCATAGTCTTTTCCGGAATAAAATCTCTCAATACCTTATTCATCCCATTCATCATATGCGCAACTGAGTTGGTCGTGCCTTGAGGAAGAGTGCACATTCTAACCAATCTAAGCGGTGTTCTCATCGTTGTCATATCTCTACTTCCTTCGGCAAGTTGAAATTGATCATAACTTGAATACAAATCACCCATTGAATAGATCGCCCTTCCAGCAAACGCCTCAGCAAATTCATCCACAATAGGTCCAATTCTTGCATTCCTGACAGTTACAGCATTCACCGGCTGCATATCTTGAATAAACCGCAGTGACCCATTTTTCTTAGGTACCGTAAACCATCGACTAGAATACGGCGCAAATGAAGGTTCTAATATTTTCATCTTTATCTTTTCTTTCAATAGTTCGACCAATTTAGGTAAATGTGCCCTCGGTATTGGAATCGATCTTAGATTCCAAGGTACATGCGGTACAGTGAAGATAACCATAGGTGTTATAATATTTGGATCTACACACCCAATTTTATGAGATTCGAAGGCAAACGATCTACCTTGTTTAGCCAACATCTTTTTGAAGCAAGTAATTTCCTCCGGCAATAAAGAACCATCAGAACCAATCTTCAATTCTTCAAAAGTCTCTTCAGTAAACTGATGTCCAATACTCATTGGATCTCTTAAACTTGCTTCTTTTGATGCTTCTCCCATTTGTTCTTTAGAATCCTCTGGTAATGGTCCGGCAACAGGCTTTACCTTCTTATCTGCCGTTTTATATCTCGTCTCTACTGTGACTTCTGGTGCTTGAAAAGATTCAAGCATGGTATAAACCTCTCTCGAATGAATCTCAACAATCTTATCATTATCCCCTAACCCAATAGATGTAATCAATTCCAATGAATCTTCCAGCCCATTTTCTTCATAAACACCCAAAATCCTCTCATCATCTTGCAATGTACCTATCTTGTGTAACTGTCCTTCAATATCATATAATCTTTTTCTTTCTTTTCTTTTAAAATCATCAACTTTTTTATACATAATATTTCCATTCTCCAATATACCAATAAAACTCGCATCAAAGGCACCTTCATCTCGCGAGAGTACCTCCTCTTTTGTACCTCCATAATCTCGCTTTACAGTGGTACTTCCCCAAAATCCTTAAATCCTTCAACAATCTTTGGCAATGGTTTCTCCCTCAACCTATCTCGATTCCGTTCATGGTTAGGAGGTACTGTTAGAAATTGTACAGCTTTCCTCCCATCTTCGCTCCATACCCTTGCATAAGCAGAATCATCGTCAAGTACCTTTGTTTCCATCCGTGTTGTCGTGATATAAGGTTGTCCTAAAATCAACGGATAAGACGTTGTATCTTGAACGAAGAAATGTTGCTCCGTCACAACATCCCCAATCCGAATTTTGACATCTGGACAAGCTCCATATAATTCGCCTCGTGTGTTATTAGCTGCTCGTATTGCCCATCCATGTTCTATATCAATTGGCCATTTTTGCTTCTTATAAAGATCTTTAGACATGAGATTTATTTCAGAACCATGGTCCACCAAGGCAACTATTGGTTCTTCTATATCTCCTACCTTCACCAATACCTCAGTAGTTGCCCTTGCCCAATGCTTCCGAGTATAATGGCTCAAAGTTTCCATTTCCTTGTCACTAGAATCTTTGAAATGTACTCGCTGATTATACCCATTCTTTTCATTTGTTGGTTGCTTGTAACCAATATCAACCTCTTCTTCATCTCTACATATTCTTGCATCAATAGCATGACTCATTCCAGTTTCACTCATTAATTGCCTCTTTCGTTTAACGCTGTCAATGATAACATCATGAAACTCCTTCTTTGCAATTCCCAAGACTTCTTTCAATGTGAATTCCACCTTAGCGTTTAATATACGTTCTTCCAACACCCCTTTCAAATTTGTTGTCGCTTCAATGTCAGAAAGTAGCTTATAAGCAATTGTTTTGCCCTTATCTTTTGTCTCCGTTGTTTTTTCTCCCAATGATGCTGAGGTACCCTTTATAGGCAATTCTTGCGAAGCTGCCTCCCGAGCCTTGTCTCCTCGAGTTTGCCTCTTAAAAGAATTTCCTTCTCTAGTATCATCAAAATTTCCTCGTCTTTTTTCTTCCTTCAAAGCTTCATGTTGGATCTTAGCAATATATGCATGAACTGAAAGAGACTCAACAGGATCCTCCCAACCTGTTCTTCCTCGTATTGTAGCTGCAGTTCTCAATAATGCTTCTGAAGGTAATTTCCCTTCTTGCATTGTAGAAACGGCAGAAGCCCAAAACTCACTAGTTTCCGTACTTCCACCAATTTCATCATCTACTCTAGCACCATAACTTGCACTTTCTCGTGCTACTGTTTCATGCTCTTTTAAGTAATCTTGAACCAATGCTTTCATTCCTCCCTTGCCAAAATTGGTTTGAAAAAGATCCTCCCTATCTTTCAATGCTATCTTCCCATCTTTCCAGCAAATAATTCCCTACCGTATCATATTATTAAATTCATTGCAATCTTTTCTAGTGTGTGAAGCATCATCACACCAAATGCATCTTTGTACATATCCTTGTTTTGAAACATTCTTCGAATTGTTTATAGAAGTATTCTCTTCAAGTCTTGCCAATTTGATTTGAAGATCTCGCATTCCTCGTATAATTTCTTCCATACCCATATCTGCTTTCTTTGACAAGGATGTCGAAGGTTGAACTGCAGGCATTGTCGGTGGTGTTGTACGTACTGGAGCTTTGGGTGCTTGTACTATTTTCGGAATATTGCTCCTATCCTTCCTCCTTTCTTTTTTTGTAAGCAACCCCACCGCATCTTCAACGTTCTTCCACTTCGTTGTCAATCCTTCATCTTCTTCTTTGTCTTCAAGAAGAGGTTCTAATTTCTCTTGCAATTCTCCATCAGCAGCTTGAAGAAATAGATCAACTTTGTTCGGCTCCAATGTCAATTTTTCTACCTTCGATAATTGAGAGTACTGCCTCTCAAGTTTTCTTAGTAGCTCTGTTGCTTGTAAATTCTTATTGGGCCGTTTTATCCATCCCAGAAACAGCTTCTTAGTAACGCGATCAGCATCTTCCAAGAAATATTCGTCTTTCAATGCATGTGAAAAATCCTCCCATGAATTCCCACAACGATCCGTAATCGATGTAATGTGGTCCCTTATCTCCGGTATCGTGGCAAGTCCAAATAGTGCAACCATTTTCTTCTCAGAAACCCGATTTAATTCCATTTCACGAACATAACATCTTAAATACCTTGAAATATTCCTCCCATCAAATTGATCAATTTTATTGACCACTGCTTGCAATGCTTTGGTTGCCAAAGCTTCTTTTCGATCATTGCTTTGCTGTTGCTGCATTGACAATGAGAAGGCTTGAAACAAACTAGCAATAGATGGATCCATGTACATACCTTGTCCTTTAGAAGACTCCCCACTAGAAACTTCTCCCAAAAATCTTTCAAAATTTTTATTTTCGTTTTCCATAAAAATAAAGATAAAATCAACCGAAATCCAATACCTTCTACCTCAAGCTTTCACGTCGGGTTCACCACTTATGTCGTATTATGTGCTTTCCTGCTCGAGAACGCGCCGGGCGTCTGGCTGTAGAAGGTAGTATGGAGATTCGCCGATAGTCAAGCAGTCTATCAGTTTATGACTGCTGGAATATAAACGACTGCAACAATGTACCGTAAATCTATACGGATGCTCTTCGACTGCTTGTCGAAGTCTTTTTTTTTTTTGCCCCAGCCGATAGGTCTCTATACGTTACAGAGAACCCCGAACAACCCAAACTGTTAATCTTCAATACCCCTTTGTACTTACGATCTTGTATCCACTGACTGTCCTGTTAGATTAATCCAATAAATTTCATTCACTCCGCATACTCAATCCTATAGATACCCCTTTAATCTTTCAATCATAGACGTAACTCGATTTTACAAAACAGTCAAGAGTATTCAAACCCACTTCATTTAAAAATCCCGATTCACCATTACAACACTGACTTCAGCAGCGATTGCCTCAGTCTTCCCAAAACTCTACGAAGAAGAAAAATCCAAATTCTATGTCTTTCCTTCCCCGACCCGAAGCATGAAGCTCCTCTCTCTAATTCCCTTGATCTTCCAAAAACCTCCAATGAAAACCGAACTGGTAACCTTGCAAAAGCTTGAAAACTCTCTCCCTCCCCGATTCCCCCTCAAAACTATATCCCCCCTAACCTTATCCTCTGAATTTCTTCAATCTTCCGTCTTAGATCCGGAATTGGCTCCCACCTCAAGCTTGGATCCGAAATTGGCTCTCGCTGTCAAGCTTTCTCCTCCGTTTTTACCTTTAAGAAATCCATTTACCGAAAATAACGTTCCCTGAAACGGCACAGAGAACAAGACAGCTTGAAACAGAATCGAACCCCGTAATCGGGACCACATTGAGTCGCCCGACCAATTCAGGTCCTATATTGGGAAAGATGCCCGTAGTAACCTGGATGTTCCCGTAATTGGGTCTAATTGGTCCTCGCGTCAGATTGGCTAAGACCCGTAGTAAGACCTGGATTTCCCGTAATTAGACCACATTGAGTCGCCCGACCAATTCAGGTCCTATATTGGGAAAGATGCCCGTAGTAACCTAGATGTTCCCGTAATTGGGTCAAATTGGTCCTCGCGTCAGATTGGCTAAGATCCGTAGTAAGAACTGGATTCCCCGTAATTAGACTACATTGGGTTGACCGGCCAATTCAGGTCTCATATTGGATAAGAGGACGCGGATTGGATTATCGAAATTGGATCCAATTGGCTCCTCGAACTCATCGTGTGAATTAGTCCTTCTCTTCCTGCTGACTCCCGTTATTGGAATCGAACGGAGCATTTCAGTATGCTCCGGCTGACTGTAACGCAATGACTAAACCTGACCACTCAATATTTGTACCGGAGTTGGTCGATGCTCCCAATATTCGAGGTAAGTGAATATTAATAAAATTCCCCTTTCTTTTTATTTTCACTGTATACTCGTGTTACAACACAACAATGCCACAAATCTAGTACCTTTTCCACCTTGTATTCCTCATGGTTCTCAATTTCAATACTAGGTGGTGGACATTGCATTCTTCTAGGAAAAGACGACTCTCAATAAGGCTCCAAGAAAGAAACATAAAAGTCTAGGTGTACCTTCATAGCAGCCGATAATCCCAGGTGGTATGCCACTAGATTGATTTGCTTCTGGATGACAAATGGTTCCAATCTCCCGTAGTCCAACTCATCATATGACCACTTGGTTTTGATATTCCGTCGAAGCAGCCATACTTTATCTCCAATTTTGAAAGTAGGTACCTAATTCCAAAATTTGTCTGCGAATGCCTTATAAGCTTTTTGGGTTGTTTGCAATTGAAGCTTCAACATAGTTTGAAGCTTCGATAGATGTTTCGCAAATCCTTCAACTGTCAGGTTGTTATTGGTTGACGGACTCAACAAATCAAGCTTCGGATGATATCCATAGTTGTAAAAGAATGGTGTTTGTTGAATTGACATATAAAGGATGTTGTTATATGTAAACTCGACTAACAATAGATATGCAGTCCAATCATCGTGCTAATAGTGGATGTTGCATCGTAAATACTATTCCAAAGTTTGATTCACCCATTATATTTGGCTATCAGTTTGAGGATGGAAAGCCGAAGAAAACTTCATATCCACCTTCAATATTTCAAAGAGAGATCTCCAGAACTTTGATACAAATTAGGTTCCTCGATTTGACATGATATCATCTGATAAACCATGATATCAATACACACTATCAAGGAAGAGCTTTGCTGTGTCTTTGCTTAATGATGTTTTTTTGTAAAAGACAAAGTGTGCCATCTTTGTAAGCCGATCTACCACATCAAAGATGTTGTCAAATGAATTTGATGGCGGTAAGTCCATAATGAAGTCTAAGGCAGACGTGGAATAAGCAATGGCTGAAGAAGACTATAAAGACGATGTCGAGGATTCTTAGAACTTAAATAAATGTCATAGGAGAGAAAAAAATCCTTGACATCCTTCCTCATTCTGGGCCACCAAAAATCTTGAGAAATAATTTCCAAGGTCTTATTGAATCCAAAATGTCCCACAGTAGGAAAGTCGTATTGAGATTGGAGAACTCGGAGTCGTGTTGATCCATTTGGAATATACAACCACTCTTCAAAGTACAAAAGATCTCCTTCCACCTTGAACTTGTTATTATTGATACGTTGCATGATATCGAGGGCTACAAAATCTCCAATAGTCGCAGTACGTACCTAGTTGAGGAAATTAGCATCAATTGGCATTATAGCAGAGCAAAGCCTGAATTGTTTCGACTTCAATAATGTTGTACACTGTTGATCAAACGCTACTTCTCTAGCCTTTGGTGCTAGATACAATCTCCTTGATAATGTATCGGATAGTCTTTATTGCTTTCCTAGCCAATAAATAATAACAAATCAAACTTGGGTAGCAACATATTCTATTGAGCTTGATGACAATTCAAAACCCGAGCGGACATGAAGTACTCCAAATTCTTATGATCCGTATATATGGTCACCGGATGCACAACTCGTTCGAGAAAGTGACGCCTGTCTTGAAAAAAATCCATTATTGCAAGAAGTTCTTTATCATGGATCTCATAGTTGATCTCGACAGCAGAAAACTTTTGAGAGTAAAACACAATCGGATGAAGCTTCTCATTTATGCCTAGCTACAAAAATACAGCTCCTATAGCAAAATTTGAAGCATCGATCTCCAAATAGAAGGCCTTTGTAAAGTCCGGATGTACTAAGATTGGAGCCATAGTAAATGCCGTCTTAAGATCTTGAAATGCTTTTTTCGGTAGAGGTCTCCATTCAAGCTTGTCTTTACATGTCAACCGAGTGAGCAAAGCAATAACTTGAGAATAATTCTTGATGAAGATTCGATAGAAGTTAACAAAGCTAAGAAAGCATTGTACATCTCTAATCATCTTTCGAACTTTCCATGATACGATTGCTTCTACCTTCTTAGGGTCCATCTTCAAGCCTTTTGTAGTTGCAATGAATTCCAAAAATTCCATCTCAAGGACCAGACAAACGTGTTTCTCATGGTCTTCTATATTCATGGAAAATATCAAAATATCATTTAGATAGATGACAACAAAATTGTCAAGGTGCCCTCAAAAGATATCATTCATCATGTGTTGAAAGCCCACTGGAGCATTGGTAAGACCAAAAGATATGACATTATATTCAAAATGGCCATACCTTATACAGAAAGCTGTCTTCTATTTGTCTCCTTCCTTAATTTGTACGAGGTTGTAAGCTCTCCTTAGATCAATCTTTATAAAGATCCTTGCACGCTTAAGTTGCTATAGAAGACCTAATATCAAGAATAATAGATAATGATTCTTCTTTGTCACCTTGTTTAGACCTCGATAATCCATGCACATCCGCAGCGAGCCATCTTTCTTCTTTACAAATAAGATTGGTGCCCCAGTTGGCGACTTCAAATGACAAATGAAGTTCTTGGCTAGATTCTTGTCAATGTACTTTTGCAACTCTACTAACTCTGTCTGCGACAAATTGTAGATTGGACTCCTTCTTGCAAGTCTATGGCACAATCGTATGGTCGATGCTCTGGTAGCATGTCGACATTCTTCTTTAAAAACACGTCTTCAAAATTCTTATATTGCTCTAGTATATTTGCTGTCAAAATCTTCTCTCTGCTAGTTGGAGTTGCATAAATGACAAACGGTGTGCTTTCCTTGAACTATGTTACAAACGCTCTTGCTCCAATAAATAAGGATTTTTTGATTTGAGATCTTTTAACAAGCTTATTTTCAGAATATTCTATAGGAAATTTCTTCCTTCGTAATCTCCAATCTATGGATGGATTATGTATTTCTAACCAAGAAAGACCAAGAATAACAGGGTTTGACGGGGTTCTAATAATATTGAAAATAATATAACTACTATGGTCTTTAAACATCACCTCTATAGGTTTTGATTCATAGGTGATACTACTAGACAATAAAGGTCATCCATCTATTACTTCTACGTGAACAGATTTAGGTTTTCATACTAGAGGAATCTCATGACGCTTAACAAATTCTTTGTCTAAAAAGTAAGCAAATGCTCTTGAATCTAATAACGCTGAGGTTTTTAGTTTCTGAGGGCCAAAAGATAGAAGAATAGTAAAACAATGGGAATGCTGAGTGGAAAGAGAGGAATCTGATTGTTGTTGTGGTATTGAATTGTTTAGCTGCATGGTCCCTATTGTGGCTAGGCATCTTCGTTTTCTTGTATAAATGCACCTTTGGTCCTGACAATGCATCGATTTTGTTTCTTGGGGCAGTTTCCAGCTTTGTGGCCTTCTTCACTGTAATACAAGCATAGTCCTTCCTCCAAATGCCACATTTTTTTTTTTTTTTTTCTAGAATTAGGAATTTGACACGTATTGCATCAATTTACATGTCTTCCATCTATGAATATAAATTCAGGTTGCTTGCTAACATAGTTGGAGTGTGGTGAGTTGTATGTTGTCTTGAGTATTAGTCTTGGCGACGTTGAAATATGCGGTTATCACACTTTATAACTTGGCTAATGGCTTTGTTGAAGGTTCGCATATCAAGAAGAAATAATAACAAATCCTTCACATCATCACTCAAGCCCCAATAAAATTGACTCATCGATGCTTCCTCGTCCTAGTTGATGTCGCATACTAATTGTCTGAAATTTGATGCGTAGACTGACGTGGAGTATGCTCCTTGTCATAGCGATCGAATATTTATTGTAGCCCATCGCACCTTATTATGTTGGCCAAATGCTTCCCCAAACGCCTCCAAAAAAGTTTTGAAGTTGTTCAAAATTCACGATGTTTTTTCAAGCAAAGGAGCAAATCATGATAGAGCTTATCCCATGAGCAAAGTTCCAACCAGTCCAATATGTGACTCCTCCATTGGATAGCGTTCGGATTGTAAAGCTGTTATCAATCTAATTTGATTGACAAAACCTTGAAACTTGGAACGCATACTATTGAACTTGTTTGAAAGGCTAATTCGAGACTCCTTTCATTGTAAGATCAATGGTCCTTGTTGAACTAGAGGCAAAGCTGCTTCTCTTGGTGCTGAAGCTTGAGGCTAGTGAATCCTTGATTGTGCTATCTTGGATGCTCCATCATTATGAAGTCTTGCAATGATTCCTTCAATCTCTACAGTTCTCTGTGATAACGTAGCAAGAATATTCATAATGACGTCTAACTTAGACTCCAAACTTTCAGTCATACTAATATATTCACCTCCGGCTATTCTAAGAGAAGGAAAGAAATGACTCTACAAGAAGGCAGTATTGGTTTAGGAGAGGGTACTCCACAATCTCTAAAATGCCTTAAAACTTTCAAGAAGAGGGATAATCCACTCTCTCCAAGAAAGATAAGACTCCGATATTATAATAGAAGAAATATCAATTTAAAAGAGGGTAATCCGCAACCTATAAATTACCAGCACCTTCAAGCAGAGGGATAATCCACACTCTAATTAGAAGGAACTAGCTCTGATATGAAAGATGAGTGCAGTCTCGACAAACTGTCAGAAATTTAGAATACTAACTGGAAATCTAAACAAGAAGTTTAAGAAGAATCGACAAGAATTAGATTAATCAAATGAATAGAAGAACAATATTAGAGAGGTGAGCTAGAGCTCCAAGAGGTGTGTTGTCGAGATTGAGGATTTCCACAGTCTCGGCTTCTATATATACTACAAGCTAGGAAGCTTCTTAAGTAGCTTCTACAAACTAGGAAGCTTCTCAAGCAGCTTCTACGAGCTTAAAAACTTCTCAAGTAGCTTCTATAAACTACAAAGCTTCTCTAGAACCTTCTAGAATCTTCTACAATTTTCTAGTATATATCTTCGACATTAGGGCTAGCACTCTTTGCTAGTTTGTAAAATTGGTGTCATATCTATAATATAAAATTTGGTAGTACTTGGTTAATTAGATGTGCTAAGCATATGTGAAAGTTTGTAAAAATCTAATAGTGTAGTTGAGAAATAATTGGATTTTGATACAAGAAGGTATTGGAAGTTGGTAGTTTGGAATTGAGTAGGGTTTCTATGATCTCTAAAGATCTACCAATTGAATTAAGGTGAAATTTGGCATGATATTAGAAGGCTTAAATATCAAGCTACAAACCAATTTTGTATTGAAGTTAATAGTTGGAGAAAGAGAAATCACTATTAAAACATTTGCATCAACTTTCAAGTTGGTGGCTAAGTAATATTATTGCTATTTTTGGATGTTTTATCACAATTTGTTAATTGGATTGAAGTGAATTCTTTTCGAACATATAGAAGACTTATAGTGGCATTTTTTTGCTAAATTTTGCTCTAAGTGGATGGTTAAATTAGCAGCTACAGCTTGCTAAATCTTACTGATTAGGATTAAGATTTTTAAAGAAAATTCAAAATTACCTAATTATGAAAGTAACAAGATAATTGGAGTTTATGTATAGTTAAGATTATTAAGAAGAGTGTTTTGAGTACTTTATGTTGGATTTAAGTACTTTTTAATTAAAATTAAAATTATATTTTATTTTATAAAGATGAAACATATTAGGATTCTTGGATACTTATAAAACTCAATCTCACCTTCCACAGCCAGATGCCTAGTGCATTTTTAAACAAGATGACAAATAATATAATAATGGGTAGTAAATTTGTCAGAGTGATGGATAAATCAACTAGTAATGAAGATGAACTAAGAAGCATAAGGACTTAGAGAGACTTGAGCAGAAGTAGTAACCATCAAGTGAGGGCATGAGGATTAGATATTGCTCATATAGGTGAGATGAATTGAAGCTGAAGAATCATGGGAGATTGTGGTCTCAAGTAGATAGAGATTGTTTGTATGAGGACAATAAATCAATATTATGTCATCACAATCAAGTAAGCAATATTTTTGATTTTTAATGAATAATCCTCCATTATGCTTGTCATATTTTCTTGCAAATAATACGTTTTTGTAAAGATTTGATATATAGAGAGTGTTTTTAAGTTAGAAGACATGCCTATTTGTTAATCATATTTCAATTATACCTTTATCATAGATTAGTAATATTATTTTATGTCCAAGTTGCACTTTATTGTTGAAAAGAGAAAGGAATTCAAAGTCAAGAAAAAGATGATTTGCATGAGATTAATGGTGAGTGGCTCCCATATCAACAACTCAATTATTTTTTTTGATTTTATTAAGTTTGGAAGATCTTCCAAGCAATAAGCTTAGATGTAATAGAGATTTGCATAAAAGAAAGAAAGAAATTCTTCAACATCTTCTATTTTTTAGTTTGGTTTTGATTTTTTAGATAGATGCTATGTTAAGACAATATTTGCAACAACTTTGTTTTTATTTTTAAACAATTGGAGCCCCAATGTCCCATCTTCTTGTAATGAGAACATGAAGTTGTTGGTTTAGTTTTGACTTTAGTAAATTTGAAGTCTCTTGTGGTATTTTTTTATTGTAGGATGGAATTGCCACTTGTCTTTTACTTTGTAACCTACAAAGAGAGCTTGAGTTTCTAAAGAGGAGCCTTTCATGGCTATTTCTTCTTAGAAAAAAATTAAAAATAATATTTGAAGGATGGCAATTCTAATAGTTTTTAATATTTGTATAATAGTGCTATATTGAGATGATATAGATCTTATTAAAGTGAAAACTTCTATTTGGGATAGAATTATCATTTTTGTAGAATGACATTGTTAAAAAAGTGTTCTAAAATTATGCTAATGTTATGTGACAAATTTTCCTACTTGTATTTTTTGTGTCATAAACCTCTCTTGTAAGTGGACTTGAGTTACTATATCACTTGCTAAATATATAGTTTTGAGGGCTAACCATACTTTATTTGTAAATTGACATACTCCAACATGGAAGAAGATAGTGTTATTTATACAATTCCAACTGGTGATAAAAGAAACTTGATCTTTCTTTTTTCATGTAAGTATTATTGCTTAATTTGTTGGAGTGGACTTTATTGTAGCATTTGTGACTTGCAGTGGTATTGGTTCTTTGTCTTTGCTACACAAAATTTTTTACATGTCTTCAATTTTGAATTTTATTTGTATCTTCTTTCTCCAAATTAAGTATCAAGTGCCATTGAACTTTGACCAATTCTTAGTTGTAAGGCTATTTGTAGCCATGTTGTGCAGAAAAAAAGACTACCAATGCCATAGTTTCTGTGAAGAAGGTCTTCAATATAACCTCTTTTCTGTTTTTAATAAGCTTGTTTATTTCTTTTCTGAAATTTCAATAAAAATTTCTCAAAAAAATAAGCTGTGATATCATATTGAAACTTAGATATGTAAGGTTAATAAATGTAATATAAGTTCTATATAAGTAAATAAAACATATATTATATGTATATATTTGAAATGTGCCTGATACATGAGGCTTTATGCCATTGAAGTAGGTGCACCTAGGGCAGTTGCACCCATCCATATGAATGTAACCCTTTTATTTTGTGGACCATCAATTTAAGTGCTTTTTCTAATAGGTGCATTGTCTGAAGTGAACCAACTGTGGTAGTGGCCCCATGATAGAGTAGTTTAGATGGCCCCTTGGGAGCTAGTGAATATGCAATGGCCACATTGCTTCCAGTTCTGAATTGGGATGCTCTGTTATTTGAAACAAATTCTACATCAAGTAGCATCAAACTTAGGAGGTGGGGAGAGAGTTATGCCAGCCTTGAAATATTAGAAAACCCAGAGTTAGGTAGAGAAGTGGATTTAGTTCAAGTAGGATGTGAATCTGGGTCTAGGCCTGAACTGAACCAATCCTCCATTTGTGAAAAAAGCCACCAGTGATGTATATATTGAGATTATTAGATACCAATGAATTCCTGTATTAAGGCTTCCATGCCCCAAGACGACTATTTCATATAATTTATTATGATACATGAAAAATGGGTTATCAATTCAGTGGATGTCAATGTAAACACCATGTATGCATAAGTTGCATGTAATCATGTGTCCAATACGGGAAGATGCGATGCCAATAAAAAATAAATATGAACAGTCGATGCAAGACCAGCATGCAGTCACCTACACGACTGCCATCGGACTTGACCATGCATTCAGGGAGCATGTCTTGCACTTCTCAGAGTCTAATCCAATTCTCACCGAAGTGCAGCCTCTTCTTCGCTCGGCTTCGGCCTCACTGACATATTTCCACGGATCTTGTGTTAAGCTACCGTCATTTACTTCTCGTATTAATTGATGTTAGGTGTTGATATCCAGAGCTACCAATCGACAGAATGCTCGCTTGCTGAATAAAATATTTAATCGGATGTGCAGAAGCAGCGTTATCGGGATTGGAGCTCCTACTGCTGCGTTCAGGTTCTAGTTGATGTTGTGCCAAAGATCTTTACGAGGCAAACGGTCATGTGCGTGAATGAGAGATAGCCATCGATTATCTGTTCGGAGATTTACCATGCCTTATCACATCGTGGCCCGCACCTCGCATAACTGGGAGAGGGGAGGCGGACTTGTCCATCGCTTCCATAATGCCTACATCTGCTGCACCAAAGCGCTATGTTCCTGATGAGAGATTTTGAGTGCACTTGCAAGGTTTGTGTGAAGTTGAGATAGTTCCGCATGGTTATTCGTAAACATGACGTCCTCACCGTTATATTTTTACAATTTTATGCATTCATTATCAGCTTTACCAGGATTTGTGATACTCTTGCAAACTTTTGAGCATCTCTGGGAATGTTAAGAAATACAATTACATCGAGGGTACTGGAACAAAAACTAATTTTCAGCTTGAAAAATCAGGCTACGACTTCAACCCATAGGTCATGATTCAAGGGTCGTGTAAAAGCTAGACACTACTGCCCAGACAGATTTCGGCAACATTGTAACAAATGTTACGGTAGTGGCCATGGTGGGATATTGTAGCAGCTCTAACAGTAAAGCGCCCCATGAAGAATTCAAGGGCTTCGTGCACCTGCATTCTGATGAAATAAGCTGAAGAATGTGCAAACCACTTTAAATCGGATCAGAATAACTATTACTGCACTCCAGGATATTGATGCTCTACCTACCTTCTTGCTATCACCTTAAGTGATTGGAAGCAGCGTGGGATTCTGAACAGATGCAACACAAGCAAGAATAGTTGGAGTCTATCAAGGACACGGAGCACACAAGGAGCAGAGAAATTGGCTAAAAAGACTTGAAAGATGTACAAGATGAAACCATAATACTAAAATGTCAAGAATAGTACAAAATGTATCATGTGTGAGCTTTCGTGCCAGACTAACTCAATTACAAAGGGATGCCTGGGCCAGGAAAGTCGGGCACTCCACCCGGCACGTCGCCAGGTGTGGGAGGGCCAGGGGGGCTGCCAGGACCAGGGCCGGGGCCTGGCGTTGGCATGGGAGTCGGGGTGTCGCCTGGAAATGGAGGTGGGGCTGGCCCTGGAATTCCTGATGGCCCTGGTGATGGAGTCTGCGGAGGAGTCACTGGTGGTGGCAAGGGCGCTTCCCCTGGGGGCCTAATCTGTACATTCGGAATCGGAATAGAAGGCGCTGCGTCTGGCGGCAGCACAGGCTGGGACTGAGGGGGAGGAGTGGGCACAGGCACACCAGGTGGTGGGATAATGGCGGAATTCGGAGGTCGGATGGGTGGGCCTCGAGGGACTTCATCGCTGACGGTGAACATCGTCATCCTGGGGTTGAACTCAGGTGGCACTTGCGACGGAGAAGGAAATTCTGATGGCGATGGTGAAATACCAGGTGAAGGCGAAGGAGATGGCAGCTCTACTGGCACCGAAGGGACGGGCATCTCCGAAGGTCGGGAAGAGGGAAGCTCTGAAGGACCTGGAATTGGGAACTCTGGACCTTTGGTTGGAGGTTCCATCTCAGGAAATGGAGATGGTGGTACCTCGGTGGGGACTTCAGGAACTTTAGTGCCGGGAGAGCTTGGATCTGGAGCTTCTGAAGGGGCGGTGTCGGGACGAAACTCTGGAAATGTGACCGGAGTAGGAGACTCGGAGGGAGTAGGTAGACTTGGGTCCGGCACCGATGGCTGCGGGTCGATGGAAGGTGTCACATCTGGGTTGGGGTCGAGCTGTGGCCGAATGACTGAGGATACCTGCCTCCTTGTATCGGTATAAATCAATGCTGAAGACGGTCGTTGGGACGAGAAATGGACAGGGACGAAGGGTTGGAAGTCATATAAACAAACTGGCTTAAGCAAGGGCGCAGCTGATGATGTCCGCGGTTCGCAAGGTCTTGTAGCCACGACAGCCTTAGCCAATACGTTACCACATCTTCTTGAGCTGACCTTGTGCCTGCCAAATCTCCGCCCTGCCTTTGAGGTTGAGGTTGCAGATTTCTTAGCCGCAATAAATTCAGAACATGGAGCTGGTAGTTGCTTCCACAGAATTGTTTGGGTGGTGCATACTCTGCCAATCGCAAATATTCAATCCCGTCAATCCTACAAACCATTTCCTCCAAAAACTGCAAGAGTCTCGTTACACAAGATATTGCAAATTCATCTCTAATTGCATGTGGTGTGGGAGAGATTTGGCGAATCCCAGGGTGTAAGTAACAACAGACCATAAATTATCCGTTCAGTTTTTCGCAATGCAGGGAAGCGGTGAAAAGCACAGATATCTTTCGAGAAAATGAGGGAAAGTTCTATCAACACCTAGTTAATCCAGCAATCTTTCAATTCTTGGAAAGTACACCTCATCTGGTGGCAATTTCTAATGAAGACACATCAAGATTTCAACGGTAAAACTGAAAAATAAAAAAATAAAAAAAAAATTCCCTTGGAAAAGCTCTTGTTGTGTGAAACCCACAATGTACAACGCTAAATTCGTGACAAAGAGGCTAAATTCACGAAGTGAAGCAAAGTCACGAGCTGCCCTTTCTATTCCTTGCTATTCACTATTCTAGTTTAAGCCCCGAATTATACGAGCCGACAAGTGAGTCTGTTATTACCATCACATTCCAACTCGCTGCACAAGATTCATAAACAAAATTGACTTCGCATGCGCAAGGCGTAGGGAACAGGACCATACCTCAGGGATGCCATGGCTAAATCAAAGTCTGCAAGCAGTGGGGCACATGAGGGCTTCGTAACTTAGAATGGCGAGTGTTAATCTTGAAGCCAGAAGAATAGCCGCCTGAACAACGAAAATAATATGAAGCAGATGTAGAAGAGAAATACAACAGTCCAATTGGGCAGGAGCACAATGCGAGCGAGCACTTGCGAAGGAGAAGGAAATGGAAGGGAGTGGAGGGTGACGAGGAAACGATAAAGTGGGGTATACATGTGACAAGTGGAGCAAGCTCTTCGTATCCAAGTGGTGCTCATCCCTCATGTCTCGTATTCCCCACCGTGGCAGACGCACTGAGGGTCGCATAGCAATTCCATTCATTTCTCGATCGCAGGGTCACTCACGGTATCGACCATTAGATTCAACAACAGTTTGAACGGGTGTAAAGAGACTTTTCAGTCATCTCACAACTGACTAATGAATTCGCAGAGATAATAACCGACCTTAAACTGCTTCTGTGGTATCATAGACACCTTGAAGCTACTTGGGCGAGTCTGGTTTCTTCAAAATCATTCATTTGGATTGAAATAGACTACGCATTTTCGTTGCATGGGATCTGAACTTCGAAGGCAGATTTCATTTGTGTCAAATTCGCCAGTTTAGGCATCAAGAGGAGAGGAATGTTTGTTACGAAGGCATTACCATTTTGGAAACACCTATTCAATGGCAGTAGCCCTCTGTGCAGGTGAATGCTGGGCAGTCAACAAATTGCCAACTAACTACTATTTGTCTAGTTCAATCGTGAACGAATTAGACTGAAAAATTACTGACTATCAAAAAAACTACAGTCGCTTCGTTTGAACCAACACTCTATGTAGCATGACATTTTTTAGCCAGTTTCAGCGCATATTGATCATCTAGGATACATTTCCATATCTGTCTTCGTGCGGGTTTCGCTCAGCTGAATCAGAGGAGCCGATTCTTTTCCGCGAAAGCCACTTGAGTTTGTTAAGAACGATGAGCTGGTTGAATGTGACGGTGTTTCGGAGTGCATCAAACCCACCATAAACCCTGGGCCTGAAGTGATGGGAGGAAGTTCTATGTCGCCCAGCAACATGGCTACTACACGAGTCATGCATGGCCGGGTTGACGCTACCGCTTGTGTGCACAACAGTGCCACATGAAGAACTCTCAGAACCTCGTCTTCCACGTACGTATCCAAGAGTTTTCCATCCATCACGTATAATAAGTTATCCTCCGCTTCAAGTTTCCAAGCCTGAACACAAGAAGAAGATATTGAATCATGTCCACCACTATAATCAGTCACAATGATGACTGGTAGTGATCAGACTTGCAGTTTTATCAGCTTTCGGTAATTCACCCAGAGAATTGGCAAAATGATAGCAGTGGGAGGAGGATTGATAAACGTACCCATTCGAGAAGGTATGCTTGCTCTCCACGAATGTCAGTCCTAATGTTGAACCTTCCGCTCACTAGTTCAAGCAACACAATGCCGTAACTAAACACATCTGCCTTCTCTGTCAACTGACCCAGTAATGCGTACTCTGGTGCCACATAACCCCTTCCCAGCACGCACCAAACATATGCCAATATTAGTTCATTGGAAGTTATGTCAAAGAGCATTCCAAGAGAAAAAAGCTTACATTGAATAAACGGACTCTTTACTCTGGAAAGGCAGCAACTATGATTAAGCATTTCGAGAGCTACAGAGAGGATACGCGTGACTGTGCTTACAGTGTTCCCGCAACTCGAGTGCTGACATGACTTTGGTGATCCTCAAATAAGCGAGCCATTCCGAAGTCGGCTATCTTGGGGTTGAAGTTCCGGTCCAAGAGAATGTTGCTCGCCTTGATGTCCCGATGCACAATACGTGCCTCTGACTCCTCGTGCAGGTATGCTAACCCTCGCGCGGTTCCTAGAGCGATGATAAATCTTGTTGGCCAATCCATGGGCATCGCTCTTGCTCCTGCATTGAACGTGAAAGCGTGAGCCACATTTCTGGCATGGTCCTCAAAACCCTAATCTGAAGGATCTGACGAGGAAAACGATGGCAGCATACACGAACGCACCGAACAAAGTCTGATGGAGGCTCTTATTTTCCATGAACTCATAGACCAAGATGCGATGGTCTCGCTCCAGACAGCATCCTTTCAACTTCACGAGACTGCGGTGTTGCACAGCTGTGATTAGTGCGGCTTCGTTCAGAAACTCATGCTTCCCCTGGTAAGACTTGGCAGACAACGTCTTCACGGCAACTTCCGTCCCATCCGCTAGTACTCCCTACAGCGCACGAAACAAAGGAGCGTAAACATGAGCATTTGTGGGCACTCAAACCAGATAATTTTCCGAAACACATATGATGGGATGCAGAGCGCAATGTACTTTGTATACGACTCCATAGCCTCCTTCGCCAAGTTTGTTGCCTGGATCGAATGACCTTGTTGCTGCTTTGAGTTCAGCGTAGCTAAAGAGGTTCGGTTGCACTTGGAATTTTTGAATCTCTGCACCCAATCGAAGAAGTAAAGTGGTTTATGATCCATTATTGATTAACCAAACTCTTCAAACCAATCGCTCTGATAAACTACCTTCCAAGATGGCGAGTAGGAACAGGATTATGCAGAATTAAATCACAGCTTGGTCCAATTAGTAAACGCTACACACCAAGTTGATCCTCAAGGCGTAATGTTGTCCTGTTCTTTCTCCGTCGCACCACAAGCCCGCAAATACAGCATAAAACCAAGATCACCAAAACGATTGCTGCTACAGTGAGGCCAACAATCAAACCCACTGATGAACCCTTGCTATTCTTTCCCCCTGAAACTTGAGTTTGGCCTCCGCTCAACACATTATCAACAGAGATGGCTGACAAAAGAGGACCAAATGACCAATTCGAAGGTTGCGGGAGGCAGCAGGTGCCCTTCCCTGCGTAGAACAAATGAATGTCCAGCACTCCAGTAGTCACCGCGACTTGGAATTTCTCTTCATGCGCCACGAATGATCCTCCTGCCGTCTCACCTATGTCGAAATCTTTCTTCATCAACTGCCCCTGGAACATAATATGAACACGATCACAGTATAAGGTAATCGATCTGTTCAAAAGATATGGGCTTGTGATTGCCTAACTTCAGTAGTGAGCAACGGAAAGGAATTTTGTTACCTGCAAGTATATATCAAAAACTCGTCGTGCAAGATTGTCGTCACGTGTATACACTATCTCAGCGAAGGATAGAACCACGTTGTAGTCTCCATTTCGCAGCTGGGTAGCGTAGTACCTGAGGGACCCAAGCGACGTCCGTGCCGTTGCGTAAACTGTTTGATCCGCCGTTCCCGAAACAGGAGTACCTGATTTTACAAGGCTAGTGAAGCTAGCGCCTGGCACAAATCCTGTGCTACTCGCTGCCCAATGTTTTTTTGCAGCGAAGGCTGTTGACCCCAGTGTTGCCGTATCCTCTTCGTATTTTCCATGCACTGAACCCCCCACATTCACTGCCAAGCTGGTGACTGTAGCCAGCCCGCTTCGCACATTAGTCCCAAAAACTAAATTCCAATCACTTGCAGTTGAAAGAAACTTAGCACAGCAGTCATTCTGTCCTTTGGATAGCATCACACAGACCCATTGGTGTTCGGCATCTATATTTGCAAGCAACGAGAATCTCACCATTTCCAAGAGCAGAAATTACGCATGGAGTTTTTTGGTTCTGGCAGTTTAGCAGGGATAATCTGCACAAAGAACATTCCTGATGAATAAAGATTATGATAGATTTATCTGGGTAGTCGAGGTTCTTGTGGTGAAATTAGAATTCAATACTTTACTGCAAGCCCCGCATCAGCCTCAGGGAAAACATCAATGTTTGCGCCCAATTGCAGTCAGGTGCAGATCTAACAAGAATAATGAAAATCGTTTCATCGTAAAGGGATTTGATACCAGCTGATGAATGGAAAGAAAGATGACAATGGACTTTACAAAACATAAGCCCATCAATACGTGAAGAAAGCATTGCACCCATCCCAATGCAAATTCACAACACAGTTTTGGAAACATGAGCATCAAATTTATGAGGATGACTTTGCTTACTGAGGTTGAACTTGCGAGTTTACAGCAGTAATCGTCGAAAAATAATTAGAACCTAGTATCCTGTAATTCAAAATAACCATGCAAGGCAATCAATTGTATTTCCTTCGAAAAGGACAGCACAATCTAGCATACATTTACGCTAACACACACACACACACATATCTATATATATATATATATATATATATATTCAGCTAGATTGATACATAGATGGCTAGCTAGATTTGTGAGCTGTAAAACTACGAATATGAGGTCGGCTTTGAAACCGAGAGCCGAGTTGGTGGCGTACGTTGTAACTGTGGGTTTGTCAACCCATGATGGAAGAGTACCATTGAGAAAATTATACGACACATCCCTGAAAATTATACAAAACAACCACACAAGTTTTAGATTTCATGATCAATAGACCTCGTTGATTGGCTGACACAACTTACTCTGGTTCAATATTACTTTTTAAAACTTAGCGCCTTCAAACGGAAGTGTTCTTACACTTCTGTCAAGAAACTCAGTGCCCCAAGACCCTCGGGTAGACGACCTGTCAACGAGTTGCTTCCAAGGTACCTAGATACAGACCACACAATTTCTGAGTAAGAGCGATGAACCGCATTATAGCTTGACAACCGCGTCATTCTCGATGTGGTGCAAATGAATAAGAATTCTTTTAAGCAAGCCATTAGGATTATATACTCGTTCGAAGGCTCCGCCAAGTGATAGTGGAGTTGTGAACATCAACAATCGCAGGAGAGGTGCGGGAGTTTACAAGGTCTTCAAACTGGTGATTTCTGACAGCTGTGACGGTATTTCGCCTGATAAATTGTTGAAACTCAAATCTCTGCAGTGACGGAAAAGATTGCATCGTAAATAGACTAATCTCTTGCAGCAAGAAAAGATTGGCGATAAGGGTCATAATATACTCAAGTAGATGACTCAATCTGCTTGCGACACTAGAGGTGTTCCATGCTATATCAAGCATTAATGAAGGATGGCTGACTAACAGATATGACCGTGATGCTTACAAGTACTGCAGTTTTGACAGCATGTTTATTGTGCTGGGGATTGATCCAGTAAGTCGGCAATTTCGCAAATACCTGCACCAAGTACAGATACCAGTGAAGGAAGTAAGAAGTTATCCAATGAAGCAGTAGACATGCTTAAAAGACCAGAACAATCCTTCGCTTCACAACCTCTAAAACTGCGAGTTGTTTGTAAGTTTGAGGAACTTACAATACAGATAAATTCGACAGAGGTGTTGTAAATGTGGCTGGCAACGCTTTCCCTTCCGACAATTCGCCAATGTATCTGATGTGGAAGAAATTCCACAAAATTCTAAGATCACACAGGTTTATGACTTGCTATAGTTGAAGGACTGCTTCGATCTTCAAGCCGATCAGATCTTCGCAAATGTTGTCTCCACCATTCACAACGCTCAAGAATATAAATAACAAACAATAGAAACCATGATGGTTCAACACAGGCTTCACGAATAAGCAGTGAAAGGGCGATGGAGCTCACATTGCTTCTATGGAGGGAGAATTGAACAAACTGCTTGGAATAGGACCCTGTAGAAGTGGATTTCCATGAATTCTTCTGGAAGACAAGAACAGATAATACCATGGGTGAGGTTCGAGGGCCCAATACTGACACGAATGGGCCTGCAAGGAGATGAGTGTTTTTGGACCCTGCACTTCAAAACGGGCAAAACATCTTCACTTACACTTCAAGAAGCCCTGTGAAGTTCCCAAACACATCAGGTATTGGACCTGAAAGATTGTTGTCCGACAGCCATCTGCAGCCATGGAAATCAAACTATCAAAACAAATCAACGGATTCATGGCCACACAGCCAACTAGCCTGCCTAGCCTCTAAATGGGTTAGGTCATCCCTGCAGATTGTCGGTCTCGAACGTACTATTTTACAGATATACTATTTGGACACTTGGAGCTTGAGACTCATTTGGCGAAAGTAGTCCTACTTACAACTGTCTCACGGTTTGAATGGTGCCAATCTCGGAAGGGATTGTTCCATTCAGTTGATTACTGTCCAAATGCCTGCAAACGGGAAAACAAAAGATCCGAATTAAGAATAGGGAATCAAGCGCGTTGAACCTTCGTTTGTAAGTAAAGCTCAACGACGACAATGTCTGCCATTCAGAGAAAATTAGTGATTGTGTTCTGCTGAACAGCATCGATTCAATCATTGCACTATGTTTCAAGCTGTTCTCAACTCACAATAGTTGTAGAGCTTGCAGATTGCCAAGCTCACGAGGAATCGTCCCCGAGAAACCGTTTGTGCCGAGCGACCTGTGACAGCGGGTAGAATTAAATAGCTCTATTCAGAGATAGCAAAACAACGTCCATTTTTTTAGCTGTCACTTCTGAAAGGTACATTACCAACCATACACGCTGGTTTTAATTACAAATATAGAAAACTTCCCTACAGTTTCAACACAAATTCAATCCATTCTCCGCTCACGAAAAACGGCGAGGCTTGACTTGGAAGGGGGTAATATGGCTTACAGAGAATTCAATCTCGTGAGCAGTCCAATTTCCGGAGGAATCGGGCCAGTCATATTGTTATTGTACAATTGCCTGCGCCACAAAGTCAACAACATCATCAGAATAAGCTTCTAGCCCCAACGAAAGCCAATAAAGTAGAGGTCAGTGTCCCGCATAGATATCTACAGTAATGATAGAAGTGGAGAGTTAATGTCTCACAAAGAAGTCAAGTACGTGAGTTTCGTGAGGTCTTTTGGGAACGGCCCTTCCATTCCTGCCATGGAGAAATCTCTGCAAATAGCACAGTACAAGTGTCACACACACTGTGTGGCATGCAGCTTTGATCACTCAACTAATAGCTGCTTCGGTGGACTCGTTGTCGCGAAGTTAGGTTTTCAGGTTAGTGCAAGCGGGCAAAGAGGAGCTGAATTGCTCATGTGAGGAGAGCCCTTACATTCGCGTGATACGGCAAAGAGTGTTGGGCTGGCCAGTGTTGTCTGCAAAGTAGCAGTCGCACTTAACCTTCTGGGGGTTCCATGTCGTGCAAGGGTCCGAATCCGGAAACACCAAGTTTTCCAGATGGTAAGACAGAGCGACGTTCTTAATAAGCGCAGCTGCGCAAATCATTAGCACAAAATTAGTTTCTTCACTCTCGTCATATATAACGACCAACCCACAACGTCTTATAAAATTGTTGAGCTAGGGAAGTGGAATGGTTTGGAAGCTTGTCTCAAATATATCCCAGAATACAAAAAATCGTCTATGTAGTTCTATGATGTGTTAAGGTTTTGAAGTTACATTCAAGGCAGAATTTAAAATTTTACAAAACAAAGGTGATCCCTGAAAGCTATCGATGATACTATCCCGAGTCCATGCCTGATTTTAATCAATAATTTGGAGTAAGTTTTTCGGTGCGTCATACGTGAAATAGATTGCAATTACTCGTCATCCCCAATCATCCAGTCCCATCGAATCTTTTTGACACATTATATCGATTCCATGAAAGTGTGAACTTCGTCTTTGCATCAAATTATTCGGACGATTTCAGATTGCTGCCTAGGGTGGATAATCGCGAGGTCCACGCAAAAGAGCTGACAATTCCACACTGAACATCATAAATACCTTCCGTAGGATCGAGAATAGCGGTGCTTTGTGATTCTCCAGCGGCGCAATAATTCAACACCAGAAGCGTAATGATCGACACTGGACCAAAAAATCTGTGGCGCCTTGTTGTTCGATGCGGCTCCATATTTAACACTGCACCTGAATCCTCTGCAGACTATCCAAATTTCATTTCCCCCGCTGCCCCCAAGAGCCTGAGCAAACAGGTAATCCAATTTGCACACACGGCAGTTAAGGTACGAATCTAAGACCTGTTGAAGCAAGCTATGAGCGACTATGTAAACTGATGGGAGGTGCATAATTTTGGCATTGTTTCGTGGATCAAAGCCAGAAGAAGCCACGGTGTTCTGTGCAAAACAGCATGGACTTCATAAGCACATGAAAGTTGCGACGCAGTCACATAATTAGCTACGATCATTCGAACCAGACGACGTTCGAACCTCACGAACCACGATCCTATTCAAAGCCTAGCTGTGTAGAGAAGGCATGCAATTTCCTCTGGGGAGTACAAAGTGGTGACCGAGTGTGACGCGCACGTAGCTAGACACTCTGTAATCAAAAAGACCTTCTCGATACGCTTCGTTTCTATACCACGAACGATTACTACCTTTCGTTCTGTATCACATAGCTACCCAGTGTGACCAGTATTACATATAATTATATGTCGATTGCACCGCTATAAATGCAAGTTCATTTTATGCTCAATCATCGACATCTAGAGCACCAGTGGAGACGCTGACAGCTCTCTAAAGAAGTGGTCATTTTTCTAATCGACTGGGCAACTGCGAAGCTAGCCCACGTCGTCGATTCCCGTAGACATGAGTGTAAAGTTACCTAAGGATCCTCGAAGAATCACCAGATTGTTGATCAGATATTCATTTTCTCCAGCCTGCTCCCATCCTGTAACTCTTTCCAACACGGCAATTTTTGTTACACTTAGTACAAGAGTCCGAGAGTCATACACGGAATGGACAAGTTTGACTAACTATTCGAAGTTTCCGAGAGAGAACAGACACCGCCCCAGTCCGCATGTGCTAGTACAGTAGGTGCCCACGAAGAAGAGAGATTCACGATTTTCCCATCTAGCTTCACTGTCGTAGTAATGCCAAGCTCATGCTTATCTCACTTCCCACAACACCTTGTTTCAAGCTCAAATCTCATCATGAGCATAACTAGGAACAGTACCCATTTCATCACTACGGCAATTATACGATAGTCACAACACAGAACCACCGTTATTAAGGAAGCTGGCCCATTTCCAATAACTTAAGAATTTCATAATATTTGGAGTAAGTGTAGGATTCTAGGTGTTTTTACCCAATTTGGCTCAAAAATGGACTTTATTTAAATATTTGTTAGAATTTTATAAATATTCTTTTTGAATCAAATGCCAATCTAATTCCAACTAGTAGTGGCTTAGAAAATAAAAAATCATTCTTTTATGAAATTGAAAAGCATGGCATTTAATTATGCTATCAAGCTTCATCTAAATCCATACTACCTATGGATTTAATGAATTGAAGAAGCAACTGGAATTCAAACATCTAGTTATAAGTAATTGATGATTTTTTAGTGGGATTTTTGAAATCATTATTCTTTGTTTTTGCTCATCTTCAAACCTTGATTCACACATCTTCCATCTTTTGGCTGTGCTCTAACGGTTCCCTTAAGACCTCTCTTTGCCATTGAGTTGTATATGCTAAGGATATGGTATCAAAATATGTAGCAAACTTTTGAGGTTTGGGTAGATGGGCAACTATTATAATTGTAGCATACATTATATAGGGATAACATGATATTGAAACTATCTTCCAAACAAAAAATGAATGTCATTCATGAATTGCAAGCCATATATTGAAGGTCGCAATGAAATGTAATACTACAAGCCATATGTTGGAAGGAATAGTGAAATATAAATTGGCCTTATTATGTGTGTTAGAAATTGCAATGAAGTACTTAATTACAAGTTGTAGGGTGGAAGGTGCAATGAAATGCAAATTAGTCTTCTTATGTGTATTGGAGATTACAGTAAAGTGGCTGATTGTAAACCATTTGCTAAATCAATGCATGGCAATGATGAGGATGTATATTGCAAATCAATACATATCAAGCTTGTATCTTGTATTCAATCCAAATCTAGTGACTATGTATACTAAATAAGACGCACCAAATTTTGTCCTCTCTTTACACTCCATATTAAAATCTTAGTGCCAAATTATCCACATGGTCTCTATAACCCTCTTTCACTATTATACTTCATACCAAAATGTTGGTATTGAATCATCTTGATAGTCTTTACAACTTTCTTTGCAACCTGCTATACGTAAGCCTTTACATATAAGACTTGTAATTGTGCATGAAGAACTGAATATTGTGTCTTCACCTCTGCCTCTTTGCATGTAGCTTCTTGCTCTTGTACCTTATAAGCACATTCTTTTGTTATAGTGTCTTGTTCCCTAGCCTTGTAAGTGCGCTCTTCTATTACAACTTTTTAGTCTACAACCTTACAAACTTGTTCTTCTACCACTAAAATAGAATGAACTTCTCTTGAAATTCTCGTCTCCTTTAGATCTATCAATCTTTTTTATTTTTTTTCTTTTTGTCAAATTCACATTTTTTTTCTTTTATATTTAAGATTTAATTCTTAGATTTATTATATATTATTCATATATGCTTCTAAAATTAATATTAATAATTTTGAAAAATCTATTATAAGATCTACATTGCATTTCTTTAGGTTGGATTTTTTTATGATTATGAGTAATGTTAAGAAAGAAGGTATGGATTTTGAGATTTAATCCGCCATTTCTTTTGCCAACTCCAAATCTAACATATTTGCATCAACAAAAAAATAATCAATGGTGGAACTTGGAACCAACTCTAATTCTGCTATAATATCATGAACCAACAATGCAAGAACATCTTTATTAACCAATTCCATACTCCTACCTTCATTCTTTGCAAAATTTCCAAGCATGAAATTTCTTATCCAACTATTAAGGATAAGAACTTAAAAAAGATACATAAAAAAGTAAAAAATTAATCAAAGAGAGATCACAAACTAAAAATAATATATATATATATATATATATATATATTTATTTATTAAGAAACTAGAATGGCTATTGTTAAAGGCTAAAAAACTAAAGACTCTTGAAATTACACTAGAAGCAAGAAAAGAGTATACAAGAGTGAAAAAAGCTTCATTCTTACCTATAGATATATATATATATATATATATCTATATATTATCTATATAAGAGCTATGTGACTATATCCTATAGAATCTCCAATAGGTGTCTAATTTGTAAGACACATGTCTCAACTTGTATGGCAAGTTTTCTATATGTATGCCACTTCGTTAGCTTATACCACAAGCTATCAATACATGTAACATGTAACTACTTTATTGCTTAAGTTTCTAACCTATCAATCAGCTATAAACATGTTTAAAGATGAAACCATGTCTATGAAGTTTTTAGAAAGCTTTTCTATAATAAATTATCAAATTAACTTATTTTTATATAGTTCTATTAACTCATATTATCTAAATATCTATAAATATGTTCATGATACTACCGTCCTTTCTAAAGATGAATTCTACAAGGAATGGTGATCATATGTTGAGGAAGTCCAAGATGCGACAAACTGTATTTGCCACATATTTTGATCGTTGTTTTTTTTGAAGGTAGTTGATAGGTGTCAAGGACAAAGACTCAATGAGGGAAAATATACACAAAAAGGCTATCTCGATATAATAAGTCAAAATATAAACAAGTATGTATATTAAAAGGAAATTGGAATGGCTATTGCCACAAGACAAGAAACTAAAGACTCTTGAACTTGGACTAGGAGCAAGAAAGGAGTTGACAAGAATGAAGAAGCCTTCACTCTTGTCTCTATATATACTATCTAACTAAGGGCTATGTGGTGACATTCTATAGGACCTCCAATATGTGTTGACTTTGTAGGACACATGCCTTGATTTACAAGGCAAGTTTTTCTACGTGTGGGCCACATAGTTAGCTTGATCTTCAACCTAACAACATGTGTGGCACATGGCCAACTTGTTGACCACGTTTCTAATCCAAAAAGTCAATTAAAGACACCTATGAAGTCAAAGCAGCATCTAGGAAGTTTCTAGGAAGCTTCTATATTAAATATTATAGAATTAACTTACTTTTATCTACTTTTACTTACTTCTACCTATTTCTATATGTAATTATTAGCTTATATGATTATGGCCATGACATTACCCCCCCCCTTTTAGAGACGAGTTCCACGAGGAGCGGTCATCATATGTTGAAGAAATCTATGATGCGACGAATTGTATTCGCCACATATTCTGATCTCTGTTCTCTTCGAAGATGATTGATAGGGCCTCTCAACCATCGGTAGTGTCCCATACCAGGGCGGGAAGACCACCCAGTTATTTGATCATTGTTGAAGCCTTCGTAACTTCCTTCGAATACAATATTTGGAACACCATCAGGAGTTGTTCCTACCTCTAGCAAAATCACCAAACATCAGGAGTCCCTTCCCAAATTGTGATACCAAATGCGTTGTATCTCACCATCTATTCCAGGAAGAACATGTTATTCTTGAAGATCTTCATCTCGATTGCGTCGTCTTGAAGGTTGTGACAATCGTAATGTCTCGTCGTAAGGTCAGCAAACGAAGGTTTTTGAGTTGAATCCGGTGGTTGTTGGCTCTCCATCTAATTAGCATCACAAATGCAAAGAAGTTACAAACAAGGATAGGAAATTGAATGTTATCTTGCCTCAATCTTGTCTCTTTTATAAGAGAGATTTTCATCTTGGTTTTGATGGATGTCGTTGATGAAAAACTTTGACTTTAGCTGATGCATTTGCTAGATTCCTGGATGGCTCCCATGTGCGTTCACTAATATCATATCCGTGCCAATGAACAAGATATTTCAGCTTATTTTGGCGCCGCCTTGAGTCTAATATCTCTTCCACCTCAAATTCTTCATTATTATCTATTTCTATAGGAGGCGGTGGCATTTGTCTTCTTCCTTGTATATCCACTATCTTATATGGTTCAAGAAGAGACACGTGGAATACAGGATGGATCTTCATTGACTCTGGTAGATGTAATCGATATGCAACTGGGTTGATCTGTTCAGAAACAGAAAAGAAGCCAAGCCTACGATAGTCCAACTTGTCACAAGATCGAGTAGTCTTGATATTGCGACGAAGTAGCCATACCTTATCACCCACGTTGAGTTGTGGTTGCTCCTTACGATATAGATCTGCATTTATCTTTTGTCGTTCTTGAGCTTCCTTCAATTGCGTCTTTATTATTGCATGTAACTCTGACAACCGATTTGCCATATCTTCTGCTGCAGGATTATCAACTTTTGAAAAATCAAAAGTATCAAGTCGTGGATGATAGCCATAATTGGTAAAGAAAGGTGTTTGTTGCGTGGAGGAATGTACCGTATTATTATAAGCAAACTCTGCCAATGGCAGAAGGTTTGTCCAATCATCTTGTTGGTAGTTGATGGTACACCTTAAATACTGTTCCAAGACTTGGTTTACGCGCTCTGTTTGTCCATCAGTTTGAGGATGGAAAGCTGAAGATAGCTTTATGTCCACTTTTAAAATCTTGAAAAGGGTCCTCCAAAATCTTGACACAAATTGAGTTCTCCTATCCGATATGATATCTTTAGGTAATCCATGATAGCGATAGATATTATCAATGAAAAGCTTAGCTGTTTCTTCACCTGTGATAGATTTTGTACATGGCATAAAATGTGTGTCAAGGACAAGAACTCGATGAAAGCTAAAGAGTAAGTGAGATTTTTTTCAAAAAGAAATAGGACAAAATAGAAATATGTATATTAAGAAAGAAACTGGAATGGCTATTGCCAAAATACAAGAAAACTAGAGACCCTTGAAACTAGACTAGAAGTAAGAAAGGAGTTGACAAGAGTGAAGAGGACTTCACTCTTGCCTCTATATATACTATCTAACTAGAAGCCACGTGGCGATGTTCTATAAGACCTCCAATATATGTTGACTTTCTAGGCCACATGCCTTTGCTTGCAAGGCAAGTTTTCTATGGATGGACCACGTAGTTAGCTTGTTCTTTAAGCTTCCAACATGTGTGGCACATGGCTAACTTGTTGACCAAGTTTCTAACCTAAAAGTCAACTATAGACTCCTATAAAGTCAAAGCAGCATCTATGAAGCTTCTAAGAAGCTTCTCTAGAAGATATTACACAATTAACCTACTTTTATCTACTTTTACATACTTTTATCTATTCATATAGGTAATTATATGTATGTCTGTGACATTACCCCCCTTTCTAGGGACGAGTTCCACGAGGAGCGGTGATTATATATTGAGAAAATCTAATATGCGGCGAATTATATTTGCTACATACTCTGATCTTTGTTCTCTTCGAAGATAGTTGATGGGTCCTCTTAGCCATCGATAGTGTCCCATTCCAGGGCGAGAAGACCACCCTGTTATTTGATCACTGTTGAGGCCTTCATAACTTCCTTCAAATAATACATTTAAAACACCATCAAGAGTCGTTCCTATCTCCAATAATATCACCAAACATCGAGAATCTCTTCCAAGGTCGTGATACCAAACGCGTTGTATCTCACCATCTATTCGAGGAAGAACATGTCGTTCTTGAGGGTCTTCATCTCGGTTGCGTCGTCTTGAACGTTGTGACAATCGCAATGTCTCATCCGGTAAGTCAGCAAACGAAGGTTCTTGAGTTGAATCCGCTGGTTGTTGGCTCTCCATCTAATTAGCGTCACAAAATGCAAAGAAGTTACAAACAAGGATAGGAAATTGAATGTTATCTTGCCTCAATCTTGTCTCTTTTATAAGAGAGGTTTTCATCTTGGTTTTGATGGATGTCGTTGATGAAAAACTTTGACTTTAGCTGATGCATTTGCTAGATTCCTGGATGGCTCCCATGTGCATTCACTAATATCATATCCGCACCAATGAACAAGATATTCCAGCTTATTTCGGCGCCGCCTTGAGTCTAATATATCTTCCACCTCAAATTCTTCATTACTATCTACTTCTATAGGAGGCGGTGGCATTTGTCTTCTTCCTTGTATATCCACTGTCTTATATGGTTCAAGAAGAGACACGTGGAATACAGGATGGATCTTCATTGACTCCGGTAGATGTAACCAATATGCAACTGGGTTGATCTGTTTAGAAACAAAAAAGGGGCCAAGCCTACGATAGTCCAATTTGTCACAAGGTCGAGTGGTCTTGATATTGCGACGAAGTAGCCATACCTTATCACCCACGTTGAGTTGTAGTTGCTCTTTACGATATACATCTGCATTTATCTTTTGTCGTTCTTGAGCTTTCTTCAACTGCGCCTTCATTATTGCATGTAACTCTGACAACCGATTTGCCATATCTTCTGCTGCAGGATTATCAACTTTTGAAAAATCAAAAGTATCAAGTCGTGGATGATAGCCATAATTGGCAAAGAAAGGTGTTTGTTGCGTGGAGGAATGTACCGTATTATTATAAGCAAACTCTGCCAATGGCAGAAGGTTTGTCCAATCATCTTGTTGGTAGTTGATGGTACACCTTAAATACTGTTCCAAGACTTGGTTTACGCGCTCTGTTTGTCCATCAGTTTGAGGATGGAAAGCTGAAGATAGCTTTATGTCCACTTTTAAAATCTTGAAAAGAATCCTCTAGAATCTCGACACAAATTGAGTTCCCCTATCCGATATGATATCTTTAGGTAATCCATGATAGCAATAGATATTATCAATGAAAAGCTTAGCTGTTTCTTCACCTGTGATAGATTTTGTACATGGCATAAAATGTGCCATCTTGGTGAAACGATCTACTATCACAAATATAGAATCATAAGATCTTGAGTTTGGAAGATCTGTGATGAAATCCATAGAAACAGAAGACCATGGTTGTTCTGGTATAGGTAATGGCTGAAGAAGTCCGTAAGGTCGATGTCGAGGAATTTTTGATCTTGAACAAATATCACATGATTGTACAAAGTCTTTGACTGACTTTCACATTTGTGGCCACCAAAAATCTCTTGATATGAGTTCCAGAGTCTTATTATATCCAAAGTGCCCTACTGCTGGAAAGTCATGACGTGCTTGAAGAACACGCAAACGTGCTTTTTCTTCTGGAACATATAGGCGTCCTTCAAAATATAATAGATTATTCTTGAACTCGAACTTAGAAGAATCATGAGACTTAGAAGAATTATTCTCGATATCATGAACAAGAGGGTCTGAGGACATACTGGACTGGATTTGCTTGAGAAAAGTTGAATCAACAGTTAATGTTGATTTCACTGCTCGGAGATGAAATTGCTCCGGTTTCAAGAGGACCGTTCTTTGTTGCTCAAAAGCTGCATCTCCTTCTTTTGGTGCAAAATAAGAACGTCTAGACAGGGCATCGGACAAACCTTGTTGTTTTCCTGACCGATAAGTGATAATGAAGTCGAATCTTGACAAAGACATACTCCAACGAGCTTGACGACGATTCAACACGCGTGCTGACATGAAATACTCGAGGTTCTTGTGATCTGTATACACAATGACTGGACTAGAAGCACCTTCTAGATAATGACGCCATTCTTGAAAGGAATCCACGATTGCAAGAAGTTCTTTATCGTGGATCTCATAATTGATCTCGGCTGCTGAGAATTTTCTTGAATGAAAAGCTATCGGATGAAGTTTGTCATCTGTTCCCATTTGTGATAAAACTGCACCCAAGGCAAAATCCGATGCGTCTGTTTCCATAAAAAATACCTTGGAAAAGTCAACACGATATAAGACTGGTGCAGAGACAAACGATGTCTTCAAGGCTTCAAATGCTGCTTCCGCTTCTTGATTCCATTGGAATTTATCTTTACTAGTCAAGCGTGTAAGTAGAGCTGCAACTCGTGAGAAGTCTTTGATGAAGATCCGATAGTAATTGGCAAATCCCAAGAAACATTGGACATCTCTTACAGTCTTTGGAATCTTCCAATCCATGATTGTTTGGACTTTCTTAGAATCCATCATAAGACCATCATTTGAAATGATGTATCCTAAAAAGTCAACTTGAGTAGTGTGAAATACACACTTTTCCATCTTGGCGTACAATCCTGCATCTCTAAGTTTTTGTAATACTTGACGAACATGTATTTCATGTTCTTCAACATTCTTAGAATAAATCAGGATATCGTCTAGGTAGCAGACGACAAAATTGTCTATGAATTCACGAAATACATCATTCATGAGATGTTGAAAAGCAGCTGGTGCATTCGTGAGTCCAAAAGGCATGACATTATATTCAAAATGCCCGTACCTGGTTCGAAACGCAGTCTTCCATTCATCTCCTTCTTTGATCCGTACTAGATTATATGCTCCTCTTAGATCTATTTTTGTATAGATCTTAGCTTGATTTAACTGGTCAAGGAGTCCTGATATCAAAGGTAATGGATACCTGTTCTTGATTGTGATCTTGTTGAGTCCTCGATAGTCAACACACATTCGTAAAGATCCATCTTTTTTCTTTACGAATAAAATTGGAGCTCCTGCTGGAGATTTTGAATGGCGTATGAAATTCTTCGCTAAATTCTCGTCAATATATGTCTTGAGTTCAGCCATCTCATCTTGCGATAAACTGTAAATTGGTCCAAATGGTGGCAGAGTTCCTTCCTTGAGATCGATTGAACAATCGTATGGGCGATGCTCAGGAAGAATATCTGCATTCTTTTTCTCAAAAACGTCTTGATAATCCTGATATTGACTTGGAATGCCACTTGAAGTCTTTACGCTTTCAGAAATAGGTGCAGCATAAATAGCAAAAGTTGATCCTTCTTTTGCTGCGTGTATAAATGCTTTTGCACCTATAAGTGCGAGTTTTACTATACTAGACTCATGGTTTTTTACTTGATTAATAGAACTGTTACTAATGCTCTGAGGAAAATCAAGTTTACGAGAAATCCAATCTATTCGAGGATTATACTTTTCTAACCATGATAAGCCTAAAATTACTGGATTAGAGGGAGATCTAATTATATTAAAAATTACGCAACTACTATGACCATTTATTACTACATCTACAGGAAGTGTTTCGTGAGTTACATCTCCAGAAGACAACGGACGACCATCTATGACTTCTACGTGTACAGGTTTAGTTTTTTGTATTAATGATATTCTATGACATCTAGCAAATTCTTCATCTAAAAAACAAGATGAGGCTCCTGAATCTACCAAGGCAGAGGCTTTGTAATTATTAGGTCCTAAACGCACATCTATTATAAAACAAGGAGATGGTTCTGAGGAGAGGATAGGACCTTCATTAGAAGTTGTACAAGATTCCAGCCGCACGATCCCTATTGTAGCTGGATGTACTCGTTTTCCGACATACTGTCTTCTTTGACAGCCGTACTCCTCATTTTGTAGTTACGTCGCTTCTTTGGACAATGTTGAGCAGTGTGCTTAGGTTCTCCACAATATAAGCACAATCCTTCTTGTCGACGACGAGACTTTTCTTGCTCAGTAAGAGGTTTGAAACGTACCGCATCAATTTGCATATCCTCTACTTCCGAAGGTATGTGTTGAGGAGACGTCGGTGTTGCCATTGAATTGTAGTAACGTTGAGGCCTACTTGTGCGACTCTCGGATCGAAATTCAAAAAGTCGATTGTCGCACTTCACAGCAAAGTCAATTGCTTGACTCAATGTTTGAGGATCAGGTAAATTAAGCATCAATTTCTTTACCTCATATTGTAATCCGTAGAGAAATTGACTCACAAGTGCGGCATCATCCCACTTGATATCAGTTGCAAGTTGTCGAAATTGCGAAGCATATAATGTTACTGATCGATTGCCTTGTCGCAAAATACGGATCTTGTTGGTTGCAACACGAATTGCATCATGTTCTCCAAACATGGATCGAAACTCCGCCAAAAAAGCCTCCAGATTATCCAATATTGGATCTCGTCGTTCAAGAAAAGATGAAAACCATGACAATGCTGAACCTGAAAGGAGTGTACCAATGAATCTTACTTGTGACCCTGGAGTTGGATAGCTCTGGGGTTGAAGTTCAATCACTAGTTGGACCTGATTGATGAATCCTCGAAACTTGGATCTAGTACCATCAAACTTCTCGGGCAAGGCAACTCTCGGTTCTCTAACACTCGAAGGGTGTTCCATTCTGGGAGAAGGGACATGGTTTGGTGCAGATGTTGAAGCAGCCCCAATCATCTCTATATCTTCACTTCCTACCATTCTTGTTGCTCCTTGTGGTGGTAAATTGAGTTGATGCATCGCAAGCATTAACTCCCTCAATTGTTCTTGCATCTGTGCCATTGCACTCTTCATTTCAATAAGCTCTGCCATAGTAGCACTTAGAAAAGAGAAGATGTCTAATAACGCTCAAAACAAATAGAAGAGAGGAATTGATAACAAAGAAAATACTAAGAACAATATCAGTTTAAAAGAGGGTAATCCGCAACTTCTAATGCGCTTATGTCTTATCAAGAAAAAGGGGTAATCCACTCTTAATCAAGAAAAGACAAAGCTCTGATATTGTAAGTGTACTCTTGTCAATCTGTCAAGGACAAGAACTCGATGAAAGCTAAAGAGTAAGTGAGATTTTTCTCAAAAAGAAATAGGACAAAATAGAAATATGTATATTAAGAAAGAAACTGGAATGGCTATTGCCAAAATACAAGAAAATTAGAGACCCTTGAAACTAGACTAGAAGCAAGAAAAGAGTTGACAAGAGTGAACAGGGCTTCACTCTTCCCTCTATATATACTATCTAACTAGAAGCCACGTGGCGATGTTCTATAAGACCTCCAATATATGTTGACTTTCTAGGCCACATGCCTTTGCTTGCAAGGCAAGTTTTCTATGGATGGACCACGTAGTTAGCTTGTTCTTTAAGCTTCCAACATGTGTGGCACATGGCTAACTTGTTGACCAAGTTTCTAACCTAAAAGTCAACTATAGACTCCTATAAAGTCAAAGCAGCGTCTATGAAGCTTCTAAGAAGCTTCTCTAGAAGATATTACACAATTAACCTACTTTTATCTACTTTTACATACTTTTATCTATTCATATAGGTAATTATATGTATGTCCGTGACAATGTGCCATCTTAGTGAAACGATCTACTATCACAAATATAGAATCATAAGATCTTGAGCTTCGAAGATCTGTGATGAAATCCATAGAAACAGAAGACCATGGTTGTTCTGGTATAGGTAATGGCTGAAGAAGTCCGTAAGGTCGATGACGAGGAATTTTTGATCTTGAACAAATATCACATGATTGTACAAAGTCTTTAACTGACTTCCACATTTGTGGCCACCAAAAATCTCTTGATATGAGTTCCAAAGTCTTATTATATCCAAAGTGCCCTGTTGTTGGAAAGTCATGACTTGCTTGAAGAACACGTAAACGTGCTTCTCTTTCTAGAACATATAGGCATCCTTCAAAATATAATAGATTATTCTTGAACTCGAACTTAGAAGGATCATGAGACTTGAAAGAATTATTCTCGATATCATGAACAAGAGGGTCTGAGGACATACTGGATTGGATTTGCTTGAGAAAAGTTGAATCAACAGTCAATGTTGATTTCATTGCTCGGAGATGAAATTGCTGCAGTTTCAAGAGGACCGTTCTTTGTTGCTCAAAAGCTGCATCTCCTTCTTTTGGTGCAAAATAAGAACGTCTAGATTGGGCATCGGACAAACCTTGTTGTTTTCTTGGCCGATAAGTGATAATGAACTCGAATCTTGACAAAGACATACTCCAACGAGCTTGACGACGATTCAATACGCGTGTTGATATGAAATACTCGAGATTCTTGTGATCTGTATACACAGTGACTGGACTAGAAGCGCCTTCTAAATAATGACGCCATTCTTGAAAGGAATCCACGATCGCAAGAAGTTCTTTATCGTGGATCTCATAATTGATCTCGGCTGCTGAGAATTTTCTTGAATGAAAAGCTATCGGATGAAGTTTGTCATCTATTCCCATTTGTGATAAAACTGCACCCAAGGCAAAATCTGATGCATCTGTTTCCATAAAAAATGCCTTGGAAAAGTCAACACGATATAAGACTGGTGCAGAGACAAACGATGTCTTCAAGGCTTCAAATGCTGCTTCCGCTTCTTGATTCCATTGGAATTTATCTTTACTAGTCAAGCGTGTAAGTAGAGCTGCAACTCGTGAGAAGTCTTTGATGAAGATCCGATAGTAATTGGCAAATCCCAAGAAACATTGGACATCTCTTACTGTCCTTGGAATCTTCCAATCCATGATTGTTTGGACTTTCTTAGAATCCATCATGAGACCATCATTTGAAATGATGTATCTTAAAAAGTCAATTTGAGTAGTGTGAAATACATCCTTTTCTATCTTGGCGTACAATCCTGCATCTCTAAGTTTTTGTAATACTTAACGAACATGTATTTCATGTTCTTCAACGTTCTTAGAATAGATCAGGATATCGTCTAGATAGCAAACGACAAAATTATCTAAGAATTCACGAAATACATCATTCATAAGATGTTGAAAAGCAGCTGGTGCATTCGTGAGTCCAAAGGGCATGACATTATATTCAAAATGTCCATACCTGGTTCGAAACGCAGTCTTCCATTCATCTCCTTCTTTGATCCGTACTATATTATATGCTCCTCTTAGATCTATTTTTGTATAGATCTTAACTTGATTCAACTGGTCAAGGAGTCCTGATATCAAAGGTAATGGATACCTGTTCTTGATTGTGATCTTGTTGAGTCCTCGATAATCAACACACATTCGTAAAGATCCATCTTTTTTCTTTACGAATAGAATTGGAACTCCTGCTGGAGATTTTGAATGGCGTATGAAATTCTTCGCTAAATTCTCGTCAATATATGTCTTGAGTTCAGCCATCTCATCTTGCGATAAACTGTAAATTGGTCCAAATGGTGGCTGAGTCCTTTCCTTGAGGTCGATTGAACAATCATATGGGTGATGCTCAGGAAGAATATCTGCATTCTTTTTCTCAAAAACGTCTTGATACTCCTGATATTGACTTGGAATGCCACTTGAAGTCTTTATGTTTTCAGAAATAGGTGCAGCATAAACAGCAAAAGTTGATCTTTTTTTTGCTGCGTGTATAAATGCTTTTGCACCTATCAGTACGGGTTTTACTATACTAGACTTATAATTTTTTACTTGGTTGGTAGAACAATTAAGAACGCTCTGAGAAAAGTCAAGTTTACGTGAATTCCAATCTATTCGAGGGTTATATTTTTCTAGCCAGGATAAACCTAAAATAACTGGATTGGACGGGGATTTAATTATGTTAAAAGCTATGTAGCTATCATGACCGTCTATTGTTACTTTTATAGGATGAGTTTCATGAGTGACATCTCCAGAAGACAAGGGACGACCATCTATGACTTCTATATGTACTGGTTTAGGTTTCTGTACAAAAGGTATTTTACAACTTTTAACAAATTGTTCATCTAAAAAACATGTTGAGGCTCCCGAATCTAATAAAGTAGAGGCTTTGTAATTCTTAGGTCCTAAATATAAGTCTATTATAAAACAAGGAGAGGGTTCTGAGGAGAGGATAGGACCTTCATTAGGAATTGTACAAGGTTCTAGCTGCATGGTCCCTATTGTAGCTGGACGAATCCGTTTTTCGACATGTTGTCTTCTTTGACCGTCGTACCCCTCATTTTATAGTTACGTTGTTTCTTTGGACAATGTTGAGCAGTGTGCTTAGGTTCTCCGCAGTATAAACATAATCCTTCTTGACGACGATGAATCTTTTCTTGCTCAGTTAGGGGTTTAAAACGTACCGCGTCAATTTGCATGTCTTCTACTTTCGAATGTACGTTTGGCGAAGATGTTGATGTTGCCATTGAGTAATGACGTTGAGGTTCCCGTGTACGACTCTCAAATTGAAATTCAAAAAGTCGATTGTCACATTTTACCGCAAAATCGATTGCTTGACTCAAAGTTTGAGGATCAGGTAAGTTGAGCATCAATTTCTTTACTTCGTATTGCAATCCATAAAGAAATTGACTGATGACTGCAGCATCATCCCACTTGATGTCAATTGCAAGTTGTCGAAATTGTGAAGCATACATTGTTACTGAGCGGTTTTTTTGTCGCAGAATTTGGATCTTATTTGTTGCGACACGAGTTACATCGTGTTCACCATACATAGATCGAAACTCCGCCAAAAAAGCTTCCAAATTGTCCAATATTGGATTTCGTTGTTCAAGAAAAGACGAAAACCATGATAATGCAGAACCAGAAAGTAGAGTGCCAATAAACTTGACTTGTGATCCTGGAGTTGGATAGCTTTGCGGTTGAAGTTCAATTGCCAATTGTACTCGATTGATGAACCCTCGAAACTTAAATCTCGTACCATCAAATTTCTCGGGTAAAATAATTCTTGGTTCTCTAGTGCTTACAAGGTATTGTACAATTGGAGAAGGAACCTGATTTGTTGTAGATGTTGAAGCAGCTCCGATCATCTCTATATCCCCACTTTCTGCTATTCTTGTTCTTTCATGTATTGGTGAATTGAGTTGATGCATCGCAAGCATTAACTCCCTCATTTGCTCTTGCATTTGTGCCATTGCACTCTTCATTTCAACAAGCTCTGCCATAATGAGACTAAGAAAAATTTGTTTGATACTGCTCAAGACAAAAGAAAAGAAAGACTTGATAACAAAGAAGATACTAAGAACAATATCAGTTTAGAAGTGGGTAATCCATAAACTTCTAATACGCTTATGTCTTGTCAAGAGAAAGGGGTAATCCACTCTCACTCAAGAAAAACAAAGCTCTGATATTGTAAGTGTACTCTTGTCAATATGTCAAGGACAAAGACTCGATGAGGGAAAATATACACAAAAAGGCTATCTCGATATAATAAGTCAAAATATAAACAAGTATGTATATTAAAAGAAAACTGGAATGGCTATTGCCACAAGACAAGAAACTAAAGACTCTTGAACCTGGACTAGAAGCAAGAAAGGAGTTGAAAAGAATGAAGAAGCCTTCACTCTTGTCTCTATATATACTATCTAATTAGGAGATATGTGGCGACGTTCTATAGGACCTCCAATATGTGTTGACTTTGTAGGACACATGCCTTGACTTACAAGGCAAGTTTTTCTACGTGTGGGCCACATAATTAGCTTGATCTTCAACCTAACAACATGTGTGGCACATGGCCAACTTGTCGACCACGTTTCTAATCCAAAAAGTCAATTAAAGACACCTATGAAGTTAAAGCAGCGTTTAAGAAGTTTCTAGGAAGCTTCTATATTAAATATTATAGAATTAACTTACTTTTATCTACTTTTACTTACTTCTACCTATTTCTATATGTAATTATTAGCTTACATGATTATGGCCATGACAGACTAGTTGATTGAAAAAATGAGATTTCTTATAACTACCAATAATTTGGAAAAATAAGAAGATGATGTCTAAGGTTGCTATTAATTGGGAATCCAAACAAGTCAAATATGTAAAGTGGTTGTATGACAAATTGGTCGAGGATTTCAATTGGAACCCAAAGAAAAGAATATAGTTCTTGTTATGGTTGTTGGTAGTGCTAAGTAATAATATTATCAATATTGGTGGATTTATTATTATTATTATTATTATTATTCTAGCAACAACAAAGCTACTATGGAGAGGATCAACTACTATTGGATATACTACTTTATGGATGCCAAAAATATTATAAGAAAAGTATAAATTAGCAAGCTTATAATCAATATTATGTAAATGGTGCATATCAAACATGAGATTGCATACTATTTAGAAGTTGTTAGACATAGATTATTGAATATTCTTTAAAATTTATTTTAAGTTGATTATTCTTATTCTCATTCTATTATATTTTATAAGTAAGTTTTAATTAAGGGCATTAGATAAGAAACTGATTAAGAACATCAATAAGTTGCACTTTATTATTAAAATGGATAATAGCAAGACCTTTAATTTTTGAGGTGATAACCATGTCAATTATTTGGAGGTTGTATCTAAAGAGATGAATATAATAATGATTTTTTTTCTAATTATTGATCTAAGCTCAATAATATACACATCTTTCATGATCTTTCAAAGTAAGAATTGCTTCTTCTTGATCTAAGATATATAAAACAAAATTATTGACATATTTATTAATTGGCTGTAAGGACTTCATGACAAAAGAAGTGTGGATTGAAGAACTTTGTATTTAGCAATGCAATGCCATGGCCATTAACATACTAAAAGTACATATTATCTTTATAGACAACTATAGCAAGAATAAGAATAGTCCAAAGGTTTAGATGAGCCTAATGACACCAAAAGCCACAATTTGCAAGCTTATTCCATGCAAAACCAATACAGTCTAACCTTAAAATAAATTTAAAGATCAAAGACATATGGATGAACAATTTAAAGTGATATGAGTTTAAGGCCGTAAATGATAATAATTAAGCAAATGTGTTTGTAGCTATCAAGAATTCCAATGAGACATTTTTTTTTAACCTTGCAACAAAGATTGTCAGGCATATCAATGTAATGAGAGATGATAACAACCTCACATATACTTAGAATGCTATGATCTTAAGTAGCTTATTGCTTGACTTAACTAAAAAGTGATATATCAAAGAACTCTTACTTAAATTGTAGTCAATTGTAGCCAAGTACTAATTTTACTTTAATGGCAAAGTTGTGTTATCTTTTTGTGCATTTAAATAAATTAATAGTTAAATTAAAATAATATTGAACTTAAATTGCTTCCAAAGTGTCATTTAGACATCTTAATCTTTAAAATCACAAAGTTATTGCAAGGCTTGACTTTCTTAAAATTTGTATAGATTACTTGAGCTTTCGATATATTGGTGGCTTCTTTGATCATGAAGCCTTGCTCACCAATTGATATAAAACTTATCCAATAGGCTGTAAACTTATTTGTAAGTGGTATATAGTGTAAATTATAATCTGCACATTATTTAAGTATAAATATAAATATTAGAATATATACTATTTTAAATATATTATTATTAGTATATATTTTTAATTAATATGATACATATTATAAACCAAGCATTCATGTTTTAGAGACAGTTTGTAAATAGTAAGATACACACTAATAATAAACATAATATAATTTTGTACTTTAGAATTTATTTTATTTTATTTTTAAATGATAAGAAAATTTGCCTCTTTGCTAATTGATTTAATAAAAGAATTACAAAAAGTGTCACTTTTCATAAGTACATAGTGTCTAGTTCTATTTTATAAATGTTATTATATTAAAAAAATTCTAATTTTTCATCTTTAATCTATATGCATGTATATATATATATATATTTAGAAGCATTATTTTATTTTTGGATTTCTTTTTGAAGTGCTTTAGAAATTTATACATATCAATAAGTTATGGTGGATGCCAAAAATTGAAAATAATAAGTGACATAATTGATATGTAAAAGCAATTTTCAAATAGTTGAAAAAATATACAATTTCTTAAAATTTATTCAAATGGAATAAAAAAATATTTTATTTGTATTTATATTATAACTAGATAATAATAAGATTTTCACTTTTGACATTTGATGTCATATTAATAAAGGTGTGATTTGAAAAAGATTTCTAAATTTTTGCAATATATATATATATATATATATATATATATATAATTTATGTTTATTTTTAAATTGGTAAAATAGTTGATTTTTCTTAGGAGCATGTTAAGTTTTCGTTAGAAATAACTAATGCAAAGTAAAAAGTGCCTTTGTCTTGTAATTGTTATTTTATTAAAATAATCATAAGAAATTATATAGATGTTATGGGATTATTGTAAATTGAAAAAAAATAGAAACAATAATACCACCAAGTGAAATCAGGTTATGATATAATAACATGCAATCTTAAAATTTATGTATTGATAAAAAGAAAATCATAATTATTGTTAGAATGATGAGTTAACAGAGATGAAAAGGTAAAAAAATCTCATTCTGTTTTAAAATAGTCAAAGAAAATAAAATGTTAGATGGATAATAACTTTGCATTTTATTGGCATACATTAGAATGTTTCAGCATTTAAATATTTTATTTTTTCATAAATTAATAAATCAAAATAAGAATATTAAAAATAAATTTAATTTAAAATTACACATATACACATATTTGCACAAATATATATATATATATATATATACATATATGAACTCTCTTATTTACTTACAATATGTACTGCACAATACATAATAATGTTTTGAAGCCATTTCACAATAAATAATATAATATATGAATGAAATTAAAAAAATGATGTTTCTAAAGAATTTTAGGACTAAATTTATAAATTTGAAACTATTTGTAACAAAATTCTCATTAATTCAATGTTAAAAAAATTCCCAATTGTTGATATTAAATCCCCTTCTTAGATGAAACAACCTCATTTAGTGCTTATATAAATAAATATATATATATATGTGTGTGTGTATATGCATATATCTAGATTACATACATGTATGTAAGATGTATATTTAAATAATATGGCTTGAACATAAATAAAATTTAAAATTTCAGTGCTATACTGCGATAACTACAATTTTATAAAAATTGTTAAAACGTTGGCACATATTTGTGAAGAATATAAGCTGAAAACGGTTTACTCCTTGAGGAATCTTTGGTTTGAATTTATACATTAGATAATACTGTCCATCAATTACATCAGAAGGGACTCCAGGCATACACATGACAAGAGAAAGAGGTTCTGAGAAATTCTATTACATGAAAAGGAGAAAAGAAAATGCTTACACCACAATTTTCAAATCCATCATTATTGGATTAGTGAGCATGCTCGGCTCTGGGTTTCTGGCCACGTGTGTTGAAATCAACAATTGCTCATATGTGAGTGTCGAAAAACCACGTGTCAGAACCCGATTCGCACATGTATACCCGGTCTCAAGTGGCTTTTTTGACCTAATTCTCAATAGAGAGTTCAAGACCGGGCCGTTCGGATTTTGTACTGGGGATCGGAGTGGGTGGGAGCAATTTACATTGACGGGTGGAAAAACACACTTTTACACAGACGGACGAGGATTGGCTCGATGCTCACCTGGCTTCGTGGCGACAACTGCTGACATGGCGAGTGCTACGTGGAGGGAACTCCTTTTCATCTCCGCGGGTAGCTGAGCTTGAATCTGCAAGTGACGAGATTCTCGTCCCCACTTACAATCCTCGGAGCCCTGCCCCCTCTGCAAAATTATCGTCTGCCCGTATGAGCATATGCCTCTTTCCCTTCCACATGTCTTCACCCCATTGGTGCTATTCTTGGTAGTTGGTATGCTCGATTGCTTTTTGAGTTGAATAGATCTTTGGATGAAGAAGCGTTAAACTCACAGTTGTCGACTGTGTTGTAAATGTGATCGAAACGTAATCATTGTTTACTGTTTTATGGAATTTACTGTGGAATCCAACATTCACATTGTCAAAATTATATTGTGCGCTTGCGCTACAAAGCCGTCAAATGTGAAGCTGGAGAATGGATATGTTAGAATACCCAGCATTCGCTGTTTCTACCTGGACGCCTTCCTTTGGAGCTTAACGAAGGAGAAGCAGAGGCCGATGTTGGATCCACCATTGAAACATCCGAAATCGAGATGGCTTTTCAAGGACTGAACACATACCATGGGTTGGTTGTAGGGATGCAGACCGAGCCCTGATGGAGATCTTCGAAGCTCTTGTTTACAGTGGCGATGGACGTTTCAAGGATGGGCATGTGTTGTGAGGGTATTCAGCAGAGGATCATGCACATGCTGCTGGATTTGGGGAAGCTTGTTGACCTGTGGCCTGTTCCAGACTGCCACCATCTGGCCCTTGTGCATGAAGTACTGCAAACTGGTCAGGCTGCCGACTTTGTTTTGGGATTCATTCACACTTACAAACTTGATAGAAACTGGAGCTACATCCGGGTGTTTTTCTTTTCCTAACCAGGTTCCACTCGGATTTGCACATCTGCAGTTCTTGCTCTAAGGAACGAGAGGGCACTAGGTGAAATACTACGATCATTTTGCCAAAGTGTAAGGGTCCTACCGCACTGAGCAATAGATGATCGCCTGATTATCGTTTGTGCCTTCCACTAAGCATGCTTGTTAGTCAGCATTCATTGGTTCGATTGTTAGTACCTCATCGTAGTTTGTCAAGGTAAGAGATAATTTTAGGCGGTAAAGCCACAAGTATATATACAGTCAATGGTTGCACTCAGTCACCATCCTTCATTCAGTCTACTAACCCTAATTAGGTAAGTATAAGCCTAGTATGTATAGATGTAATGGATATATATTTTATACTAACATCCTCCTTAAACTTGAGCCTCCACTAGATATATCAGGGGCCTTCATTTAAGTACATCATGGCCACTCATGTTTATGAACCAATGGCATTCCAAGGTTTAAATAGAATGGATTCACTAATTTCCAATAAGATCCTATAAATAAATCATTTCTTTAAGATCTTCACTAAAGCTTTTGAATATTGTCCAAATAATGCTCTTGAATCTAAGCCATTGAATCTTTTGTTTTTATATCAAGTTTATTATATTTTATTGAAGGTTTGTTTTTCTTCTTTCACTTGTGAATTTGGTTGTTTTTCCTTTGTACTATTTTATTTTTACATTCAGTTTTATATTTGTAGTTAATGCTTTGTATTTATGTGGGTTATTAGAGTATAATGATAAATGTTGTTATGTCTTTTGTGGTTATTGCTGCCTTTTGTACAAAAATAATAAAGAAATGATAAGCCACTATTAAGTAGTAGTGTGATGCTAGTATTGACAAGTTATTATAGACATATATATATTTACCTAAATTAAAGGGATTAGATAGAAGTAAGTAGAGATAAATAAATTTTATAATATCTTGTGAAGAAGCTTCATAGATGCAATTTGACTTTGTACATATTTGTATGTGATTGGCAGGTTGAAAACTTAGCCAATAAGTTAGCTACATATTACACATGTTGGCCACTTGTGGTAGAATTTTGTTATATTGTGTATATATAACACTTATAAATCTAACATGTATCTTATAAGTTGGACATGTGTTGGAGGTCTTATAAAATGTCACCACTTAGTTCTTAGTTAGATAGTATATATAGAGATGCCTTTCATATTCTTAATCTTGTTTCAAGAGTTTCTAGTCTTTTTTTTTATAATAATAGCTATTATAGTTTTAATATTATATTAATTTTGAATGAATATCTATTCCTTGCAAATGACATAAGAATCTATTGAGGTTTTATTTGTCTATAATTCATATTCTTGACAAGAACATGTTGATTTATATAATTTTTCTCCCATCTTTTTTGTTTGGTGTTTCTGATATTCTTGTTATAATTGTCAATTTTTAGTATTTTTACCTAACTTATTTATAAAATATTGTTGTTGATGATATCTTAGATTGCATAGAAGAAATAAACTATTACACATCTGCCTCAAAATTATATGATGTCAAATATAATTTTTTTATAATTTTTCTATCTAATTACATTAATGAAGATAGATTCTATTTGATTTCTCTTTAGATCATAGAAAAGACATGTAAGCCTTATAACCTATCTTGAATTAAACAAAGTTTTCTATGTATTTTAATTCTATAGAGAAAAAAATTAGATAACTTTATTTTTTTGATTTTAATGTAATAGGACTTAATCTTAATAAAAAGATGTAACATGTAATTGATTTTTCTTCATCCATATATGAAGCATGATCCGCAATGGTATATCCTACTAAGATACTTCTCTCTCCTATTTTATATAAAATGCCATATTCTTGTATAGCTTTAAATACTAAAGAATTTACTTAGTTGCTTGCCAATGTGATTTTTATGGACCAAATAAAAATTAATACATCTCAATTTTCTTAAAATAGATGTAATTTTAGTTTTAATTGAGTCTTAATTCACAACTTCTAAGTCTTAAAATTACTTATAAATAATAAATTATCAACATAAAAAATTAATATGAAAATTCTTCTATCATATATTAATAGATATAAGTTAGTTTTAATTTTTTCTTTAACACAAATTTGGCTCAAAAGATATATACCAATCTTCTTATATCATTGTCATTGAGGCTATATATGGCTCTTTTTAGTCAATATATTTATATATATATATATATATATATATATTTTTTTCTTAGCGAGTTTGAACTTGCTCTTTTGATTGAAGCATATAGAGTTCTTCATCAAGGTCTTTATTGAAGAAGACAAATTTTACATCCATGTGATTGAGTTCCAAGGCATTATATGTTGCAATCACTATGAATCCAGGGATTTTTTTATGTCATGTCACAAGAGTAAAAGTCTCCTCAAAATTAATTTCTTTAGTTTTTTCAAATTCTTGTTCTACCAATTTGGCTTTCATTTATAAAATATGTGTATTAGATTTTTTTTATTGTAGTAATTAAATTTATTAAAATTAATTCATAGCTAATTAATAAGTCTATTAGATCCTAGGTATCATTTTTTTATATCACATCCATTTTTTCTTCTATAGTATCCTTCCAACTTGTATCTTGATTAGCTTCTTAGAAGGTTATATATTTAATCTTTAATATAGATGCTTTTACTAAAGTTGCATAATTTTTATAATCAATTATTTTCTAATAGCCATCAAATTTACAATTAATACTTGCAATTGTTCATTTGGATCTATTGATGCTTATATTAAAGTTTTTTTTAAATATGTAGGTGATATAGGTGATATTTTCTCTAAATTGCTTGAAAAATTCTTACTTAGTTTTTTACATGCAAACTTAATAAGTAAGTTTTCAAATATACATAATAGATTTAGGAGATTGAGTAATGCTTGTAGTTCTACCTCAATAGTAGTTGTGTTAATTGCATCTTTTGAATTTATTTTTTCAACTTTATTATCTTTGTCCATTGTTGTATTACTTGAAGTCTTGCTCAAAAATGCACTAAGCATTTGGCTATGGAAGGTAGAACGGAAATTGCAACAACAAAATCTTAATTCTAATAGAATATTAAATAAATTTAATTAAACCATTAATAATGCTAAGCAAGCTTCAATCAAATTCAAAAGAAACCTTAAAAAAATTACAAAAGAAAAAATAAGAAATCTTAAAGGAATTCAAAAGAAATCCATAATAAATCTTAAAAGAATCCTTAAGAAATTCTAAAGAAATATTAGAATAATCACAAATATATTTTAAATAAATTTTAATTAAGTCTTAATTTAATCCTAATTGAAAATCTAATGGACTTCAATCAAATTGTAGGTCAAATCTTAAATCTTAAATCAAACCATAAATTAAATCCTAGAAAAATCCTAAATCTTAGATCAAATCTTAGACAAATACTAAATATTAAATTAAATCCTAAAAAAATCTTAAATCATAAATCAAATCTTAGAAAAATACTAAATCTTAAACTAAATCCTAAATCAAATCCAAAATAAACCTTAAATCCTAAATCAAATCCTAAATAAATCCTAAACCTTAAATTAAATCCTAAACAAATTCTAAGTCCTAAAACCTAAATCAAATCCTAAACAAATACTAAACCTTAAACTAAACCTTAAAAAAATCCTAAATCTTAAATCATATCCTAAAAAAATCTTAAATCCTAAATCAAACCCTAAGGTAGATTAGAATCCTATTATTTATTAAATAAATTATTGATCTTACTTGAAAATTTACACACCTCTCAACTTCTTAGTTGAAAAATAGTACAAAAATTTTGAAGTTAATCGCACTTATCAAATGGAAGAAAAATCCTAAAACCTACTCAAGTATTGGCTAGCCTCCTACTCCAATCTAAATATTGAACTTCCAAAGCTAATATCTCCTTTTTGAACTATTCAATTTTTTTTAAATTTCAAATTTTTATAAAAAATCAATTCTTTTATCTTCACACATAAATTTCATTCCAATCCAACAAGTAGATTGCTAAAGATCTTAAAAATCCTAATTACTCATCAAATTCCAATTTTTGAGACCTCAACTACTTGAAATTCAATAACCTTCAATTTAATCGTTTGATTAAGCTCAAACTTAAAACATAAAATTTAAACAATTATTTTCATAAGTCCTCAAAATTTGAACTATATATCTACTACCAAACTCACGAAATTCTCTAAAATGTAATACCTTTTTATTTCACAAATTTTAGAATCACCCAAAACAATTGTTACTTTTCAGAGCTCTTGCAAAGTCATCACACACTTTAATCAATCAAAATCAACGCCCAAAGAAACCTTATCAAGTCTACTCTCAAATCTTACTCTTTAATTTACAAAAAAAACCCCAAAGTTTCCATAAGTGCCTAGTTTTGTGCCTTGGGGTCTGATTTCAATCTAATTTGATATCCAGTCTTCTTCGAGTATCAAATATTGCCCTTTTAAATTATTTTTTTCTAAAATTCTCTTCTAACTTCTCCCTACATATGTTCATATCCTTTATTTTTCTAATCTACCTTATTTTATCTTATTAATGGCCTTACAAAATAAATAGAAGCTTACTTTGTAAAAAGATAGCATTCACATCTTTAGTTTTACTTTCTTTTGGACTATTGTCTATTTTCTAAGATAATTTGCTACAATATTTGAAGTAAGATCTTCTATAATATAATAATTTCTTCACCCTTTTTATCTATTAATCCTATTACATCACGAAACCATGTTATACAATTGGTGCCAATAGATGTCCCTAATTATTCTTCTATTAAGACATGTATGTTATGCCAAACACTTTATTTGTGAAAGTGGAATTTTAAGAAAGTAACACATTGTTTTTTGTAGGATCAAAATATTGTAAATCATAGAATTTTACTTGCAACCTACTAATATACATACCTTAGCTTTTGGTTTTAGTTTTGGTTTATTTATTTATTTATTTTTTTGTAGAATTTTTTGTGCACATAGGCTATGCAATCAAAGATTTAAATTGTATTAAGACATGGTTTGATACCAAATATTTTTTTATGTAGAATAATCCTATTATTAGATTTTATTAGAAAAATATTGATTTGTTGTCTAAATAATTATAAGGCTTTGGTTTAAAGATAATTTGATACTTTAGCCATAAATATCATATTGCATGCTAGATGGTTGGAGTTTGGTAGTTGTTTAAACTCTCTAGATATAAATTCTCTCCTTTCTATTCTAAAAAAAATATATAGTTTATTTAAATTTATTTTTTATTTATCAAAATAATTTTTAAAAATTTATTTATGGTTTCATCTTTGATTTTTAGAAAATAAATCTAAGTATATCTAGAGAAGTCATCTATTATAGTTAGAAAGTATTACAATCCTCCTAATAATTTTACTATTGGTCCACATAAATCAGCACAAAAGATGTTGGTGCCTTAAACTAACTTTTTTTAACAATCCTTTCTTTGTACATCTTTTTAAGTTAACAACTTGAGCATATGATTTTTGTAGGTATTAGATGAAGAATATCTTCAATTCAAAATCCATGACTCAAATGAATGAGATTTTAATAATTCAAATGCTCCATTTTTTTATGAAAAAACTCATCTAGCTTCAACTTAATATTCCTTGCAAATTTGGTGCTATCTTTAATGACCAAATGGCTCATCAAAACTATAGAGTCAAATTATTCCAATTTACAAGTACTTTTGCAATATTGGCTATAAAATTTCCAACCATATGGAAGTGGTCAATAAAGACCTAGCATAAAATATTTTATGTTACAAAGTTACCAAAGCTGATAAGACTCTAAGACATAGAATAAGGTGCTTTTAACCATTGTAGAAAAGCTCTTCTACTATGGTTAAATTTTATCCTTCTAGCATGCCTCAAGGAACTATTAAATTACTATATGTGGTTTTGCCCAATGGTTGTGCTTATTAGTTCTAGCATTTTAAAAACTTGTGCCACAACACTCTATTACAATGGGATGCCTAAGTATAAAGATATATGGATTGACAATCAATTTTTTATATTTTGGATGACTTAGGCACAATTTGGTCTTATAGTCAATGAATGGAGTGTATGAATTAGGATTGTGAACATTCTATATCAATTGTAGAGATCACTAATTTGAATGGCAAGCCTCCTTATACAATCTAACAAGTAAGTGGGGTTATACCACATAGATAACAAAAACATTCCTTATGTAGTGTGTAAGACAACTACAACATTTTAGTTGGTATCAAGCAAATAAAATCTTGTATTCCTCTATATAATACAACTTACAAGGTCATTACCATAATGTTCAATCGTAAAGTAGTATGAGAAGAAGCTTGAATGGTACTCGACTACAATGTTGTCCAAGAGAGAGACATGGCATCTAAAGGTGTAGAGATATGTAGACAAGTGCAAGTGGTGGAAGTTAAGCAAGGGCTGAAAAAATTACACTTTGTTCTTTTATGAATCGATTGATTGTCTTGTATAGAACTTTAATTACTTCAAGTAGAGAAGGTCAATTTTGAATAATAATTGCATGCTTGACACAAACGGAACCACACAAATTATGGATTATGTGGCTAAGCTTAGATAATTGTTTTTACGACATCAACACAAGGTTCCACTTGTCATCAAATGTAAGTGGGCCAAAATTCTTCCTTCCACATATAAATTATGTTAGTCTAATATTTGAGAGAAATATAGGATAAATAAAAAAGTTAAGTTGTTGTAGATACTTTGGCACATAGCAATGACAATAAATGCATGGAGAAGAAAAGTAAGTGCAGAGGTCAATAAATGTTGCCTCATATGCATGAGTGGTACCAAAGAAATATTCTTCTACAAATTTTAGAAATGATCATTTATAAACCAAGCTTAGTCTTAGGAAGCCAATATCATACAATTACTAAGTTGTCTTGCTAGTGACTTGACCTCACAAGGCTCTTTGCTTAATATGGGATCACACACATCTTCTACAACAAGTGAAACATTAATTTGCCACAATACTACCTTCTTGCCTAATTGGAAATAAGGTATTTTTGCTTATTGGACGCATAGGCAATTTAAGAATGTCAATTGTCAATGATCACTTAGCATCTTTGGATGGAGGAGAGTGACGTGGCTTTTAATAGAACCCACTGGACCCCATTTGAATTTTATAACAAATGTTGGCTGATTATAATTGGCTATGGTTGTTTGGCATGGGCTAGGATCCAACCATGTCGACAGAAACAACAGACAGGATTAGCAAAGTACACTGAAGATTTTAGAAAAATCTGGTGCACTAACGAGGTCTTCACATCATGGGACATTGATAACTCCCAATTGGAAGTTAGTAAGTCCTAACCCTTGTCTCAGAAGGTCAATCCTGGTTGTACCATTTTGCTCTGTCCTGACCTGGCTAAGGCACTTGTAATTTAACCCCCCTCTGTAGTAGATTTTCCTCTATATGTTCCAAAAAAACAAGAAAAAAAAGCAAAAGCACAAACACAAACGCTCCTATTGTGCGAACTCAGTTGATGGTACTGCGCTGTATAACCACACAAGTCATGTGATAATGTATTAGGATGGGTCAATCTACGAGAGTTGGTCACGCAGCACGTTAAGTCCATACGGCCGTAAAATACACGAACCTTGTACCCTGCATACACAAATTCTGATTCTGGAGTATTATGCACAGCAGTTTTAACTCTACGGTGACTCAATGGTGCGTCTGTGATTAATGCCAACTTGACCCATCTTTCGATTGATGTAAGCCGATGATTCCTCTATTGAAAATGTTACAATATCTTCGAGAAAATTATGACCAAACTCAGAACTGCACAGGATTGTTTGGCTTCCACACGTCTGACGTCAATTTTTGGTTGCTGAATTCATGAAAAATAGGTTACATTTCGTAACTTCACTCAATAAGAGCATGTCTTAAGAAAAACCAAAATGCTGTCTGCGACATATCTACATCCCATACAAAATCTGCAGACGAAGAGTGCCGTCCCATTGTACTTTGAAAGCAATTGTACAAGAGCATTACTTCCATTGTTGTAAATTTGAAGGCTGCGCAGTCGCATCACGTCATAATCTCGTTGAAAAAAGAGCCTCAACCTCATGTATGACACCCATGTATACCATTAAAAATATATGGAAATCCAAAGGAAACGCCAAATTAATACCAAAGACCAAAGAATTTGAGATTTCGTCTTATGACATATTACTCTACTATCCCTTGGTGAAGTGGTCAGCAATAGCCTGTACATTGCAACATCACAGAGTTGGTTACTGCGGTCAGATTTGGCTCTTACACTTTCTTCCTTCTGACTTCGCCGTTTTGCCTGCTAATCTTCAGAAGATCGTCTTTCAGATTTCTCAAATTTGGAATTGAAAAGTTAGACATGTCTGCAGATCTAAGTTGCAAAAGTTCCTGCTTCTTGTACTTGATTCTCTCATCTGTCACATGGTGGCAAACTTTGGCATGTCAGTTCGAAAATTGCCAGCAGTTATGCGAATAAATCAACCATCTAACACCTAAAAGCACTTTGAAGACGTATTGATAGAATTCATCTACATTCTCGTAGAAGAGAATAAAATGACCTTTCTTGTGAATAAGATTAGCTATAAAAATACAAAAAACAGTACATTGCAATGTTTTAATGAAATTGATGGACTTAAATGGCTTCCATAAGTTGTCGACACAAAACTGGTGCGCCCACAAGTACAAATTTTAATACAAAAAGCTCTCAGATACACACCAATTACAATCAGCGGCTTTGTGGTCACTCCAACACCAATGGTGTTATTGAAAGCCTTTTTCGTCGCTTGCATCCGGCCTTTCACGGACAATTTTGAAGAGCTCTTTCGCATATCTAGCTTTGCTTGTAGCAGTTGGCGAGTAGAGCTGGTGGCCAATCCTCCATTGACCACATCTCCGTATTCTTTCTTATTAAATCTTGGTTTTGATGAACTGGTAACAGGGACGGTTTTCTCATTCCAAACCATTATCCGAGGATGAGCTTCACAAAAATCGAGTAGTGCAGGTTCAGTTAGTAACCAACAGTCTGTAAGATCTAGCTCCTCGAGAAGAGAGGGAGGTTTGTAAGATAATAAACCATCAGCTGTTATCGTCGCGCCACCAATACCGAGGCACACCAAATTGGGGAAAGATGATAACTGCTGAAGACACTCATCTGTACAATGCAGAACATTGAGTAAGACCAAGCATATTCAACCAGACTAACAGCTACCCAGCTGCTCAAACCTCATTATCACTTACAGTTATAGGGTTCCAGATGCATATGAGCAACTTCAGGCTTTGGAATAAGTTACTTCTGCAGGGTACAAATTTCTAGTATACATAGTCCTGAGAAACAGGTGCCCCAACATGAGAGACAGCTAAAATTCAGAAAAGAAGTTGACAAATCAAAAGGGATTAAGGAAACCATCTTTTAAGAAAAAGACTTCAAAAGCTACGATTGTTAGATTGATTTAGTTAACAAAAATGTTGAAGTATAGAATACAAGCAGCCGAAAACATTAAATATGAGTGAACTGAGATCTTTGAAAACAATCAGATACCTGACAAGGAATTACTGTGAATATGAAGATGTGAAAGTTGCACGAGGTTTTTAAGTCCATGTAAAGCTGCATCGCCAACTCCAGTGTACCGCATATCGAGCCTTCTCAGATGCTGAAGCTGCTCCAAATATGACAACACCGAAATTTGTTGAAACTCTTCAGATCCAACCGTCATGAATCCTGCGACACGACAAACTTGCAATCAGCCATCTTACTACAGTCAGAGAAAAGGCTCATTCCACGGTGCTCACATCCATTTAACGTCAAAGAATTTGCAGCACGAACTTCATGATCAATACATTGCAGTCCAAATACCATGAAATATTGAATGATGACTAAATGCATAATTAAGTTTCTCAACAAACGAAATTAAGCATAAGCAAACGTGTTGTGTTACATCATGTAATAATGATGCGAGAGTCCCCAATACACATAATCTGAACTTAAGGTGTAGGATTCCGCACCATTAACTTTGCTGCCACCAAGGTTAAGAGATTGTAGCACAGGGAAATGAACAAGGTAGATAAAAACATTATCGTCCACTGGAGTATGATTTAGAGAAAGTTGTTCCACATTTGGCGCATGGCCTGCAATGGCCCCTACACCCTCAGAGTCAATTTTTGTGTAACTGAGATCAATCCATCTGAGGTTGTCGCCCAATCCCTGAAACTTGAGCATAAGTTCATTAGTGAGTCCTGTTGCGCGCAAATCCAAGATGGCGAGCTTTGGTATGTGTACGAATGCATCAAGATCATTGACACGTGATGATGCAAGATCCAGAAGATGTAAATTCCTTGTATTAGAACCAGAAATTACATCTTTCAGACTGAGACTCGCTCCAGAAAGAAAAAGCTCTCTCAACAGACTATCCGAGAAAGTTCCATCCCCGTATATTGATTCCACATCACAGTTGCAAAGATTTAATGACAAGAGTGAGTTGAGCTGCGGAATGGCAGTGACCGCCGTCATAGCAAGATTCAAATACTTTAAGGTCTTGAAGGATGACAGGCAACGTGCACCCATGTTGGTGACTTTACTTCCCCACAAGTCTAGATGCTCCAACATTCCAAGCGCCTGCGTCCAAAGACCACTTGTTAATTTTAAAAACATTCGAGGCTAAACCACAATGAACACTCACCCCTGAAGACATGAAAAAGAAATGGCCATGAAAGAGCACTTTCCAAAAACTCAAACAAGATGACAAAAGGGAACAATTCCAAAAGATGTTGAAAGGTTAATGGGCAAGACCGACGGTCTCATGTAACGAAACAAATGGCAAGTGACGTCATAAGCTGGAAAATCTGGAGAACGTAACTTGCTAATCTCGAGTATTGAGAACATTTACTTCACTGTTGATATTAAAAGGGCTAACCTGGAAGGATATCAAGTCCGCATCAGTAACAGGGCATCCCCCTAAATCCAAGAGCACGAGTCTACTAAGCCCAGGCAGCAGTAAGAGCCCTTTCGTCGTTAAACCAGTTTCAGCCAATCCAAGCTTTCGTAGCATCTTAAATGATAAAATGTGAGGCACTGCATCATCGCTTATCTTCCTGCATCGAGCTAGGTCCAACTCTTCCATGGCTGTGAGCCCTGTATTCACAGAAACATGAAAAGACATTTAGATCTAATACTGATCGAACAGACGGATCAGAAAGGTGAGACATTGGACATTGTTCAATGTAGAATCGTGGTGCAAGAGCTTGATAATGTGCGGATAAAATTCGAGTTGTTTTTTTCATGTCCAAATGCAAATGAAAATCTGGATGTCATGGAAATAATATATACCTGTGAGTTGCCTGATAGCGTTGTTTGTCAATGCTTTACAATCTGTGGCACGAAGGGCTCGAAGGTGACGACAACCACCAAGGTAAGCCATCCATTCCCCATCCACAGTTGCTTCTCCACTCAAATTAACCTCTTGTAAGTTCGACTGAAATAACCTGCAAAGAAACAAAACGTGCAATTATGAAAGGAAAACAAAAAAACAAAAAAAAATCTCGTAAGTAACAGAGTGCAAGTTGGCGAAGAAGGGCAAATAAAATCGTGCATGATATCCCAAGTTGAGAGCCGCTGGGATGCTCATATGCTCCTGTACTAGCTAAATATTGTGAGGTCACATTCTTAGAATAAACAAGAGACATAACCTTGGTGCAGAGGGCTGGAAAAAATGAATTGAACACATACCCGATGAGGGTTGCAGACAGAAGGTGGGATTGCAGCAGAGAATTGAAAAGCTCGTGGGCAAGCTCCGAGGGCAACATTTCAAACGTCCTGCGCTTCTGGCGCCAGGCCTTGACACAAGATTTGTCACGGGTTGCTGCCTTTATACACAGCTCCAGCAAACTGGGCGTTCCCGGCGTACGAAGGTGAGGTGAAGCCATGGAGCTAAAGTGGGTTGAACGGGCCCAGACACCAAGAAAGGATAGAGATTCTGGAGGTCAGGAAGTAGTGAACGTATACACAACAAATATGATGGCAAGGGCCTTCACTCTGTAGTGCTACAGCAAGCAAACACCAAACAGAACTATTCACAGCTCCGTGGACAACTTTGAACCCAAATCCGCAATCACAGAGCGTGTTAAGGCGACCAGAATCCCCGAAGCTACTAACTCAAAAAAATCACCCTGCAAGATTAGTCTAATTTAACGAAAACTCCCGGAATTCCACGCACGAATTCCACTGCATCCGATCCGGCGCACTCAGCTGGTGCGATTGTTGTAATTCAACTCAATTCCGATTCAAACCCACCATCCACAATTGTTGAGAGGGAAGAGCAGAGAAGGAAGAAAAAGAAAAAGAAACAAAAAAAAACAATGTTGGTGTGGCAGTGAGAGGCTTGTCCTCCCCCCCCTAAAAGAGCACAATTGGTCGCAGCGCGGGCTGGACCTCCGTGACGACAGTGCTGCGCCTGGCTCCCCCGCCATTTCCAGGCCGCGACGCCTTGCAGAACACGACAACTAGCTACGACCCCCCCCCCCCCAACACCCTGTCCCCACCCCCCTCTTGATCCAAAGCCTGGGAACGGATTGAGGGAGCGTAGGGGAACCGGCAGGTTGGAGAGCGTGCTTTTGTGCCTAATTTATAGGTAAAACTCTCTTGTTGGATAAAAACATAAAAATTGAGGTCCCAGAGGTTCGGTTTGGATGTACAACTGTGACAATGTGGAGTTTCGATGTGGTATATATGTAGTTCTTAAATACTCCATTCATTACATAAACTAAAAACATTACACATTATTCTTAAATTTAATTATATTAAGATATGTTGTACATCTATATCATATAATTAAGGTGTCGAAGTGTCAAGGAAAAGAACTCGATGAAAAAACAATTCAGACAAGTGAGCCTTCACTCAAAGAAAGGTAACAAAATATAAATAAACAAGTATGTATATTGAAAGAAAAACTAGAATGGCTATTGCCAAAAGACAAGAAAACTAGAGACCCTTGAAACTAGACTAGAAGCAAGAAAGGAGTTGACAAGAGTGAAGAAGCCTTCACTCTTGTCTCTATATATACTATCTAACTAGGGGCTATGTGGCGACGTTCTATAGGACCTCCAATATGTGTTGACTTTGTAGGACACATGCCTTGACTTACAAGGCAAGTTCTTCTACGTGTGGGCCACATAGTTAGCTTGATCTTCAAGCTAACAACATGTGTGGCACATGGCCAACTTATTGACCACGTTTCTAATCCAAAAAGTCAATTAAAGACACCTATGAAGTCAAATCAGCATCTATGAAGCTTCTAGGAAGCTTCCATATTAAATACTATAGAATTAACTTACTTTTACCTACTTTTACTTACTTCTACCTATTTGTATATGTAATTATTAGCTTACATGATTATGTCCATGACATTACCCCCCCTTCTAGGGACGAGTTCCATGAGGAGCGGTCATCATATGTTGAAGAAATCTATGATGCGACAAATTAAATTCGCCACATACTCTGATCTTTGTTCTCTTCGAAGATGCTTGATAGGGCCTCTCAACCATTGGAAGTGTCCTATACCAGGGCGAAAAGACCACCCAGTTATTTGATCATTATTGAAGCCTTCGTAACTTCCTTCGAATAGAATATTTGGAACACCATCAGGAGTTGTTCCTACCTCTAGCACAATCACCAAACATCGAGAGTCCTTTCCCAAATCGTGATACCAAACGCGTTGTATCTCGCCATCTATTCAAGGAAGAACATGTCGTTCTTGAAGATCTTCATCTCGATTACGTCGTCTTGAAGGTTGTGACAATCATAATGTCTCGTCCGGCAGGTTAGCAAATGAAGGCTCTTGAGTTGAATCCGCTGGTTGTTGGTTCTCCATCTCCTGAGCGTCACTACTATAAAGAAGCTACGAACAAGAATTGAAAGTAAAATGTTATCTTGCTTAGATGTTGTTTCTTTTATAAAGAAGGTTTTCATCTTGATTTTGATGGATGTCATCGATGAAAAGCCTCCACCGCCTTTGCTACATTTACAAGATTCTTTATTGGCTCCCATGTGCGTTCACTAATACCATATCCGTGCCAATGGACAAGATATTCTAATTTATTTCAGCACCACCTTGAATCTAAGACTTCTTCTACTTCAAACTCTTCATTATTGTCCACTTCTATAGGAGGAGGTGGAGCTTGTAATGTTCTTGGTATGTCCACTGTCTTGTATGGTTCAAGAAGAGACACATGGAATACTAGATGGATTTTCATTGACCCCGGTAGATATAAACGATATGCAACTGGATTGATTTGTGCAGAAATAGAAAATGGTCCCAGCCTTCGATAGTCCAACTTGTCACAAGGACGAGTGGTCTTGATATTACGACGAAAGGCCATATCTTATCACCCAAGATGAGTGATGGTTGTTCCTTTTGATAGACATCCGCATTAACCTTTTGTTGTTCTTGAGCCTCTTTTAACTACGCCTTCATCGTTGCATGTAGCTCTGATAAATGAATTGCCAAATCTTTTGCAGGAGGATTATCAACTTTTGAAAAGTCAAAAGTATGAAGTCATGGATGATAACCATAATTACCAAAGAAAGGTGTTTGTTTTGTAGAAGAATGTACCGTGTTATTGTAAGCAAACTCTGCCAATGGCAAAAGAGTTATCCAATCATCTTGTTGGTAATTAATGGTACATCTTAAATATTGCTCCAAAACTTGATTAACACGCTTCGTTTGTCCATCACTTTGAAGATGGAATGCCATAGATAGTTTTATATCCACTTTAAGAATCTTGAAAAGAGTCCGCCAAAATCTTGATACAAATTGAGTTCTACTATCTGATATAATATCCTTGGATAATCCATGATAGCAATAGATATTGTCAAGAAAGAACTTAACTGTTTCTTCACCTGTGATAGATTTTGTACATGGTACAAAATGTGCCATCTTGGTAAAATGATCTACTATCACGAATATAGAGTCATGAGAACCTGAGATTCGAAGATCCATGATGAAGTCCATAGAAACAGAAGACCATGGTTGTTCTGGAATGGGTAATGGCTGAAGAAGTCCAAAAGGTCGATGACGAGGAATTTTCGATCTTGAGCAAACATCACATGATTGTACAAAATCTTTAACTACCTTCCACATTTGAGGCCACCAAAAATTCCTAGATATCAGCTCCAAAGTCTTATTATATCCAAAATGTCCTACTGCTGGGAAGTCGTGACGAGCTTGAAGAACACGTAAATGTGCTTCTCCTTCTGGAACATATATGCGTCCTTCGAAATAGAGTAGGTTTTTCTTGAATTCAAATTTAGAGGGATCATGAGATTTAGAAGAATTATTCTTAATAGCATGAACAAGAGGGTTTAAAGACATACTTAACTGGACTTGCTTAAGAAAAGTTAAATCAATAGTCAATGTTGATTTTATTGCTCGAAGATGAAATTGCTTCGGATTCAAGAAAACTGTTCTTTGTTGCTCAAAAGCTGCATCTCCTTCTTTTGGTGTAAGATAAGAACGTCTAAACAAGGCATCGGACAAACCTTGTTATTTTCTTGGCCGATAAGTGATGATGAACTCGAATCTTGATAAAGACATGCTCCAACGAGCTTGGCGACGATTTAATACGCGTGCTAACATAAAATATTCGAGGTTCTTGTGATCCGTATACATGGTGACTGGACTGGAAGTGCTTTCTAGATAATGATGCCATTCTTGAAAAGAATCCACAATTGAAAGTTCTTTGTCGTGGATCTCATAATTGATTTCTGCTGCTGAGAATTTTCTTGAATCAAAAGCTACTGGATGAAGTTTGTCATCTGTTCCCATTTGTAATAAAACCGCACGTAGAGCAAAGTCCCATACATCTGTTTCCATAAAGAATGCTTTGGAAAAATCAACACGATACAAGATTGGTGCAGAAACAAACGCTATCTTCAAAGATTCAAAAGCAACTTCCGCTTCTTGATTCCATTGGAGTTTGTCTTTACAAGTCAAATGTGTAAGTGGAGCTGTAACTCAAGAGAAGTCTTTGATAAAGATCCGATAGTAGTTGGTAAATCCCAAAAAATATTGGACATCTCTTACCGTTTTTGGGATCTTCCAGTCTATAATAGTTTAAACTTTCTTAGGATCCATCATAAGTCCATCATTTGAAATGATGTAACCTAAAAAATTGACTTGAGTAGTATAGAATACACACTTTTCTATCTTGACATAGAGTCCTGCATCTCTTAATTTTTGTAATACATGACGAACATGAAGTTCATGTTCTTCTGGATTCTTAGAATAGATCAAGATGTCATCTAGATAACAGACCACAAAATCATCCAAGAACTCTCGAAACATCATTCATTAAATGTTGAAAAGCTGCTAGTGCATTTATAAGTCCAAAAGGCATGACATTGTATTCAAAATGTCCATATCTAGTTCAAAACGCAGTCTTCGATTCATCTCCTTCTTTGATACGTACTAGATTGTATACTCCCCGAAGATCTATTTTTGTATAGATCTTAGCTTGATTCAGCTGATCAAAAAGTCCAGATATTAAAGGTAGTGGATACCTGTTCTTGATGGTAATCTTGTTGAGTCCTCGATAATCAACACACATCCGCAATGATCCATCTTTTTTCTTCACAAATAGAATTGGAGCTCCTGCCAGAGATTTAGAATGGCGTATGAAATTCTTGGCTAGATTTTCTTCAATATACACCTTGAGTTCAGCTAACTCATTTTATGATAAACTGTAGATTTGTCCGAATGGCAATTGTTCTCCTTCTTGAAGGTCAATTGAGCAATCATAGGGACGATGTTCCGGGAGTGTATCCACATTCTTTTTTTCAAATACATCTTAAAATTCTTTATATTGGCTTGAAATATCACATGAAGTCTTTGCACCATTAGAAACGGGTGTGGCATAAATAATATATGGTGATTCTTTCATAGCAGCATGCAAGAAAGCTTTTGCACCTATAAATACGGGTTTAATTGAACTGGACTTATGACTCTCTATTTGATTAATTACACTATTAGTTATACTTTTAGAGAAAGTAAGAGTTCAGAAAATCCAATCTATTTGAGGGTTGTATTTTTTTAACCACGATAAATCTAAAATGACTAGATTAGAGGGAGATCTAATGATATTAAATACTACAAAACTATTATGACCATTGATTATTACTTCTATAGGAAGGGTTTCGTGAGTAATATCTCCAGAAGATAATGGACGACCATCTATGACTTCTACATGAATAGGTTTAGTTTTCTTTACTAAAGATATGCTATGGCTCTTAGTAAATTCTTCATCTAAAAAACACGCTAAGGCTCTTGAATCTAATAAGGCAGAGACTTTGTAATATTTAGGTCCTAAAATAACATTTAATATAAAACAAGGAGAGGGCTTTGAGGAGAGAATAAGACCTTTATTATGTTGAAGAGGTGTTGGTGTTGCCATTGAATTATAGTAACGTTGAGGTCCACTTGTACGGTTCTCAGATCGAAATTCAAAAAGGTGATTGTCACACTTCACAACAAAGTCAATTGCTTGACTCAATGTTTGAAGATCAGGTAAGTTGAGCATTAATTTTTTTACCTCATATTGTAATCCGTAGAGAAATTAACTAATAAGTGTAGCATCATCCCACTTGATATCAGTTGCAAGTTGTCAAAGATGTGAAGCATATAATGTTACTGATCGATTGTCTTGTCGTAAAATACGGATCTTATTGGTTGCAACATGAATTGCATCATATTTTCCATACATGGATCGAAACTCTGCCAAAAAATCTAGATTATCCAATATTGGATCTCGTTGTTCAAGAAAAGATGAAACCATGATAGTGTTGAACTTGAAAGAAGCATACCAATGAATCTAATTTGCAATCTTGGAGTTGGATAGCTTTGGGGTTGAAGTTCAATCACAAGTTACACTTAATTAATAAATCCTCAAAACTTGGATCTCGTGCCATCGAACTTTTAGGGTAGGCCAATTCTTGGTTCTCTAACATTTGAAGGGCGTTCCACCATAAGAGAAAGGACATGGTTTGGTACAGATGTTGAAGCAGCTCCAATCATTTCTATATCTTCACTTCCTGCCAATCTTATTGCTCCTTGTAGTAGTAAATTGAGTTGATGCATCGCAAGCATTAACTCTCTCAATTGCTCTTGCATTTGTGTCATTGCACTCTACATTTCAACAAGTTCTGCCATGATAACATTTAGAAGAGAGAAGATGTCTAATATCGCTCAAGAAAAATAGAAGAGAGGACTTGAGAAAAAAGAAAATACTAAGGACAATATCAGTTTAGAAGAGGGTAATCTGCAACTTCTAATATGCTTATATCTTATGAAGAAAAAGAAGTAATCCATTCTTAATCAAGATTAGACAAAACTCTGATATTATAGGTGTACTCTTGTCAATCTGTCAAGGAAAAGAACTCGATGAAAAAACAATTCAGACAAGTGAGCCTTCACTCAAAGAAAGGTAACAAAATATAAATAAACAAGTATGTATATTGAAAGAGAAACTAGAATGGCTATTGCCAAAAGACAAGAAAACTAGAGACCCTTGAAACTAGACTAGAAGCAAGAAAGGAGTTGACAAGAGTGAAGAAGCCTTCACTCTTGTCTCTATATATACTATCTAAGTAGGGGCTACGTGGCGACATTCTATAGGACCTCCAATATGTGTTGACTTTGTAAGACACATGCCTTGACTTACAAGGCAAGTTCTTCTACGTGTGGGCCACATAGTTAGCTTGATCTTCAAGCTAACAACATGTGTGGCACATGGCCAACTTATTGACCACGTTTCTAATCCAAAAAGTCAATTAAAGACACCTATGAAGTCAAAGCAGCATCTATGAAGCTTCTAGGAAGCTTCCATATTAAATACTATAGAATTAACTTACTTTTACCTTCTTTTACTTACTTCTACTTATTTGTATATGTAATTACTAGCTTACATGATTATGTCCATGACACAAAGTTAACATTCTATTTTTTATATCAATATGATATCTAAGAAAGTTCTTAAGAATATATTATAAAATTTATTTGAATGAATTGAATTATTGTTATATTGTAATATAGCTATTGAATGAAAGGTAAACATAAGAATTATATTATAAAAAATTATAATAGAAAATTACTTTAGAAATATAGATAAAAATTAGGAAGATAGTAAAAATACATAAATACTTCAAATATATTAGTGGAGGTCATATTGGTTCAAAACTTAATAAGGAAGTGTGATCAACTGATTTCTTATGCTTGTAGACTATTGAATTCTATCAAGAGAAATTATATTAATATGAAAAGAGAGGCTTTTGCAATGATATACACATTGAATAAGTATAGGCATTATGTATTAACAAATAAATATATTTTATAAGTTGATTACATGGCATTGATTTATCTAATAAATAAATCTCAAGTATTTGATTATATTGCGAGATGTTTGCTATTGTTCCTAACGTATGACTTTACGGTGGTCTTTAAATTTGGAAGAATCATGGCATAGAAGATTTATTGTCCAAGATATGTAATAGAAAGCTGGCAATTAATGTAGAAGATCAAACAAAAAATGATAGTCTCTTCTATGTGCAATAAAATTAGCTAATTAATATCATTAAATACCTAAAAATATATATTATTTAATTTGAACTAACTAAACAAGACTATCAAAAGTTAGTCTTAAAATCATTACCATATATATTACTTAATATTGTGTTACATAAAAAAGGCCAAAATTTGGTCATTAGGTAGGTCTTTGATCCTATTCATATAGAAACAATAATAAAGGAGGTGCATGATGGAGCAATTGATAGTCAATTTTTGTAAAAAATCACCACTAAAAAAATCTTAGATATGGCATATTGATGGCTTATTTTATATAAGGATGTATTGGATTATTTTTGAGCATTTGATTAATACCAAAGAATTGGAGATATGGCCAATATTGTCTTAACTTGATTGGTAATAAATATGCTAGTGGAGCCATTTATTATGAAGGACATAAATTTCAAAGAAAGAAAATCTTTAATACATTCTTGTTTCACTAAAAAAAAACTAGAAAGTCTTTTAAAGATATTATAATATTAAATTAGAATAGCTATTGCTAAAAACAAAAAGATTAGAAAGTCTTGAAATAAGACTAAGGACTAGAAAGGCATTGACAAGAGTAAAGAAGGCTTCACTCTTACCTCCATATATACTCTTAACTAGGAGCTACATGACGATGTCCTATAAGACCTTCAAAATATGTTGAAATTGCAAAATATGTATCTTGACTTGCAAGTCAAGTTTTTTATATGTATGCCTCATAGTTAGCTTGTTCCACAAGCTATCACCCCGTGGTTAACTTTTTGACCAAGTTTCTAATCTACCAATCAACTACACATATATGTAAAATCAAAGTACCATCTATGAAGCTTCAAGGAATCTTCTCTAGAAGATCTTATGAAATTAATCTACTATTGTTTTTTTTTATTTATTCTTATTTAATCATATAAGTATTTACTAGAATATATATATATATATATATATATATATATATATATATATATATATATATATATCCATGATATAACCCCCCTTTTAGGAACGAATTCCACGAGGAGCAATCTTCATATATTGCGGAAATCTAAGATACGACAAATTATATTTGCCACATACTCTGATCTTTGTTCTCTTTGAAGATAGTTGATAGGTCTTCTCAGCCATCAATAGTATTCTTATTTCTTTTATAGCAAAGATTTGCTATTCTTCATCTTGATTTTAATAGATATCATCAATAAAAAGTTTTAATTCTCTTTGCTGTATTTGTAATATTCTTTATTGGCTTCTATATACGTTCACTATTATCATATCCATACCGATAAACAAGTTATTATAACCTATTTGAGTGCCACCTTGAATCTGAGATTTTTTCCACCTTGAACTCTTGATTATTATCTATTTCTATAGGAGGAAGTGGCATTTGTCTTCTCCCCAAGATATTCACTATCTTATATGGCTCAAGAAAAAATGCATGAAATACTAGATGAATCTTCATAGACTCCGATAGATATAATTGATAAGTAAGATAATTGATTTATTCACTAATAGGAAAAGGTCTAAGCTTGTGATAGTTCAACTTATCACAAAGATAAGTAGTCTTGATATTATGATGAAATAACCATACATTATTACCTATGTTGAATTGTGGTTGTTCCTTACAATAGATATCTACATTAATTTTTTATTATTTTTGAGCTTCCTTTAAGTACACTTTTATTGTTGCATGCACCTTTAATAAAAAATATGTTAAATCTTCTACTAAAAAATTATCAACTTTTGAAAAGTCAAAAGCATTAAGTCATAGATGATAACTATAATTAGTAAATAAAGATATTTATTGAATAGAAGAATGTATCAAATTATTGTACGTAAACTCTGTCAATAGTAAAGGAGTTATTCAATCATCTTGATGATAGTTGATGGTACATCTTAAGTACTACTTCAAAACTTGATTCATCTATTTTTTTTGCCTATTAATTTGTAGATATATAAAGTCTAGGCTTTCAAAACCTCTTCACTTTATATAAAATACCCAAACTATAGAAAAATCCCTCAAAAATATATTTTACAAACAAATGATTTTTTTTTCTCGAACTTTAAAAATTCATATCTTTTGATCCAATTATTCAATTTCTTTCAAATTTTAATATAATGTAGCTATTATTGTTAAGCTTTACTTCAAAAAAATGAATTATAAAATTACTACTAATCTTTTGATATCTTAGAAATCTTAGAAGGTGTTCTAAACCCTAACTTACAAGCACATGAGCACTATTTTCTTTATATCTCAAAAATCCAAAATTCAAATACCACAAAATTTATATGCAAAGTTTACTAATATGACTATATATATTTTTAGAAATTTTGAGCCAAAATCTCATCAAAATATTCAAGATATAGCTCAAATATAACTACTAGTAAATTAAATCACTTACTACCTTTAGATTTACAAGCATTGATTTCAACTTCCAATATCTTCTTTATGTTACGGACATAGTCTTTAGAGCCTTCTAAAAACAAGTTTCTAGAACCTTCTAGAAGTAAGTCTCTAGAACCTTCTAGAAGCTTCTTAGTTGATAGAAGTTGCTTGAGAAGCTTCCTAAATAGGAGTATATATTAGAATCGAAGCTGAAGAGTTCTTCAGTCTCGACAACACATCTCTTGGAATTCTAACTCACCTCTCTGGTATTGTTCTCGTATTCATTTGATTAATCTAGTTTCTTGCCAGTTCTTCTTGAACTTCTTGTTAGATCTCGAGCCTGTATTTCTATATCCGTGACAGTTTGTTGAGACTCAACTCACCTCAGATATCAGAGCTAGTTTCTTCCTTGTTAGAGTGTAGATTACTCCTCTACTTGAAGATGTACTAGTATTTTAGAGGTTGCGGATTATCCTCCTCTAAATTGATACTTCTTTTGTTACAATATTGGAGTCTTATTCTTCTTGGAGAGAGTGGATTACTCCTTTTCTTGAAGCTCTTAAGGCATTTTAGAGGTTACGAAGTACCCTCCTCTAAACCAATATTGTCTTCTTGTAGAGTCATTTCTGTCCATCTCTTAGAATGGCCGGAGGCCAAGATATTAGTATGACGGAAAGTTTGGAGTCCAAATTAGATGCTATCATGAATGCCCTCCCTACGTTGTTGCAAAGAAGTGCAGAGATTGAAGGAGTCATGGCAAGGCTTCATAATGATGGAGCATCTGAGATGGCACAATCTAGGTTGCACCAGCCTCAAACTTTTGTACTTAGAGAAGCAACTTTGCCTCAGGTTCAACAAGCACTGCTGGTTCTACAACATAAGGAGCTCCAAGTTAGCCTTCCGGATAAGTTCTTCAATCTCGCCACGATTTTCCAACTGCAGGATATTTTAGATTCAACAAGACCTTAGAGCTTATTTCTCAAGATTTTTGGTGGCCCCAAATGTAGAAGGATGTGAAAGTTTTTGTCCTCTCATGCGACATTTATTCAAGATCTAAGAATCTTTGGCACCGCCCTTATGGACTTTTACAGCCATTGCCGATTCCACGTCGACCATGGTCTTTAGTTTCCATAGACTTCATCACGGACCTACCATCATCGAACTCATTTGACAACATCTTTGTCTTGGTAGATTAGCTTACAAAGATGGCGCACTTTGTCCCTTGCAAGAAGATATTGTCCAATGAAGTCACAGCAAGGCTCTTTCTCGGTAATATGTATCAATATCATGGACTATCAGATGATATCGTATCAGATCGAGGAATCGAGTTCGTGTCAAAGTTTTGGAGATCTCTCTTTGAGATACTAAAGGTGGATATCAAGCTTTCTTCGGCTTTTCATCTTCAAATTGACGGCCAAACGGAACGGGTGAACCAAATCTTGGAACAATACTTACGATGCAGTATTAACTATCAACAAGATGATTGGACCGCATATCTGCTGCTCGTCGAGTTTGCATGTAACAACATCGTCCATGCATCAACTCAATATACACCATTCTTTTTTAACTATGGATATCATCCGAAGCTTGATTTATTGAGTCCGTCAACAAATAACAATCGAGCAGCTGAAGGATTTGCGAAGCAACTATCAGAGCTTCAAACTACATTGAAGCTTCAATTACAATCCGCTCAAGAATCTTACAAGGCGTCTGCAGATAGATTTCGAAATCAAGCACCTACTTTCAAAATTGGAGATAAAGCATGGCTTCTTTGTCAGAATATCAAGACCAAGCGACCATGTAATAAGTTGGACTATCGAAGATTGGGACCATTTATCATCCAGAAGCAAATCAATCTAGTGGCATACCATCTGGAATTATCGGCTTCTGTGAAGGTACATCCAGTCTTTCATGTTTCTCTGTTGGAGCCTTATCGAGAGTCATCTTTTTCTAGAAGAGTACAATGTCTGCCACCTAGTATTGAGATCAAGAACCACGAAGAATACGAGGTCGAAAAGGTACTGGATTCACGACGAAGGTGGGACAAGTTGGAGTATCTTGTTCATTAGTGCAGCTACGACATTAATGAGCGAACGTGAGAGCCAATTGAAAATCTCACCAATGTGCCACAAAAGGTACAGGAGTTTCATCAACAACATCTTCATAAACTTAAGTCGGTTTGACGATAGCTTCCTTCTGAAGCTTGCTCACCGAAGAATATAAGAAAGGGGGAGAGCACCACCAAAATTCGTAGTTGATGTAGTTATTTTCTCCAAGATAAAGTAGAATTTTTTCAATAGCCATAGTTTGGTCTTTTGATATGGATAGCCAAGAGATAGATACTATGCCAGTCAGATTATCTCAACCAACTAGCTCACGAAGGTGACTCCGAGATGAAGAACTGCGTACACCATGACGACGACGAAAGATATTGAATAATCGATCACTGGTGATTGTATTTGAGATCGAGCCTGCTTACGATGGTCAGCCAGAAGGCGTGTTTGCAGGACAATTTCATAATGAGGACACGGAAGTTCATGCTTGGTGAGAAGTCGAAGGTATGGGCCACTACTATTGGCTTCAAGGGCCGATGAACCACTTACCTTGTAAACAATAGTTGGAGTTCATAACAAACATTATACGATAGATCTTCATTTTCTTGCGTTGGTATTGATTAACAATAACATTGCTTCTCAGAGACCTTTAAACTAAAAGAGGAGGTGATGTTAGGGACATAGTCCTTAGAACCTTCTAGAGACAAGTTTCTAGAACCTTCTAGAAGCAAGTCTCTGAAACCTTCTAGAAGCTTCCTATTTGATAGAAGTTGCTTGAGAAGCTTCCTAAATAGGAGTATATATTGGAATCGAGGCTGAAAAGTTCTTTAGTCTCGACAACACATCTCTTGGAGCTCTAGCTCACCTCTCTCATGTTGTTCTTGTATTCATCTGATTAATCTAGTTTCTTACCAGTTCTTCTTGGACTTCTTGTTAGATCTCGAGCATGTATTTCTGTGTCCGTGATACTTTATCCAAACTTAAAATTGATCAAATAATATGCCAAAAGTATAGTCAAAAAAGAGTTCTCTCCAATTCTAGTCATTGATCTTTTATTGCTTTATATATCTTCGTGTTTTGTCCAAAAGAGTGATAGTAGATACAAAATCAACATCTTAACTTTGAACAGCCATATTTCTTTGATATAAATTCCAAATTATATAAAATTTGTACCAAAACTATAGCCAAAAATCCAAATTTATTGACTTTAGCCTCCAAAGTTCAAATGGTCTCAAAAGAATAATCCTAATCCCTAATAAGGCCTCAAGCAGCTTCCTTGAAGCTCATTGGGCATGATTTTTGATCAATAAGAATGGAGATTTTTATCATTCATTTCCATTCGTCCATATATATATGTCCTAACTTCTCTTTTTGCTTCCAAGACACCTCTCTAATCCTTTTTCTAATAATATTTATATAATATATATCCTAAATATTAGATAAAAGAATCAAAATAAAACTTCAAGGATCACCAATGTCTAATAAAGGTGACTCTAAATGTTTAAAATTTACTACTAATAACATCAACTTCAAAAGTCACTATCAAAATAAATAAATAAATAAATAAATAAGTAAATATATATATATATATATATATATATATATATATATACATATTCTAATAATAATCTTTTTAAATAATTTCTTTTTTAGATAGTAATCTAATTCTATTTTACAAGCAAGTAAAATTCATGAACATGACTCTTACCATATTACTTAGTAAATCATATATCAAACATATAAACACAATATTTTTACATGGTAGCCAAATCATAATACAATGCCATTATAAATTCTATAAAAATAGAAAATCACAATTGTTTAGGAATAGGTAATGACTAAAAAAGTCCATAAGATTAATAGCAAGGAATTTTGGATCTTGAACAAATATCACATGATTGTATAAAGTCTTTGACTGCCTTCTACATTTGAAGCTATTAAAAATATCTCAATATTAGTACCAATAACTTATTGTATCCAAAATGTCCAGTTGTTGAGAAGCCATGATGAGTTTGAAGAATACATAATTATCCTCCACCTTCTAGAATGTAGAATTGCCCTTTAAAATATAATTAGTTATTTTTAAATTTAAACTTAGAAATATCATAAATCATAGAAGAATTATTCTTGATATCTTGAACAAGAGGATTAGAAGACATATTTGATTGAATTTGCTTAAAAAATATTGAATCAACAATCAATGTTGATTTTGTAGCTCAAAGGTGAAAATATTTTGGCTTCAAGAGAATTATTCTTTGTTGATGAAAAGATGCATCTCTTTCTTTTGGTGCAAGATAAGAATGTCTAATAAGGGTGTTTAACAAACCTTGTTGTTTTTTGGATTGATAAGTGATCTTAAAAACAAGTCTTGATAAGGACATGCTCCAATAAACTTGGCAATAATTTAAAACACGTATTGATATGAAATATTTGAGGTTCTTGTGATCTATACATATAGTGACTAGACTTGAGGCATCTTCTAAATAATGATGCAATTCTTGAAATGAATCTATGATTGCAAAGAATTTTTTGTCGTAAATCTTATAATTAATCTTGGTTGTTGAAATGTTTTTGGAATAGAAAGATATTTGATGGAGTTTGTTATTTGCTCCTATTTATGATAATATTGCACCCAAGACAAAGTTTGATGCATTTGTTTCAATAAAAAATGACTTGGAGAAGTCAACACAATATAAGATTGGTACAGAAGTAAACTCTCTTTTTAAAGCATCAAATGATGTTTTAGCTTTTTTAGTCTACTGAAGTTTGTTTTTATAAGTCAAACGTGTAAGTGGAGCTCCAACTTGAGAAAAACTCTTCTTGAAGTTTTGATAATAATTGGCAAAGCTCAAAAATTATTGCACGTCTTTTATTATTCTTAGCATGAAATTCTTATTTATGATAATTTGGACCTTCTTTGGATTCATATTCAGTCTTTCATTGGAATTGATATATCCTAAAAATTTAACTTGAGTAGTGTGGAATACAAACTTTTTTAACTTTGCATATAATCTTGCATGTCTAAGTTTTTGTAACACATGATGAATATGGACTTCATACTCTAATGTGTTCTTAGAGCAGATTAAGATGTCTTTTAAATGACAGACAATAAAATCATCAAGAAACTCATAAAAGATATCATTCATTAGGTCTTGAAAAGTAGCTGGTGCATTTGTGAGTCCAAAAGGCATGACATTATATTCAAAATATCTGTTGTTCTTATTGCATTCAAGCTTCAATATACCAAAGCAATTGAACTAATAGAGGAGGGTTCGAATATGAGAAAAGACTGGTTATATGAATTGGATCTATTAGTGTCACAATTGTCTGTACTCTGCCTATCTGAAATCAATTATCAAACTACAAAACACCAAGGCTTACTACTTCCATCTTGATTCAACACATAATCCATTCTTTGACTATCAATTCAATAATACTTCTTTCAATCACAATTCTTCATAAGCAAATAATAAAAACAAAGAGGTAGCACTAAGTTTATCCCAACTTATGACTCTCACAGTCTGGCCCTGATCTCTCTTTCCTCAACCTATTTATCCTACCAAAAAGATGATCCGTCGACCAACGGATTCCAAAGGTTATGATCCTTTGAATTCTTAACTATTTATTCCACTAACAACCTATTGTTACCAATTAAACTGCCTAATCATCAGTCTAATTCTCAAGGTTATCAATAATCAACCAGTAACTTATCACAAAGTTTATTTATCTATTCTACATAGTTCCACTCTTAATTATGTAGTGTCCTCGCAAACATTATTTAGTCCCAACTTGTAAAGACATAGCAGCGTATATCTCCAAAGGTGTTTTCATTGAAACTGATGTCTTGTTCTGCACTAAATTATTGGCCTCCTTTGCTAATGCGGCTAGTTTAGTCTGCAACATCGCAATCTCTACCTGCAGCCGTTCTTGCCATTCCTTCAAATCAATCTCCATCCTTACTTTCTCAGACATCATGTTTGCCATCTTCTCTTTAACCACAAAAGAAAATACGATGCTTATTAAGAGCCCCCCTTCTACTTCTTACTATGGTCCAATCAATTGGATTGACTCCTCTTTTTTGTAACAGAAAACCCGTCCCGGATTTATGTATAGTAAAGTTTAAGCCGATTGCCATTCATCCATGTCATAAATTTAGTATCCATAAAATCTTCTAATTGTACTAAACCATTTGGAAATCCATCAATAACTCGATATGGCCCATGCCATCAAACTTGAAATTTTTCCGAAAATTTTTTAAATCGACTATCATAAAGAAGTACCAAATCATTTGGCATAAAAGCCTTTGGTCTAAGCTTACTATCATAATAAGTCTTCTTTCATTTTTGTATAGTTTCCATGATCATTAATGCATTGGCTCTAGTTTCATCCAATTTTTCTAATTCTTCTAAACAATGCGATAATGAATCCTGATCTCCCAATCTAGTATCTATAGCAATTCGAAAACTTTGGACTTCCAATTCAATAGGTAATATTATTTTTTGGCCATAAATCAATTGAAAAGAGGTAACATTGGTAATAAATTTATACGGTATACCCATAAAGCTGCAAACAACTTAGTGTCCCAATCTGTTCCCGTTCTTGAAACTATTTTTGTTAAGATTTTACATGAAATGCCATTAGTCTTTTTTGTTTGTCCATTGACTCTAGGGTGATACGGTATAGTCTTATGATGTTTTATGTCATATTTAGCCGTAAGTGCTATGATTGTACTATTTATAAAATGAGTTCCTCGATTACTAACCAATTCTCATGGACAACCAAACCATGTAATAATATTGTCATACAAAAAAGTTGCTATTATACTTGTACTATCGATTTTTGTAGCTACGACTTTAGTCCATTTTGTTACGTAATCTGTTGTTATCAGTATATACCATTTTTATCCATTTCTTAAGGTTGGTGCAATCGATCCCATAAAATTAATTCCTCATTTTTTAAAAGGCGCTTGAGTCAGAATTGGTACTAATGGCATTGCTGAAGTTCCAGTAAGTCAACTTGTTCTCTCACATGGGTCACAATGACGGACAAAGTGGTGGGCATCTGCAAACATTGTTGGCCACCAATAACCAGCTTATAAAGCTTTACGAGCCATGCTGTCTTCCACTAAATGTCCACCACAACTATCCAAGTAGCAACCTTCTAATATAGTACGTACTTCAGTCTAATAAATACAGCATCGCAAAACTCCATCCTTGCCTTGTTTATATAAAGCTTTGCCAATCATTGTATAATGTTCACATTTTAATATTAAGCGTTGTTTAAGCTTTTCATTAAAATTGGGTGAGAAGATTTGAAATGTCAGGTATTGAATTATTTCACTATATTCTAGAGTAATTACATCTACCACAAATAGTTCCACATCGAGTAGTGCATCGTTAATGGGTTCATTACCCAATATATTGGATAACCGAGATAAATGGTCTGCATTGAAATATGATATTCCTTGTCTTATCTGAATAGTAAAGTTAAATTCCTACAAGAGTAAAATCCATCGTACAATATGACCATTCAATTGAGGCTTATTAATCATATATTTTAAAGCATCATGGTCGACATGAAAAACAAATTTATAATCAAGAAGATGATGTCGAAACTTTTGTACGGAATAAATCATCTCCAATGCTTCTCTTTTGGTTGTTGTATAATTTCTTTCCGCTACTATCAATTGATGACTTGCATAATAAATAGGGTGATCAAAACCCCAGTCATCTTTCTGGCTTAGTACAAAATCAATTACGACATTAGATCCATCCACATAAACTTGGATTGGTTTTGTCCAACAAGGTGCCACCAATATTGGTGCTGAAATCAATTTTTGTTTCAATGTTTCGAATGCAATTGTATATTCTTTTGTCCAAAATGGACTGGTCCCATCAGTTGGTGGTTTGTTTAAGAGATTTGTCAAGGAAAAACATATAACTGTAAATAGATAGATAAATCGTTGATAATAATTGACATCACCGACAAATGCTCGAATACCCATAACAGTGTCAGGTTGCTTTAATTATACTATAATCTTTATTTTATCCGGATCTGTAGCAATGCCTGCCATCAAAACTATATGATCCAATAGTTTATGATAATGCATACCAAATTGGTACTTTTTTGAATTTAAAGAAATTTCATATTTGGCACATTGATTCAAACATTGACCTAGACATTCTAAATGCTTGGCTCTTGTACTAAATGTACAAAAATCATCTAGAAATATTTCCATTGAAATTCGTAGATAATCTTGGAACGCTTGCGTCATTATCCTTTGAAATGAATATGTTCCATTGTTGTATGCCTTTTTGACAATATAAGGTCTAAACCATCTCTTTGTAAACTTCTTCATAGTGTTATGTTGATTGTTTAAGCTAATATCATAAACTAATATCCAATCACCATCTTCAATAGCCTTGGATTGTAGTCGATGTTTTTTATCAAATCTTTCTTTATTCTTTTTCCTTGCTTCTTTCAATTTTTCTATTGCTATTTCAATATCGTTGGGTCTTTTTTCTAGTTGTTGAATCCGTAATGCTAAAAGTTCTTCTCTGTTGAGATCATTCTTCCAAGACAATACACTCCATGTAGGTACTACATCTTCTATTGGCATTACTGGTTTTTAACCATATACTAATTCATATAACCTGTTACCGAACTATGAGTTGTACGATCTGCCCATAGTGTAAATGGTAGTAGTCTAGGCCATTCATGTGCTTTGCCATTGCATGCCTTTACTAATGCCTTAACAATAGGTGAATGCCCATGCTCACTTTTACCATTACCTTCTGGATTATATGCTGTTGTTAAAGAAAGTTTAATTCCTATCCTACTAAAGAATTCTCATGCTTCCTTTGCATCCAATTCACTCCTATCTGTTGTAATTTTTCCAATACAACCATAGCAACAAATAACTTCTTCTAATAGAAATCAACATACACCTTTAGTGTTATTTGTTCTTAATGCTCGTCCTTCAACCATATTTGATAAATCTTCTCATGCAAGTATTAAATACTTCATTTGTCCAAGTCCCATAGGCATTGCCACTAAATCCACCACCTATTTCTAATGTAAAGCCAAAGGGTATGTTAGATGTAATCCATCTCGATGCCGAATATTTGAATATACTTAGCAAGTCTCACAAGATTCTATAAATTTTGCCATGTCTTTGTACATTTTCTTCCACCAATATTTTTTTCTTAACTTATTGAATGTTGCTCAAATACCTCGATGCCCTGTCCATAAATTTTCATGAAATTCTTTAATAATCTTTTGTTGAGCTTTTAAACCACATATTATCCTTTGTGATACTTCTCCTCTCTTTTTTGGATGCTTCTATGAATATCCATCATGTAAAAAATATCCATAGGCTTTCTTATGGATTTTCTTAAATTCTTGATCCGTCCAACCTTTTTGTCGCTTTAATGTATTCAAATACTCCCCAACATCTTTCCATTCATTTTCATATAAATCTCTTAAAAATGTTTCCATTGGTATATTAAAACATACACCCTTCTCCTTTGATAACGCATTGGTATAAAAATTTGTACCCACATCATCTTCTAAATCAATCATCTTTTTTTCATCATTATACCTCGCTCTTGATAACATATCTACAACTGAATTTTCTTTCCTTGCAATATGTTTAAATTTTGAATTCATAGATTTAATATATACTATCTACCTTAACATAGTAATATCAGGAGTTGAACAACTTATAATCATGCCTAACAAAGATAGACAATCTATTTCTATAACTAATAATGCCCCAATCAAGTACTCTTTTTCATTTTTTATAGCTATTACTACATCTTATAATTCTCTTTTGATTTGCGCATATGCCCTTTGCCTAGAATTCAATACCTTTGCTCCAAATCTTATTACATCTTATTATCTATTCCCTTGTTCATCATCTTGTCCAACCACCCAACCTATTCCAATTGGACTTGCATCAACTATTAATACCACTGGCCTTCTACCTTCATAATTTACTTTCTTCAAAGTTGGAGATGAAGAAAGAAGTTCTTTTAATTTTTCGATAGCTTTCCGTTGTTTTTCTTTCCATTGAAATTTTTGATTCTTTCTTAACAAATAATACCATGGATCTGCTATATGTACAGAGTGAAGTATCCATATATGATAGAAAATACATGCTCTTAAAAATCTTCTCACTTTCGTTATATTTGTACATTCTTTCATCTTTTTAATAATATCAATCTTTTCTATACTTGGCTTACATCCATATGAACCACACATGTGTCTTACCACCAAAATTTCTTTTATTCCAAACATTGATTTTGCCTTTGATAAGGTTAAATGAACTTCTTCCAATCTTTTCAAAATCTTCTCACAATCTTCAATATGATCTGCCACAAACTTCCTACATCCCTTTGAATCCAAAGTCTCATCTTTTCTTTCTTCTTCACATCCTTTAATTGGCACATCATCTAGAAAAGGTATTGTTATTCTTGGAATAAAATCTCATAGTACCTTATGCATTCCATTCATCATGTGTGCCACAGAATTTGTAGTCCTTTGTGGTAATTTACACATTTTGACCAATCCCAATGGTGTCTTCATAATTGTCAAATCTCTACTTTGCATTGCCAATTGGAATTGATCGTATCTTGAGTAAAGATCTCCCATAGAATAAATTGATCTCCCTGCAAATGCCTCTACAAACTCATCTACAATTGGACTTGAGCCCATGTTTGTAATAGTCATTTTATTTACCGGTTGCATATCTTGAATAAACCTCAATGTTCCATTTTTCTTAGGTACTGTGAACCACTGATTGGAATATGGTGCAATAGATGGTTTTAAAATTTCCATCTTAATTTTTTCATTGAGTAATTCAACTAGCTTTGGCAAATGGGCCTTTAGAACTGGAATTGGCCTCAAATTCCATGGTTCATGCGGAATTGTAAAAATAACCATAGGAGCTATAATATTTGGATCAATGCACCCTATTTCATGTGATTCAAATGCAAATGCTTTACCATGTCGTAAAAATATTTCTTTAAAACATCTTTCTTCATCTCTTGTCAAAAATTTATCACATCCAATTTTCAAACCATCTAACGTCAAATTATCCTTGAATTCATGACCTATTTCCTTGGATCCCTTAAGTTAGGTTGCATAGAAGCCCCTTTAATTCTTTCTTCAAAATCCGATGATAGTGGCAATGCCACTAGTTTAACCTTCCTTGCAACAGTCTTGTATTTTGTGTTCACCTTCACTTCATACCTATCCATATATTCTTTTATTCCATCATAAAATTGCTTAGAATGGACATTTATTACTTTATCACCTCTTTCAAAATCTCCATTCAATAATATTTGTAAATCATTCATAGTATCACGAAAACAAGATTCTTCAAACATCCTTGATATGTATTCATCTTCATCAATCACTCCACATTTCTTTAATCCTTGTTTTACATTCTCAACATTTTTTTTTATCTATCCTACAAAAATTATTTATGTTTTTGAATAAAATATATCCGTCTTGCAATAATCCTACAATATCTTCATCCTTTCTATTAGGCAGAAAGCCTTCACTCTTTTTACTATTGCAATTCCACTTTACAATGGTGTCTAGTAAAAATCCTTTGAATCTTTAAGATCTTCAAATTCTTTATGTATCTTTGGCAAAGAATGCTCCCTCAAACTATCCCTATTTCTTCCATGATTTACACAAACTGTTAAAAATTGCACCGCCTTCTTTCCATCTTGACTTCTTATCCTTGCATTAGCTGATCCATCATTCATAACCTTTGTCTCCATTCGTGTGGCAATAATATATGGTTGTCCTAATATAATAAGATATATAGACATATCTTGCATAAAAAAAATTTGTTCATGAATAATATCTCCTATTGTCACCTTGATATTTGGACAAGCTCTATACAAATCCCCCTTTGAATTATTTGCTGCTCTTATCATCCACCTATGCTCAATATCAATAGGCCAATTTCTCCTTTTATATAATTCTGTTGACATTAAATTTATTTCTGAACCATGATCAATCAATGCTACAATAGGTTCTTCTAAATCTCCTAATTTTATTAAAGTTTCCGTAGTAGCCCTTGCCCAATGACTCCAAGAATAATGACTAGAAGCTTGAATCATATCTTCTTTTCCTATAAATTTGACTCGTAAAACATCTCTAATAATTTGCATTTCAATTTCTTCATCTTCATTGCTTCCTATTGCCTTTGTACCTTGTGCATTTGATGTCATAGTATCACCAATAGATTGCCGTTTTCTTTTTATTGTATCAATAATAACTTCATGAAATTCTCGTTTTGCAATTCTTAAAATTTTATCAATTGTAAATTCAACCTTTCCACTTAAAATCCGCTCCTCCAGTACTTTCTTCAAATCTGTAGTAGCTTCAATATCTGATTGTAATTTATAAGCAAAAACCTTTACTTTTTCTTTTACAATCTCCTTCTCCTTGGTAGAAATTTTCTCTATTGTCTCTTCATGCGTAGGATTCTTCTGTTGTCGAGTTTTATCTCTTTTTGTGATTCTTTTTGATGGCCCTTCATGATTTTCATCTCTCCTTCATTTTTCTTCTATTAATGCTTTATGTTGACTCCTTGCAATATGAGCATGAACTGATAATCTATCTACTGGATCATCCCACCCAGTAATTTACAGAATGTTATTTCCAACATGTTTTAGATCATCTCTAGTAAAATTTCTCTTTTTAGCATAATTCATTGTACTTGACCATAAAGAACTAAATTCTTCTGGATACTCAAGATTTATACTTAAGCATTTTCTTGGATTTGCCCCCACCCAAAATGTTGATGCTTCATTGCTTGAAGTTGTATGTACCTTGAAAGTATCTCCTACAAATACCTTCATTCCCTCTTTACCAAAATTTGTCTCTAATTTTTCTCCACTCTCTTTTAAGTGTATCATACCATCTTTAAAAAAAATAACTCCTTTGTGTAGCGCCTCTGAAAAATCTCCACACTCCCTTCTTGAATGATCTATGCTATCACACTACATGCACCTATGCACCATACCTTCTATTGGTCTTAAATTTTGTCTTGTTGATATTCTTGATGATTGACCCATCTCTTCAAGTTTTACAAATTTTATTTACAAATCTCTCATCTCTCATATGATTTCATCAATGCCCATTTTTTCTCTCTTTGATGTAGCCATTGAAGGTTGAATCGTAGATATAGGATAGATAGCAGACATTTTTCTTTTAGATGCTTGCAATGGTCTTTGAATTTCCATCCTATCTTTTCTTCTTTCTCTTTTTGCAAGAATTCCAATCGTCTCTTCTACTTTCTCCCAATTTGTTGTCAATCCTTCAACTTCTTTTTTTATCTTCCAGCAAAACTTTCAACTTCTCTTGCAACTCTCCATTAGTCGCTTGAAGAAAAAGCTCCACTTTACTTGGATCTAATAATTGCCTCTCTTTCTTTGATAAATAAGAATATTACTTTTCAAACTTCTTTAGTAACTCCGTTGCTAGTAGATCCTTCTTAGACCTTTCAATCTATTCAAAAAATGACTTCTTTGTAACTCAGTCACTATCTTCTAAAAAATACTCATCCTTTAATGCTTGAGATAATTTTTCCCATGAACCTCGAGAATGTCCTATAATGGACTTCACATGATTTCTTATTTCTGGTGAAGTAGCCAATTCAAATAGTTGAACCATCTCCTTCTCTAAAACGCGCTTCAATTCCATTTCCTTTATGTAACACCTTAAGTATTTTGTAATATCTTTTCCTTCAAATTGGTGAATCTTGTCTACAACAGCTTGTAATGCTTTGTCTGCCATGCCCTCTTTGCGATCCTTAACTTATTGTTGTTGCATGAATAAGGCCAATGCCTCAAACATGCTTACAGAGTTGGAATCAAAATACATACCTTGCTTTTCAATTGAAGCTCCACTTCCAACTCCACTTGAAGCACCACCAAAAGCTCCTCTTTCCATTCTCTTTTTTTCCTTCTCCATAATTCAAATAATCCAAAAAAATAAACCAAATACCTTCCACCTCAAGAGTTTTATGTCGGGTTCACCAAATATGTCGTATTATGTGAAGTCTTGCTTGAGAATGTACCGAGCACCTGGATGTGGAAGGTAAAAGAAAATTGCAACAAAAGGTCCTAAGAATCCAATAGGATTATAGAGAATTTAGAATTAAACGTTAACAATCATAATCAAATATTAAGCAAGCTCAATTAAATTTTATTGAAGTTATAAAAGAAACACAAAGAAATCCTAAAGAAACATAAAAGAATATTAAAGAAAATTTAGTCAAACCTTAACAAAAATCTAATAGAACCTTAAATTCTAACCAAATCCTAATCCTAATCTAACCTTAATCAAATCCTAGACAAATCCTAAATCCTAAACCAAACCCTAATCAAACCTTAATTCCTAACTAAATCCTAAATCCTAAATCAAACCCTAATCAAATCTTAATCCTTAACCAAACCATAATCCAAACCCTAAATCCTAAACCAAATCCTAATTCAAATCCTAAATCCTAAACCAAATCCTATCCAAATCCTAAACCCTAAATTAAATCCTAATCCAAACCCTAAACCCTAAACCAAATCCTAAATCCTAAATCAAATCCTAATCAAATCTTAATCCCTAATCAAATCCTAATCCAAACCTTAAATCCTAATCCAAACCCTAAACCCTAAACCAAATCCTAAATCCTAAATCAAATCCTAATCAAATCTTAATCCCTAATCAAATCCTAATCCAAACCTTAAATCCTAAACCAAACCCTAATCCAAATCCTAAATCCTAAACCAAATCCTATCCAAATCCTAAATCCTAAACCAAACTCTAATCCAAACCCTAAATCCTAAACCAAACCCTAAATCCTAAATCAAATCCTAATCAAACCTTAATCCCTAATCAAACTCTAATGCAAACCTTAAATCCTAAATCAAATCCTAATCCAAATCCTAAACCCTAAACTAAACCCTATCCAAATCCTAAATCTTAAACCAAACCCTAATCCAAACCCTAAACCCTAAATCAAATCCTAAATCCTAAATCAAATCCTAATCAAACCTTAATCCCTAACCAAATCCTAATCCAAATCCTAAACCCTAAACCAAGCCCTAATCCAAACTCTAAACCCTAAACCAAACCCTATACAAATCCTAAACCCTAAACCAAACCCTAATCCAAATCATAAACCCTAAATCAAATCCTAATCAAATCCTAATCAAATCCTAATCTAAATCCTAAATCCTAAATCAAACCCTAATCAAATCTTAATCCCTAATCAAATCCTAATCCAAATCCTAAATCCTAAACCAAATCCTAAATCCTAAATCAAATCCTAATCCAAATCCTAAACCCCAAAACAAATCCCAACCAAATCCTAAACCAAGCCCTAATAATTCCTACAACAGATTTAAACCTCAATAACTAATGAATAAACCGTCGATCTTAACTAAAATTTTACACACTTCTAAAAAAAATAAGTTAAAAACAAGCTTAAAAAATTTGATAAGGATCGGAGTTACCAAATTGACGATTTCCTCAAAAATGTGTTCGGATATTGGCCGACCTTCTTCTCCAATCTTAATGTCAATCTTCTAGAGCCAATATCTCTCCATTTCACCTTTCGATTGATCTCAAAATTCTCATACGCATAGAAAAACAAGTTTCATATCCTCTCACATAAGTTTCACTCCAATCCAACCAATAGATTGCAAGAAATCTCAAAAATCCCCACTGGACCTAAAATTCTACTTTTTGAGTCCTTGACCCACTTAAACCTCAATATCCCTCAATTCAACCATTAGATAAAGCTCAAATTCACGACACATTTTAAACACAACTATAACCATAAATCCAAAAAATTTCACTTGTAGATCTATTACAAAACTCTTGAAATCATCCAAAACGTAAATCCTATTTTATTTCATAAAACCCAAGTCATCCAAAACAAACCTCGACTTTGCAAAGCTCTTACAAAGTCATATCAACTCCAAATCACCTAAAATCAATGCTTATAGAAAGCTTATTTAGTCTGCTATCAAACTTTATTCTTTGATCTCCAAAAGAACCTAGGAGTCGTCGTCGAGACTCAGTTTTGTGCCCTAGGGTCTGATTTCGATCCTGGTTCATAACCGGCCCTCTCCGGGTATCAAAATCTAGTTTTTCTAAGTAACTTTTTTCTAGAATTTACTCTTAACTTTCCTCTCAAGATGCCTATATTATTTATTTTCCTAATCTACTTTGATTTGCCTTACTTATGGTACTACAAAGTAAGTAGAAGTCACCTTTCTAAAAGGTAGCATTGATACCTTTTAATTTTTCTACCCCTTTGACTATTAACTATATTTCTAAGATAATTTGTTCAAATAATTTGAACTAAGATCTCCTAAATTATAATAATCTTTACACTGTTTCACCTATTAATTGTGTTACATCATGATACCGGTCCCCTACACTGGTATTTCATTCTAGTGAGTTCGACAACTTACCTTGTATCAGCATAAATTAGATCAGGTGCACCAATTGCTTCTTTTGAAGACTCATCTTCACAATCCGATGTGAATTCTAAACTAACAACTTGAGTTTCTTCGTGATATTGGACATCGTACTTTTGAAGCACAATTTTATCATTATCTTTTCTAATTGTCAATGTATCACGGTCTCAATCAATTCGAGCTTTAGCTTGATATAACTACAGTCACCTCAATAAAATTGGATATGACAATATAGAGCTTCAAAATTGAAAAATAATATAATCAATTTTGTAAGTAATTTCCGTAATTATTGTATCAATATTTTGTAAAATATCTATAGGTTTAACTCGATTGGAGTCAGTCATTCTCAAAACTATTGTAGTAAGCAATAAGTGATCCAAATCGAGCTCCTTCATTGTAGCGGCATTCATAAGATTTAGACTAGATCCTCCGTCTACTTGCACTTTCGATAATAACACTCCATCAATTGAGACATCAATCATTAGTACACCTAGATCAGGATTCAAACTTACTTCTCGAATTTCTTTATTTCGAGATCTACGACGAATTAATGAAGAATTCAAGATAGTTTGGTATTCAAGTGCTATCGCTAATAGTTGTTTCATAGAGATCGTGGACTGTATGGTATCCAAATCTTTTAGAATGTCATATGATTTTATATTAGTGATAATTTCTAATGTCCGTTTCTTCTTCTCAGTCCTAGATACCGATGCAGGTAAATTGGTTTTCTCTATATTAAAAATTGGTAAAGCTACAGGAAATGAATTTGATGGAGCTTGTAAAATCGGTTCTTTCAACGGATAAGATTGTTCTCATAATTGGACTAATATTGGTTCCTTAGAATTTATGCCTTTTAAAGGATCTTTCAATGGAAAGAACATTTTTCGTAAATGTGTAGAAAATAAAACAGCTTGAAATAGTATCGAAGCCTCCGTAATCTGTACCTTATTGGGATGCCCAATCAATTCAGGTCTTGTACTGAGTAAAAGACCCATATCAGGATGTGGATTGGATGGCCTCATAATTGGGTCCAATTGGTCTTTCGCTTCAAGATCACCTAAATATTGAATTGGTCCTTTCTCTTTTTACTGACTTCTTGTATGGACAGCTTGGACTACTTCTACCCTATGAACTGGTGAATTTTGAAGACCTTGATTTATCTCCTCCATTGTTCTTTGGTTTTGGATCTGTTGATCTCGATTATTGACATTGAATGGAGCATTACATTGCTGATAAGTATGTTTGGGTTGCTTGCAATTTACACACACTGCTACATAATTGTCACTGACTCTGGGATTGAAACATTCACTAGCATAATGATTAATCTGTCTGCAACAGAAACAACGAAGTGGTCTTCTTGTACCTCCATCCGACATATTGGGTGTCTCTATCAGTATATACCTAATAGGCTTGTTCTTTGTAGGATTAAGAAATGATCCTAGTTGTTACGTTGGTAAGAAAGGTACTTGATTCGATGATGCTAGTGGAGCATATTATTGATACCTCTACTGCTCCTCTCCGTAGTTCTGGGATTTGATGCAGTCCCTTGATTAAAATTGGAACTTTGAAAGATATTGAATGTTTAATTTTATCGATTAGATCGATTTCTATTCCATCCATATGTATTTTCTATTTGAACTTGATTGATTTCCCTCTAAGTCGATGGAATCATGGTTTGATTATTGAATTGTTGTTGCTTTTGTAAATGTCAACAGTTTTGGGTTGGGTGCTTTCCTCCACAAAATGGACATTGAACATCCGTTTGTGTAGGTGATGGATATTTCATATCAAAATAATCTTGTCCTTTATAATTATTACACCATATATTAGGTCTTGTATTAGAAGACTTATGTCATTTCTCTTTATTTTTAGCCAAATTCACGGCCAATTCTTCCATCTTCTTTGTTAGATTTAATAACAAGGCTTTATTTGTATCTTTAACAGTTGCAATTACAAACAACTCCAGTTGTTGATAGGTTGGTGATGTAAAATAAGGTGTCATTGTTATTGGTGCTATTGCTTGGAGTGGTGTAGCATTAATTGGTTGTTGCAACATAACATTCTTCACATTGAAGGCAACCATTTGTGAATAATTTTCCATCGATACATTTTCCAGTTGTATTTGTTGGCTTCTTGAATTTGGAATCATTGTGGCCCCTATTATTAATAATTGGTCATAATGACATTCTTTCCATATCTTTGTTCGTGCCAACGATGCCTCTATCATAGCTGGTCGAGCCTCTTTTACAAACATTTTTAATTCTGGTGGATGCAAACCATTTATTAATATCGATAATATAAACGCATCTAGCATTTGATTATTTGACCATTTTCAAAGTATATCTAAGATCCAACCATAATAAGACTCTATTGATTCCTCCGCAAACATCCTGCTATTCATAAAACTTTCTCAAAGCCGATCTTCAAATCCAATTGGTCTAAAATGGATTAGGAAGGCATTCTTCAAGGCCCCCCAATTGGGAAATCTATCCACTGGTTATCAAATATACCATTCAAAAGCTGTATCTTTTAAAGTTGCTAATAACCATCTCAATCAAATTCTTTAGGTCTACCATTATTAGCCACGCAGGCTGTCAAGAATTGAGATATATGGTGATTGGGATCAGAGCCCGACCAAACATTAAAAGTAGATAATGGTGCTACACTTATAGTTCGGTCTTCTACCGCTCCTATTTACACTACAATTGATACCTTTGGTACTCTTGCGGCCATTGGTATTATCAATGGTCTTTTTGCTATTTGAATTTGAATTTTTCTTCTTTTGGTTTTACTTGGACCTACAATTCTTTTTTCTCATTCCTATAGGAGATTTCTTATGTGTAATTACTCTTATCTTTCTTTTGCTTGTTGATTAATTCTTTGATAATCCTCCCTTTCATGATTATCACTCATAATCTTTCATTCTTCTTTACAAAATCAATACTGTCTTGAATTATAACTCACATATTTGTAACCCTAAAACTGGTTTTTCTCACATTCTCATTTAACATATAATTCCAACATCCATACAATCAATTTCTAACATTTCATATTGTTATCATTTTCTCGACAGCGGTGCCAAAATGTTATTCTGGTTGCGTTCAAGCTTTAGTATACCAAAGCAATTGAACTAATAGAGGTGGGTTCGAACACGGGGAAAGACTAATTATATGAATTAGATTTGTTAGTATCACAATTGATTATACTCTGGCTATTTGAAATCAATTATCAAACTACAAAATACCAAGGCTTACTACTTTCGTCTTGATTCAATACATAATCCATTCTATGACTATCAATTCAATAATACTTCTTTCAATCACAATTCTTCATAAGCAAATAATTAAAGCAAAGAAAACAAAGAGGTAGTACCAAGCTTACCCCGGCTTACAACTCTCACAGTTTGGCCCTAATCTCTCTTTCCTCAACCTATTTATCCTACTAAAAAGATGATCCGTCAACTAGTGAATTCCAAAAGTTATGACTCTTTGAATTTTTAACCATTTATTCCACTAATAATCTATTGTTACCAATTAAACTACCTGACCATCAGTCTAATTATCAAGGTTATATATACAAAGTTTATTTACCTATTCTACAATATCCATACCTAGTTTCAAAATGTAGTTTTCTATTCATCTCATTCTTTAATGCATATCAGATTTTATGCTCTTTATAGATCTATTTTTATATAAATCTTTACTTGATTCAATTCATCAAGAAGTTTTGAAATGAATTGTAGAGGATATCTATTCTTGATGGTAATCTCATTGAGTCCTTGATAGTCTACACACATCTGCAAAGATCTATCTTTTTTCTTCACAAATAAGATAGAAGCTCTAGCTTGAGATTAAGAATGATGTATAAAATTCTTAGCTAAGTTTTCATCAATGTATTCTTTGGGTACAACCGACTTGTGTTGTGATAGGTTATAGCTTCGTCCAAATGGTGGTTTAGCTCTTTTATGAAGATCAACGGAACAATCATAAGGACAATGCTTTAAAAGAATATCTGTATTCTTCTTTTTGAAAACGTCCTAGAAATCTTAATATTGGCTAGGAATACAACTTGACATCTTCTCATCATTAGAAATAGGCATGGCATATAAAGCAAAAGATTATCCTTTTTTTGCGATATGTATAAAAGTTTTTGTACCTACCAATAAGGATTTGGATGTACTAGATTTATGTATTTTTACTTGACTAATGGGATTTTAAATTAAATTATAAAAAAAATGAAGGTTAAAAGAAATCTAATTTATTTGAAGATTTTATTTTTTTAACCAAGATAATCTTAAAATAATCAGATTAGCTAAAGATTTTATAATATTAAATATTACTATACTATTATAATCTTTAATTGGTACATCTAAAGGAACATTCTCATGTCTAATATCTCTAAAAGATAGCAAACAACCATCTATAATTTCTACATGTACAAGTTTAGTTTTTTTGACTATCAATATTTCTTGTTTTTTTATCAATGCAAATTCCTCTGTAGTCAAATCTTTCATCTTGTCATCTTTCAAATAATCAATTGTCACATGTAATGGCTTGAGCAATAAATTATTCCAAATATTTTGCCTTTGGCATTGTCAATAAGAAGTCTTTAACATTATCCTTTAATCCATAATGAAATTGATTAATAAGAGCTTTGTCATTCCAATCTATATTACAAGCAAGGTTTTGGAATTTAGCAACATATATGGTGGCTAATCGTGATCCTTGTTGTAAAGATAAAAGTTTGGTCTCTATTATTCTTTTTTAATCACTTTTTTTAAATTTGACTATAAATACTTTTAGGAATGAATTCAACTTATAAATGAATAGCAAATCTTTTTTTTATTAAAGGTGCAAAGCAAGACAGAGCATTTTTTGATAGAAGTGCACATGTTAATCCAACTTGAGTAAATCCATTGGGCTTTTAGAAAGGATGCAATCTTAGATAGAACTTGACTTATTGTAAAAATCTTCAAAATTTTGATCTTATTCCATCAAACTTCTCAGGCATAGTAATCCTTATCTCCATCATACTTATAGAAGCAAAAGTTCCTGGATTTGGTTGTAAGATCAATCTACTTACTTTTTTTAATTACATAACTTTTTATTGTGGACTCAGAATTTTTTTTTATAAATATAGGCATAGTACTTTCATGATTCACATTGAAAATATGTGAGATTTCTATTCTTAGAGTATTGAAAAGCTCATGAAGATTTGCAATAGTTACAAATCTATTTTCACTTTTGTTGAGAGTAGCATCCATAATCTTCTCTTCTATAGACAACTCAAACAAATTCAAAAAATTAAATTACAAGAGGATAATCTATAACCTCTAATGAAAATTTCCATAAAGATAGACAATCCACTTTCTTTAAAGAAAAGATCAATGTTAAAAATAAGATATTTAATTTTAAGATGGATAGTCTCCAAGATTCAAAATGCAACAATGTCACGAATACATGCATGTAAGCTGGTAATTACATGTATAAATAGATAGAAGTAAGTAAAAGTAGGTAAAAATAAGTTAATTCTATAATATTTGCTATAAAAGCTTCTTAGATGCTTTATAGATGTTGCTTTGACTTTATAAGTATCTTTAATTGACTTTTTGGGATTAGAAACGTGGTCAATAAGTTGGCCATGTGCCACACATGTTGTTAGCTTGAAGACCTAGCTAATTATGTGGCCAACATATAGAAAAACTTACCTTATAAGTCAAGGCATATATGCTACAAAGTCAACACATTTTGGAGGTCCTATAGAACATCACCTTGTAGCCCCTAGTTAGATATCATATATACAAAGAAGAGTGAAGTCTTCTTCACTCTGTCAACTCCTTTCTTGCTTCTAGTCTAATTTCAAGGGTCTCTAGTTTTCTTGACTTTTGGCAATAGCCATTCAAGTTTCTTTCTTTTTATATATATATATATATATATATATATATTAAATTATTTCTATTTTATCATCTTTCTTTGAGAGAAGTCTCACTTATTTATTTATTTTTATCATGTTCTTGTCCTTGATAGATTGACAAGAATACATTTACAATATTAGAGCTTTATCTAATCTTAATTAAATATGGATAATCCTTTTTTCTTGATAAGACATAAGCATATTAGAAGTTACAGATTATCCTCTTTTAAACTGATATTGTCCTTAGTATTTTCTTTGTTTTCAAGTCCATTCTTCTATTTGTCTTGAGTAATATTAGACATCTTCTCTTTTTTGAGTGTTATCATGGCAGAACTTACTGAAATAAAGAGTGCAATGGCACAAATGCAATAGCAATTCAGGGAGTTAATGCTTGCGATGCATCAACTCAATTTACCATGACAATGAGCAACAAGATTGATAGGAAGTGAAGATATAGAAATGATTGGAGCTGCTTCAACATTTGCACCAAATTATGTCCCTTCTCCTATGGTGGAACATCCTTTTAGTATTAGAGAACCAAGAATTATCCTACGTGAGAAGTTTGATGGCACTAGATCAAAGTTTAGAGGATTTATCAATCAAGTACAACTTGTGATTGAACTTCAACTCCAAAGCTATCTAACTTCAGGATCATAAGTTAGATTCATTAGCATGTTGTCATACTATAAATGCTTATAGTATGTAAAAATTTGTTAAAACATATTATATGTTGATAAATCTAGATGTGTGTAAGAGAGGCTAGTAGATTAAATTAAAAGGATTTGATATAAGAAACTTTATTTTTTTTTTTGACTTCTTTTGATTTTGACATTCAAATATATATATATATATATATATATATATATATATATATATATGACCTAAATATTTAGTATGAAGCCTTGGGAGAAGGTGGAAAACTAAGGATAAAAATCTAAGCTAGAAGAAGGCTAATTGGGAGGGATGAAAGCAAAGCATGGTCGGATGAAGGTAAGGAATGGGGAACTTCATCCCTATTGGTCGAATACCATGCCCAATGGGCTTTGAGGAGGCTGCTTGTGATCTTAAGAAGGATTTCGGTGACTTCAAAGAGGGCATCCGGAGATTAGAAGCTAAGGTTGTAAATTTTAGGATTTAGAGTACAATTTGTGTATAAAAATTAGAAGATTTGGAATTAGGATGAATAAGTTATAGCCATTTGAAGTTAAGGTATTTATTTAAGATATATTGTTACTCTTTTGAAGGTATGAGGAGTTTTACAGTAGCTTTTGAAGATAGAAAGGTGCGACTGGAACGACAATTTCAAGGCCTAAATCTTTCATAAAAGAATTATTGCTTTTGGAGTTCATATGAAGGAGTTGTAAGGAGTTGAAGGCGGCGCTTCCAAATCAAAAGCAATAAGTAAGCGGATTTGTTTGTAGTAATGGTTGGAGCCATAACTTGAGTTTTCGGACGAATTTTTGGCTCAAACGTTTTGGAGAATGTAAAATTTTATATTAAAAAGCTATATATATATAAATTTTGTAGTATTTAGGCTTATAGTTTGTGAGATATGAAGAAAATTGCACGTGGATATATAAAGATAAGGATTTGAAGCAACTATTAGGGTTTTCAAGATATCTCAAGATCTGCAACAAATTTGTAGTTGAAAATTGTTGTAAAAATTAATAAGAATACATCAGTACTTCATGTAAAATTTGAGTTTGTTTGGGCTGTCGGATTAGGAGATATGAGGTGTTGAAGTTCAAGAAAATTTCCACATAAGAATAAACAAGGTTTTAGAAGATTTTATCATATTTTGGAAGTTGTGGGTTACTTGAGGATTGTGTATTTGGTGTAATTACTCAAAAAGGGAAAAATTTATATATAAACTTAGGGCTTCCCTTTTTTTCAAGCTTGATTGAATAATTAGTGACAGCCAGAAGCCCACTGTTTTCTTGAGGCAAACTCTCTCTACCCCGACAATGCTTCTTTCAAGTTTAGCATTATCATAGTTTTCATCTTTTCTTGAACGATGAGATCTGATATTGGATAATCGAGAGGCTTTTCTGACAGAGTTTTGATCCATGTATGAAGAACATGATGCAATTTGTGTTGCAATCAATAAGATTCATATTTTATGACAAGACAATTGATCAATAACGTTGTATGCTTTATAATTTTGACAACTTCCAACTGATATCAAGTGAGATGATGTTGCACTTATTAGCCAATTTTTCTATGGATTATAATATGAGGTAAAAAAATTAATGCTCAACTTACCTGATCCTCAAACATTGAATCAAGTAATTGACTTTGCTATGAAGTGCAACAATCGCCTTTTTGAATTTCGATCTGAGAACCGTACAAGTGGACCTCAACGTTACTATAATTCAATGGCAACACCAACACCTCTTCAACACATATGTTTGGAAGTAGAGGATATGTAAATTGATATAGTACGTTTCAAACCTCTTACTAAGTAAGAAAAGACTCGTCGTTGTGAAGAAGGATTGTGCTTATATTGTGGAGAACCTAAGGACAATGCTCAATATTATCCAAAAAAGCGATACAACCATAAAATGAAGAGTACGGCGATCAAAGAAGATAGCATGTTAGAAAACAAATTTGTCCAGCTACAATAAGAACTGTGCGGCTGGAACCTTGTACAATGCCTAGTGAAGGTTCTATCCTCTCTTCAGAACCCTCTCTATATTTTACAATAAATATTATTCTAGAACCTAAATATTTCAAAGCCTCTGCCTTGCTAGATTCAAGAGCCTCAGCATTTCTTTTTAGATGAAAAATTTGCTAAAATACATAGCATATTTTTAGTAAAGAAAACTAAACCTGTTCAAGTAGAAGTCATAGATAGTCGTTTGTTGTCTTCATGAGATATTACTCATAAAATCCTTCCTATAAAAATAGCAACTAATGGTCATAGTAGCTTTATTACATTTAATATCATTAGATCTCCTTCTCATCTAGTCATTTTTAGTTTATCATGGTTAAAAAAATATAACCCTAAAATAGATTAAACTTCTCGTAGTCTTGATTTTTTTGAAAGTATAACTAAAAGCGTAATTAATTAAGTAAAAAATCATAAGTCTAATATAATTAAACCTATATTTGTAGGTGCAAGAGCTTTCTTACATGCTGCAAAAGAAGAATCACCTTGTGTCATTTATGCCACACATGTTTCTACTAGTGGAAAGATTTCAAGTAGCATTCCAAGCCAATATCAAGATTTTCAAGATTTATTTGAGAAAAATAATGTGGATACTCTTTCGGAACAACATTCCTATGATTGCTCAATTGACCTTCAAGAAAGAGCACAATCGCCATTCGGACCAATCTACAATTTGTCTCAAAATGAGTTAACTGAACTCAAGGAGTATATTGAAGAAAATTTGGCCAAAAACTTCATATGCCATTCCAAATCTCCAGCATGAGCTCCAGTTTTATTTCTATAGAAAAAAGATAGATCATTGCGGTGTCGTGTTGTAACACGAGTATACAGTGAAAATAAAAAGAAAGGGGAATTTTATTAATATTCAGTTACTTCGAATATTGGGAGCATCAACCAACTCCAGTACAAATACTGAGTGGTCAGGTTCAGTCACTCCGTTACAGTCAGCCGGGGCATACCGAAATGCTCCGTTCGATTCCAATAACGGGAGTCAGCAGGAAGAGAAGGACCAATTCACACGACGGGTTCGAGGAGCCAATTGGATCCAATTTCGATAATCCAATCCGGGTCCTCTTATCCAATATGAGACCTGAATTGGCCGGTCAACCCAATGCAGTCTAATTACGGAAAATCCAGGTCTTACTACGGGTCTTAGCCAATCTGACGCGAGGACCAATTTGAAAAAATAGTGTACAGACAAAACACGAGGCGAATTATATGGAGCTTGTCCAGATGTCAAAATTCGGATTGGGGATGTTGCGACGGAGCAACATTTCTTCGTTCAAGATACAACGTCTTATCCGTTGATTTTAGGACAACCTTATATCACGGCAACACGGATGGAAACAAAGGTACTTGACGATGGTTCTGCTTATGCAAGGGTACGGAGCGAAGATGGGAGGAAAGCTGTACAATTTCTAACAGTACCTCCTAACCATGAACGGAATCGAGATAGGTTGAGGGAGAAACCATTGCCAAAGATTGTTGAAGGATTTAAGGATTTTGGGGAGGTACCACTGTAAAGCGAGATTATGGAGGTACAAAAGAGGAGGTACTCTCGCGAGATGAAGGTGCTTTTGATGCGAGTTTTATTGGTATATTAGAGAATGGAAATATTATGTATAAGAAAGTTGAAGTTTTTAAAAGAAAAGAAAGAAAAAGATTATATGATATTGAAGGACAGTTACGCAAGATAGGTACATTGCAAGATGATGAGAGGATTTTGGGTGTTTATGAAGAAAATGGGCTGGAAGATTCATTGGAATTGATTACATCTATTGGGTTAGGGGATAATGATAAGATTGTTGAGATTCATTCGAGAGAGATTTATACCATGCTTGAATCTTTTCAAGCACCAGAAGTCACAGTAGAGACGAGATATAAAACGGCAGATAAGAAGGTAAAGCCTGTTGCCGGACCATTACCAGAGGATTCTAAAGAACAAATGGGAGAAGCATCAAAAGAAGCAAGTTTAAGAGATCCAATGAGTATTGGACATCAGTTTACTGAAGAGACTTTTGAAGAATTGAAGATTGGTTCTGATGGTTCTTTATTGCCGGAGGAAATTACTTGCTTCAAAAAGATGTTGGCTAAACAAGGTAGATCGTTTGCCTTTGAATCTCATAAAATTGGGTGTGTGGATCCAAATATTATAACACCTATGGTTATCTTCACTGTACCGCATGTACCTTGGAATGTAAGACCGATTCCAGTACCGAGGGCACATTTACCTAAATTGGTCGAACTATTGAAAGAAAAGATAAAGATGAAAATATTAGAACCTTTATTTGCGCCGTATTCTAGTCGATGGTTTACGGTACCTAAGAAGAATGGGTCACTGCGGTTTATTCAAGATATGCAGCCGGTGAATGCTTTAACTGTCAGGAATGCAGGAATTGGACCTATTGTGGATGAATTTGCTGAGGCGTTTGCTGGAAGGGCGATCTATTCAATGGGTGATTTGTATTCAGGTTATGATCAATTTCAACTTGCCGAAGGAAGTAGAGATATGACAACGATGAGGACACCGCTTGGATTTGTTAGAATGTGCACTCTTCCTCAAGGCGCGACCAACTCGGTTGCGCATATGATGAATGGGATGAATAAGGTATTGAGAGATTTTATTCCGCAAAAAACTATGCCTTTTCTGGATGATGTTCCTATAAAAGGGTGCAGAGAAGGAGACAAGGATGAAACTTTAGATACGAGGGGATGTCGCAGATATGTTGTTGATCATATACAAGATTGTGAAAAGATTTTAACTCGGCTTGAAGAAGTTCATCTTACATTATCGGATATGAAGTCCGTATTTGGAATGCGAGAGGTTGTAATTGTTGGACATTTATGCGGATCTTATGGAAGAAAACCAGATCCGACTAAAGTTGATGCAATTGGAAAAAAGAAAGAAGATTGTGGTTCTTTAACAGAGGTTCACAGGTTTTTGGATGCATGTGTATTTTATCGAATCTGGATCCCTCATTTTGCTCACATAGCGGATCCATTATATGAACTGTTACGTAAGGGTTATCGATTTGAATGGAAAGAAAGGCATATTCAGGCAATGCAAAGATTGAAGAAATTTTTGATGTCACCTCCAATATTGAGGAAGGTTGATTATAAGTGCAATAGACCAGTGATTCTTACTGTAGACGCTAGTCCAATTGCCGTTGGATGGGCTGTGGGTCAAGATGATTCGTATGGGAGTAGATTTGTAGTTCGGTTTGGGGCTAAAGTTTTAAGTATTCGTCAGCGTGCATATTCGCAAGTCAAAAGAGAACTTTGGGGAGTCGTTTCGGCTATGAAAGCTGAAAAGGACTATTTGATTGGGGCAGTAGTAGTAATTGAAACAGATTGCTTGCCATTGCTTGGAATGATTATTAACTGTTCAACGCCAGATATTGCAATGTTGAGATGGATTGCTTATATTAAGTCACTAAATCTAGAATTTAAGCATATCACTGGAAAGGACAATTTAGTAACAGGCATGCTATCTCGAGCAAGATACGAGAGGGAGGACGAAATGGTTGAAGACATTGATGATGTCGGATTGAAATTCTATTCAATATCAAATCTCAACAGAGGAGACAAGCTATTTCTTGAAGAATCTTATGAAGGAGAATTATTGGATATTGGTCATTATTTGAATACCTTGTCTAAGCAGGGGAATTGGTCTACAGAAAAATTCAAACAAATAAGAAAAAAAGCATATAGATTTTTACTTCGAGATGGATTCTTATGGAAGAGACCAAAGAAAGGAATTGGGATGCCACAACGAGTGATAGGCAAAAGGGAAGAAAAACTAAAATTATTAAAGGAGTTTCATGATAGTTTATGGGCAGGGCATAGAGGAATCTGGGCTACTTTTGCTAAACTCAAGGAACGATATTGGTGGAAAAATATGTATCGAGATGTGCTCTCATTTGTAGAGTCATGTGAAATCTGTCAATCGTATTCTAATATCCGACATCGAGATGGTCTTCATCCTACGTATCCTCTAGCTATTCATTTTAAATGGGTTGTTGATTTGGTTATTATGCCGGTTGGGTTATGGCAGATGAGATATTTGGTTTTAGCTCGTGAAGATTTATCAAATCAAGTAGAAGGAAGAGCATTGAGGACAAAATCTACAGAGGAGATTTGTAGGTTTTTGCTTGAAGATGTCATTTGCCGTTACGGGTGCGTAGGAAAAATCACTGCAGATCGTGGAGAATTAAATGCACAAGAAGCTCGTAAGTTCTTTGAAAAATGTGGAGTTAAACTATCACTTACTACTGCTTATAATCCGGAAGGGAATGCGAAAAGCAAACGCGGTCACCCGCCGATTGTGAAAGCATTGGTTAAAGCTTGTAATGGGAAGGTTAAAGAGTGGCCACGGCTTTTGTCATTTGCATTATGGGCTGATCGAACAACACATAGTTCGGTGACAGGATATATGCCAGTAGAACTTATGATAGGTCAAAAACCAATTATGCCGATTGAAGAAAAGGTACTTACTTGGAGTATGCTACCATGGGAAGATGGATTGACAAGAGAAGAACTTCTGGCTATTAGGATTCGACAATTGGAGCAAAGAACGGAAGATGTCCAGATAGCATTGGAAAGGTTAAAAAGAGCAAGGTTACAAAACAAGGTGCGATTCGATAAGCAACATCGATTGAGACCAAAAGCAATCGAGGAAGGTGACTGGGTACTTGTTTATGACAATAGTCTGGATAATCAACATAGTACTTTGCGGAAATTTTCAAAACGTTGGTTTGGACCATATGTTGTAACAACTGTTCATGATAATGCGACTTACTCATTACGGGAGTTAGATGGTACAAAATTGAAAATACCAATTGCAGGGAAGCGAGTAAAAATATTTAAACGAAGACACGCAGAGATGAATATAGAAGACCTTAATGAAGGTACAGAGATTCCGCAGCAAGAAGATGAAAGTGATATGGATAATGAAGGTGACGAAGACGAACTGGACAAAGACGTAGGGGATATATTTTGAATCAAACAGCAATTGGGTGAATTGGTACATACCAGTGTCGTGTTGTAACACGAGTATACAGTGAAAATAAAAAGAAAGAGGAATTTTATTAATATTCAGTTACCTCGAATATTAGGAGCATCGACCAACTCCAGTACAAATACTGAGTGGTCAGGTTCAGTGACTCCGTTACAGTCAGCCGGGGCATACTGGAATGCCCCGTTCGATTCCAATAACGGGAGTCAGCAAGAAGAGAAGGACCAATTCACACGACGGGTTCGATGAGCCAATTAGATCCAATTTTGAGAATCCAATCCGGGTCCTCTTACCCAATATGAGACCTGTATTGGTGGGGCAATCCAATGCAGTCTAATTACGGGAAATCCAGGTCTTACTACGGGTCTTAGCCAATTTGACGCGAGGACCAATTTGACCCAATTACGGGAACATCCAGGTTACTACGGGCATCTTTCCCAATATAGGACCTGAATTGGTCGGGCGACTCAATGTGGTCCCGATTACGGGATTCGATTCTGTTTCAGGCTGTCTTGTTCTCTGTGCCGTCTCAGGGAACGTTGTTTTCGATAAATGGATTTCTTAAAGGTAAAAACGGAGGAGAAAGCTTGAGGTGGGAGCCAATTTCGGATCCAAGCTTGAGGTGGGAGCCAATTCCGGATCTAAGACGGAAGATTGAAGAAATTCAGAGGATAAGGTTAGGGGGGATATAGTTTTGGAGTGGTGTGGGTTTTTATTGGGATGGGAGGTTTTTGAAGATCAAGGGAATTAGAGAGAGGAGCTTCATGCTTCGGGTCGGGGAAGGAAAGACATAGGATTTGGATTTTTCTTCTTCGTAGAGTTTTGGGGAAGACTGAGGCAATCGCTGCTGAAGTCAGTGTTGTAATGGTGAATTGGGATTTTTAAATGAAGTGGGTTTGAATACTCTTGACTGTTTTGAGAAATCGAGTTACGTCTGTGATTGAAGGATTAAAAGGGTGTCTATAGGATTGAGTATGCGGAGTGAATGAAATTTATTGGGTTAATCTAACAAGACAGTCAGTGGATACAAGATCGTAAGTACAAAGCAGTATTGAAGGTTAACAGTTTGGATTGTACGGGGTTCTCTGTAACGTCTAGAGACCTACCGGCTGGGGCAAAAAGGACTTCGACAAGCAGTCGAAGAGCACCCGTATAGATTTACGGTACATTGTTGCAGTCGTTTATATTCCAGCAGTCAAAAACTGATAGACTGCTTGACTATTAGCGAATCTCCATACTAACTTCTATAGCTAGACGCCCGGCGCGTTCTCGAGCAGGAAAGCACGTAATACGACATAAGTGGTGAACCCGACGTGAAAGCTTGAGGTAGAAGGTATTGGATTTCGGTTGATTTTATCTTTATTTTTTATGGAAAACGAAAATAAAAATTTTGAAGGATTTTTGGGAGAAATTTTTGGTGGGGAGTCTTCTAAAGGACAAGGTATGCACATGGATCTGTCTATTGCTAGTTTGTTTCAAGCCTTTTCATTGTCAATGCAGCAACAGCAAAGCAATGATCGAAAGGAAGCTTTGGCAACCAAAGCATTGCAAGCAGTGGTCAATAAAATTGATCAATTTGATGGGAGGAATATTTCAAGGTATTTAAGATGTTATGTTCGTGAAATGGAATTAAATCGGGTTTCTGAGAAGAAAATGGTTGCACTATTTGGACTTGCCACGATACCGGAGATAAGGGACCACATTACATCGATTACGGATCGTTGTGGGAATTCATGGGAGGATTTTTCACATGCATTGAAAGACGAATATTTCTTGGAAGATGCTGATCGCGTTACTAAGAAGCTGTTTCTGGGATGGATAAAACGGCCCAATAAGAATTTGCAAGCAACAGAGCTACTAATGGAATTTGAGAGGCAGTACTCTCAATTATCGAAGGTAGAAAAATTGACATTGGAGCCGAACAAAGTTGATTTATTTCTTCAAGCTGCTGATGGAGAATTGCAAGAGAAATTAGAACCCCTTCTTGAAGACAAAGAAGAAGATGAAGGATTCACAACGAAGTGGAAGAACGTTGAAGATGCGGTGGGGTTGCTTACAAAAAAAGAAAGGAGGAAGGATAGGAGCAATATTCCGAAAACAATACAAGCACCCAAAGCTCCAGTACGTACAACACCACCGACAATGCCTACAGTTCAACCTTCGACATCCTTGTCAAAGAAAGCAGATATGGGGATGGAAGAAATTATACGAGGAATGCAAGATCTTCAAATCAAATTGGCAAGACTTGAAGAGAATACTTCTATAAACAATTCAAAGAATGTTTCAAAACAAGGATATGTACAAAGATGCATTTGGTGTGATGATGCTTCACACACTAGAAAAGATTGCAACGAATTTAATAATATGATACGGCAGGAAATTATTTGGTGGAAAGATGGGAAGATAGCATTGAAAGATAGGGAGGATCTTCTTCAAACCAATTTTGGCAAGGGAGGAATGAGAGCATTGGTTCAAGATTACTTAAAAGGGCATGAAACAGTAGCACGAGAAAGTGCAAGTTATGGTGCTAGAGTAGATGATGAAATTGGTGGAAGTACGGAAACTAGTGAGTTTTGGGCTTCTGCCGTTTCTACAATGCAAGAAGGGAAATTACCTCGAGAAGCGTTATTGAGAACTACAACTACAATACGTAGAAGAACAGGTTGGGAGGATCCCGTTGAGTCTCTTTCAGTTCATGCATATATTGCTAAGAGCCAACATGAAGCTTTGATGGAAGAGAAAAGACGAAGAAATTTTGATGATACTAGAGAAGGAAATTCTTTTAAGAGGCAAACTCGAGGAGACAAGGCTCGGGAGGCAACTTCACAAGAATTGCCTGTAAAGGATACCTCAGCATTATTGGGAGAAAAAACAACGGAGACAAAAGATAAGGGCAAATCAATTGCTTATAAGCTACTTTCTGACATTGAAGCAGCAACAAATTTGAAAGGGGTGTTGGAAGAACGTATATTAAACGCTAAGGTGGAATTCACATTGAAAGAAGTCTTGGGAATTGCAAAGAAGGAGTTTCATGATGTTATCATTGACAGCATTAAGCGAAAGAGGCAATTAATGAGCGAAACTGGAATGAGTCATGCTATTGACGCAAGAATATGTAGAGATGAAGAAGAGATTGATATTGGTTACAAGCAACCAACAAATGAAAAGAATGGATATAATCAGCGAGTACGTTTCGAAGATTCTAGTGACAAGGAAATAGAAACTTTGAGCCATTATATTCGAAAGCATTGGGCAAGGGCAACTACTGAGGTATTGGTGAAGGTAGGAGATATAGAAGAACCAATAGTTGCTTTGGTGGACCATGGTTCTGAAATAAATCTCATGTCTAAAGATCTTTATAAGAAGCAAAAATGGCCAATTGATATGGAACATGGATGGGCAATACGAGCAGCTAATAACACACGAGGCGAATTATATGGAGCTTGTCCAGATGTCAAAATTCGGATTGGGGATGTTGCGACGGAGCAACATTTCTTCGTTCAAGATACAACGTCTTATCCGTTGATTTTAGGACAACCTTATATCACGGCAACACGGATGGAAACAAAGGTACTTGACGATGGTTCTGCTTATGCAAGGGTACGGAGCGAAGATGGGAGGAAAGCTGTACAATTTCTAACAGTACCTCCTAACCATGAACGGAATCGAGATAGGTTGAGGGAGAAACCATTGCCAAAGATTGTTGAAGGATTTAAGGATTTTGGGGAGGTACCACTGTAAAGCGAGATTATGGAGGTACAAAAGAGGAGGTACTCTCGCGAGATGAAGGTGCTTTTGATGCGAGTTTTATTGGTATATTAGAGAATGGAAATATTATGTATAAGAAAGTTGAAGTTTTTAAAAGAAAAGAAAGAAAAAGATTATATGATATTGAAGGACAGTTACGCAAGATAGGTACATTGCAAGATGATGAGAGGATTTTGGGTGTTTATGAAGAAAATGGGCTGGAAGATTCATTGGAATTGATTACATCTATTGGGTTAGGGGATAATGATAAGATTGTTGAGATTCATTCGAGAGAGATTTATACCATGCTTGAATCTTTTCAAGCACCAGAAGTCACAGTAGAGACGAGATATAAAACGGCAGATAAGAAGGTAAAGCCTGTTGCCGGACCATTACCAGAGGATTCTAAAGAACAAATGGGAGAAGCATCAAAAGAAGCAAGTTTAAGAGATCCAATGAGTATTGGACATCAGTTTACTGAAGAGACTTTTGAAGAATTGAAGATTGGTTCTGATGGTTCTTTATTGCCGGAGGAAATTACTTGCTTCAAAAAGATGTTGGCTAAACAAGGTAGATCGTTTGCCTTTGAATCTCATAAAATTGGGTGTGTGGATCCAAATATTATAACACCTATGGTTATCTTCACTGTACCGCATGTACCTTGGAATGTAAGACCGATTCCAGTACCGAGGGCACATTTACCTAAATTGGTCGAACTATTGAAAGAAAAGATAAAGATGAAAATATTAGAACCTTTATTTGCGCCGTATTCTAGTCGATGGTTTACGGTACCTAAGAAGAATGGGTCACTGCGGTTTATTCAAGATATGCAGCCGGTGAATGCTTTAACTGTCAGGAATGCAGGAATTGGACCTATTGTGGATGAATTTGCTGAGGCGTTTGCTGGAAGGGCGATCTATTCAATGGGTGATTTGTATTCAGGTTATGATCAATTTCAACTTGCCGAAGGAAGTAGAGATATGACAACGATGAGGACACCGCTTGGATTTGTTAGAATGTGCACTCTTCCTCAAGGCGCGACCAACTCGGTTGTGCATATGATGAATGGGATGAATAAGGTATTGAGAGATTTTATTCCGCAAAAAACTATGCCTTTTCTGGATGATGTTCCTATAAAAGGGTGCAGAGAAGGAGACAAGGATGAAACTTTAGATACGAGGGGATGTCGCAGATATGTTGTTGATTATATACAAGATTGTGAAAAGATTTTAACTCGGCTTGAAGAAGTTCATCTTACATTATCGGATATGAAGTCCGTATTTGGAATGCGAGAGGTTGTAATTGTTGGACATTTATGCGGATCTTATGGAAGAAAACCAGATCCGACTAAAGTTGATGCAATTGGAAAAAAGAAAGAAGATTGTGGTTCTTTAACAGAGGTTCACAGGTTTTTGGATGCATGTGTATTTTATCGAATCTGGATCCCTCATTTTGCTCACATAGCGGATCCATTATATGAACTGTTACGCAAGGGTTATCGATTTGAATGGAAAGAAAGGCATATTCAGGCAATGCAAAGATTGAAGAAATTTTTGATGTCACCTCCAATATTGAGGAAGGTTGATTATAAGTGCAATAGACCAGTGATTCTTACTGTAGACGCTAGTCCAATTGCCGTTGGATGGGCTGTGGGTCAAGATGATTCGTATGGGAGTAGATTTGCAGTTCGGTTTGGGGCTAAAGTTTTAAGTATTCGTCAGCGTGCATATTCGCAAGTCAAAAGAGAACTTTGGGGAGTCGTTTCGGCTATGAAAGCTGAAAAGGACTATTTGATTGGGGCAGTAGTAGTAATTGAAACAGATTGCTTGCCATTGCTTGGAATGATTATTAACTGTTCAACGCCAGATATTGCAATGTTGAGATGGATTGCTTATATTAAGTCACTAAATCTAGAATTTAAGCATATCACTGGAAAGGACAATTTAGTAACAGGCATGCTATCTCGAGCAAGATACGAGAGGGAGGACGAAATGGTTGAAGACATTGATGATGTCGGATTGAAATTCTATTCAATATCAAATCTCAACAGAGGAGACAAGCTATTTCTTGAAGAATCTTATGAAGGAGAATTATTGGATATTGGTCATTATTTGAATACCTTGTCTAAGCAGGGGAATTGGTCTACAGAAAAATTCAAACAAATAAGAAAAAAAGCATATAGATTTTTACTTCGAGATGGATTCTTATGGAAGAGACCAAAGAAAGGAATTGGGATGCCACAACGAGTGATAGGCAAAAGGGAAGAAAAACTAAAATTATTAAAGGAGTTTCATGATAGTTTATGGGCAGGGCATAGAGGAATCTGGGCTACTTTTGCTAAACTCAAGGAACGATATTGGTGGAAAAATATGTATCGAGATGTGCTCTCATTTGTAGAGTCATGTGAAATCTGTCAATCGTATTCTAATATCCGACATCGAGATGGTCTTCATCCTACGTATCCTCTAGCTATTCATTTTAAATGGGTTGTTGATTTGGTTATTATGCCGGTTGGGTTATGGCAGATGAGATATTTGGTTTTAGCTCGTGAAGATTTATCAAATCAAGTAGAAGGAAGAGCATTGAGGACAAAATCTACAGAGGAGATTTGTAGGTTTTTGCTTGAAGATGTCATTTGCCGTTACGGGTGCGTAGGAAAAATCACTGCAGATCGTGGAGAATTAAATGCACAAGAAGCTCGTAAGTTCTTTGAAAAATGTGGAGTTAAACTATCACTTACTACTGCTTATAATCCGGAAGGGAATGCGAAAAGCAAACGCGGTCACCCGCCGATTGTGAAAGCATTGGTTAAAGCTTGTAATGGGAAGGTTAAAGAGTGGCCACGGCTTTTGTCATTTGCATTATGGGCTGATCGAACAACACATAGTTCGGTGACAGGATATATGCCAGTAGAACTTATGATAGGTCAAAAACCAATTATGCCGATTGAAGAAAAGGTACTTACTTGGAGTATGCTACCATGGGAAGATGGATTGACAAGAGAAGAACTTCTGGCTATTAGGATTCGACAATTGGAGCAAAGAACGGAAGATGTCCAGATAGCATTGGAAAGGTTAAAAAGAGCAAGGTTACAAAACAAGGCGCGATTCGATAAGCAACATCGATTGAGACCAAAAGCAATCGAGGAAGGTGACTGGGTACTTGTTTATGACAATAGTCTGGATAATCAACATAGTACTTTGCGGAAATTTTCAAAACGTTGGTTTGGACCATATGTTGTAACAACTGTTCATGATAATGCGACTTACTCATTACGGGAGTTAGATGGTACAAAATTGAAAATACCAATTGCAGGGAAGAGAGTAAAAATATTTAAACGAAGACACGCAGAGATGAATATGGAAGACCTTAATGAAGGTACAGAGATTCCGCAGCAAGAAGATGAAAGTGATATGGATAATGAAGGTGACGAAGACGAACTGGACAAAGACGTAGGGGATATATTCTGAATCAAATAGCAATTGGGTAAATTGGTGCATACAGGAGGATGCACAGGTTCAGAGGGGGTGGATGTCATGTTGTAACACGAGTATACAGTGAAATAAAAAGAAAGGGGAATTTTATTAATATTCAGTTACCTCGAATATTGGGAGCATCGACCAACTCCAGTACAAATACTGAGTGGTCAGGTTCAGTGACTCCGTTACAGTCAACCGGGGCATACTGGAATGCCCCGTTCGATTCCAATAACTGGAGTCAGCAGGAAGAGAAGGACCAATTCACACGACGGGTTCAAGGAGCCAATTGGATCCAATTTCGATAATCCAATCCGGGTCCTCTTATCCAATATGAGACCTGTATTGGTGGGGCAACCCAATGCAGTCTAGTTACGGGAAATCCAGGTCTTACTACGGGTCTTAGCCAATTTGACGCGAGGACCAATTGGACCCAATTACGGGAACATCCAGGTTACTACGGGCATCCTTCCCAATATAGGACCTGAATTGGTCGGGCGACTCAATGTGGTCCCTATTACGAGGTTCGATTCTGTTTCAAGCTGTCCTGTTCTCTGTGCCGTCTCAGTGAACGTTGTTTTCGGTAAATGGATTTCTTAAAGGTAAAAATGGAGGAGAAAGCTTGAGGTGGGAGCCAATTCCGGATCTAAGACGGAAGATTGAAGAAATTCAGAGGATAAGGTTAAGGGGGATATAGTTTTGGAGTGGTGTGGGTTTTTATTGGGATGGGAGGTTTTTGAAGATCAAGGGAATTAGAGAGAGGAGCTTCATGCTTCGGGTCAGGGAAGGAAAGACATAGGATTTGGATTTTTCTTCTTCGTAGAGTTTTGGGGAAGACTGAGGCAATCGCTGCTGAAGTCAGTGTTGTAATGGTGAATCGGGATTTTTAAATGAAGTGGGTTTGAATACTCTTGACTATTTTGTGAAATCGAGTTACGTCTGTGATTGAAGGATTAAAAGGGTGTCTATAGGATTGAATATGCGGAATGAATGAAATTTATTGGGTTAATCTAACAAGACAGTCAGTGGATACAAGATCGTAAGTACAAAGCAGTATTGAAGGTTAACAGTTTGGGTTGTACGGGGTTCTCTGTAACGTCTAGAGACCTACCGGCTGGGGCAAAAAGGACTTCGACAAGCAGTCGAAGAGCACCCGTATAGATTTACGGTACATTATTGCAGTCGTTTATATTCCAGCAGTCAAAAACTGATAGACTGCTTGACTATCGGCGAATCTCCATACTACCTTCTACAGCCAGACGCCCGGCGCGTTCTCGAGCAGGAAAGCACGTAATACGGTACGGGGGATGCACAGGTTCAGAGGGGGTGGATGTCGTGTTGTAACACGAGTATACAGTGAAAATAAAAAGAAAGGGGAATTTTATTAATATTCAGTTACCTCGAATATTGGGAGCATCAACCAACTCCAGTACAAATACTGAGTGGTCAGGTTCAGTCACTCCGTTACAGTCAGCCGGGGCATACCGAAATGCTCCGTTCGATTCCAATAACGGGAGTCAGCAGGAAGAGAAGGACCAATTCACACGACGGGTTCGAGGAGCCAATTGGATCCAATTTCGATAATCCAATCCGGGTCCTCTTATCCAATATGAGACCTGAATTGGCCGGTCAACCCAATGCAGTCTAATTACGGAAAATCCAGGTCTTACTACGGGTCTTAGCCAATCTGACGCGAGGACCAATTTGACCCAATTACGGGAACATCCAGGTTACTACGGGCATCTTTTCCAATATAGGACCTGAATTGGTCGGGCGACTCAATGTGGTCCCGATTACGAGGTTCGATTCTGTTTTGAGGCTGTCCTGTTCTCTGTGCCGTCTCAGGGAACGTTGTTTTCGGTAAATGGATTTCTTAAAGGTAAAAACGGAGGAGAAAGCTTGACGGCGAGAGCCAATTTTGGATCCAAGCTTGAGGTGGGAGCCAATTCCGGATCTAAGACGGAAGATTGAAGAAATTCAGAGGATAAGGTTAGGGGGGGATATAGTTTTGAGGGGGGAAGGTTTTTTTTCGGGGGAATCGAAGGGGGAGCGAGTTTTTTCAAGCTTTTGCAAGGTTACCAGTTCGGTTTTTCATTGGAGGTTTTTGGAAGATCAAGGGAATTAGAGAGAGGAGCTTCATGCTTCGGGTCGGGGAAGGAAAGACATAGAATTTGGATTTTTCTTCTTCGTAGAGTTTTGGGACGACTGAGGCAATCGCTGCTGAAGTCAGTATTGTAATGGTGAATCGGGATTTTTAAATGAAGTGGGTTTGAATACTCTTGACTGTTTTGTAAAATCGAGTTACGTCTGTGATTGAAGGATTAAAGGAGTGTCTATAGGATTGAGTATGCGGAGTGAATGAAATTTATTGGGTTAATCTAACAGGACAGTCAGTGGATACAAGATCGTAAGTACAAAGGGGTATTGAAGATTAACAATTTGGGTTGTTCGGGGTTCTCTGTAACGTGTAGAGACCTACCGGCTGGGGCAAAAAAAGGACTTGGACAAGCAGTCGAAGGGCATCAGTAAAGATTTACGGTGTATTCTTGCAGTCGTTTATATTCCTGCAGTAAAAACTGATAGACTGCTTGACTATCGGCGGATCTCCATACTACCTTCTACAGCCAGACGCCCGGCACGTTCTCGAGCAGGAAAGCACGTAATACGACAGCGGATGTGTGTCGATTATCAAAGAGTCAATAAAATCACTGTCAAAAATAGGTATCTACTACCTTTAATATCTGGACTCCTTGATTAGTTGAATCAAGCTAAGCTCTATACAAAAATTGATCTATGGAGAGCATACAATTTGATATGCATCAAAGAAAGAGATAAATAAAAGACTATGTTTCAAACAAGATATGGACATTTTGAATATAACGTCATGCCTTTTGGACTTACAAATACACTAGCAGCATTCCAACATTTAATGAACAATATCTTTCGGGAGTTTTTAGATGATTTTTTTCTCTGTTACCTAGACGATATCTTAATCTATTCTAAGAACCCGGAAGAACATGAACTTCATGTTTGCCAAGTATTACAAAAATTAACAGATGCAGGACTCTATGCCAAGATAAAAAAAAGTGTGTATTTCACACTACTCAAGTTGACTTCTTAGAATACATTATTTCAAATGATGGACTTATGATGGAGCCTAAGAAAGTTCAAACTATTATGGATTGGAAGATCTCAAAAATGGTAAGAGATGTCCAATATTTTTTGGGATTTTCCAACTACTATCGGATTTTCATCAAAGACTTCTCTCAAGTTGCAGCTCCACTTACACGTTTAACTTGCAAAGACAAACTTCAATGGAATCAAGAAATAGAAGTAGCATTTGAAGCTTTGAAGATAACTTTTGTTTCTGCACCAATCTTGTATTGTGTCAATTTTTTTAAACCATTTTTTATGGAAACAGAGGCATTAGATTTTGTTTTGGATGTCGTATTGTCAGAAATGGAAATAAATGATAAACTTCACTCAATAGCTTTTTATTCCAAAAAAATTTCAGTAGTCGAGATCAACTATGAGATTCATGACAAGAACTTTTTATAATCGTGAATTTGTTTGAAGAAAGGTGCCATTATCTAGGAGGTGCTCCTAGCCCAGTCATAGTATATACGGATCACAAGAACCTTGAATATTTTATGTCAATACGTATTTTGAATTGTCACTAAGCCCGTTGGAGTTTGTCTTTGTCAAGATTCAAATTCAAGATCACTTATTGACCAGGAAAACAACAAGGTTTGTCAATTACACTCTCTAGACGATCTTATCTTTCACCTAAGGAAGGAGATGCTGCTTTTTATCAACAACAGATAATTCTCTTAAAGCTAGAGCATCTTCATCTTCGAGCAATGAAATCAATACTAACTGTTGATTCAACTTTCATTAAGCAAGTTCAGTCAAGTATGTCTTTTAATCCTCTTATTTGTGATATGAAGAGAAATCCTTCAAAGTCTCATGATACTTCTAAGTTTGAATTTAAGAAGAATCTATTATAATTTGAGGGATGCCTATATATTCCACAAGGTGAAGCTCAATTACGTGTTCTTCAAGCTCGTCATGACTTTCCAGTAGCAGGACATTTTAGATACAATAAAACTTTGGAACTAATATCTAAAGACTTTTGATGGATACAAATGTGAAAAGCAGTCAAAGATTTTGTACAATCTTGTGATGTTTGCTCGAGATCAAAAACTCCTCGTCATCAACCTTATGGACTTCTTCACCCATTATCCATTCCAGAACAACCATGGTCTTCTATTTCTGTGGACTTCATCACGAATCTTTCAATCTCATGTTCTTATGACTCTATATTTGTGATAGTAGATCATTTTACTAAAATGACACATTTTGTACCATGTACAAAATCTATCGTAGGTGAAGAAACAACTAAGTTCTTTCTTGACAATATCTATCGCTATCATGGATTATCCAAGGATATTATATCAGATAAGGGAATTCAATTTGTATCAAGATTTTGACAGATTCTTTTCAAGATTCTAAAAGTAGATATAAAACTATCTTTGGCATTTCATCTTCAAACTGATGGACAAATGGAGTGTGTCAATCAAGTTTTGGAGCAGTATTTAAGATAAACTATTAACTACCAATAAGATGATTGGACAATTCTTTTGCCATTGGTAGAGTTTGCTTATAATAAAATGGTACATTCTTCTATAAAACAAACACCTTTCTTTACTAATTATGGTTATCATCTACAACTTGATACTTTTGACTTTTTAAAAGTTGATAATCTTATTGCGAAAGATTTGGCAATTCATTTATCAGAGCTACATGCAACGATGAAGGCATAGTTAAAAGAAGCTCAAAAATAACAAAAGATCAATGCGGATGTCTATCGAAATGAACAACCACGATTCGACATGGGTGATAAGATATGGTTACTTCATCACAATATCAAGACCACTCATCTTTACGACAAGTTGGACTATTGAAGGCTGGGACCATTTTCTATTTTTACACAAATCAATCCAGTTGCATATTGTTTACATCTACCAGAGTCAATAAAAATCCATCCTGTATTTCACGTATCTCTTCTTGAATCATACAAGACAGTGGATATACTAAGAAGAAGACAAGCTCCACCTCCTCCTATAGAAGTAGACAATAATGAAGAGTTTGAAGTGGAAGAAGTCTTAGATTCAAGGCGACACCGAAATAAATTGGAACATCTTGTCCATTGGCGGAGATATAATATTAGCAAACACACATGGGAGCTAGTAAAGAATCTTACAAATGCAACAAAGGCGGTGGAGGCTTTTCATCGATGACATCTATCAAAATCAAGAAGAAAACCTTCTTTGTAAAAAAAAACAAGATCTAAAGAAGATAACATTCTACTTTCAATCCTTGTTTGAAGCTTCTTTATAGTTGTGACACTCAAAAAATGGAGAACCAACAACCAACGGATTCGACTCAAGAGCCTTCATTTGTTGATCTGTTGAACGAGACATTATGATTGTCACAACTTTCAAGACGACGCAATCGAGATGAAGATCTTGAAGAACAACATGTTCTTTGTCGAATAGATGGCAAGATACAATGCGTTTGGTATCATGATATTGGAAGGGACTCCCGATGTTTGGTGATTTAACTAGACATAGGAATAACTCCTGATGGTGTTCCAAATATTTTATTCGAAGGAAGTTATGAAGGCCTCAACAATAATTAAATAATTTGGTAGTCTTTCCGTCCTGGTATGGTACTTTATCGATGGTTGAGAGGCCCTATCAATCATCTTTGAAGAGAACAAAGATCAGAGTATGTGGCAAATATAATTTGTCGCATCATAGATTTTTTCAACATATGATTACCACTCCTCATGGAACTCGCCCCTAGAAGGAGGGATAATGTCACGAACATATACATGTAAGCCAATAATTACATGTATAAATAGATAGAAGTAAGTAAAATTACGTAAAAGTAGGTTAATTCTATAGTATTTGCTATGAAAGCTTCTTAGAAGCTTTATAGATGTTGCTTTGACTTTATAAGTATCTTTAATTGACTTTTTGGGATTAAAAACGTGGTCAATAAGTTAGCCATGTGCCACACATGTTGTTAGCTTGAAGACCTAACTAACTATGTGGCCCACACATAGAAAAACTTACCTTATAAGTCAAGACAAGTATGCTACAAAGTCAACATATATTAGAGGTCCTATAGAATGTCGCCACGTAGCTCCTAGTTAGATAGTATATATAGAGAGAAGAATGAAGCTTTCTTCACTCTTGTCAACTCCTTTTTTGCTTCTAGTCTAGTTTCAAGGATCTCTAATTTTCTTGACTTTTGGCAATAGCCATTCAAATTTCTTTCTTAATATACATAACAAATTATTTCTATTTTATCATCTTTCTTTGAGAGAAGTCTCACTTGTTTATATATTTTTATCATGTTCTTGTCCTTGATAAATAATAGAAGTGAGATAATCTACTTACTTCTAAAATAAGATAAAAATAGTAGGTCAACACTCTAGTCAAACTACCAAAGATATGAATCTCAAAGAAAGAAAATCCTCAATACAGTCTTATTTCACTAAAAAAAATTAAAAAAATCACTCAAAGATATTATAATATTAAACTAGAATGGCTAATGCCAAACACAAAAGACTTGAAAGTCTTGAAACAAGACTAAGGATTAGAAAGGCATTGCCAAGAGTAAAGAAGGCTTCACTCTTACCTCCATATATACTCATAACTAGGAGCTACGTTGTCGTACTGTAAATGCTTACAGCATGTAAAAATTAGCTAAAACATATTATATGTTGATAAATCTAGATGTATGTTAGAGTGGCTAGTAGATTAAATTAAAAGGAGTTGGTATAAGAAACTTTACTTTGTTTCTTTACTTCTTTTGATTTTGACATTAAAATATATATATATATATATATATATATATATATATATAGGACCTAAATGTTTAGTATAAAGCCTTGGGAGAAGGTGGAAAACTAAGGATGAAAATCTAAACTAAAAGGAGGCTAATTAGGAAGGATGAAAGCAAGGCATGGTCGGATGAAGGCAAGGAATGGGGAACTTCATCCCTATTGGTCGTATACCATGCCCATTGGACTTTGAGGAGGCTGCCCGAAGCCTTATTAGGATTTAGGGTTCCTCTTTCGGAAGCATTTGGAGATTAGAAGCTAGAGTTGTAAATTTTAGGATTTGAAGAACAATTTGTGTATAAAAATTAGAGGATTTGGAGTTAGGGTGAAAAAGTTATAACCATTTGAAGTTAAGGTGTTTATTTAAGACATATTGTTACTCTTTTGAGAGTACGATGAGTTTTACAACAGCTATTGAAGATCGGAAGGTACAACTGGAACGGCGATTTCAAGGCCTACATCTTTTATGAAAGAATTATTACTTTTGGAGTTCATATAAAGGAGTTGTAAGGAGTTGAAGGCGACGCTTCCAAATCAAAAGCATTAAGTAAGCGGGTTTATTTGTAGTAATGGTTGGAGCCATAACTTGAGTTTTCTGACAAATTTTTGGCTCAAACTTTTTGGAGAATGTGAAATTTTGTGTTAAAAAGTTATATATATAAACTTCGTGGCATTTGAGCTTATATTTTGTGAGATATGAAGAAAATTGCACGCGGATGTATAAAGACAAGGGTTTGAAGTGACTGTTAGGAATTTCAAGATATCTCAAGATCTGCAATGAATTTTCAGTTGAAAATTATTGTAAAAGTTAATAAGAATATATCAGTACCTCATGTAAAGTTTGAGTTTGTTTGGACGTTTTGATTAAGAGATATGAGGTGTTGAAGTTTGAGAAAATCTCCACATAAGAATAAACAAGGATTTAGAAGATTTTATCATATTTTGGAAGTTGTGGGTTACTTGAGGATTGTGTATTTGGTGTAATTACTCAAAAAGAGAAAAATTATATATAAACTTAGGGCTTCCCTTATTTTCAAGCTTGATTGAATAATTAGGGACAGCCAGAAGCCTAGCGTTTTTTTGAGGCAAACTCTCTTTACTCCGACAACGTTCTTATCTTGCACCGAAAGAAGGAGATGCAGCTTTTGAGCAACAAAGAATGGTTCTCTTGAAGCCGGAGTAATTTCATCTTCAAGTAATAAAACCAACATTGATTGTTGATTTAACTTTTCTTAAGCAAGTCCAGTTAAGTATGTCTTCAGACCCTCTTGTTCATGATATCAAGAATAATTCTTCTAAATCTCATGATCCCTCTAAATTTGAATTCAAGAACAACCTACTCTATTTCAAAGGACGTCTATATGTTCTAGAAGGAGAAGCACGTTTACGTGTTCTTAAAGCTCGTTACGACTTTCCAACAGCAGGACATTTTGGATATAATAGGACTTTGGAACTCATATCTTGGGATTTTTGGTGGCCTCAGATGTGGAAGGCAGTCAAAGATTTTGTACAATCATGTGATGTTTGCTCAATATCAAAAACTCCTCGTCATCGACCTTTTGGACTTCTTCAGCCATTACCCATTCCAGAAAAACCATGGTCTTTTGTTTCTATCGACTTCATCACGGATCTTCCAATCTCAAGTTCTTATGACTCTATATTCATGATAGTAGATTGTTTTACCAAGATGACACAATTTGTACTATGTACAAAATCTATCATAGGTGAAGAAACAGCTAAGCTCTTTCTTGACAATATGTATCGCTATCATGGATTACCCAAGGATATTATATCAGATAGGAGAACTCAATTTGTAGCAAGATTTTGGTGGACTCTTTTCAAGATTCTTAAAGTGGATATAAAACTATCTTCGACATTCCATCCTCAAACTGATGGACAAACAGAGCGTGTTAATCAAGTTTTGGAGCAATATTTAAGATATACATTAATTACCAACAAGATGATTGGACAACTCTTTTGCCATTGGCAGAGTTTGCTTACAATAACACGGTACATTCTTCTACAAAAAAAACACCTTTCTTTGCTAATTACGGTTATCATCCACGACTTCATACTTTTGACTTTTTAAAAGTTGATAATCCTGTTGCGAAAGATTTGGCGATTCATTTATCAGAGCTTCATGCAACGATAAAGGCGTAGTTAAAAGAGGCTCAAGAATAACAAAAGGACAATCCGGATGTCTATCAAAAGGAACAACCACCATTCGTCTTCGGTGATAAGGTATAGCTACTTCATCATAATATCAAGACCACTCGTCCTTGTGACAAGTTGGACTATCGAAGGCTAGGACTATTTTCTATTTTTGAATAAATCAATCCAGTTGCATATCATTTATATCTACCGGAGTCAATGAAAATCCATCTAATATTCCATGTGTCTCTTCTTGAATCATACAAGACAATGGACATACCAAGAAGATGACAAGCTCTACCTCCTATAGAAGTGGACAATAATGTAGAGTTTGAAGTAGAAGAAGTCTTAGATTCAAGGTAGTACCGAAATAAATTGGAATATTTTGTCCATTTGCGCAGATATGGTATTAGTGAACGCACATAGAAGCCAATAAAGAATCTTGCAAATGCAACAAAGGTGGTGGAGGCTTCTCATCGATGACATCCATTAAAATCAAGATGAAAATCTTCTTTATAAAAGAAACAACATATAGGTAAGATAACATTCTACTTTCAATCCTTGTTCGTAGCTTCTTTGAAGTTGTGACGTTCAGGAGATGGAGAACCAACAACCAGCGGATTCAACTCAAGAGCCTTCATTTGCTAACATGTTGGATGAGACATTACGATTGTCACAACCTTCAAGACGACGTAATCGAGATGAAGATCTTCAAGAATGACATGTTCTTCCTCGAATAGATGGCGAGATACAACGCATTTGGTATCACGATTTGGGAAGGGACTCCCCATGTTTGGTGATTTTGCTAGAGGTAGGAATAATTCTTGATGGTGTTCCAAATGTTCTATTTGAAGGAAATTATGAAGGCCTCAACAATGATCAAATAACTGGTTGGTCTTCCCGCCCTAGTATGGGACACTATCGATGGTTGAGAGGCCATATCAATCATCTTCTAAGAGAACAAAGATTAGAGTATGTAGCGAATATAATTCGTCGCATGATAGATTTCCTCAACATATGATGACCGCTCCTTATGGAACTCGTCCCTAGAAGGGGAGGTAATGTCATGGACATACTGATGTAAGCTAGTAATTACATATACAAATAAGTAGAAGTAAGTAAAAATAGGTAAAAGTAAGTTAATTCTATAATATTTAATATGGAAGCTTTCTAAAAGCTTCATAGACGCTGCTTTGACTTCATAGGTATCTTTAATTGACTTTTTGGATTAGAAACGTGGTCAACAAGTTAGCCATGTGCCACACATGTTGTTAGCTTGAAGATCAAGCTAACTTTGTGGCCCACATATAAAAAAACTTATCTTGTAAGTCAAGGCATGTGTCCTACAAAGTCAACACATATTGGAGGTCCTATAGAACGTCGCCACGTAGCCCCTAGTTAGATAGTATATATATATAGATAAGATTGAAGGCTTCTTCACTCTTGTCAACTCCTTTCTTACTTTTAGTCCAGTTTCAAGGGTCTTTAGTTTCTTTGTCTTTTGGCAATAGCCATTCTAGTTTCTCTTTCAATATACATACTTGTTTATTTATATTTTTTTATCTTTCTTTGAGTGAAGGCTCACTTATCTGAATTATTTTTTTATCGAGTTCTTGTCCTTGACATATGGATGGTTGGAATTGTAATTACCCAAATTGACCTGATCATAGCTTTGAAAATTTTCAAAATACTAATTATAATCCATTTTATGGAACAAATATGTAGAACGGTGGAAATAATCAAGGGTGTAATCTCCAAACTATACTAATTCAGAAGTCCAATTCTCGATGAGTAGCAATTGGTCAGCTAGGATCATTTACTATAACTACTTGGAATCGGCCTAATAGATATATTCCAATGGAGACTCCAAGTGTACATGACGATAAGGGTCGAAAACCACTACGTTACTACCGATGTTGACAAATTGGTCATTATGCCATTGAATGCCCTAATCTAAGGTTTATAGATGAATATGCTCCAATATGTAGAAATTGCAAGCAATAGGGTCATTTTTATCATCAATACAACATTCCATTTAACCCTAATAATCATGATCAGAAGATACAATCGATTGTATAAATTATACAGGAAAAAAATAACGGGACACAAGAATCACCAGTTCATCGGGTAGAAGTAGTCCAAGCTGTCCATACAAGAAGTCAGCAAAAAGAGAAAGGACCAATTCAATATTTAAGTCATCTTGAAGCAAAGGGCCAATTGGACCCAATTATGGGGCCATCCAATCTAGGTCCTGACATGGGTCCCTTACTCAGTATAAGACCTGAATTGATTTGGCATCCCAATAAGGTACGGATTACAGAGGCTTCGATACCATTTCAAGCTATTTCGTTCTCTACATAGTTACGAGAAATGTCTTTTTTGTTGAAAGATCCTTTAAGAGGTGTGAATTCTAAGGAACTAATATCAACCCAATTGGGAGAACAATCTTACCCGTTGAAAGAACCGATTTTACAAGCTCTATCAAATTCAATTCCAGTAGCTTTACCAATTTTCAATATAGAGAAAACCAATTTATCTGCGTCGGTATCCAGGACTGAGAAGAAGAAACAGACATTAGAAATTATCACTAATATAGAACCATATGACATTCTAAAAGATTTGGGTACCATACAGTCCATGATCTCTATGAAACAACTATTAGCGATAGCACTTGAATACCAAACTATCTTGAATTCTTCATTAATTTGTCGTAGATCTCGAAATAAAGAAATTCGAGAAGTAAGTTTGAATCCTGATCTAGGTGTACTAATGATTGATGTCTCAATTGATGGAGTGTTATTATCGAAAGTGCAAGTAGACGGAGGATCTAGTCTAAATCTTATGAATGCCGCTACAATGAAGGAGCTCGATTTGGATCACTTATTGCTTACTACAATAGTTTTGAGAATGACTGACTCCAATCGAGTTAAACCTATAGATATTTTACAAAATATTGATACAATAATTACGGAAATTACTTACAAAATTGATTATATTATTTTTCAATTATGAAGCTCTATATTGTCATATCCAATTTTATTGAGGTGACTGTAGTTATATCAAGCTAAAGCTCGAATTGATTGAGACCGTGATACATTGACAATTAGAAAAGATAATGATAAAATTGTGCTTCAAAAGTACGATGTCCAATATCACGAAGAAACTCAAGTTGTTAGTTTAGAATTCACATCAGATTGTGAAGATGAGTCTTCAAAAGAAGCAATTGGTGCACCTGATCTAATTTATGCTGATACAAGGCAAGTTGTCGAACTCACTAGAATGAAATACCAGTATAGGGGACCGGGAGAGTACTTAGTTCCTCCAGATGTTATTGACGATTCTGATCATATGATTGCATATTGGATGAATAGACAGGATGTTAATCATGTTAGTACTATGGAATTGGAGTTGAAAAGTTCTAATGTGAGAGATTTTATAAAAGATTTTAGAATTGAGCAGAACATTATTCCAGAGATTCCAAAAAATTCCACGATATCAACCAATTAATTTAGATACAAAGGAGGCTCACCAAATCATTCAGATTTATGACAGTATAAAAGGCAAGGAGAAAGAAATTTGGGTGGATTAGCTTTTACGACATAAAACTGTTTTCGTATGGTCATATGCAAATTTGAAAGGAATTCCAATTGAAGTTTGTGAACATCGAATTATATTGGAAGAGAACGCTTTACCAGTATGCCAAAGACAACATCAACTTAATCCAAAATACTCATTTATGGTAAAAGAAGAACTGGATAAACTCTTGGAGGTTGGATTTATCTATTCGATTTCTTTCAGTGAATGGATTTCACCAATTGTTATGGTATCGAAAAAAAATGAAAAAGTTTGCATCTATCAAGATTTTTGTAAATTAAATGCGGCTACCAAGAAGGATTATTTTCCTTTACCATTCACGGATAGTATATTGGATGTTGTCGCTGGACATGAATGTTATTCATTTCTTGATGGATTCTCTGGTTATAATCATGTTAAGATTGCAAAAGAAGACCAGTTAAAAACTACTTTTACTATGGATTGGAGGACCTTTGCCTATAAGGTTATGCCGTTTGGACTTTGTAATGTACCAACTACATTTCAAAGGGTAATGATGCAAGCGTTCTAAGATTATTTACAAATTTTAATGGAAATATTTCTAGATGATTTTTGTACGTTTAGTACGAGAGCCAAGCATTTAGAATGTCTAGGTCAATGTTTGAATCAATGTGCCAAATATGGAATTTCTTTAAATTTGAAAAAGTACCAATTTGGTATGCCTTATGGTAAACTATTGGATCATATAGTTTCGATGGCAGGCATTGCTACAAATCCGGATGAAATAAAGATTATAGTAGAATTAAAGCAACCTGACACTATTATGGATATTTGAGCATTTGTCGGTGATGTCAATTATTATCGGTGATTTATCTATCTATTTGTAGTTATATGTCTTTCCTTGAAAAATCTCTTAAAGAAACCACCAACCAATGGGACCAGTCCATTTTGGACAAAAGAATGTACAATTGCATTTGCAACATTGAAACAAAAATTGATTTCAGCACCAATATTGGTGGCACCTTGTTGGACAAAATCATTCCAAGTTTATGTGGATGTATCTAATGTCGCGATTGATTCTGTGCTAAGCCAGAAAAATGATCAAGGTTTTGATCACCCTATTTATTATGCAAGTCGTCAATTGGTAGCAACGGAAAGAAATTATACAACAATTGAAAGTGAAGGATTGAGGATGATTTATTTTGTACAAAAGCTTTGATATCATCTTCTTAGTTATAAATTTTTTTTTCATGTCAACCATGATACTTTAAAATATATGATTAATAAGCCTCAATTGAATGGTCGTATTGTACAATGGATTTTATTCTTACAAGAATTTGACTTTACTATTCAGGTAAGACTAGAAAAATTACATTCCAATGCGGATCATTTATCTTGGTTATCCAATATATTGGATAATGAGCCCATTAATGATGCACTACTCGATGTGGAACTGTTTACGGTAGATGTAATTATTCCAGAGTATAGTGAAATAATTCAATACTTGACATTTCAAACCTTCTCATCTAATTTTAATGAAAAGCTTAAATGACGCTTAATATTAAAATGTGTACCTTATATGATGATTAGCAAAGCTTTATATAAATAAGGCAAGGATGGAGTTTTGCGATGCTGTATTTATCAGACTGAAGTGCGTAATATATTAGAAGGTTGCTACTTGGATAGTTGTGGTGGATATTTTGTAGGAGACAGCACGGCTCGTAAAGCTTTACAAGCTGGTTATTGGTGGCCAACAATGATTGCAGATGCCCACCACTTCGTCCATCATTGTGACCCATGTGAGAGAACGGGTTGACTTACTCGAACTTCAGCAATGCCATTGGTACCAATTCTGACTCAAGCACCTTTTGAAAAATGGGGAATTGATTTTGTAGAACTAATTGTACCAACTTCGAGAAATAGACAAAAATGGTATATATTAGTAGCAACTGATTACGTAACAAAATGGGCTGAAGCCGTAGCTATGAAAACCGATATAACAAGTATAGTAGTAACTTTTTTATATGAAAATATCATTACACGGTTTCGTATTGTGATTCGGCTATTATATGAAAATAATTTAATTATGTATTTAATATATAATTTATTAAGTAACATGGTGAGAGCCATGTTAGTAGATTTTAGTTGGTTTTAGAATATAATTTGATTATTACATTAAGTAACATGGTAAGAGCTATGTTAGTAGATTTTAGTTGGTTTAAGAATAAAACTTGATTATTATCCTGAGAAGAGGTTGTTTAAAAAGATTACTATAGAATTTGTATAACTTTAATTTTTTTTGATAGTGGCTTTTAAGATTGGTTTAGTTCATAGTAACTTCTAAATATTTAGAATTACATTTGTTAGACATTGGTGACCTTTGAAAATTTCTTTTGGTTCTTTTATTTAGTATTTAGAGCATAAATTATATAAATCTTATCAGAAAAAGGATTGAAGAAGGATTTTGGTAGCAAAGGGAGTAATTAGGGCACCAATATAGATGAATGGAGATGAATGATGAAAATCTCCATTCCTATTGGTCAAAAGTCATGACCAATGGGCTTTGAGAAGGCTGCCTAAGTCCATATTCGGGATTAGGGTTAGTTCCTCGAAGCCATTCGAGTTTTGAAGGCTAGGGTCAAAAGGTTTAGGTTTTTGGCTATGGTTTTGGTGCAAGTTTTGTGTCATTTGGAGTTTTTATAAAGAAGTTATAGGCGCTCAAAATTAAGGTGTTAGTTTTGGACCTACTGTCACTCTTTTGGGCATAACGCACGCGTACAGATAGCAATTGAGGATCGGCGATAGAGATTGGAGAAAGCACTTTTGCGGCTATACTTTTCGTATACTGCTTATTGGATTTGAAGTTGGCATGAAGGAGTTATTGGATTTAGAAGTCAGTGCATGTAATCTAAGGGTAGTAAGTAAACCGATTTACTAGTGGTTGTCTCTTGAGCTATATCTTGAGCAATATGACAAGGTTTTGGCTCAAAATTTCAGGAAATGTGTAATTTTATGTTAGTAAACTTTGTGCATAAGTTTTATGTCATTTGGAGTTTGGATTTTTGAGATACAAGGGAAATAGTTTTTCGGGTGCTTGTAAATTAGGGTTTAGAGTGTCTGCTAGAGTTTCTTAGATGCCAGAATATCGGGAGTGAATTTATAGTTGGTTTTTTTTGTGGTCAAATTTCAGGATGAATTCTACCTATCCTATATATTTAAAACAAATTGAACGGTTAGATCAATAGTGATGATTTTTTAAAGTTTGGGGCAAGAAAATCCTTTGCGGAAAAAATATGTTTGTGAAGGGATTTTGTTATATTTGGAGTTTTATACAAAAATAAAGGAGTTTTGGAAGCTAAGACAAGAATCATATAAAGGTTTAAGCTACACTCTGTACAATTAGATACTCAATGTATTCCCAGATAGCAAATCACACCATACGATAACGGTTCGATTGTCCACGAGAATTGGTTAGTGATCGAGGAACTCATTTTATAAATAGTACAATCAAAGTACTTATGGCTAAATACAAAATAAAACATCACCAAACTTCACTGTATCATCCTAGAGCCAATAAACAAATGGAAAAGATTAATGGAATTTTATATAAAATCTTAACAAAAACAGTTTCAGGAGTGGGAACAGATTGAGACACTAAGTTGTTCGCAGCTTTATGGGCATACCATACTGCATATAAAGTTACTACCAATTCTATCCTTTTCAATTGATTTATGGCCAGGAAGTAATATTACCTCTTGAATTGGAAGTCCAAAGTTTACAAATTGCTATAGATAATAGATTGGGAGATCATGATTCATTATGGCATCGTTTAGAAGAATTGGAAAAATTGGATGAAACTATAGCCAATGCATTAATGATAATGGAAACTACACAAAAACAAAGGAAGACTTATTATGATAGTAAGTTTAGACCAAAGGCTTTTATGCTAAATAATTTGATACTTCTTTATGATAGTCGATTTAAAAAACTTCTAGGAAAATTTCAAGTTCGATGGCATGGACCATATTGATTTATTGATAGATTTCCAAATAGTGCAGTACAATTGGAAGATTTTATGGGTACTAAATTTATGATACGGATCAATTTCCATTGGCTTAAACTATACTATACATAAACTTGGGACGGATTTTCTGTTACAAAAAGGAGAATCGACCCAATTGATTGGACCATAGTAATTAGTAGGAAGGGAGGTCGTGACAAGCATTGTATTTTCTTTTATGGTTAAGAAGAAGTGGATAGTAGTTAAAGAAAAGATGGCAAACATGGTGTGAGAAAGCAAGGATGAAGACCGATTGGAAGGAATTACAAGAACGACTACAGGTAGAAGTTACGATGTTGCAGTCTAAAGTAGCCACATTAGAAAAGGAGGCCAATAATTTAGTACAGACTAATACGCCAGTTTCAATGACAACACCTTCGGAGATACCTTTAAAACTGACAAAAGAATGGCAGAAGATGTTGGAAGAGTACGACAACCAAATTGTCATCTTGAATCTCAGGTACGAGAATTGGGTTTGTTGAATGAAGATCTAACGGTGCGTTGTCGTATTACGTGCTTTTGTGCTCGAGAACGCGCCGGGCGTCTGGCTGTAGAAGGTAGTATGGAGATTCGCCAATAATCAAGCAGTCTATCAGTTTTTGACTGCTAGAATAGAAACGACTGCAAGAATACACCGTAAATCTATACGGATGCCCTTCGACTGCTTGTCGAAGTCCCTTTTGCCCCAGCCGGTAGGTCTCTAGATGTTACAGAGAACCCCGAACAACCCAATCTGCTAATCTCCGATACCGCTTTGTACTTACAATCTTGTATCCACTGACTGTCTTGTTAGATTAATCCAATAAATTTCATTCACTCCACATACTCAATCCTATAGACACCCTTTTAATCCTTCAATCACAGACGTAACTCGATTTCACAAAACAGTCAGGAGTGATCACACCCACTTCATTAAAAATCCCGATTCACCATTACAACACTGACTTCAGCAACGATTGCCTCAGTCTTCCCAGAACTCTATGAAGAAGAAAAATCCAATTCTCCGTCTTTTCTTCCCCGACCCGAAGCATGAAGCTCCTCTCCAATCCCCTTAATCTCCAAAAACCTCCAATGAAAACCAAACTAATAACCTTGAAAAAAGCTTGAAGCTAGCTCCTTGATCCCAAAAAAAAAAAAAAACCCCCTCCTCCTCTCTGTTTTGAAAAAAAAAAACCCCCCCCCCTCTTGATCTCATTCTTCTCTTAACCTTATCCTCTGAATTTCTTCAATCTTCCGTCTTGGATCCGGAATTGGCTCCCATCGTCAGAGCTTAGATCCAAAATTGGCTCCCGCCGTCAAAGCTTAGATCCGAAATTGGCTCCCACCGTCAGAGCTTTCAAAACGGCACAGAGAATAGGACAGCTTGAAATAGAATCGAAACCCCATACTCGGGTCCACATTGAGTCGCCCGACCAATTCAGGTCTCATATTGGGTAAGATGCCCGAAGTAAGACCTGGATTTTCCCGTAATTAGACTGCATTGGGTCGCCCGACTAATTCAGGTCTCATATTGGATAAGAGGACCCAGATTGGATTCTTGAAATTGGATCGCATTGGGTTGCCCGACCAATTCAGGTCTCATATTGGGTAAGAGGACGCGGATTGGATTCTTAAAATTGGATCCAATTGGCTCTTTGAACCAGGCTCATCCGTCGCGTGAATTGTTCCTTTCCCTTCCTGCTGACTCCAGTTATTGGAATCGAACAGAGCATTTCAGTATGCCCCAGCTCACTGTAACGGGGTGAGTGAACCTGACCACTCAGTATTTGCACTGGAGTTGGTCGTTGCTCCCAATATTCGAGCTAGCTGAATATTAATAAAATTCCCTTTTCTTTATATTTTCACGGTATACTCGTGTTACAACACGACATCCACCCCCTCTGAACCTGTGCATCCTCTCGTATGCACCAATTTACCCAATTACTGTTTGATTCAGAATATATGCTCTACGTCTTTGTCTTGTTCATCTTCGTCACCTTCATTATCCAAATCACTTTCATCTTCTTGCTGTTGAATTTTTATACCTTCATTAAGGTCTTCCATATTCACCTCTATGTGTCTTCGTTTAAATATTTTTACTCACTTCTCTGCAATTGGTATTTTCAATTTTGTACCATCTAACTCCCGTAACGAGTAAGTCGCATTACCATGAACAGTTGTTATCACATATGGTCCAAACCAACGTTTTAAAAATTTCCGTAAAGTACTATGTTGATTATCCAGACTATTGTCATAAACAAGTATCAAGTCACCTTCCTCGATTGCTTTTGGTCTCAATCGATGTTGCTTATCAAATCGTGCCTTGTTTCGTAACCTTGCTCTTTTTAACCTTCCCAATGCTATCTGGACATCTTCCGTTCTTTGCTCCAATTGTCGAATCTTAATAGCCAGAAGTTCTTCTCTTGTCAATCCATCTTCCCATGGTAGCATACTCCAAGTAAGTACCTTGTCTTCAATCAGCATAATTGGTTTTTGACCTATCATAAGTTCTACTGGCATATATCCTATTACCGAACTATGTGTTGCTCGATCAGCTCATAATGCAAATGACAAAAGCCGTGGCCACTCTTTAACTTTCCCATTACAAGCTTTAACTAATGCTTTCACAATAGGTGGGTGACCGCGTTTGCTTTTTGCATTCCCTTCTGGATTATAAGCAATAGTCAGTGATAGTTTAACTCCACATCTTTCAAAGAACTTACGAGCTTCTTGTACATTTAATTCTCCACGATCTGCAGTGATTTTTTCTACGCATCCGTAATGGCAAATGACATCTTCAAGCAAAAACCTACAAATCTCCTCTGTAGATTTTGTCCTCAATGCTCTTCCTTCTACTTGATTTGATAAATCTTCACGAACTAAAACCAAATATCTCATCTGCCATAATCCAACCGGCATAATAACCAAATCAACAATCCATTTAAAATGAATAGCCAGAGGATACGTAAGATGAAGACCATCTCGATGTCGGATATTAGAATACGATTGACAGATTTCACATGACTCTACAAATGAGAGCACATCTCGATACATATTTTTCCACCAATATCGTTCCTTGAGTTTAGCAAAAGTAGCCCAGATTCCTCTATGCCCTGCCCATAAACTATCATGAAACTCCTTTAATAATTTTAGTTTTTCTTCCCTTTTGCCTATCACTCGTTGTGGCATCCCAATTCCTTTCTTTGGTCTCTTCCATAAGAATCCATCTCGAAGTAACAATCCATATACTTTTTTTCTTATTTATTTGAATTTTTCTATAGACCAATTCCCTTGCTTAGTCAAGGTATTCAAGTAATGACCAATATCCAATAATTCTCCTTCATAAGATTCTTCAAGAAATAGCTTGTCTTCTTTGTTGAGATTTGATATTGAATAGAATTTCGATCCGACGTCATCAATGTCTTCAACCATTTCGTCCTCCCTCTCGTATCTTGCTCAAGATAGCATGTCTACTACTAAATTGTCCTTCTCAGTAATATGCTTAAATTCTGGATTTAGTGACTTAATATAAGCAATCCATCTCAACATTGCAATATCTGGCGTTGAACAGTTAATAATCATTCCAAGCAATGGCAAGCAATCTGTTTTAATTACTACTGCTGCCCCAATCAAATAGTCCTTTTCAACTTTCATAGCCGAAACGACTCCCCAAAGTTCTCTTTTGACTTGCGAATATGCACGCTGACGAATACTTAAAACTTTAGCCCCAAACCGAACTGCAAATCTATCCCCACTGGAATCATCTTGATCCACAGCCCATCCAATGGCAATTGGACTAGTGTCTACAGTAAGAATCACTGGTCTATTGCACTTATAATCAACCTTCCTCAATATTGGAGGTGACATCAATAATTTCTTCAATCTTTGCATTGCCTGAATATGCCTTTCTTCCCATTTAAATCGGTAACCCTTGCGTAACAGTTCATATAATGGATCCGCTATGTGAGCAAAATGAGGGATCCAGATTCGATAAAATACACATGCACCCAAAAACCTGCGAACCTCTATTAAAGAATCACAATCCTCTTTCATCCTTCCAATTGCATCAACTTTAGTCGGATCTGATTTTCTTCCATAAGATCCACATAAATGTCCAACAATTACAACCTCTCGTACTCCAAATATGGACTTCATACCCGATAATGTAAGATGAACTTCTCCAAGCCGAGTTAAAATCTTTTCACAATCTTGTATATGATCAACAACATATTTGCGACACCCCCTCGTATCTAAAGTTTCATCCTTGTCTCCTTCTCCACACCCTTTTATAGGAACATCATCCAGAAAAGGCATAGTCTTTTCCGAATAAAATCTCTCAATACCTTATTCATTCCATTCATCATATGCGCAACTGAGTTGGTTGCGCCTTGAGGAAGAGTGCACATTCTAACCAATCCAAGTGGTGTCCTCATCGTTGTCATATCTCTACTTCCTTCGACAAGTTGAAATTGATCATAACTTGAATACAAATCACCCATTGAATAGATCGCCCTTCCAGCAAACGCCTCAGCAAATTCATCCACAATAGGTCCAATTCGTGCATTCGTGACAGTTACTGCATTCACCAGTTGCATATCTTGAATAAACCATAGTGACCCATTCTTCTTAGGTACCGTAAACCATCGACTAGAATACGGCGCAAATAAAGGTTCTAATATTTTCATCTTTATCTTTTCCTTTAATAGTTCAACCAATTTAGGTAAATGTGCCCTCGGTACTGGAATCTGTCTTAGATTCCAAGTTACATGCGGTACAGTGAAGATAACCATAGGTGTTATAATATTTGGATCCACACACCCAATTTTATGAGATTCGAAGGCAAATGATCTACCTTGTTTAGCCAACATCTTTTTGAAGCAAGTAATTTCCTCCGGCAATAAAGAACCATCAGAACCAATCTTCAATTCTTCAAAAGTCTCTTCAATAAACAAATGTCTAATACTCACTGGATCTCTTAAACTTGCTTCTTTTGATGCTTCTCCCATTTAATCCTTAGAATCTTCTGGTAATGGTCCGACAACAGGCTTTACCTTCTTATCTGCTATTTTATATCTCGTCTCTACTGTGACTTCTGGTGCTTGAAAAGATTCAAGTATGGTATAAACCTCTTTTGAATGAATCTCAACAATCTTATCATTATTCACTAACCCAATAGATGTAATCAATTCCAATGAATCTTCTAGTCCATTTTCCTCATAAACACCTAAAATCCTCTCATCATCTTGCAATGTACCTAACTTATGTAATTATCCTTCAATATCATATAATCTTTTTCTTTCCTTTCTTTTAAAATCATCAACTTTCTTATACATAATATTTCCATTCTCCAATATATCAATAAAACTCGCATCAAAGGCACCTTCATCTCGCGAGAGTACCTCCTCTTTTGTACCTCCATAATTTCGCTTTACAGTGGTACCTCTCCAAAATCCTTAAATCCTTCAACAATCTTTGGCAATGGTTTCTCCCTCAACCTATCTCGATTCCGTTCATGGTTAAGAGGTACTGTTAGAAATTGTACAGCTTTCCTCCCATCTTCGCTCCGTACCCTTGCATAAGCAGAAGCATCGTCAAGTACCTTTGTTTCCATCCGTGTTGCCGTAATATAAGGTTGTTTTAAAATCAACGAATAAGACGTTGTATCTTGAACGAAGAAATGTTGCTCCGTCACAACATCCCCAATCCGAATTTTGACATCTGGACAAGCTCCATATAATTCGCCCCATGTTTTATTAGCTGCTCGAATTGCCCATCCATGTTTCATATCAATTCGCCATTTTTTCTTCTTATAAAGATCTTTAGACATGAGATTTATTTCAGAACCATGGTCGACCAAAGAAACTATTGGTTCTTCTATATCTCCTACTTTCACCAATACCTCAGTAGTTGCCCTTGCACAATGCTTTCGAGTATAATGGCTCAAACTTTTCATTTCCTTGTCACTAGAATCTTCGAAACGTACTCGTTGATTATACCCATTCTTTTCATTTGTTGGTTGCTTGTAACCCATATCAACCTCTTCTTCATCTTTATATATTCTTGCATCAATAGCATGACTCATTCCAGTTTCGCCCATTAATTGCCTCTTTCGCTTAATGCTGTCAATGATAACATCATGAAACTCCCTCTTTACAATTCCCAAGACTTTTTTCAAAGTGAATTCCACCTTAGCGTTTAATATACTTTCTTCCAGGACCCCTTTCAAATCTGTTGCCGCTTCAATGTCAAAAAGTAGCTTATAAGCAATTGATTTGCCTTTATCTTTTGTCTCCTTTGTTTTTTCTCCTAATGATGCTGAGGTATCCTTTACAGGCAATTCTTGTGAAGTTGCCTCCCGAGCCTTGTCTCCTCGAGTTTGCTTCTTAGAAGAATTTCCTTCTCTAGTATCATCAAAATTTCCTCGTCTCTTTTTTTCCATCAAAGCTTCATGTTGGCTCTTAGCAATATATGCATGAATTGAAAGAGACTCAACAGGATCCTCCCAACCTGTTCTACCTCGTATTGTAGCTGCAGTTCTCAATAACACTTTTCGAGGTAATTTCTCTTCTTGCATTGTAGAAACGGCAGAAGCCCAAAACTCACTAGTTTCCGTACTTCCACCAATTTCATCATCTACTCTAGCACCATAACTTGTACTTTCTCGTGCTGCTGTTTCATGCTCTTTTAGGTAATCTTGAACCAATGCTCTCATTCTTCCCTTGCCAAAATTGATTTGAAAAAGATCTTCTCTATTTTTCAATGCTATCTTTCTATCTTTCTAGCAAATAATTCCCTGTCGTATCATATTATTAAATTCATTGCAATCTTTTCTAGTGTGTGAAGCATCATCACACCAAATGCATCTTTGTACATATCCTTGTTTTAAAACATTCTTCGAATTGTTTATAGAAGTATTCTCTTCAAGTCTTGCCAATTTGATTTGAAGATCTCGCATTCCTCGTATAATTTCTTCCATCCCCATATCTGCTTTCTTTGATAAGGATGTCGAAGGTTGAACTGTAGGCATTGTTGGTGGTGTTGTACATACTGGAGCTTTGGGTGCTTGTACTGTTTTCGGAATATTGCTCCTATCCTTCCTCTTTTCTTTTTTTGTAAGCAACCCCACTGCATCTTCAACGTTCTTCCACTTCATTGTCAATCCTTCATCTTCTTCTTTGTCTTCAAGAAGGGATTCTAATTTCTCTTGCAATTCTCCATCAGCAGCTTGAAGAAATAGATCAACTTTGTTCGGCTCCAATGTCAATTTTTCTACCTTCGATAATTGAGAGTACTGCCTCTCAAGTTTCCTTAGTAGCTCTGTTGCTTGTAAATTCTTATTGGGCCGTTTTATCCATCCCAGAAACAGCTTCTTAGTAACGCGATCAGCATCTTCCAAGAAATATTCGTCTTTCAATGCATGTGAAAAATCCTCCCATGAATTCCCATAACGATCCGTAATCGATGTAATGTGGTCTCTTATCTCCGGTATCGTGGCAAGTCCAAATAGTGCAACCATTTTCTTCTCTGAAACCCGATTTAATTCTATTTCACGAACATAACATCTTAAATACCTTGAAATATTTCTTCCATCAAATTCATCAATTTTATTGACCACTGCTTGCAATGCTTTGGTTGCCAAAGCTTCCTTTCGATCATTGCTTTGCTGTTGCTGCATTGACAATGAAAAGGCTTGAAACAAACTAGCAATAGACAGATCCATGTGCATACCTTGTCCTTTAGAAGACTCCCCACCAAAAATTTCTCCCAAAAATCCATCAAAATTTTTATTTTCGTTTTCCATAAAAAATAAAGATAAAATCAACCGAAATCCAATACCTTCTACCTCAAGCTTTCACGTCGGGTTCACCACTTATGTCGTATTACGTGCTTTCCTGCTCGAGAACGCGCCGGGCGTCTAGCTGTAGAAGGTAGTATGGAGATTCGCCAATAATCAAGCAGTCTATCAGTTTTTTACTGCTGAAATATAAACGACTGCAAGAATACACCGTAAATCTTTACTGATGCCCTTCGACTGCTTGTCGAAGTCCCTTTTGCCCCAGCCGGTAGGTCTCTAGACGTTACAAAGAACCCCGAACAACCCAATCTGCTAATCTCCGATACCGCTTTGTACTTACAATCTTGTATCCACTGACTGTCTTGTTAGATTAACCCAATAAATTTCATTCACTCCACATACTCAATCCTATAGACACCCTTTTAATCCTTCAATCACAGACGTAACTCGATTTCACAAAACAGTCAGGAGTGATCACACCCACTTCATTAAAAATCTCGATTCACCATTACAACACTGACTTCAGCAACGATTGCCTCAGTCTTTCCAGAACTCTATGAAGAAGAAAAATCCAATTCTCCGTCTTTTCTTCCCCGACCCGAAGCATGAAGCTCCTCTCCAATCCCCTTAATCTCCAAAAACCTCCAATGAAAACCAAACTAATAACCTTGAAAAAAGCTTGAAGCTAGCTCCTTGATCCCAAAAAAAAAAAAAAACCCCCTCCTCCTCTCTGCTTTGAAAAAAAAAAACCCCCCCCCAAAAAACTTATTCCCCCCCTAACCTTATCCTGTGAATTTCTTCAATCTTTCGTCTTGGATCCGGAATTGGCTCCTGCCGTCAGAGCTTAGATCCAAAATTGGCTCTCGCCATCAAAGCTTTCTCCTTTGTTTTTACCTTTAAGAGATCCATTTACCGAAAACAATGTTCCCTGAAACAGAAAATGGGACAGCCTGAAACAGAATCGAACCCCGTAATCGGGACCACATTGAGTCACTCGACCAATTCAGGTCTCATATTGGATAAGAGTCTACTAGTAAGACCCGGATTTTCCCGTAATCAGACTGCATTGGGTTGCCCGATCAATATAGGTCTCATATTGGATAAGAGGACCCGGAGTTAGACCTGGATTTTTCCGTAATTAGACTGCATTGGGTCGCCCAACCAATACAGGTCTCATATTGAGTAAGAGGACCCGGATTGGATTCTCCAACTTAGATCCAATTGGCTCTTCGAACCAGGCTCACCCGTCGCGTGAATTGGTCCTTTCCCTTCCTGTTGACTCCCGTTATTGGAATCGAACGGAGCATTTCAGTATGCCCCGGCTGACTGTAACGGGGTGACTGAACCTGGTCACTCAGTATTTGCACTGGAGTTGGTCGTTGCTCCCAATATTCGAGGTAACTGAACATTCATAAAATTCCCCTTTCTTTTTATTTTCACGGTATACTCGTGTTACAACATGACAGCGTTTGGATAGAGAACCATCGAACTACGAGGTAGATGACAAAGATATAGCAGAGGAGAAGGTCACCAATTCAAAGGGTGGTAAGCCAACGTCATTGACTGAAGAAGCCAATGCTGCTACGTCTTTATAAATTGAGGCTAAATAATGTTTGGGAAGGTACTGCACAATTAGGAGTGGGGCTATGTAGAATAGGTAAATAAAATTTGTGGTAAGTTACTGGTTAGTTATTGACAACCTTAAAAATTAGACTTATGGTTAGGCAGTTTAGTTGGTAACAGTAGGTTGTTAGTGGAACAAATGGTTAAGAATTCAAAGGGTCATAACCTTTGGAATCCGCTGGTTGACAGATCATCTTTTTGGTAAGATAAAGAGGTTGAAGAAAGAGAGATTAGAGCCACATTCTGAGAGTTGTAAGCTTAAGGGCCAGACTATGTGAGTTATAAGCTAAGGGACCAAACTGTGAGAGTTGTAAGTCGGGGGGGCCAAACTTTGAGAATCGTAAGCCGGGGTAAGCTTGGTGCTACCTCTTTATTTTTTTTGCTTTAATTATTTGCTTATGAAGAATTATAATTGAGAGAAGCATTGTTGAAATTTTGATTAGAATATTATAGAATATAACTTTGGATTAACTGTTTTGGAAAAAATCTGTGACCTTGAGAATTGAACTTATTAAATTGTGTTGTATTAAGTGAAGATATTGAATTCTGTATGATGAATTGAGAAACTAAATATAATAAGTAAGTTAGAGATCAGTAATTGAATATATATAAACTACAAAGAGAGTAAGTAGGAGATGAATTGATAAGAATATGGAAGTATTATTGAATAGATAGTTATAGAATGGATTATGTGTCGAATTAAGACGGAAGTAATAAGCCTTGATATTTTGTAGTTTGATAATTGATTTTAGATAGCTAGAATACAATCAATTGTGATACTAACAAGCCTAATTCATATAATCAATCTTTTCCTATGTTTGAACCCACCTCTATTAGTTCAATTATTTTGGTATATTAAAGCTTGAACACAATGAGAACAACATTGCTCTTTCACCAATTTTATCATGCCATCTTTTTCAAAATTTGTTTTTAAAGGCTCATTAGACTGTGTGAGTCTTATCTTGCCCTCTTTGAAATATACAATACCATCCTTGATTGCATCTTTGTAGCTGTCACATTTACCACGCTTGTGGTTTGGATTTTCACACCACATACATCTCTCTACAAATCCCTTTGAACCTTCAATTATCTTTGATGAGTTTGCTATCTGGGATTTCTTCAACTCATTCATTTCTACCTTCAAATCCCATATGCTTTTAATTAATTCTTCAAGAGTATCATCTTTCACAATCTTGATCATCTTTTGAGGTGGCACTTGATTCTAAGACGTAGGTATTAGCTCCAACCTAAATATTAAATTACAAGTCTTAATTCTCTGTTGTTTAGCCAAAAGTCCCATTGTTTCTTTTATTAGCTTCTAATTATATATAAAACTACTCTTAGATGTCTTGTCTACTTGATAAAAGAAAAGCTTTATCTATTTTGTCATTATTTCTGAAACTTCTTCAAAAAACTCATCTCTTAAGAGTTCTTCAAATTTCTTCTATGATATAGCCTCTGCATGCAACTCTTGCATCCTTACCCTAATTTTTAGTATCACTACCAAATCAAAGGTAGTGATCATCTTCATTTTTGAAACTTGATGCACTTCCATTTCACATGTGTAAATCTTTAAAAACTTGGTGATATTCCTCCCATCAAAGCTTTCAACTTTATCTACTACTATTAGTAAGGCCTTAGTAGTGTTCCTATCCTCTCCATGCACCTGTTGCCTTTCTTCCATAAATTGAGCAAATATCCTGAATAAATCATGGATACCCACTCCTCCTGATAATCCAAACTCTGGATTTTGATCTCCCATTTCAACTTGTTGAAAAAATTAGTGCCTTAAGGCTCTCTCAATGGAAGCACCAATATGTTGGAGTAGAGAGAATTTGCCTCAAGAAAACACTGGGCTTCTGGCTATCACTAATCATTCAATCAAGCTTCAAAATAAGAAAAGTCCTAAATTTATATATAAATTTTTTTTTTTGAGCAATTACACCAAATACACAAGCCTCAAGTAACCAACAACACCCAAAATATGATAAAATCTTCTAAAATCTTGTATATCCTTATGTGGAAATTTTCCTGAACTTCAACAACTCATATCTTCTAATTCGACTATCCAAAAAAATTCAAATTTTATATGAGATACTAATGTATTCTTATTATCTTCTACAACAAATTTCAACTGCAAATTCGTTGCGGATCTTGCAATATCTTAAAAACCCTAACAGCCGCTTCAAACCCTTGTTTTTATACACCTGAGTGTAATTTTCTTCATATCTCACAAAATATAATCTAAAATGCCACGAAATTTATATGTATAGCTTCTTAACACAAAATTTTATATTTTTCAAAAAATTTTGAGCCAAAAATTTGTTCAAAAAATCAAGTTATGGCTCAAACCATTACTATAAACAAAACCGCTTACTTACTGCCTTTGATTTGGAAGTGCCGCCTTCAGCTCCTTATAACTCCTTCACATAAACTTCAAAAGCAATAATTCTTTTTATAAAAGATGTAGGCCTTAAAATTGTCATTCCATTCGCACCTTTTGATCTTCAAAAGCTATTGTAAAACTCCTCGTATTCTCAAAAGAGTAATAGTGTATCTTAAATTAATACCTTAACTTCAAACGGCTATAATTTCTTTATTCTAACTCCAAATCCTTTAATTTTTATACACAAATTGTATCTCAAATCCTAAAATATACAACTCTAGCTTTTAATTTCTGAATGCCCTCTTTGAAGTTGCCAAAATCCTTATTAAGGTCGCGGGCAGCCTCCTCAAAGCCCATTGGGCATGGTATTCAATCCATAGGGATGAAGTTCCCCATTTTTTGCCTTAATCCAACCATGCCTTGATTTCATCCCTCCCAATTAGCCTCCTACTAATTTAGATTTTCATCCTTAGGCTTTCACCTTCTCCCAAGGCTTCATACTAAACATTTAGGTCTTATATATATATATATATACTTTTTAAAGTCAAAATCAAAAGAAGTAAAGAAACAAAGTAAAGTTTCTTATACCAATTTCTTTTAATTTAATCTACTAGCCACTCTAACACACATCTAGATTTATTAACATATAATATGTTTTAATTAATTTTTACATATTGTAAGCATTTACAGTATGAAAATATAGAAGTAATAGACAGACGACCTTTATTGTCTGGTAGTGTCACCCATGAATCAAAACCTATAGATGTGACATGTAAAAACTATAGTAGTTATATTATTTTTAATATTATTAGAATCCCGTCAAACCCTGTTGTTCTTGATCTTTCTTGGTTAGAAATGCATAACCCATCTATAGATTTGAGATTACGAAGGATGACATTTCCTATAAAACATTTTGAGAGTAAGTTTGTTAAAAGTTCCCAAATCAAAAAACCCTTACTTATCAAAGCAAGAATATTTGTAACATTGTCGAAGGAAGGCACATTATTTGTCATTTATGCGACTCTAACTAGTGGAGAGAAGATTTTGACAGCAAATATACTAGAGTAATATAAGGATTTTGAAGACGTGTTTCAAAAGAAGAATGTCAACATGCTACCGGAGCATCGACCATACGATTGTGCCATAGACTTGCAAGAAGGAGCATAACCACCTTTTGGTCCAATCTACAATTTTTTGTAGATGGAGTTAGTGGAGTTGCAAAAGTACATTGACAAGAATTTAGCCAAGAACTTCATTCGTCATTCAAAGTTGTCAATTGGGACACCAATCTTATTTGTGAAGAAGAAAGATGGTTCGCTGGAGATGTATGTGGATTATCGAGGTCTCAACAAGGTAACAAAGAAAAATCGTTATCCATTATCCTTGATATCAGGTCTTCTAGAGTAACTTAGGCATGCAAGGATCTTTACGAAGATTGATCTAAGGAGAGCTTACAACCTCATGCGAATCAAGGAAGGAGACAAATGGAAGACAACTTTTTGTACAAGGTATGGCCATTTTGAATATAATATCATGCCTTTTGGTCTTACCAATGCTCCAGTGGTCTTTCAACACATGATGAATGACATCTTTTCGGAGCACCTTGATGATTTTGTTGTCATCTATCTAGATGATATTTTGATATTTTCCAAGAATGTAGAAGAACATGAGAAACAAGTTTGTCTGGTCTTTGAAAAAGTCCACAAGCAAGGACTTTACGCCAAGTTGGAGAAGTGCTTGTTTAACCAAACTGAGATGGAATTATTGGGATTCATTGCAACTACAAAAGGCTTCAAGATGGATCCTAAGGAGGTGGAAGCAATCGTATCATGGAAAGCTCCAAAGACAATTAGAGATGTATAATGCTTTCTTCGCTTTGCTAACTTCTATTGGATCTTCATCAAGAATTCTTTTCAAATTACTGCTCCATTCATTCAATTGACGTATAAAGATAAGCTCAAATGGAGACCTGTAGCGGAAAAAGCATTTCAAGAACTTTAGACAGCATTTACTATAGCTCCAATCTAGGTACATCCGGACTTTGTAAAGGCCTTCTATTTGGAGACCGATGCTTCAAATTTTGCTATGGAAGCTGTACTTTTATAGATAGGCACAAACGAGAAGCTTCATTTAGTTACATTCTACTCTTCAAAGTTTTCTGCTATCGAGATCAACTATAAGATCCACAATAAAGAACTTCTTACGATAGTGGATTCTTTCCAAGAGTGGAGTCACTTTTTCAAATGAGCTGTGCATCCAGTGACTATTGTCATATGGCATGATTTGCTATCTGGGAATACACTAGGTATCTAGCTATAGAGAGTGTAGCTTAAACCTTTATATGATTCTTGTCTTAGCTTCCAAAACTCCTTTATTTATGTATAAAACTCCAAATATAATAAAATCCCTTCAAAATATATTTTTCTCGCTAATGGTATTTTTTCCTTGAACTTTAGAAAATCATAACTATTGATCTAAGCATTTAGTTTATCTCAAATTTATAGAATAGGTAGAATTCACCCTCAAATTTTATCATAAAAAGAAACCAACTACAAATTCCCTCCCGATCTTCTAGCATCTAAGAAATCCTAGTAGATGCTCTAAACCCTAATTTATAAGCACCCAAAAAACTATTTTCCTTGTATCTCAAAAATCCAAACTCCAAATTCTAAAAAACTTATGTAAAAAGCTTTTTAACAAGATTATACACAATCTTGGAAATTTTGAGCCAAAACCTCATCAAATTGTCTATGATATAGCTCAAATCACAAGCACAAGTAAATCGGGCTACTTACTACCTTTAGATTCTACGTGCTGACTTCAAAATCCAATAACTCCTTCATTTCAACTTGGAATCCAGTAAGTAGTATGTAAAAAGTATAGCCGCAAAAGTGCTTTCTCCAATCTCCATCGCCGATCCTCAATTGCTGTCTATACGCGTGCGTTATGCCCAAAAGAGTGACAGTAGGTCCAAAACTAATACCTTAACTTTGAGCGCCTATAACTTCTTCATAAAAATCCCAAATGACACAAAACTTGCATCAAAACCATAGACAAAAACCTAAACCTTCTGATCCTTGCCTTCAAAATTCGAATGGCCCCAGGAAACTAACCCTAATACCTAATATGGCCTCGAGCAGCCTCCTCAAAGTCCATTGGTCATGACTTTTGACCAATAGGAATGGAGATTTTCATCATTTATCTCCATTCATCTATATTGGTGCCCTAATTACTCCCTTTGCTACCAAAACCCTTCTTCAATCCTTTTTCTGATAGGATTTACATAATTTATGCTCTAAACACCAAATAAAAGAACCAAAAGAAGTTTTCAAAGGTCACTAATGTCTAACAAAGGTAACTCTAAATATTTAGAAGTGTTTGATCAACAGTGTAGAACATTGTTGAAGTCAGAACAATTCAGGCTTTGTTCTACTATAGTGCCAATTGATATTGACTTTCTCAACCACGTACGTACTATAATTATTGGAGATTCTGTAGCCCTTGATATCAAGTAATATATCAATAATGACAAGTTCAAGGTGGAAGGAGATCTTTTATACTTTGAAGAACGGTTGTATATTCCAAAGGGACTAGCACAACTCCGAATTCTCCAATCTCGACACGACTTTCCAACTGCGGGACATTTTGGATTCAATAAGACCTTGAAACTTATTTCTTGAGATTTTTGGTGGCTCCAAATGTGGAAGGATGTCAAGGATTTTGTCCTCTTCTATGACATTTGTTCAAGATCTAAGAACCCTCCGCATCATCCTTATGGTCTTCTTCAGTTATTGCCTATTCCACGTTGGCCATGGTCTTAAGTTTCCATGGACTTTATTATGGACTTGCCGCCATCAAATTCATTTAACAGCATCTTTACTGTTGTAGATCGGTTTACAAAGATGGCACACTTTGTCCCTTGTAAGAAAACATTGTCAAGTAAAGACACAACAAAGCTCTTCTTTGATAATGTGTATCGATATCATGGTTTATCAAATGATATCGTGTTGGATGGAGGAACCCAATTTGTATCAAAGTTTTAGAGATCTCTCTTTGAGACATTGAAGGTGGATATCAAGCTTTTTTCAGCTTTCCATCCTCAAACTGACAGCCAAACAAAACGGGTGAATTAAGTTTTGGAGCAATATTTATGATGCAGCATCAATTATCAGCAAGATGTTTCGACTGCATATCTATCATTAGTCGAGTTTGCATATAACAGCACACTTCATGCATCGACTCAAGAAACAATATTCTTTTCCAACTATGGATATCATCTGAAGTTTGATTTGTTAAGTTCGTCAATCAATAATAAACCGGCACTTGAAGGATTTGTGAATCAATTATTGGAGCTTCAAACTATGTTGAAGATTCAATTGCAAACCAACTTAGAAGCTTTTAAGGCGTCCGCAAAAAAATTTCGAAATCAGGCACCTACTTTCAAAATTAGAGATAAAATATGGCTGCTTCAATGAAATATCAAAACCAAGCATCCATGTCATAAGTTGGACTACCAAAGATTGGGACAATTTATCATTCAGAAGTAAATCAATCCAGTGGCATACTGTGTGGGGTTACCGGCTACTATGAAGGTATATCCAATCTTTCATGTTTCTTTGTTGGAACTTTATCGAGAGTCATCTTTTCCTAAAAGAGTGCAATGTTCGCTACTTAATATTGAAATTAAGAACCATGAGGAATATAAGGTAGAAAAGATACTAGATTTGTGGCGTAAGTGGAAGAAATTATAGTACCTAGTGCATTGGAGCGGCTATAATATCAATGAGCGCACATGGAAAGCAACAAAAAATCTTATCAATGCATCGCAAATGTTACAGGAATTTCATTGACGCTATTTTCAGAAACATGTGCCCTTTCAATGAAATTTTTTTAATGAAGTCCTTTCTCTTTGAAGCCTCTTAATCCTCGGCCTTACAAAGAAGGGAGAGAAGGAACCTCTGAAAGACAAAATTAGAGACTATAAATCTATAACTTGAGTCTATTCTTCCATATGTAGTGCTTGTTTTTTTGGTCTGATATGGATATCTAAGAGATAGATACGATATCAATCATGTCCTCTTTACCGAATATCTCACAAAGATGACCTCAAGATGAAGAACCGCCTGTACTATAAAGACGACAGAGGATACCTAGTAATAGGTCGCTAATGATTGTATTTGAGGTAGAACTTGCTTATGGTGATCTTCTCGAAGGAGTGTTTGCAGGGTATTTTTACAATAAAGATACAAAAGTTCATGCCTGGTTGGAAATCAAAGGCATAGGACACTATCGTTGATTACAAGGACCAATGAACTATTTGCTGCGCTAACAATAATTGGAGTTTATTATAGAGACTATGTGACAAATTTTCAACTTCTTATGTTGGTATTAACTCACAATAGGAGTGCTTCTCGGAGACCTTGAAGCTAAAGGGAGGAGGTGATATTAAGGATATACACTAGGAAATTGTAGATGATTCTAAAAGGTTCTAGAAAAGCTTTGTAGTTTGTAGAAGCTACTTGAGAAGTTTTCAAGTTTGAAGAAGCTGCTTGAGAAGCTTCTTAGCTTGTAGAAGCTGCTTGAAAAGCTTCTTAGCTTGTAGAAGCTACTTGAGAAGCTTCCTAGTTTGTGGAAGCTACTTAAGAAGCTTCCTTTCTTGTATTATATATAGGAGCTGAGACTAAAGAGATCCTCAATCTCGACAACATACCTCTTAGAGCTCTAGTTTACCTGTCTAGTGTTATTCTTGTATTCATCTGATTAATTGAGTTCTTGTCGATTCTTCTTAAGCTTCTTGTTTAGATTTCCAGTCAGTATTCTAAATTCATGATATCCTCCTAAAGTATGTACGTCTAGAGTTTAGCATTCTTAGGCAGATATACCTGCTTCTTAAAATAAAACAAGCTATTACTAACAGTTTAATTTTATATTATATATTATCAATCTTAAGCCAATTGCTAATTATCTTAAAATAAGCATCTAAATATATAACTTCTTTCTATTCTACCTCTTTAATTAGATCTGAGATGATACTACTAATAGTAGTAACTTCTACCTTGTCTCTCATTTCATCCTTCAAGTCCGATGTCCGCAGTAAGCTATTTGGTACAATATATTGTCATCCTTATTTGTATTTAAGCTGGATATCAAAAAGCTGCAATTATTCTTCTCAATGATGATGTTATGATTTTACATTTTTTAGATGTAAATCATATTGGAAGGGTCAATGGTAAGTTTAAACTACTATTGGCTTTTCCAATAAATAGTATTGCCACACCTTTATGGCATGTACAAAGTCTTATTGAAGGACCGCTTGAATAGCAAAGTCAAAAGCATTAATGTCAAGCATATAAGGAAGGTTAGGATCATATAGTTGTAATATTAAAGGAGTAATGAGTGTTTCCTTCAACTTATCAAAGGTGCTTTGTTGCTCCAATTTTTATTCAAATAGAGCATCTTTCTCCAATAGATTTGTTAATGAGGTAGTAATGTGAGCAAATTGCCAAACAAAATGGCAATAATATTCACTAAGGCATAAAAATGAGTAGACTTTAGAAGCATCTTTAACATTTGATTAATCATCCACTGCTTTCACCTTATCTTGCTCCATACACATACCTTTAGAGGACACCACATGCTCCAAAAATGTTACTTTCGACATCCAAAATTCATATTTTGATTGATAGCAATAGAAACAACTATCTTCTAACTGGCGTAATACTTCTCGTAGGTGTTGCTCATGCTCTTCAAGGATTTTATTATATATAAGGATATCATCAATGAAAACAACTACATACTTGTCCAAAAGGTCCCAAAATAATTTATTTATGTGATCTATGAAAGAGACTTGAGTATTGGTGAGGCCAAAAGGTAAAACTAGCCATTTAAAATGTTCATGGCACATATGAAATGCTATCTTTTTTACATCCTTTCTTGCAATAGATATTTATAAATAGCTACTCCAAAGATCTAACTTACTAAAGATAGTTGTACTTCGAAGTTGGTCAAGAAGATCATGGAAGTGAATATGTATTTTTAACAATCTGCTTATTGAGGCCTCGATAATTGATACAAAGACAAAGTCCACTATTCTTCTTAGATGCAAAGAATATAAGTGCTCTCCAAGGTGATGTGCTTTCTCAAATAAGATCTTTTTTTAAGACTTCATTTATTGTCTTTTGTAACTCTTGAAGTTCTTTTGGTGTTAGGCAATAAATTGGTCGACTTGTTAGTTTGGCTTCAAGCAACAGTTCTATTTAAAAGATGGCTATGAAGGACATGAAACTTGAAAAAAGAAAATCCTTAATACACTCATGTATTACTGATAAGGACAAGAAAGTTATTCAAAGATGATATAATATTGAACAAGAATAGCCATTGCTAAAAATAAGAAGACTAAAAAATCTTGAAATAAGACTAAGGACTAGAAAGGTGTTGACAAGAATGAAGAAGGCTTCACTCTTGCCTTCAAATATACTTTCTAACTAAGAGCTATGTGGCAATATTCTATAAGACCTCCAACATATATTGACTTTGCTAGCCACATGTCTTAACTTGTACGGCAATTTATCTATGTATATGCCACACAGTTAGCTTATTCCATAAACTACTATACAAAGTTAATTTATTCCAAAAGCTACCAACATGCGGTTAACTTGTTGGCCAAGTTTCTAACCAACAAACACATCTAAAGTCAAAACCATTGTCGTGTTGTAATTTATTCATAGTGTAAAAATAATAGTTATTATATTAATGTTATTTAATAATGACCTTAGAAAATAATGAGTTATTTTCTATAGAATTTCATAGTTTATAGAAATCTTAAATAACTTGTATAAATTTTATAAGTAAAAATAGAAGTATTAGGGTTATTTAATATGAAAGATGTAGAAATATATGGTTATTGATATTATAGTATTGTGGCCTTAGGCCATCTACATGGATAGATAAGGCAAGGATAAGAGGATCTTCACTTTCATTGGCTATAGGTCATGACCAATGAGCTTCAAGGGACTGTCCGAGAGAAAACCAAAAGAGAGGCCACTTCTTCAGGGGCATTTAAGGATTTAGAGGAGAGATTCTGAAAGCTTGTATTTTGAGCTATAATTTTGGTATATAAAGTTTATTATTTGAATTTTGTATGAAGAAATTAAGGTTGTTTGAAGTTAAGATGTGAATTGTTTATCGGCTGTCACTCTTTTAAGCATATAGAAAGTTGTAGAAGGTATTCTGGAAAATGAAAGATGTTGTTGGAAAGCTGATTTGAAGGAATTCAATTTTCATGCAAGGATTGTTAACTTTGAGTTTGCAATGAGAGAGTTATGGCTATTTAAAGTCTAGATGTGAAATTTGTACCTACTGTCATTCTTTCAAGCATATAAAGAGTTGTAGAAGGGCATTTAGCAATCGAAAGATAGAATTGGAAAGCTGACTTGAAGGACTTCAACTATTGTACAAGATTTGATGAAATTAGATCTAAAGTGAGGAAGAAATGGCTAATCGAAGTCAAAGCTTGCAAATTAAGATAGTAAGTGAACTGAATTATTGATGGTTATGTTTTGAGCTATTTCTTTTGAGCATTTTTGAATGAATTTTAGCTCAAACTTACCAAAGGTGTACTTATAATATTGAGAAGCTACACAAAAAAAAATTTCATGTCATTTGAGTTTGGATTTATAAGAAATCGCAAAATCAGTACATAGGTGTTTGTAAGTCAACATATAAAGGCCATGCTATTGAAATTGTGTTATCTAGAGTTTTGTAAAGAATCGATGGTTGAAAATCGGATATAAAAGAGTTAAGGATACTACCTTACTTCATAGATAATTTGAGCTTAATTTAATGGTTGAATTGAGAATTATCAAATTTTAAAATTCAGTGCATCAAAGGAATTTAGTATTGAAGGAATTTTGGTATTACAAGGATTTTACTACTACAAAAAGGATTTTGGAAATTGCAAAAGTTTTAGAAATTATTGACTGATTTTACTATTACTAGAGGTCTAGTAATTATTATTTACTACTATAAATTTTATTATTACTAGAGGTCTGATAATTATTATTTACTTCTATTACTTTTATTATTACTAGAGGTTTGGTAATTATTATTTACTACTATAAATTTTATTATTATTAGAGGCTTGGTATTTGATGTTTATTACTTCTATGTTTAATATTATGGAAAAGAATAAAAAAAAATTATAAATAATTTTGGAGTATTTTTCATCTTATGATTCATTGAGAATTTAGTGTCAATCAAAAGCCTAGTGCTTTTTCAAGGCAAGCTCTCTTTCTCTTAACATTGTGTCTATGAAGCTTTTCTAAAAGTCTTTATGAAATTAATGTATATTTGCCTATTTCTACCTAATCATATAAGTAACTATTGGAATAAATGTATATGTCCATGTCATTACCCCCTCTTCTAAGGATGAATTCCACAAGAAACAATCATCATCTTTTATGGAGCTTTACATTTCTTCATCTTGGTTTTGATGGATGTCGTCGATGAAAGGCTTCAAGCTTTTTTGTTGTATTTACAAGATTCTTTGGTGACTCCTATGTGCATTTGCTAATATAATATCCATACCAATCAACAAGATATTTCAACCTATTTCAGTGTCACCTTAAATCAAAGACTTCTTTTACCTTGAACTCTTAATTATTATCCACTTTTATAAGACGAGGTGGCATTTGTCTTCTTCTAAGATATTCATTGTTTTATATAGCTCAAGAAGGGACATGTGAAATAGATGGTGGATCTTTATAGACTCCAATAGATGTAATTGATAAGCAATAGGATTGATTTCTTCACAAATAGAAAAAGGTCCTAGCCTATGATAGTCCAACTTATCACAAAGATGAGTAGTCTTGATATTGTGACAAAGTAACCATATCTTATCATTTACATTGAATTGTGGATGCTCATTGCAATAAGCATCCACATTGATCTTTTATTGTTCTTGAGCTTCCTTCAATTGTGACTTCATTGTAACATATAGCTTTGACCAACAATTTACTAAATCTTCTGCTAAAAGATTATCAACTTTTGAAAAATCAAAAGTATCAAGTCATGGATGATAATCATAATTGACAAAAAAAGATGTTTGTTGAGTAGAAGAATGTATTAAATTATTATGTGTAAACTCTGTCAATAGCAAAAAAATTGTTCAATCATCTTGTTGACAGTTGATGGTATACCTTAAATACTCCTCCAAAACTTGATTCATCTATTCTGTTTTTCTATTAGTTTGAAGATGAAAAGCTAAAAAAAGCTTTACAACTACCTTTAGAATCTTCAATAGGATTTTCTAAAATCTTGATACAAATTGAATCCTCCTATCTAATATAATATCCTTTGGCAATCCATAATAGCAATAGATATTGTCAATAAAAAGCTTAGCTATTTTTTCATCTGAAATAGATTTTGTATATAGTACAAAATGTGCCATTTTGGTGAAGCAATCTATGATTACAAATATAGAATTATATGAATTTGAACTTAAAAGATCTATAATAAAATTTTGTAGAAATGAAAGACCATGGTTGTTTAAATATAAGTAATGGTTGAAGAAGTCTATAGGATCGATGACCAGGAGTTTTTGATCTTGAACAAACATCACATGACTAAACAAAGTCTTTTATTGCCCTTCGACATTTGTGGCTTGTGAGCTTAGTTAATACCTCTAATAGTTAGTTGAAATCACTTTTGTAATTTTTAACATATTTTTACTAATTTTAATACTAATATGATTAATTTATGGATCCAAATTAGTTTTTTTAATTAATTATGATCTAATTTAAGTTTTTAGGTTACTAATTAGGTAGATACTTCTAACTATTAGATTGAGTGATTGCTAAAAATTCTAAAATAATAAGTTTAGAAGGTCTATGATATCTTTTTTTTGATTTGGCTTAAATCCTCTTTTGGTATTAAAATTAGGATTTTAATAGAATTTCTCTTGTAAATCCTAGAAATTATATCTTAAATTAATTTACAATCATAGTTTTCAATTCTAAGGCTAATTCCTAATTTGAATAACTTAAGTCTAATTGCTCTATCTTTCGATTTAATTTTTTATGATTTTTTAAAGTTAAATTTCATGTTTCAATTTAAATGGATTAAAAATATAATGTGTAATTATTAAAATAATGATGATTTCTAGAAAATGGATGTGAGCTAATTTTTATGGTGGATTTTCCTTTCAAATTGATTTTTATCACTATTTGGAGTTGAAGAATGGAAAAAAAGTTAAATAAATCAAAAAATCAAAAGTATATCAATTAAGGCCAAATTAAAATTAGGAATTGTGATTTGCTAAGAGTTTGTACTTAAGAGAGTTCAAATTGAAGAATGGTGATCATGAAGGCTTTGATGGCAAGAATCCTTGCTGATCTCTTAATTAGGATAATTAGAATTATAATTTTAGTTAAAATTTATAACTAGATTAATAAATTAATTAGTTATAATAATTTAGAACTTAGATTTGGACTTATGAATAGTTGATCTTAGGATAATAAAGTATTTCAGACACATTAGTAGTATTATTTTTGCCAAAAAGGTATTAGTTTTTGAGATATAGGCATTTCCAGACTTGAAATCAGATTTAGGCTTAGAATCACTGTAAAACCTTGATCTTGGTAAGGAATTTTTGATCTAGATGGTGGAGATGTATTTGCCACTTTTGGACCTCCTTTCACTTAGTTAAGAGGGCTTGAGTGGTCGAATTCCCTCTCTCTCTCTATTTTTTTCTTGTGGCGAAGCCATAGCAAAAATATTTCCTCATTTTGTAAATGCAAATCTTATCTCTTAACCTTGTACTGCCTTGGTTTTTTTTTGCTCAATCTATCTATTTTTGTTCTCTTCTCATGAAATTTTGTATCTAGATTCTACTCACTCTTAGCTTTATAATGGCATAAGGCATGCTTGATTTGAAGTTGTGACAGATTTTTGGAAAAGTTTTAAAGTGTCAAGGATCTATTGCCCTTGGTAGCATAAAAATGTTGTGTTAAAAAAAATCCATAACTTGGTGACCCCTACATCAACTTTGATGTAAATTAATATAATGAATGTACTTTAAAGTCTAATTTAATAAAAAGTTTGAATCACTAACTTTTAAGCTATAAAAAATTAATAATGAACTGTTAAGTGAAAAGGATTTTGCTATCTTGGTAGTTAGAATAATTGTTAGAATAGTTAGAAAAATCATACCTCAATATTTACTTACGTCTTTGTACTAAAATTTATTGAAGAAGAAGAATTACAATGTATAATTTTAGGAAAAAATAGAGTTGTGAACTTTGAATTATTAACCAATTTCTAATAAATTTTTAAATAGAATGGAGTTTGTTGCTTAGATAGTTCAAATCTTATTATTTTGAAAATTCATATGTCAACTGTTGAGCATTGGATCACTACAAAATTTAGAAGATAGAAACAATCATATGTTGAGTTCAACAATAAAAATATTCAAGCACATAAAAGTTGTGGAAGAATCTTAGTAAATTTCTGAACAACAAGAGGTCTGCTGCCTCAACTTGACATACTCTAAGTAAATTTTTCTTCCCTAATTACCCTCTAATCATAGCGTTTAATACCTAAATTATTATATTATCATTCTTTCATCTTATTATCATTATATAATATTATTTAATAATTACAAAGAACTTTTTATCTCACTCTAGAAGTTATTCTTAAATTCTTATCTTTCCATCCATTTTTATCATTTAAAGATAAAATAATATATATATAGAGATATATATATATATATATATATATATATATATATATTAATTTGATCTTTTAATTTTTTTCTTGTTCTTTTTAATCTTAAACTTTAAACTTTTACTTTTAATTTTTAACTTAAAATTTTTACTTTTAAACTTCAACTTATACTTTCGTTACTTTTGAATTTTTTACTGAACTTTTAATTATTAATTATAACTTTAAATTTAAATTTAATTTTAATTTTTTATTTTGATTTTTAATTTTGTAATCTTCGAACTTTCATCTTTTATTTTAAAAATATTAACTTCATGTTAGTGCTAAACTTAAATATTTAAGGATATTTACTATAGGATTTTCAATTCTAAATGAAGTTTGGTCATCAAAACTTCATCCGTAGGTAACTTCCTACATGTATCTCTACTTCACATGGTTTAATATCCTTATAGAAAGCCTTAGATTAGTACTTTAGCATAAAGTTAGTTTTTTTTTTTTTTTTTTTTTTTTTTTTCCTCTCTTTTTTTATACTAATTCATAATTTTTAGAGTTTAAGTTTGATGGTATAAGTCTTGAAAGGTACTTAACTAAATAAATTATAAATGCTACAAATCAAATCAAAAAAATATATAACTAACTTAGTTGTATTTTTCTATCTTATATATGATTTGGATCTCTAAATCAATTAATATTGGATTCTAATTTAAGTTATAATCTAATTAAATCAAATTTAAGTAAGAGGAGAAAAAAACACTCACATGGCCACCAAAAATCTTTGAATATAAGCTCTAAAGTCTTATTGTATCCAAAATGTCCTACTGTTGGAAAGTCATGATATACTTGAAAAACACATGAACATGCTTCTTTTTCTAGAACATATAGGTGTCCTTCAATATAGAATAGGTTATTCTTAAATTCAAACTTTGAAAAATCATGAGACTTAAAAGAAAGATTTTTTATATTATGAACAAGAAGATCAAAGGACATACTTGATTGAATTTATTTAACAAAGGTCAAATCAACAATCAATATTGATTTCATTGCTCAAAGATGAAAATACTCTAACTTCAAGAGGATTGTTCTTTGTTGATCAAAAAATAAATTTCTTTCTTTTGGTATAAGATAAGAGCTTTTAAAAAGAACATCTGATAAACTATGTTATTTTCCAGGTTGATATGTGATTTTGAAATCAAATCTCAATAATGACATATTTCAATAAGCTTGGTAACAATTCAAAATATATGTCAAAATAAAATACTTAAGGTTCTTGTCATATATATATATTGTGACTAGACTTGAAGCACCTTCTAGATAATAATGCCATTCTTGAAATGTATATACAATTGTAAAAAGTTCTTTGTCATAGATCTCATAGTTAATTTCAGCTATTAAAGATTTCTTGGAATAGAAAGCTACTGAATGGAGTTTGTCATATGTTCCTATTTATGAAAATACTGTATTCAAAGCAAAGTTTGATGCATCTATTTTCATAAATAATGCTTTAGAAAAGTTAACATGATACAAAGTTAATACAGAAAGAAATCCCTTCTTTAAAGCAATAAATAATTTTTTGGCTTCTTTATTCTACCCAAGTTTGTCTTTACAAGTCAAATATGTAAGTGGAATTGCAACTTAAAAAAAGTTCTTGATAAAGATTTGGTAATAATTAATAAAGTCCAAAAAGCATTGCACATCTCTTTCTATTATCTTTGATATTATCCTTCAACTTATATCAAAATTGATTGATAAGAGCTTTATTATTTCACTATATGTTACAAGCAAGGTTTTAGAATTTAGTAATATATATGATCGTTGACCATGATTCTTGCCGTAAAGATGAAAGCTTGGTCTCTGCTATTCCTTCTCAATCACTTTTTTCAAAAGTGGCCTTAAATACTTCTATGAATTAATTCAAATCATAAATGAATTATGAATCTTCTCCTATTTATAGGTATAAATTAAGAGACAGTAATTCCTGATAGAAGTGTACCTTGAATAAATCCATCAGAGTATTGGAAAGGATGCAACCTTAGATAGAGCTTGACTTGTTACAAAAATCCTCAAAATTTTGATCTTATTCCATCAAACTTTTTAGGCATATTAATCTTTATCTCTATCATACTTATAGAAGCAAAACTCCTTGGATTTAATTGTGAGGTCGATCTACTTGCTTCCTTCAACTATATAACTGCTTATCAAATAACTCTAAACTTCTTTCATAGGCATAGGCATAGTACTTCCATGATTCACGTTAGAAATACATGAAATTTCTACTCTTAAAGTATTGACAAGCTCATGAAGATCTACAGTAGTTGCAAATCTATTCTCACTTCTACTAGGAGTAGTATCTATAATCTTTCCTTCCATAGACAACTCAAACAAATCCAAAAAGATTAAATTAGACGAGGGTAATCAACAACCTCTTATAAAAATTTCCACAAAGAGAGATAATTCACTCTCTTAAAGGAAAATATTTGTGTTAAATAATAAGATATTTTTTTTAAACATAGGTAATTTATAACATTCAAAACACAAAAATAGAAGTAAAAATATCTCTTCACTTCTAAAATAATACAAAAATAGTGTGTTAATATTCTTGTCAAACTGTCAAAGACATGAATTTCAAAAAAAAAAATCCTTAATAGACTCATGTATCACTGAAAGGAACTAGAAAGTCATTCAAAGATGATATAATATTGAACTAGAATGGCTATTGTCCAAAAGAAGAAGACTAGAAAGTCTTGAAATAAGACTTAGGACTAGAAAGGTGTTAATAAGAGTAAAGAAGGCTTCATTCTTACTTCTATATATACTCTCTAATTAAGAACTATGTGGCAATATTCTATAGGACCTCTAATATGTGTTGACTTTATTAGCTACATGTCTTAACTTACAAAGCAACTCATTCATGTATGGGCTACATAATTAGCTTGTTCCACAAGCTACTACATAGAGTTAACTTTTTTTACAAGCTATCAATATGTGGTTAACTTGTTGGCAAATTTTTTAACCTACAAACACATCTAAAGTCAAAATCATATCAATGAAGCTTTTAAGAAGCTTCTTTAGAAGACTTTATGAAATTAATATATATTTACTTACTTCTATCTAATTATATAAATAACTATTGGGATAAATGTATATGTTTATGGTAGGAATACCTTGATCAAGAAGCACACCACTAGGTAGGTCGATTGAAAAGACATTCCAATATTCTTATATAAATTGTTTTATTTATTTTACTTCTTTGGCTATCTTGCCTACTATTAATAGAAGATTTAGAACCACCATATATACTGATTACTTATGCTATATTTGCTTCTTTATAAAAGTTATTCCTATGAATAATTCATTGATTATAGATTATCTTTCCTCTTCTCTTAATACAGAGGTACAAAGAGTCACTTTGCATCTAGTATCTTTGAAGGAGATTGTCCTTACCATTTGATCAACTTACTTATTTCTCCTCTTTAGCCATGGTATACCAATGATAATATCATATCTTAGCTTTGTCATCTTGAATTTCTCCCTTAAGACATAAGTATCTGTCAACTTCAAGGTTTCTTCTTCACATGTCTCACTCAATATATTCTCTTGGTCATCTGTAAAGTATATACTTCTTTGCTTGATTACTTTAATTTTAATTCTAAGTCGGTCGACAATTTTAGTTGAGATGCAATTTTTTGTAGATCTTCAATCTACAAGCACTTAACATAATTATCTTTTTAATAGTCTTATTAGATGTACCAATTGATTCTTTTTATAGTTGTCCAATGCCATGCCATTTATCTCTAAGAAATAGTAGCTATTCCTAGTACTAGCCCTTAGCACCTTTATTAGCAAGTCCTATTTTTTTGCTCTATTTCATGATCAATTTATTGAGTTTTAAGAATGTCAACCCTCCTTCTTTTGTTGGTGCTTGAATTTTGATGCTTTAGACAACCTTTGATCTAATAGCCTGGTTCTTGACAATAGAAATACAATCTCTTTTGTACCAATATTTATTGTCTTTATGGTATCAATAATCCTTGTAGGACATTAATCTCTATCGGCATTGGTTGTTATCCCATAATATTAGATAATAACATAAGACTTTGTTCTATAGGTTGTGTTTGATAATTTTTGAAATCTATAGCATCGATCACCTCTACAATTCAAATTACATCTTCAAATGTTTGTAGATTCCTTAGCTCTACCTCTTTTTGGATCTCAAACTCGTACGAATCAATCCATCATCTCTGCCTCTAAAACATTGCCAATTTGAAAATATAGGGACTTGAATTAGGAGACAAAATCTTGCACTGACCTAGCTTATGTAAGATTTGCCAATTCATTGAATATTATCGTTTCTACATTGATGGGCCAAAATTAATTCATAAATTTGGCTTTAAATTCCTCTTAGTTATATAATCCACCTTAAGATCCATAGTTTTGAACTCGATGTCACCACCAAATGGCTGCCGCATCTCTCAAATAGCTAGTTGCATATATAATTCCTTCAGTGGTATTTCTTCCAAATAGTTGAAGGTATTGTTGCATATTGAAGAGCCATTGACATACATTTTCTTGTCTTAAAGTCATAGAGTATATACTAGGCTTACTCAATTTCAACCTAGCAGATGTCAACTCTCTTGTCCTCAAGGCTTCTATTTGTCCTTATAAAGTAGCTATTTGGCTTAAAAGGTGTTGTATTTGAGCCTCCATCTAGAATTGTCCTCCTCCCCTCCTTCTCCCCTATCCCTTCTCCATATCTTCCATACTGTAATTTTTTCACTAGACTCTACTATTATAATGTCTTTTCACCTCACAATTGACTTTTTAAGAGTAGCTCATGATAGCCTCAAAATACTATCTTATATAACTACAACAATTGACTTTGGACTAGATGATAATTATTGAGATACTACCAAAAGTAAAGAGTCTAATACTTCCTTTGATATTAATAAAACATGATCAATCTATCTCAAATATCTAAGATCTTTCTAATCCATAGTAATTTAAAACCTCATCACAAGATAGGACAGACTGAATTAGAACAAAATTGAATAGAATTAAATAGAATAGGACATCAAAGACAAAATTGAGCAAATAGAAACAAAATAGAATAGATTTAAATAGAAATATGCAAAATTAAATTTTACTAAGAACAAAGGTCTGAAGCCATACTTGACTAAATACCTCAAAAGGCCTTAGCCAATCCTATTTATAACTTATCCTACCACCTTGGACTTTCTAGAATATTCCTAAGTAGTGGATCTCATCTAGATAACCATCTTTATACTTCTTTTTCGAAGGTTCTATAGAAGATCTTATCTAGATTACCATTGTCAAGTTGTAGTTTGACTACCATGTAAAAATAATGTGATTATGTATTTAATATATAATTTATTTAATAACATGGTGAGAGCCATGTTATTGGGTTTTAGTTGATTTTAGAGTGTGGTTAAATTATTACTTTAAGAGGAGGTTGTTTAAAAGGATTACTATTAGAATTTATATAACTTTATTTTCTTTTGATAGTGGCTTTTGAGATTGATTTTGTTGGTAGTAATTTTAAATATTTAAAGTCACCTGTATTAGACATTAGTGATCCTTGAAGTCTTATTTTGGTTCTTTAATTTGGTGTTTAGGGCATATATTGAGTAAAGCTTGTAAAGAAAAGAGTTGGAGAGGAATTTCGGTAGTAAAAAGAGAGTTTAGGGCATCTATAAAGATGAATGGAGATGAATGATGAAAATCTCCATTCCTATTGGTCAAAAATCATGTCCAATGGGCTTCGAGGAGGTTGTCCAAGGCCATATTAGAGATTAGGGTTAGTTTTTTTGGAGCCATTTGAACTTTGAAGACTAAGATTACAGAGGCCAAGTTTTTGGCTATGATTTTGGTACAAATCTTATATGATTTGAAGTTTATTTGAAGGAGATATAGGCGCTCAAAGTTAAGGTGTTGATTTGGGAGCTACTATCACGCTTTTTAATATAACACACTTGTATTGAGGACATTTGAAGATTGGTGAGTGCAATTGAAGAGAAAACTTTTGCGGCTATACTTTTTGCATACTTCTTGCTGGATTCCAAGTTAAGGTGAAGGAGATATTGGATTTTGAAGTCAGCACATGCAATCTAAGTGTAGTAAGTGACCCGATTTACTAATAGTTGTGTCTTGAGCTATATCTTGAGCAATTTGTTAAGATTTTGGCCCAAAATTTCAGAGAATGTGTATAATCATGTTAATAAACTTTATACATAAGTTTGATGGAATTTAAATATTGGATTCTTGAGATATTAAGAAAATAGTACTTAGGTGCTTTTAAATTAGGGTTTAGAGCATCTATTAGGATTTCTTAGATGCCAAAAATATTGGAAGTGAATTTGTAGTTGGTTTTTTTTGTAGTAAAACTTAAAGGTGAATTCTACCTATTCTATAAATTTGAGACAAATTAAACAATTTGATCAAGAGTTATGAATTTCTAAAATTCTAGAAAAAAAAATCCTTCATGGAAAAAATATGTTTTGAAGGAATTTTGCTATATTTTGAATTTTATGCAAAATAAAGGAATATTGGAAGCTAAGACAAGATACATATAAAGTTTAAGCTAAACTCTCTACAACTAGATACCCAGTGTATTTCCAAACACCAAATTATGCGATACGACACTATCCCAAGTCTTTTCTAGAAGGTTCTTTAATAATTAAAAGTATCTAAATATGGCTTTTATAAAAGCCTCTTAGGTTGTTTTTTATCTTAATAGTTAGTAGGTTGAAGGTTGATTAATACTTTTACCTTCTAGACTATAGAAACTCTTTTACTACCTTAAAAAGACCATAAATTGATAAAATCAAATTAAAAGAGATAAATATTTAGTATGGCTCATACTAAGATTAAATTGAAGGTAGGATTGGAGTAAAAAATCCTTAGGATTGGTTAAATTGATACCTGAGGGTCGATTGTTTATAAGATAGGATTGAAATCAAACCTCCAACTACTAAAATGACTGCTTAGGATTAAAATAGGATTTCATTCAAAGATCATAGATTAAGATTTGAGAATTAGCTTCAAGTTCTTTTTAGAGGCATAAGATTTGTTTTTGTAGGATTTGTAAAGACTTGGCAATTATTGTTTAAAGTCAGGGTTTGTATTGGTGATTTGGATTTTATGTAATACAATTGAGGCTAGTACTTTTGGCCAGTCCGTGCAATTGGTGTAACATCTATGGTTCAAAATATAGTACTATGTAGATTTTTGGATGTACTAAGTATACACAAAATTTTGTGATAATCCAATGGTGCAATTGGGAGGTATCTGGATTTTAGAACATAACAAAAGTTGGCGGTTTGGAATTGGATAGGACTTCTATAATATCTAAAAATCTACTAATTGGATCAATGTAAAATTTTGCATGGTTTTGGATGACTTAAAGATCAAGCTATATATTAATTTGGAGTTGAATTTAATAGTTGGAGAAGGAGAAATCACTACTAGAATTTCTACATCACCTTTCAAGTTGGTAGCCAAGTAACATCAATGCAATTTTTGGATGTTTTCTCACAATCTATAAGTTGGATTGGGCTGAAATTTCTTAAGCTTATAGAGGACTTACATTCACATATGCATGCAAAATTTCACATCAAGTGGATGGTGAGATTAGAAGTTACACCATGTCAAAATTTATTGATTAGAGTTAGGGCTTACAAGAAAAATTTAAATTGCTTAAATATGAAAGTAAAAAGATAATTGGGATTTATGTATGATTGAGGCTACTAAAAAGAGTATTTTTTTAGCACTTTTGAATTGAAATTTAGATTATATTCTTCTCATATGGATGAAACCTATTAGGATTTTTTAGATACTTATAAAACTTAACTTCACCTTACAAAGCTAGGTGCTTGGTGTATTTTCAAACAAGACAATACGTAATATAGAAATGGTAGATCGTATCTAGTCCACTAATCTAATCCCAAATTATAGAAACTTCCAAGGTTCTAACTATCTATATAATTATCTTATCTATATCATGTTACATCTCACCTCAATAATCTTCTAAATCTGCTACCATATTATGCAATGTTAAGCAAGTTGGGATCTACTTTGCAATCTTTACGATGTCCTTATTGTCTTTTAATGAACTTTTCACCTCTTTAAGAAAACACCACCTAATTCTTGTAATTTTACACCTATTTTCTTTTTTAATTCTTACTATTATTATAAAATAGTTAAATTTTATATTTACTTATTGAATAGTAACTAATGATTGATAGAAGATAATAAATATATTATATTGACTATAATTTGAATCAATCAATAAATATTTATATTTTCTAAAATTATTTTTAATATAGTTATGTAAAGAAGTGCTCTTATACATAATAGAGTCATGTACAAAATTAAACCAATTAAAGTAGAAAGGTATGAATTATTAATTGAAGTCACAAACCACCTAAAGAGATATTGAGTAATAATGCTTTGTATTCTAATTTGAAGATTTTTTAATTATTGGCTTTTGATAAAGCAACAAATTTGTTCCATCCCAAAAATCCAATATAGCTAAAAAAGCCTTCTATCTCCATTATCACAAATATTTCCTTTATTTTTTCAACAACTAGCAAGTGGATCTATTGTTTTGTTATGTCACAAATAAACTTAATAACATGCTTTGTATATAAAATAATAGTTCTTTTTCAATGCTTACAAATTTTTAAATTCTTTAAATTTATTATCTTCACCTTCTAAAAAGATAATAGTATATCTTGTTTGTAATTTAGAGAAAAGAATACGTCATCTAGTCACCTTTGACATAGTATTGACTAAAATAAAGAATGAAGAAAAAATATAAGCTACAAACTTTCCTTTTAATTTTGTAATCTTAAAGTCTTTTCATCTTGCTAAACTTATATGTTATTAAGAGCTCTTGGATTAACAAATCAAAATCTTCTTACAAACCTTATATGATATTAAACTTAACTAAGAATTATTCATCTATGCTAGATATAATTGAATCACAAATATAGGAACCACTTCTTAAAAACATTTGATTTATTCATTAGACAAAACACCTGATATATAATTAATTTAAAATCTTGCAATCTTGTAAAGAAATTTTGTAATATTTTTGAGTTTTTCTAATGAAATAAATTTTAATATAAGTACTTATACCTTATGCAATCAGTGTTGAAATTAAAAAAAATATATATATAAATATTAAAATATCTACTTTTTTTTTCTTTAAAGTTCAAATTTTCTTTAATAATTTGAAATTAATCATAAATTAAGTATGATATATTTATTATTCATTATAATATTAAATATAATCATTCAATTATAATCTATCCATATCAAAAAAAAAAATATGAAATTATCATTGAAATGCTTGAAATTAAAATCCTTAATATTATAATATATTTTTGTGAGAATTTTTAATTACATATTTAAGTTTTTTCTATATATATATAAGAGAATAATATTAATAAAATTAAGTATAAATTAAAAAGATATCAATATAATGTATATTTTATATCATTCAAAAAAATCTAAATAATATATATATATATATATATATATATATCAAGATAAAATACATTCTTTTTATAATCTTATATGATATTCTATTAGTTTAAATGGAATTATTATTTTAATAGAAATTTTATATATTTTTAAAAATTATATATTCATATACATACATATATATACATATATATATAAATATATATATATATACATATATATACATATATATACATATATATACATATATATACATATATATATACATATATATAAATATATATAATTATATTTATAATGGCTAATCATGTATAATTTAGTTATATATATATATATATATATATATATATATATACATGTTAGATATTTTTTTTGCTTTAGATATGATATAATAAAATAAAATATAATATGCTATCAGTTTATAAAAAAAATTCAAATCAAATAGTATAATCAAGAATTATACAAAAATAAATTTAAATAAAATATATTTATATAATAAAAATTTCAGAATCATAAACATCTTTCAAAATGTATTAAAATTAATTTTATTTTTAAAATTAAAAAACTAAAAAAATTAAAAAAAAAAAATTATTTCAAAATAATAAATTTATTGATGTAAAAATAAAATATATATGTATAGAAATGCTTTTGATACAACCATCTTTTATTTAAATTCAATTTTTTTGTATTTACTTTTGTAGTGTATTAGATGAATATTAAAGATTATAATATTATGTTAATCTTTTTATATATGTGTTAGCATCATTGATGATATTAACAAGTTTTTTAAGCAAAGTTATACTATTAAGAGTTAATACATATCAGAATACTAACTGGTGAATAAGGTGACTATTAGAAATATGGAATTTAGATAAGAGGTAGATGAAGTAGCAAAAGCTTTTGGGAGGCATGATATTTATTCTAATAGGGATTTATATTCAAGTTATGATTAATTTCAATTAGGAGAAGAGAGTACAAACCTAATTACTATGAAGACTTTTTTGGATTTAGTATGCATATATACCTTGCTACAAGCTGCAACTAACTCCATGGTTCATATGCAAAATATAATGAATCAAATTTTAAGAAAATTTGTGCCAAAAAAGACCATATCTTTTTTGGATGATGTTTCAATGAAATGTTGTAAGAATAAGGCTAAGGATTTGACTTTGAGAGAGAATGGATGCTCTATATTAGTAAAAAAATATATTAAAGATGTAGTATATATTTTAAAAAGCTGTAAGGAACTAAATCTTATTTTATTTATAATATATAGATTTTTCATTATGCTCATATTATAGAACCTTTGTATTGGCTATTAAAAAAAGAGAAGAAGTTTTTATGGGATGAAGAACAAATGTTAATCATGGATGGATTAAAGTTGGTTTTAAAATCACCACTAGTGTTAAGGCAAGTGGATTATAATTATAGAAGATAGATAATAGTGACTATTGACACAAGTCCTATAGCCATTAAGTGGGCTATTGATAAGATGATAAGGAAGGTAATTGATTTGCAATTAGATTTCGAATAAAGATTATCATTAAGAGGCAAAGAGCTTATCTACAAATAAAAAAAGAGCTTTGAGATGCACTTATCACATTGAAGATTGAGAAGAATTACTTAATAGGTGCTTATGTGGTGTTGAAGATTGATTGCTTGCCTTTGTTTGGAATAGTTTCCAATTATATTACAATGGATAATTCTATGCTTAGAAAGATTGCTTTCATTAAGTCTTTAAATCCTATTTTGGTATAGATTATGGATAAAAAAAAATTCAAATGTGGATACGTTGTCTAAGATTAGGTACTCAAGAAAGAATAAAATGTTTGTATAAGAAGAAGATAGAGGCTTGGCATAGGCTTTGCATTTGCCACAAGTAGAGGAGATCAACTTGATGATCTTCTATCCTTCAAAATTAATTTTTATGAAGGAAGATTGACAAATATTGGCTTGTATTTGAATATAATAGAGAGACAAGAGGGTTGGTTGGAGAAGACCTTTAAAGATATTAGGTACCAATCCTACAACTATCTTTTATAAGGTGGATTCTTGTAGAAGAAGCCAAAGAAGAGAGATGGTGTATTATTTAAAATAATAGATGATTTAGAGACCAAACACAAGATATTAGGTGAATTTCTTGATATATTGTGGATTGAATATAGAGGAGTTTGGGCTACCTATATCAAAATTAAAGAGCGCTATTGGTAGAAGGACTTATATAAGAATGTGGAAGAGTTTGTAAGCTCTTATAGATAGTGCCAATTGCAATCCAAGATGAGATATAGAGATAATTTGTATCTTATCTATCTACTTCCATTCATTTTTAGTAGGTAAGTGATTTGGTTGCTATACTTGTTAAGGACCATATACAAGATAAGGATTCAAGATCAAGAAAAAGAATTAATTCAATATTAGAATAATAACTGGATACAAGATATAAAGGTCCTGCCTTAATTATAAGAAGTGAGTTGTTGAGACTGAGGATCCCCTCAACCTTGACTCTTAAATATATTAGGTCCTAAGAGACTTTTTGAGAAGTTTTTGTGAGACTTAAAAGCAAAGAAAGCCTAAGGTCCTTCTTCAGTAACTTCTTAAATCATCTAAAGCCTCCTAAAACCTTCTAAGACATCCTATGATCTTTTAAATTTTTTTTAGAATCTACTAGAATCTTTCAAAATCTTTTGGAACCTTCTAGAACCTTCAAGAGCCTTCTGAGTACATATTGGTATATTTTAGAATCTTTTAGAACCTTCTAGAATCTTTTAGAATCTTCTTCAATCGTATGTCCACAACATCACCTCTTCTTCTAACTTCGAGGTCTTTGAGAAGTAATATTGCAGCAAGCTAGTATATGTATAAAAAGTTGAAGATCTTTTGCATGATATTTTTTATATATTCTAGTTGTTTTTAATGAGATAAATGATTCATAGGTCCTTCTAACTATTGATAATATGCCAAGCCTTCTACTTGTGATTAAGCATGAACTTTGGTATCTTCATTAGAGAATTGTCTTGCAAACACTCTTTTTGAATATCCTTCATAGGTAGATTCTACCTCAATCACAATTACCAGTGACCTATTATTAAGTATCCTTTAGTATCTTTATGGTTCAAGTAGCTCTTTATCTCGAGGTCGTCTCCAAGAGCTACTTAGTTGAGATGGTATGATCGGCAAGGCATCTATCTCTTGACTATCCATATCATATAAAGTAGACAAGATCAAAAGAATATAAATAGGCTATGATCGTGAACTCAAACTACTAACTTATACTATTCTAAACATTTGAAAATAAGTGCTTCTTCAGAGGTTGTCTCCTCTTCTTCTTTATAATTGAAAATCTTCACGATAAATCCATCTTACTAAGCTACTCTTCTTTATTTTTTTGCTTTTAGTCTAGATAGATGTTGTTAATAGAACCTTCAAACCTTCAAACCTTCAAACCTTCGAACCTTCATTTGTATTTTTATAAGACTATTAGCTGATTCCTACGTGCGATTGTTGATATCATATCTATGCCAATAGATTAAATATTCAAGCCTATGATATCTTATCCTTGAATATAATACCTCTTCTATCTTAAATTCAACATTATCATTGATTTCAACTTTAAGAAATGGTGGTTGTCTTCGACATAGTATGTTTGATTCTTTTTACCTTTCCAAAAGTGAAATATGAAAGACTGGATGAATCTTCATAGATGAAGGTAATTCCAAGCAATAAGTTATATAATGCAGAATAGATATTAGTTCGTTTTTGTAAGATATTAGTAAAATAGACTAATAGTCCATAGAATAGTTAGTTTAGGATGACAGATGATTGATTTAGTTATTAAAAGTAGTTAATTATAGGATTATGCTTAGGATCTGGAAATCAAGAGTAATTATATAAGAGTTGTAGAAGTTTGTTGGATTGCCAGACTGTGATAGTCATGAGCCGGGGTTAAGCTTGGTGCTTCCTCTTTGTTTTTTTGTTTTCTTTGTTATTGAAGAGTAATGGATAGTTTTTGAATACTAAGAAGTGAGTCTGTGGAATAAATCAGAGATTGATTTATGAGTTATTGATTATGTATTTTGAGTACTGAGTGATTAAATTATATGAAAAGTTATTGGAAGATTGATTATGAATGGAAGATTATGATTATTTTTTATTCAGAGTTGTGTGTGTGTATTTTGACAGAGGACATTTGTGATTACAGGAATTCTGTGAATTCAGATTGGTTGGAATGAAATTTATTATTCTTGGTATTGGATGGAATTTATTGAGTTTTGAGTGGTCTTTTGAGAGTGCAAGGTTGCACATTGTCGTTATCAATTGATGAAAGAGTATTATTACTAGGAAGAAGCATTGTAGTATTTCTTAGTGTTTTAGTGGTTTGGAATACAATTAACTGTGTGACCCTAAGAAATGAAACTCATGCACTTATTCTTTCTTTGTGTTTGAATTTTCCTATACAGGTTTATTCTGGAAGGAATTGTAGAATAAGTAAAATGACAATTACATATAAGTAATTTATTTTTGAATCACAAATAGTTCTAACCTTTAGTAGTCTAACTTATCACATAGCCTATTAGTTTTTATATTATGCCAAAGAAGCCATACTTTGTCACTTACATGGAATGGAGGATGTTCTTTCCTCAATTCATCTGCCAATAGTTTATAACATTGTTAAGTCCTTTCTAGATGAGTATTCATGATGGCTTGAAGTTCAGCCATCTTTGTAGTAAACTCCTCTATTACTAGATGTACCGATGTCAGGGTAGAGAGAGTTTGCCTCAAAAAAGTGCTGGGCTTCTGGCTGCCACTAAATACTCAATCAAGTCTAAGATATGAAAGTACTAAGTTTATATATATATAATATTTTCTCTTTTAGAGCAATTACATTAATACATAAGCCAAGTACCAAAAAAGACATCCAAATGTATGATAAAGTATCTTAAAATCTTATATATCCTTATGAGAAATGTTATCCAAACTTCAACAGCTCATATCTCATGATCGGATCTTCCAAACAACCTAAAATTTTACATAAAGTACTAATATACTTTCAAAAACTATCACAAAAAAATTCATTTGTAAATTCATTACGAAACTTGAGATATCACTAAAATCCTAATAATAGCTTTCAATCCTAGCTTACATACACCAACGTGCTATTTTCTTCATATCTCACAAAATAAGTATTCAAATACCATAAAACTTTGATCTATAGCTTTTTAACTTAATAACATATACTTACAGGAATTTTAAGCCAAAAATTCGTCCAAAAACTCAAGATATGGCTCCAACCATTACCATCCACAAAATAACTCACTTACTACCTTTGAATTACATATATTATCTTCAATGCCCTATAACTCCTTCATCTAGCTTGAAATTCATCAAAAAGTATATATAAAGTATAGTTAAGAAAATATTCTCTCTAACTCTAATCACTAATCTTTCATTGCTCTCTGTATGCATATGTTATGTTTCAAAGAGTGATAGTAGATACAAATTTTATACCTTAACTTTGAACACCTATATCTCCTTCACAAAAACTCAAAAGCACACAAACTCTTCACCCAAATTATACTCAAAATCTTGAATTTATTGATACTAGCCTCTAAAGCTCGAATGCCTCTGAAAGTAAAATCCTAATCTCTAATAAGGCCTCAAGCAGCCTCCTTGAAGCCCATTGGGTATGGCCTTCGACCAATAGGAATGAAGATCTCTATTCCTTACCTTCATTCAATCATGCCTTGCTTTCATCCCTCCTAATAAGCCTTCTATTAATTAAAAATTTCTTCTTTAGGCTCTAATCTCCTCTCAAGGCTTCATACTAATATTTAGGTTCTATAATTTTTTTTAAATATTATAATTAAAAAGATAAAATTCAAAATAAATTTTCTTAAATCTACTTTCTTTAAATTAATCTATTAACCATTCTAATATACACCAAGACTTATAAACATATTATATGTTCTAACTAATTTTTACATACTATAAGCATTTACAGTATGACACCAACTTTGAAGGCTCTATCATATGCTACTTTAGATGATGACTGTAGTATGAGTAGAATGGCATTTGCTATGTAGATGCATGGATTGTGTTGTTATAAGTAAACTTTGCTAATGATAAGTAAGAAGTCCAAACATCTTATTGATAGTTGATGGTGCACCTCAAATATTACTCAAAAATTTGGTTGATCTGCTCTACTTGGCCATTAGTTTTAGGGTAGAAGGTAGAAGAAAGATTGATGTCAACCTTAAAAATCTTGAAAATTACCTTCTAAAATCTTGATATAAATTATGGCCTACAATTTGACTTAATATCATGTGACAATCCGTGGTAATGATAGACATTGTCAATAAAGAGTCTTGCCATCTCTTCACTAGTAATTGAGTTCTTACAAAGTATAAAATGTGCTTTCTTGGTTAATCAATCAACTACTATGAAGATAGTGTCAAAAGAATTTGATGGTGGAAGATCTATAATGAAATCTATAGAGATAGATAATCATGGTTGTCTTGAAATAGAAAAGGATTGAAGAAGTCTATATGGCTAATATTGAGGGTTTTTTAACCTTGAATAAGTATCATATGATAGTTCAAATGCTTAACATCCTTTCACATTATAGGCCACTAAAAGTCTGTAGAAAAAAGTTCTAAGGTCTTATTGAATCCAAAATATTTGGCTACAGGGAAGTCATAGCATATTTCAAGAATGCACAAGGAAGTTAGTCCTTTAGGAATGAATAAACATCCTTCAAAAAATAAGAGATTATCTTCATATTTAAATTTAGAAGATTCTTCAAGAAGATTATTGGTAAAATGCTTGATATTAAGAATAAGAGGGTCTATGTTTGAGGCTTTACAAATTCAATTAAGAAATGATAAATCCATAAGCATTGATATATTGGTTGCTCAAAGATGAAATTGCTTAGGTTTTAAGAAGGCTGCCCATTGTTGATTATATGCTGCCTTGTCTTCTTTTAATTAAATGTAGGAATATCTTGATAATGCATGCGATAATCCTTGTTGGCTATGGCATCAATATATGATGTAAAAGTCAAATTGTAATAAAGATATATTCCAACATGCTTAGTGATGGTTCAATACTCAGGCTGACATGAACTATTCAAGATTCTTCTAATCTTTATATACAATCACCTGATGAGAGGTGCCTTCAAGAAAAAAGTGCCATTCTTAGAAAGAATCTATGATAATAAGTAACTCTTTATTAAGGATTTTGTAGTTAATTTCTACTGCTAAGAATTTTCTAAAATGGAATGCAATTAGATGAAGTTTGCCATCTTCTCCATATTGTGACAAGACTACTTCCAATGCAAAGTCTGAGGCATTAATCTCTATAAAATAGGACTTGTTGAAATCTGGATGTATCAAAATTGGAGCTGTTGTAAAAGCATCTTTTAATCTTTGAAAAGCTTTCTCTGCTTTGGGGCCTCAATCTAGTTTGTTTTTGCATGTCAACCATGTAAGTAGAGTACCAATGTTAGAGTAATTCTTAACAAAAATCTTAAAGAAGTTTACAAATCTAAGAAAGTATTAGACATCACGTACAATTTTTGGCCTTGCCCAATCGATAATTACTTGTACCTTCTTTGGATCCATAAAAAAACCTTTGTTGGAAATAATATATCCAACAAATTTAACTTTAGGTGCATAAAATACACACTTCTCTAGTTTTGCATGTAGCATAGTACTTCATAGTTTTTCTAAGATAAGATGGACATATTTTTTGTGGTATTTTGGATTCTTAAAAAAGATCAGAATATCATCTAAATTGATCACAACAAAGTCATTGAGATACTTGCAAAATATATCATTCATTAAGTATTGGAATATGGTTGGAGTATTGGTAAGTCAAAAAGTGATGATATTTTATTTAAAATGTCCATACTTGGTGCAAAATGTTGTCTTCCATTTATCTCCCTCCTTAGTATATACCAAGTTATATGCACCTCATAGATCAATCTTCATAAAGATCTTTGCTTAGTTAAGTTGATCAAGAAGTTTGGATATCAATGGCAATGGATATTGATTCTTTATTGTGATTTTATTAAGACCACAATAATCGACACACATTCCTAAGGATCCATCTTTTTTCTTCACAAATAATATCGGAGCACTAGATGGTGACTTGGAATGTTGAATAAAAATTTTAGCCAAAATTTCTTCAATGTACTCTTTTAAAGTCACAAGCTCATTTGAGATAAATTGAAGATGGTTCCAAAAGGTGGTTGAGCACCTTCTTGAAGGTCAATCACACAATCGTAAGGATAATGCTTTGGCAAAATATCTATATTTTTTTTTCAAATATATCTACAAAATCCTTATTCACCTCTGGAATTATTGTTATAGCAATCACAGGTTATAATTGTGGATTTGCATAGACATCAAATGTAATACCTTGTTTGGCTACCCTCACAAATACTCTAGCTCTAATAAATAAATATTATTTAAGTTTTGGCTTGTCGGGTGTTAGAAGCTTTTTCATAGATTTGAGGGTTCTATGATCTACTAGAAGAAATTTTAACTTTTTGATATCCAATCTATTTGTGGATTATATTTTTCAAGCCATGAAAGTCCTAAAATGATTAGTCTTGATGATGATCTAATAACGTTGAACACTACTTGACTGCTATGGTTGTCAAAGATTATTTCTAATGGAATTGTTTCATGAGTGATGTTTCTAGAGGATAAAGTTCGACCATCTATTACTTCTACATGTATGGCTTTGGATTTTTTGACCATATAGATTTTGTGTGATCTAAAAAATTCTTTGTCAATAAAATATGTAGAGGCTCCTAAATCAAGTAATGCATGACAATCTAGTTTTGTGACTCCTAACTATACATGTATAGTAAAATAATAAGAAGGACTGATAGAGAATACAAAACCTTTTTTGATTTGTGATAGTGAAGAATCGAGCTGTACATTTCCTATTATAGTTAGACACCCTTATTTTTTTACAATACTTTTGATGATGTGGCTGCACTCTTCATTTGATATATATACTGGTGTTTCTTTGAACAATATTAACCTTATGGCTAGATTTTCTGCAATATAAGCATAGACCAAGTTTCCTTTGATGCTTTTTTTCTTGCTTAGAAAGATGTTTGAAGCAAACTGCATCAATTTATATATCTTCTACTTTCAACTGCTTATTAGAATTAGATGGTGAAGAAGCTGGAGAATAATTAGTGTATACATGTGGCATAATTGAAGAACATTTATCTTGTCATTGTTGAAATAAATAGTGATCATACTTCACAACTAGACTAATGGCTTCATTGAGTGTTAAAGGATTTGGCATAGATAAGAATAAGTCATTGACATCATCTCATAATCCCTTATGAAATTGGCCCATCAATGCATCTTCTCTTCAATTTATATTACATGCTAATTGTCAAAAATTTGAGGCATAAGTTGATAGAGAGCACGTTTATTATCGAAGGCTTCAAATTTTAATTATTGAAGAATGAATCTTATAATTTTCACCAAATGCTTTGGCAAATTCTACTAAAAATGCTTCAAAATTATGCAATATATCAAAATTCTTTTCAAATAATGGGACAAACTAAGATAAAGCTTAATCGAAGAGCAAGGTTTCAACCAAAACAACACAAGATACTTCAGTGGAATATTGTTGAAGTTGAAGTAAGGTGATTAGTTGTACTTGATTTATAAAGCCACAAAATTTTGAGCGGGTGCCATTGAACTTTTTTGAAAGGTTGGTCCTTAGTTCTTTTGTTGTTATTGTTGTCAAATCATTGCCTCGAATGGATGCACCTACCATGTTTGAAGTAGACATAGTCGTTTGAGAATTTGGAACCTTTGTTGTGATTTGATGTGGTGGTTGAGGCACTCTGGCTCCTTGACCATTATATATGATCATATATAATTCTATATTCTGCTTTGATAAAGTCTCTATCTTAATCCTCAATGCTTTGAGGGCATTAATAATAGAATTTAACTTGATCTCTTTTGAGTCTATCATATTGACTTTTCTATCTTCTACCATAGAAAATTTGAGAAATACATGCCTTTGAAAGAAAAAAACCTGATCTATGATATAAAAAAAAGAAATCAAAAGAATATTAAAAAAAGAACAATATTAGTATAGAGGAAGGTAATTTGCAACCTCTAGAATACTATAGTATTTCCAAAAAGAGGGATAATCTACTCTTTGTCAAGAAAGACCAAGCTCCTAATATTATTTTATGATAGTCTTGACAAATTATTAGGAATCATATGCAAGACAAGGATTCAAGATGAAGAAATAGAATTAACTCAACATTAAAATAATAACTAGATATAAACCATAAGAAGTGAGTTGTTGAGAATGAGGATCCCCTCAACCTCAACTCTTATATATATTAGGTCCTAAAAAGCTTCTTGAGAAGTTTCTATGAGACTTGAGAACAAAGCAAGCCTAAGATCCTTCTTCAACAACTTCCTAAATCATCTAAAGCCTTCTAAAACCCTTTAGGACATCCTATGACCTTCTAGAACTTTCATAGAATCTATTGGAATCTTTTGAAACCTTTTGGAACCTCCTAGTACCTTCAAGAGCCTTCTTAGAACCTATTGGTACCTTTTGGAACCTTGTGGAACCTTCTTCAATTGTATATTTGTGACAATACTAGTGAGGCTTTGAAGTATGAAGTATTTAATTTTTGCAACAGAGGAATTCTCCAATTACGTAAAAAAAAAGACATTGATGTCAAATCTATAAAAATGGTATATCAATTTATTTTGAAAGATATTATATATTGCTAAAGGAGCATTAGGAGAATGAGAGTAGATCGAGGTGACCTTGACGTGATAGAGGTACATGACTACTTCATAAAGTATAGGATGTAATTAAAATTGATCACTTCTTACCACCTCAAAGCTAATAGTAAGAGTGAAAAGGAGCATTCTACAATCATTCAAGCTTTGGTCAAGGCATGTAGGAATCAAGTAAGATTGTAATTCAAGCTTTTGTCATTTGCTTTATAGACAGATAGAACTACTCATAGCATATTTACCAGCTTTATGTTAGTAGAGTTGATATTGAAACAAAAGCTTTTAATATCCTACAGAGGAATCAATTTCTTATTAGTTATTTTTGTCTTAAGAGGATGGCATTGACAAAAATAAATTGTTGAAACTATGAATTCACCAACTAGAAGGATTGTCCAAAGATCATCAAGTTGCTATAAAAAAGCTTAAGGCAGTAAGGTTGAACAATAAATAGAGGTTTGATAAAACTTATTGATTAAAGCCTAAGCCAATTAAAGTACATAATTTGATTTTTATTTATAATAATATTTTGATGCACCAACATTCTACTCTTTGTAAGTTTGTATATTGTTGATTTGGATCCTATGAGGTCGTTAAAATACATAATAATACAACTTATTCTCTTCAAAAGCTAGATGGAGTATCATTGAAGACTAAGATTACAAAAAAAAAAAAAATTAATGTCTTCAAGTAGCAAGATGAGATGAATTATATGGAATATTTAGAGACTTTGAGATTCAACATTTTTGTCAATAGTTGAAAAGTGTTACAACTCATAATGCCTTTGATTTTGATGATGGTGGTATTGTAGTCTAATTTTTTAGTACATACCAAAGTATGTGTAGGTTTAGACAAGATGAATGTCATGATGTACTTAATTTAAGTGCATCAAAGTTATTTGGAGGATAAGTAATTTTATTGGTAGGAGAGGAGGAACATAATGCTAATATATTTATAAATTTGAATGACATTTGGAATAAGAAGTAATTGACTTGAATGGATTATTTGAGCTTGAGGATATTATCTTTTAGAATAAATATCCAACTATATAATAGTTTAAGATGGATATTGAAAAAAGGTTAAGACGGAGATTTTGGAATCAAGTAAGATTTTTTTTTTGTGGGAGTTTTTGAAAAAAGCAATTCAATAGTGACATGGATTTTTTAATGTTACTTCTTGTATTTTTATCTTTTTATATTGAAATTTAAAGAAAAGCTAGATCTAGTTGTGAGTTTTCCAATAAGCTATAGTACGCAAGAAATAGAGCTGTGAAGAGGGAGATCTAAGTAAATTTGTTGGAAAGAGATCATTGGAGTTTTTAAGCAAAAAATTTCAAGACTAGTTTGGTGTTTTCTATACCATTTATTAGATTTTCTTCTTTTCTTTATTCTCAATGAACTAAATTTTTCCTAAATTAAGTTAGTAATAAGTAAATTATAGATATTTTAATAAAAAGAAATTTAGATTTGAGATTGGAATTAAGAATTAAATATATTCTAATATAAAAAAGAAATTAATCTATAAATTATATCTAGCATTTAGGATGCTTTTTTGTAATCTACTTGTGATCAAAGATCCTATGTGCTTTTAAGGAGGTTTTTCTTTTTAATAGCATATTTAACTTATTGATCAAGTTTTTAACCTACCAATCAACTAAAAATATATGTAAAATCAAAAAAAACATCTATAAATCTTCTAAAAAGCTTTTTTAGAAAATATTACAAAATAAATTTATTTTTATTTACTTTTATTTAATTATATAGGTAAATATTAGAATAAATATATATATCTTTGATATCTAAAAAAGCTCCTTAGAAGCTTTATAGATGTTGTTTTGACTTTACATGTATTTGTAATTGATTGATAGATTAGAAACTTAATCAATAAGTTAATTATAAGCCATACATATTAATAGCTTACACAATAAGTCAGCTATATGACATAGAATGAATAGAATTTAATAAATAATAAAAGAATTTTTTGACAAAGCCTTCTTTATTTTTACCAATTCTTTTCTTGCTTCTAGTCCAGTTTCAAGATATTTCTAATTTTCTTATCTTTTGACAATAATCATTCTAATTTCTTTTTTATATACATTATTCTTTATTTTTATTTTGTTATACTTCTTGAACAAAGTATCACTTATTTATTTGCTTTTATCAAGCTCTTATCCTTAATAGATTAATAAGAATGCACTTATAATATCAAAGCTTCATTTTTTCTTGATTTTAGAGTGGATTACCTCTTTTTCTTGATGTGAGTGTAAAATTCACTCTTTGATTCAATTACAAGATGGCCTCAATTAAGAATTACTTACAATAGATGGTATGAACTGAAAGTAGCAAGAATAAGAATAAAAGAAACAAAATACAAAACAAGTGGAACAAGTGCAATCAAGCAATTATACACTACAAAACTAATCATAGTCTGTTCATTGAGTTTTTATCCAGTAAAAATTAAAATTAAAAATATTTTTAAAAATTTATTTTTTTAATATTTTCAATGGTATAAGAAACATGTAAATCTGAATTACTATAAATAAGTTATGAAGGTTTGAAAAATAATAAATAAATGAATGAAAAGTTAAGTAAATAATTTTACCTCAAGGATAATTTGCTCAAGAGACCAAGAATTCGAACCTCACCAAGGCCTACAAGTAATATATATCTGTTTTTTAAAAAGACCTTAGGGCCTTAGTCTTATCTTCCTACCTATACCCAAGGTGCTACAATCCATATGGAATTTATACACCTCCCTCCCTACAAGGAGTAGCTACTGATCTTCATATTTTTTACTAGTAAAATTTATTTTTTTGCATTTTCGACTTCACCACAGTATTTAAAAATACCCTATCAGTGGTAGAGTATTTATTGGCCTTCAAATCTTACTTCATTTCTTCATAACGGCTCCTAAAGTGGTAAAAGTCATTTTTACCAAAGTCTTGGAAATTGCTTTAAAAATTCCTAAAAAATTCTAAATAAATTCTAAAATTCCTATAATGGTTTTATAATAATAAAATAAATTTAAAAATATAATTTTCTATCTTCTTAATTTTTATAGTAATAAAATAAATTTAAATCTACTATAAATCCTACTTTCTATATAACTATCTAAAAGAACATGAGGTTTTTTTTCATGTTTTTTTTAACTACTAATTAATATTTATAGTTTTTTCTTATAAATAATATATATAGATAGAAGGCCAATATAAATATTGGCTTTAATAAATATTCTTCAATATTTAATAATAAATAAAAAATACTAAACCAATGAAGATAATTACCTCTGAGACTTACTAAGACTCCTTAAATTCATCACTAATACTATTTTTCTTTACTTAACATCCTTTAAGTATATCTTCACCTAAAAATTACAATTTTGGAACTCTATATGCATTCTTTTTTCCTAAAATAACTTATGAGTCAATTTGATGACTCTTATATGGCAACCATCTGGGATGACTAGCATAGGAAAAGAACCTAGAATCAACCTCTCAAAATGCTATTAAATAAAAAGAGGCTTTATCTATGGAAGGTTTTAATAACTATCTAATATAAAACCTTCAACTATTCAAACATAGTTACATTTTATATGAAGTATTGATATACTTTTAACAACTACTACAATAAATTTCTTGTCGCAGTTTTATTTATCATAAATAAGAGGATTAAATGACATACTTGATTGAATTTTTTTGAAAAAAGTTGAATCAATAATCAATGTTGATTTCACTACTTAAAGATGAAATTATTTTAGCTTCAATAAAATTATCCTTTGTTGATCAAAAGTTACATCTCCTTCTTTAGGTACAAGATAAAAACATCTAAAAAGAGCATCAGATAAACCTTGTTGATTTCTTATATTGTAAATGCTTATAGTATGTAAAAATTAGTTAGAACATATAATATGTTCATAAGTCTTAATGTATGTTAGAATAGTTAATAGATTAATTTAAAGATAGTAGATATAAGAAACTTTATTGGCAACTAGGATTAGAGAGAGTACTTTCTTGACTACACTTTTCATATATTATTTGATGAATTTGAAGTTTAGATAAAGAAGTTATAAAGAGTTTAAGTCAACATATTCAAATCAAAGGTAATAAGTAAGTGATTTTGTTCATAGTAATGGTTGGAGCCATATCTTGATTTTTTTGACGAATTTTTGGCTTAAATCTTTTGAAGAATGTAGATTATTATATTAAAAAGTTATATCTATAAATTTTGTAGCATTTGAGTACTTAATTTGTGAGATATAAAGAAAATTACATGTATATGTATAAAAATTAGGATTTGAAGCTATTATTAGGGCTTTGGTGATATCTTAAGATCCATGATAAATTTTTAATTTTATTTATTATAAATAAGAGGATTAAATGACATACTTGATTGAATTTGTTTGAAAAAATTTGAATCAGCAATCAATGTTGATTTCACTACTTAAAGATGAAATTATTTTAGCTTCAATAAAAGTATCCTTTGTTGATCAAAAGTTACATCTCCTTCTTTAAGTACAAGATAAAAATGTCTGAAAAGGGCATCAGATAAATCTTGTTGTTTTCTTGATTGATAAGTGATATTGAACTCAAATCTTGACAATGACATGCTCCAATAAGTTTGTCGATGATTCAAAATACTAGTTGATATAAAATACTTGAAATTCTTGTGATACATATATACGGTCTTATATTATAAATGCTTATAGTATGTAAAAATTAGTTAGAATGTATAATATGTTGATAAGTTTTGATGTATGTTAGAATGGTTAATAGATTAATTTAAAGATAGTAGATATAAGAAACTTTATTTTAAATTTTATTTATTTTCATTATAGCATTTAAAAAAATTATAAGACCTAAATATTTAGTATGAAGCCTTGAAAGGAGATTAAAGCCTAAAGATGAAAATCTAAACTAGTAGGAGGCTTTTTAGAAAAGATAAAAGCAAGGCATGGTTGGATGAAGGCAAGGGGTAAAAAACTTCATCCCTATTTATTGAAGGCCATACCCAATGAGCTTCAAGGAGGTTGTCCGAGGCCTTATTAAGAATTAGGATTTTCCTTTTGAGGTTATTCGAGCTTTTGAGATTAGGATTAGGAAGTTTAGATTTTGGATATGGATTGAGTATATATTTTGTGAGATTTGGAGTTTTTATAAAAGAATTATTGGCATTCAAAATTAAGGTTTTAATTTTATACCTATTGCCACTCTTTGGGGCATAATATATGTTTAAAAAAAGCAACAAAAGATTGGCGATTAGGATTAGAAAGAAAAATTCCTTAATTATACTTTTTATATACTATTTGATGAATTTGAAGTTTAGATAAAGAAATTATAGAAATTTTAAGTCAACACATTCAAATCAAAGGCAGTAAGTACGTGATTTTGTTCATAGTAATGATTGGAGCCATATCTTGAATTTTTTGGTGAATTTTTAGCTCAAACCTTTTAAAGAAGATAGATTATTACATTAAAAAGCTATATATATAAATTTTGTGGTATTTTAATACTTAATATGTGAGATATGAAGAAAATTACATGTGGATATATAACAACTAGGATTTGAAGCTACTACTAGGATTTTAGTGATATCTTATGATCCACAAAATAAATTCTCTCTATTCTAACAATGCATTTGATATCATGACCTTGGAAGGAACTTCTAATATTTGGTGATTTTACTAGAAGTAGAAACAACTCTAGACAGTGTTTTAAATATTTTACTTGACGGAAGTTATGAAGATTTCAATAATGATAAAAAATAATAAGGTAGTCTTCTTGCCCTAGTATAAAATACTATCAATGGTTGAAAGGCCCTATGAACTATCTTTAAATAGAACAAAGATCAGAATATGTAGCAAATATAATTTGTCGTATCTTTGATTTCATCAACATGTGATGATTCTTCCTCATGGAACTTGTTCCTCGAAATAAAATTAATGTGACAAATATATACATGTAAACTAATAATTATCTATATGATTAAATAAAAATAGATAAAACTAGATTAATTCCATAATATCTTCTATTGTAGCTTCTTAGAAGCTTCATAGATGCTATTTTGACTTTATACATGTCTATAATTGATTTTTTAGGTTAAAAACGTGGTCAATAAATTGACCATGTACCGCACATATTGGTAGCTTGAAAAACAAGCTAACTGTATGGCCTATACATAGAAAACTTTCCTTGTAAGCTATGGCATGTGTCTTACAAAGTCAACACATATTAGAGGTCCTTTAGAACATTGTCATATAGCTCCTAGTTAGATAGTATATATAGAAGCAAGAGTAAAGCCTTCTTCACTCTTATCAATTTTTTTCTTCTTTCTAGTCTAGATTTAAGAGTCTCTAGTTTCCTTGCCTTTTGGCAATAGCCATTCTAGTTTTCTTTTAATATAGATAGTACTTTATTACTATTTTTTTATCTTTTTTTTAACACAAATTTTTCAAATTTATGTATCTTTTTCTAGTTCATGTCTTTGACACCTTGTTAATCAGGTAATTAATCGCCATGTGGTCTATAAAAAATACTACAAGATTTAGGAGAAGGTAGTGTCTAAACTTCTTGATAAAAAAAAACCATAGCCAAGCATTCCCATCCCGTGATAGTATAATTCTTTTTTGCAGGATTCAATTACCTGCTTGTAAAAGCTATGGGATAGTCTTTGCATTTTTTTCCACTTGTTTGACAAAAAGTGCTTTATACAGCCATAGATAAAATATCACAAAGCACATAAAAGGACAATGACCAATTTAGTGGTCTCAAGATGTAGAAGGTACTAAGTTTTTGTTTAAGGATATCAAATGCCTCTTGGCATTTTTTATCCCATTCAAACTTCACTTCTTTTTGTATTAATTGAGTTATAGATATAAAAAGTGTAACACAATCTTTTATGACTTTCCGATACCACCTTATATATTTTAGATTCTTTTATACATCTTTTATTATAGAAGGAGGTTTTAATCCTACAATAACTTTGACTTTTTTTAGATCCAGTTCTCTATCCTTTTTCAACACCACATATCCTAGCACAACTTTCTTTTGAACTGCTAGGAATATTTTGTCAAGATTTAGTGCAATCCTAGCTCTTCTATACCTTTGAAGACTAGTCCTTACACAATCTTGATGTGTTTTCTTAGGAGATTCAGTGCTAAAATCATTAATGAATAGTGCCATTGATTTGTTAATAAATTTGAAAAGATATATGACATTGTTCTTTGAAATGCTGCAATAGCAATGCAAAGTCCAAAAGACATGACTACATAAATAAAGGTGCCCCAAGGTCTAGTTAAGGTTTTTTTATGGTATTATTTTGGAGCTATAGAAATTTGATTGTACCTCAAGTATCCATTTATAAATATAAACAACTAATATTCAACTACCTCTTCCAAGATGGTATTTATAAATGAGAGGGAGAAGTGATCTTTTTGGATGAATTTATTTAGCTTTCTATAGATTATACATATTCATAGTTTTCTATTCTTCTTTTTAATTAATACTATTGGTGAGACCCAATCTATAATTTCTATAAGATGAATAAATCCGAATTAAAGGAGTTTTTCTTATTCACCTTTGACAATTAGTTGTAAATTGAGATTCATTCTTCTTTCTTTCTATCTCATAGAAATTGAATTAAAATGAAGTAAATATGATATTGAGCTACTTTGGGAAGAATGCCCTTAAGGTTTTTGTAGGACCAAGCAAATACATCTCTATATTCTATGATTAATGATTTGTGACTTGTCAACTAATACTCTTTCAATTGAATTTTTACTTTGATGAGTTTTGAATCCTCATTCTTCAAAGACACATTGATTAATTTATAGTCAAGATTGTGCATATGAGATTGTTCTATGAGACCTCTATATCAATCATTTGATATTCATAGATAGATGGCCACATCATTTCCAGCCATAAGATCAAATTTTGCTTTAGATGCCCTTAGCCAAGGTGTATGGAGTAGTAATGGATAAAAATTCTTACTTGGATGTATATAAATAATATAAAAAGTAAGAGAATACTCCTCACCATCCGTTATTATCCTACATCCACTAATTTGGCCTAGGGGGGTGTCTTGGCTTTGATTAGTCATGTTAATTACATATGGAGAAGGGCCAAGTATATTAAGGTTCAAATTCTCCATTGTTTGTATCGTATCGTGTTGTGGTTTGGCTACCATGTAAAAATAATGTGATTGTATATTTAATGTATAATTTACTAAATAACATGAATAAATATTATGTGAATCTTATATAGAAAAAGATTGAAGAGAAATTTTGGTAGCAAAAAGAGTGGTTAGGGCATCTATATGAATGAATGAAGATGTATGATACAAATTTCCATTCCTTCTAGTCAAAAATCATATCCAATGGGCTTAAAGGAGGTTACTTGAGGCCATATTAGGGATTAGGATTAGTCTTTTGGGAGGATTCAAATATCAAAGGCTAAGGTAGGCAAGTTAAGGTTTTTGGTTATGATTTTGGTAAAAATCTTAAGTCATTTAGAGTTTTTAAAAAGGAGATATAGGCACTCAAAGTTGAGGTATTAATTTTGTACCTATTGTCATTCTTTTGAATATAATGCATGTGTACAAAAAGCAATAGAGGATCGGAAATTGGGATTGGAGAGAATACTTTCTCAACTATATTTTACATATATTGTTTGATGAATTCTAAGCCAAAACAAAGGAGATATTGGAAGTTGAAGTCAGCGCTTGGAATCTAAGGAGTAGTAAATAACTCGAATTGCTAGTGGTTGTATTTTGAGCTATAACTTGTGTAATTTGATAAGATTTTGGCTAAATTTTTTTAAAAATGTATATTTTTACGTTACTAAACTTTATATATAAGATTTGTGGTATTTGAATTTTGGATTAGTGAGATATAGTGAAATCAGTATATGGATGTCTGTAAAGTTGAGATGTACCAAACTTGCTACTGAACAAACAATATTTGTAGTTTAGTAACGAATTTATAGTTGATTTTTTTTGTGGAAGAAGTTAAGAGTATTATCTTGCTCTTCCAAAATTTTGAGCTCAATCCAATGGTTGCATTGGAAAAAATTGTATATTAAAGTTTTATAATTTTGAAGGAGTTACTGTTATTGCTTATTGATTACTATTACTACTATTGGTTATTGTTATTGATTATTGTTATTGCTACTAATTATTTTTACCAAAGCCAATTACTATTACTATCACTAGTTATTACAACTGCTGTTGGTTATTATTACAACTGTAGTTACTGTATTCATGGAATTTCAATAATTTTTTACTATTGAAAATAAAATTTAGATTGGATGATTTTAACTGTAGTTACCAACTAAAAGATAGTTTGATAAACTCAAGCAGTTGAAGGTGTAGTTAAAAATATAAAGACTTTTCTTAGATTATATAAATAAAATTTATGTACAAAAGCTTATGATATATAAAAACTTTGTTTGATTAATTTATATAAATTTCTTTTTTTAGTTGTTTGTTTTGATCTTCTATTGAAGATAATTTGGTTGTTGAGTAAGAAGAAATTAAACAAAAAATAAGCTCTCCATAGCTAAGTATCCAGTGTATTCTCAGATAGAAAAATATGTATTATGACAATGGGTATTATATTTAATCTACTACCTTCATCCACAATAGTATAAAGTATCATTTTATCTTCTATAGATACTTCTAATTTGATTGCTCTCACTTCTTGTGCCACTTGAATCATTCTAACATGAGCTTGGATTTTTGTCTTATACCTTTGGTGTCTCTTAATAAAAAGGCTTTTTTTAAAGCTCTTTTTTATTATAGAAGAAACCTCCAATAACTGAGTAATTGTATTGTCTATCTTTATTTTCTTTAAGTCCTTTCATAAATCATATGATTCCAATTGATTTTCTTCTTTAAATGGAAGTAAAATATTACATTTGATATCTAGAATTCTTGGCCCTTTCTATTCTTCTATAGGAGAAAATTCCTCTCCATGAATTTTTTTTCTTGACTATTTTGGAATTCTAAGGGAAGTTGGATTCAAAATTTGGAAGAAATATTTTTGACTTCTTTATGTTGTCTATTACTTCTTATCTTGTTTCATTTAGATGAGAGAAGTGAGTAGAATCCTCTAAGCTATTCTCACTATCTATTGAAGTAGGATGGAGGAAGACTAGTATACTTGAATCTTGTCATAACCGCCAACGTTGACATATTGGAAATTTTTTTATCTTTACTAGAAACTTTTTCATGGAAGATATAGTGTATTTGAGAAGATGAAGGTTGATCTTTAATGGGTTGGGTACCTTGTTCTTTGATTGATATTTCTAAATACCTTACATCTTCAAAATTTTCTCTCCCATTTTGTTGGCCATATTAAGGTTGGCCACCGTTGTCGTGATATAACACGACTAATAGATGAAAGAATATAAAAGTTATTATATTATAAAAGATCTTAGTTCAAAATATCATAGAAAATTATCTTAAAAATATAGATAATAGTCCAAAAGGTAATAAAACTAAAAAGTACTAATATTATTTTTTATAAAATAGGCTTCTATTTACTTTTCTAAGGCCAAAAATAAGGTAAAATAAAATAAATTAGAAAATTAAATGATATAGAAATTTATAAGAGAGAATTAAAAGTAGATTTTAGTAAAATTTATTTCAAGAAACCAAGAATTGATATCCAGAGAGGATTAGCTGTCAACTTGGGTTGAAATTAGATCCCAAGGCACAATCCACACACCTACGATTACTCTGGGATTTTTTTGAAAGATCAAAGAGTGATATTTGATAGCAAATTTAATAGGATTTTTATGAATATTGATTTTGTGTGATTTGGATTTTTAATGACTTTGTAAGAGCCTTAAAAATTCAAGTTTGTTTTGAATGACTTGGATTTTTATAAAATAAAAAAGGATTGATATTTTAGGCAATTTTATGAGTTTTGTAGTAAATCTATGGATAAAATTTTGTAGATCAATGGTTATAGTTGTGCTTAACAAGTTTTAAAAATTTTAACTTGATCTAATAGCTGAATTGAAGATTATTGAGATTTAAGTGGGTCAAGGTTTCAGAAAGTAGAATTTTAGGTCTAGTGAAGGTTTCTAAGATTTCTTGCAATCTATTAGTTGGATTAGAATGAAAGTTATGTGCATGGATAATAAACTTGATTTTTTAAGTTTATGAGAAATTTTAGATCAATTTAGTGGTACAAAGGAGAGATATTAGCACTAGAATATTAGCATTAAGATTGGATCAAGAAGCCAACCAACATCCAAGCAGATTTCAAAATTTTCTTTTATTTGGTAAGTGCAATTGTCCTCAAATTTATTGTATTTATTTGTAACTAAGAGATTGAAAGCTTTATATAATTTTAAATAACATCAATAATTTAATCAAAAGATATTGAGGTTTTAAATTACTTTAGGATTTGATTTAGACTTTAGAATTTGGTTAGGATTTGATTTAGGATTTAGAATTTAGTTAGAATTTGGTTTAGGATTTAGGATTTATTTATGATTTGATTTAGGATTTATTATTTTATTAGGATTTGATTTAGGATTTAACATTTGATTAGGATTTGACTTAAGATTTAGGGTTTGCTTAAGATTTGATTGAAGTCTATTAGGATTTTAATTAGAATTAAATTAGAACTTATTTGAAATTTATTTAAGATATATTATAATTATTTTAATATTTTTTACACCTTTTTAAAGATTCTTTTAAGATTTATTGTGGATTATCTTTTAATTTCTTTAAGATTTCTTATTGTTTCTTTTGTAATTTTTTTAAGGTTTCTCTTTTTATTTAATTAAAGCTTGTTTAGTATTGTTAATATTTAATTATAATTTATTTAATATTCTATTAAAATTAATATTTTTTTATTAAAATTTTTATTCTACCTTCCATAGCTAGATGCCTAATACACTCTCAAGTAATATTTCATGTATAACAACACCATTTAATAGAATAAATCTTCTTTGTGTATTGAAACTTGAGAGAGGCTATTAGATTTTATGATTATTTTTAAAATCATAAAACAAGTTAGGAGGTCTTAGACTATTATCCAAGTTTGGGATTCTTGCTCTCTTCAAATGGTCTTGGGCTTATTATTGGTAATTTCCTTATGAAAATTTTAAGAAAACTATCTTGTCAGATTACCTATACACATCTGTAGGATAGTTTCTCCTATACTTTTTACATACTACCTTATTTTCTATCCAATAACTCTTGATACGTGTCTTTTTTTGCAAAGGTAGTACACTTCATGTTGTTGTTGTTGTAAAGTCTTAAAGCCTTAGGTAGAATTTTTTTGAAGTTGGAATTGAGAATTGGAATCTATCATACCTTAATTCCTATAAGGTAGAATATATAATTATTGCCTATTTTGGTTTTGTTAGTAATATTATTGATTTATGTAAAATTAACTTATATATCTTGATTAGCAATACTTAGTGCATGAAAGCCCTGAAGTGTGCTTACCAAATTCTATAAGAGATGAGGCTTGATTTAAATTTTGGCTTTTTAATTAAAAGAGTCATCTATTCTTGTATAGCCTTTATTTGCTGAGTAAGTTCATTTTGGAATCCTTATTAGCTTTAAAGGACTTCATTCTTAAAGTCCTCCTTCTATTTATTCCTATTATCTGAATATGTCAATTTAGGGAGGTTGAAGGAAAGTCTAACCTTTATAGATACTAGATAGTGATTTATAGGTTGAACTTGATTTTCCACAACTTGTATGGCCTTCGAATCTTGCTTCGTTTCTTTATAATGGCTCCTAAGGTGATAAAACTCATTTTTACCAAAGTCTTAGAAATCGCTCTAAAAATTCCTAAAAAATTCTAAACAAATTTTAAATAAATTTTAAAATTCCTATAATGGTTTTATAATACTCACATTAATTTGAGAATATAATTTTTTATCTTGATGATTTTTATAATAATAAAATCAATTTAAATCTATTATAAATCTTAATTTCTATATAACTAACTAAAAAGATATGAAGTTCTTTTTCATGCTAACTAAAATTTATAGTTTTTTCTTATAAATAATATTTATAGATAGGAGGCCAATATAAATATTGAAAATAATAAATATTTTTTAATATTCAATAATAAATAAAAAATATTAAATCAACTAAGATAATTGCGTCAAAGACTTACTAAGACTCTATGAATTCTTTACTAATACTATTTTCCTTCATTTAACATCCTCTAAGTATATTTTTACCTAATAATTATAATTTTGGTACTCTACATATATTTTTTTGTCCTAAAAGAACAAGTGAATCAATTTGATGATTCATACTTGATAAGACATTAGAGTATTAAAAGTTGTAGATTACCTTCTTTTAAAGTAATATTATTTTTAATATTTTCTTTTTTTTCAAGTTCTTTCTTTTACTTGTCTTAAGCAATATTAGACATCTTTTTTTTAAGGTTTTTTTATAATTAAGCTTATTAAAATAAAGAGTGCAATGGCACAAATGTAAGAATAATTGACGAAATTAACTCTTGCGATGTATTAATTTAATTTACCACCACAAAGAGGAGCAAGAATGAAAAAAAGTAGAAATATAGAGATGAATGAAGCTACCTCAATATCTGTACCAAATTATGTTCTTTTTCCTATGGTCAAATATCAGTCAAGCACTAAAAAAACAAAAATTACTTTATTTGAGAAGTTTGATGGTATAAGATCAAAGTTTCAAGGATTCATCAATCAAGTATAATTAGCAATTGAACTTCAATTCCAAAGCTATCTAACTCAATGATTCGAAGTTAGGTTTATTGAAATACTACTTTTTATTCTATATTATCATGATTTTCATCTTTTTATGATTAATGTGACATAATATTGGATAATTTAGAAGTTTTTTTGATAAAATTTTGATCTACATATAGAAGACATGATGCAATTTATGTTATAACAAATAAGATCTATATTTTTTGACAAAAAAATCAATCTATAATATTATATGCTTTACACTTTAAACAACTTGTGATTAATATGAAGTAAGATGATGTTGCATTCATTAGCCAATTTTTTATGGATTACAATATAAAGTAAAGAAATTGATACTCAATTTATCTGATCTTCACATATTATATCAAAAAATTGAGTTTGTTATAAAATATAATAATAAATTTTTTAAATTTTAATCTTAAAATAGCATAAGTAAGCCTCAATATTATTATAATTTAATGGCAATACCAATGTCTTTGCAATACATATCTTTGGAAGTAAAAGATATATAACTTGATGTAATATGTTTCAAACTTCTTATCAAGCAAGAAAAGTCTCATCATTGCTAAGAAGAATTGTATTAAAATTGTGGAGAATCAAAGCACAAAATTCAACACTGTTCAAATAAACAATACAATCATAAAATAAAAAGTGCAATTGTCAAAGAAGATAATATGTTAAAAAATAATTTTATTCAGCTATAATAAGAATTATGCGGCTGAAACCTTATACAATACCTAATGAAGGTCGTATTCTTTCTTTTAAATCCTATCTTTATTTTATAATAGATATTAGTTTACGACATAAAGATCAAAAAACCTCTGCCTTGGTAGATTTAGGAATCTCAGCTTGTCTAATAGACGAAGAGTTTATTAAAAAATATAAAATATTTTTAATTAAAAAAAAAAAAAAAAAAAAATCATATAAAAGTCATAGATGGTCATTTATTCTCCTTTGGAGATGTTATTTATGAAGTGTTTTTTCTAGAATTAATAACTAATGATCATAGTAGCTTTGTGGTATTTAATATTATTAGATTTTTTTAATCCAATTATTTTAGATTTATTGTGGTTAAAAAAATATAACCCTCAAATAAATTAGATTTCTTATAGTCTTGACTTTTCTAAAAGAATAACTTAGAGTATAGATAATTAATTAAAAAATCATAAGTCTAGTACAACCAAACTTATATTTATAAGTGCAAGAGCTTTTTTGCATGCTACAAAAGAAAGATTACTTTGTGTCATTTATGCCATACCTCTTTTTAATAGTAGAAAGACTTCAAATGGCATTTCTAGCCAATATCAAGATTATTAAGATGTATTTGAAAAAAAGAATGTAAATATTTTTTTAAAATATCATTCCTATTATTACTCAATTGATCTTTAAGAAGGAGCTCAACTACCATTTAGATCAATATATAGTTTATTATAAAATAAATTTACTAAATTTAAAGAATATATTAAAGAAAATTTAGCTAAGAACTTCATACACTATTCCAAATCTCTAACAAGAGCACCAATTTTATTTTTGAAGAAAAAAATTAGGTCATTGTAGATGTCTATCAATTATCAAGGATTCAAGAAGATGACCATCAAGAATAAGTATCCATTATCTTTGATATTTAAACTTCTTGATTTATTAAATCATATTAAGAAATATATAAAAATAGATCTACAAAGGGCATATAATTTGGTACACATCAAAGAAAGAGATGAATGAAGGACTATGTTTTGAATCAAGTATGGATATTTTGAATATAATATCATATCTTTTAGACTTACAAATGTACCAACAGCTTTTCAACATCTAATGAATAATATCTTTTGAGATTTTTAAAAAATTTTCTTATTTTTTTACTTAAATGATATCTTAATCTATTCTAAAAATACAAAAGAATATGAAATTCATATTTATTGTGTGTTACAAAAACTAAGAGATGTTGGATTGTATATCATGATAAAAAAAAGTGTATATTTCACATTATTCAAGTTGACTTCTTAGAATACAATATTTCAAATAATAGACTTATGATAGATCCTAAAAAAGTTCAAACTATTATTGATTGGAAGATTTCAAAAAGAGTAAGAGATATCCAATGCTTTTTAAAATTTTCCAATTACTATCAGATCTTCATGAAGGACTTCTCTCAAATTATAACTCCACTTATATGTTTGACTTGTAAAGATAAACTTCAATAGAATCAAGAAGCAGAGGTAACATTTGAAGCTTTAAAAATAGCCTATCTTGCTACACCAATCATATATTACATTAATTTTTCTAAGCTATTTTTTATGGAAATATATGCATCAAATTTTTTTTTGCATGTCGTATTATTACAAATAAAAATAAATGATAAAATTCATCTAATATCTTTTCATTCCAAAAACATTTTAACAGCCAAAATCAACTATGAAATCTACAATAGAGAATTTCTTATAATCATCGATTCAATTCAAGAATGGCATCATTATCTAGAAGATGCTCTTAATTCAGTCACTATATATATATATATATATATATATATATATATATATATATCACAAAAATATTGAGTATTTTATGTGAGCATATATTTTGAATCATTGTCAAGTCCCTTAGAGCATTTTTTTGTCAAGATTTGAATTCAAGATCAATTATTGATAAGAAAAATAATAAGATTTGTTAGATACATTCTCTAGATGATCTTATTTTATAGCAAAGGAAAGAAATGCCATTTTTAATTAACAATAGATAATTTTCTTGAAGTTAGAATATCTTTATTTTTAAATAATAGAATCAATACTAACTATTGATTCAACTTTCATTAAGCAAGCTTAGTCAAGTATGTCTTTTAATCTTCTTATTTGTGATATTAAAGAAAATACTTCCAAGTCTTATAATACTTCTAAGTTTGAATTTAAAAACAATTTACTATTTTTTGATGGATGCTTAAATATTCTTGCACCCTACTATCTCATAGTTTTTTTCTTTGGTTGCTTTTACCTAAATTATTCAATATGATATAGATTAAAATTTTAAATTAGTTTCTTATTCATCTGCCTTATATTACATGCAGTAGCCAACATTTTTTTATAGTTGACTGGAGCAATTTTGACATTGCCATAATTTTCTTCTCTTAAATAGCAATGATATTGTTCTTTGCTTGTTTGCCATCTTTTTGAATGCCTATTTGATAATTTCCACTATATTATATTTAACACTTAATTTACTTTCAATAATTTCTACTTACCATAGTTTGGTTTTTTTTTTTTCCTTTATTGTTTATTGAGTTCTATTCATCAATTCACTCTTATTGTTTTTTTATTCCTTTCTAATAGTTGTGTCTCTTATTGTCAATTACACTCCCTCTATTTTGACTATGTGGATGGATATTCCTTCCATATCTTAGTTAGTTATGTTTTTTCAAGTCACCAAATCTCAATTTTCTTTTCTAGCTACTATTTTTTTTATGTAATTTGATCAATCCTATGGTCCAATTTTAGGATGTGATTGTAATTTATCATGGACATATATATTTATTCTAATAGTTATATAGATATAATGAATACATAAAAGTAGGTTAATTTGATAATATCTTATAGAGAAGCTTTTTAGAAGCTATATAGATGTGATATTGTATAATAATATAATTATTAGGCAAATATTTTTATTATAAAAGAATCTAATAAAAAAGATATAATAAAAAATATAAATAAAAAGTAGATAAGTAATAAAATCTTACAATATTATAATTTTTTATAAAAATAGATTTTATTTATTTTTTATAGCCATAAATAAAGAAAAATAAGGTAGATTTGAAAAATAAAGAATATAAGTACATAAAAAAAAGTAAGGAATTTATTTTAGCAAAAATTACTTTAAAAAAATAAGAATTGATACTTAAAGAGAACCAATTGCCAAGCACACTTGAAATCAAATCTTAGGCACAAAACCAGGTACCTACACTATTTTAAATTTTTTTTTATTAATCTAAAAAAAAGAATTAAGAGCAAACTTGAAAAGAGATTTTCAAGAGTTAATTTCATATCATTTGGATTAATATTGAAGATTTTAGGGATTTTTAAAATTAGAAATGTATTTTATGGATTTAGATTTTAGAAATAAAAATAAATTTATAAATTTATAAATTTTGTGAATTTTATAGCATATTTTTAATTAAAAATTTGGTAGTTTATTTTTGTGCTTATTATGAATGTATGTGAAAAATTTGAGGTCAATTGATTGGTTAGATTGAAGAGAATAAGAATTTTGTAGGTTATGGTCTTAGAAATTGGGATTTAGAGGACTAATAAGAATTTCTAAGATATCTATCAATCTACGAGCTGGATTGAAATACAAAAAAAATTTTAAATAATTAGCTTGAATTTTATCAATTGCACAAAGTTTGGAATCAATTCAAGAGTGAAATTAAGAGATAATGGTTCAGAAATATCAAAATTAAGATTAAAAAAGGAAGCTAGTCAATTTCCAAGTAGAGTTAAGCAATTATCATCTATTTAAAAAGTATTATATTTTTCAAATTATTTGTACTTATTGCAAACTAAGTTGTTTCAAAGCTTACAAATTTTGAGTAAAAATCAATGGTTTTAAGCATTAATTATTAAATTTTTAATTTCTTTTAAAATTTGTTAAGAATTTGTTTAAGATTTAGATAATCCTATTAAAATATAATTGAGATTTAAGATTTTTATAGGATATAATTTAGGATTAGAATTTGATTAGAATTTAAAATCTTATTATAATTTAGTCTAAGTTTAGGATTTAAGATTTGATTAGAATATGTTTAGAATTTTATTAAAATTTAATTAGAATTTATCTAGAATTTGATTAATATTTATTTAAGGTTTGATTAAAATTTGATTAGAATTTATCTAGAATTTGATTAAGATTTATTTAAGGTTTGATTAAAATTTGATTATAATTTATCTAGAATTTGATTAAGATTTATTTAAGATTTGATTAAAATTTGATTATAATTTAAGATTTTACTAGGACTTGATCTAAGGTTAAGAATTAAGATTTTATTAAGATTTAGAAAGGATTTCATAAGAATTTAATAAGGATTTGATTTTAAATTTGATTTAAATTTGTATAGAATTTTATTGGAATTTATTAAGGATTATATTAAGATTTGATTAGAATTCAATTAAAATTTCTATTTTTGACATAATTTAAAGATTTTTTAGAAATTTCTTAAATTTTTTATTTATATATATTTTATTAAGATTAATTTATGATTTTGTTATGTTTCTTTTGTAAGTTCTTGAGATTTTTTTTGATTTAAATTAAAGATTGATTTACATTGTTATAATTTAATTAGAATTTATTTAAGATTCTAATAGAGTTGTTAGGATTATCTTGTTGCAAGTTCCATTTTTTCTTCTACAACCAAGTATCCAATGCATTCTTAAGTAGACTTTATATAATACAATAGCAATTTAATCTTAAAATATGTCTATAGGTGATTGGTAGGTTACAAACTTTGTCAAAAAATTAGCCATGTATTGCACATGTTGGTGGTTTAGAATATAAGCTAACAATATAGTGCACATATAGAAAACTTCTTATGTAAGTTAGGACATGTATCTTGGAAATTGAACACATATTAAAAGTCCTATAGAATGTGGTTATATAGCTTCTAGCTAGATAGTATATATGGAGGTAAGAGTGAAGCATTTTTCATTCTTGTTAATGTCTATTTAGTCCTTAGTCTTGTTCCAAGATTTTTTAATCTTCTTATCTTTGGTAATAGCTATTCTAGTTTAATATTATATCATCTTTGAGTGATTTTTTTTTTTTTATCTTTTTTAAATAATATAATAATATACTGATCTTTAAGTTCTTTGAAATTCATATCATTGATACTTTGATAAGAATACTAATTCATTATACTTATCTTGTTTTTAGAAGTGAATAGTCTATTCTACTTCTATTATTATATTTTAAAGATTATCAATTATCTACCTTCAATCTAATATTTTAGTTCCTCAACAATGATTTTTTTCTTTAAAAAAATAAACTACTCCTCTTTATAGAAATTTTCATTTGGTATTAGATGTTGCAAATTATCCTCCTCTAATTTGACTTGTAGATTTTGTTTTGAGTTTTCTATAGAAGAAAAATTATGGATGCTATTCTTAGAGGAAGTGAGAATAGATTTACAACTATTGCAAATTTTCAAGGATTAAAAATTTCATACATCTCTAATTTCAACAATAGAAGAAATATTCTAATATCTAGAGAAGAAATCAATAATAAAATTTAAAATCTATGTTGTTGTATTACATCTGTACTAGCTTTAAAATGCACCAAGTATCTAAATATAGAAGGTAAGTAGAAATGCAACAACAATCCTACCAAGCCTAATAGAATCTTAAATAAATTTTAATTAATTCTCAATAATCCTAATCAAATTTTAACTAATCCAAAATAAATTAAAAAGAAATTACAAAAAAAATAAAGAAGTCACAAAATAATATCAAAAAATAATAATAAATAAATTCTAAATAAATATGAAAAATAAATAATTAAAAAAATAATTATCACCTTAAAAAATATTATAAATAGAAAATTTTAAAAATATAATAATAAATCTTTTAAAATAATAAAAATATAATTTCTAAATAAATCCTAAATAAATTCTAATTAAATTTTAATTTATCTTAATTAAAATTCTAATAAATTTTAATCAAATCTTAAATCAAATTATAATTAAAACCTTAATTGAAATCCTAACAAATCTTAATTAAATCTCAAGTCAAATCTTAATTAAATCCTAGGTTAAATCTTAATTAAATTCTAATTAAAATCTTGATTAATCTCAATCAGATCTTAGGTCATATCTTAATTAAATTTTAATTAAAATCTTAATTAAAATCCTAATGAATCCTAATTAAATCTTAGGTTGGATTATAATTAAATTCTAATTAAAATTATAATTAAAATTTTATTAGACTTCAATCAAAGATGAGGTCAAATTTTAATTAAATCTTAACTAAAACCTTAGTTAAAACCCTAATAAAATTTCAAAAACATCCTAAGTAAATCTTAATTAATTATTATAGATTTTTGAAATTTTAATAAATAATAATTGAACCATTGATCTTAATTAAAATTTCATCTAAACTTCAATCAACAAGCATTTATGAAACATACAAATTTTGAAAAGAATTGAACTAACTAATATCAAGAAAATTTCTAAAAGCTCTTGGTTGTTAGTTGCAATCCTTCTTCAATTTGAATATTGATCTTTCAACAAAGATTTCTCCTTATTGAATTATTTAATTGCTTCAAAAATTGAATTGTGTGAAAATATTTAAGTCTAAATTGCTCTCATAAATTTTTGCTTCAATCAAATTAATAAATATTGAAAAATTGCAAAATCCCTCATTCACCTTAGATTTCAATTATTCAAGACTACAATCCACAAAAACTCTTATATTCTTCAATTTAACTACTTAACTGATTTTAAATTTTTAACACATTAATAACAAGCGAAATGACAAACTACCAAAGTTTTACCTATAAACATGCTATGAAACTCATAAAATCTTCAAATTTATAAATTTATTTTTATTTTTCAAAATCTAAATCCACCAAGTACATCTCTAACTTTAAAAATGTGTCAAAACCTCAATAATAATCCAAATGATATAAAACCAACTTTCAAAAATCTCTTTAAATTTTTTATTCCTAATTTCACTCTCTAATTGATAAAAGAATCTAAGAATCGCCATAGATGTATAGTTTTGTGCCTCAAGTTTTGATTTCAACATTGATTTATTATTAGTGCTATATAATAGCATGAGTATATGGTAAAAAATAAAAATATGGATGTTATTATAAAATAACCTAGTAGAAAGATGTAGCAAAAAATAAGAATAAATGATAGAAAGGTATTAAAAGATTTAGTCTAAATACTACCTTTTTAGAAGGAACTTCTATGTATTTTTAAAAAATATTAAAATAAGTTAATCAAAAATTACATAAAATTATTAAAAATTGATATCTAGAGAAGATTGATTGTGAAATTGCATCAAAATTAGTTCTTAAGGCACAAAACCACACATTTGTGGTAACTCTAAGGTTTATTTTACAAATCAAAGAATAGATTTTCATAATAGACTTGAGAAGAGATTTTTGAAAGTTGATTTTATATCGTTTGGATTAATATTAAGCTTTTGAAGAATTTTTTAATTTAAATATATACTTGGTGGATTTAGATTTTGAAATTAAATTTTTTGTGAGTTTTGTAGCATATTTATAAGTAAAAATTTGATGATTTTTCATTAAAGTTGTTGTAAATGTATGAAAAAATTAAAACCAATGGAGTGATTAGATTAAAAAGTATAAGAGTTTCTGTAGATTATGGTCTTAGAAATTAGAATTTAAAGGACCAATGAAGCTTTTTAAGATATCTATCAATATGCTTATTGGATTGATGTATAATTTTGTTCACTAGTAACTAAGTTGAATTTCAATAATTTTTTAATAATTTTTATCAATTTAATAGTGAAATTAAAAGATTTTAACTTTGAAATATCAATATCAAGGTTAAAAAAAAGAGGCCAAACAACACTTAAGTGGAGTTTAAGAATTATTATCTATTTAATATGTATGATCTTTTTTAAATATTTTGTGCTTGTTGCTCACTTATTTTTTTTTTAAATTTACAAATTTTGAATCAAAATAAGTGGTTCAACCATCAATTATTGAATTTTCAATATGCTATAGGATTTATTTAAGTTTTAGGAATTAATTAGAATTTGTTAAGAATTGATTTAGAATTTGATTAGGATTTAAGATTTTTTTAGGATTTCATTAGGATTGGCCTAGGATTTAAGATTTGATAAAGATTTGATTAAGATTAATAATTTTATTAGAATTTCATTAAGATTTTATCTAAGATTTAGTTAAGGTTCATTAGGATTTTAATTGGGATTTTAATTAATATATAATTAGGATTTGACTTAAGATTTTATTAAAATTAAATAAGATTTTAATTAATATTTTGATTAGTATTTAATTAGGATTTAATTTAGGTTTTAATTATGATTTATTAGGATTTTAATGAAGATAAAATTAAGATTTAATTAGAATTTATTTAGGATTTATTTAAGATTCATATTTTCAGTATTTTTAAGGTTTATTTTTATATTTTTTTATGATTTATTTATTATTTTTTTTAGATTTATCTATAACTTCTTTGTGATTTTTTGTAACTTCTTTTAAATTTGTTTTGGATTGATTAAAGTTTGATTAGGATTATTGAAGGTAATTTAAAGTTTATTTAAAACTATTAGATTTGATAAGATTGTTGTTGCATCTCTATTCACCTTCCATAACTAGGTACTTGATATATTTTCAAGTAAGAATATATATAATATGACAATGGTCCTTTTCAAATACCAATTTTTTGTAATTTTAGGTAATTTTTTCTAAAACCTATTATTGATTCTCTCCTAAATATTTTTACATCAATTTTTCTTCTTATTTATTTTTATTCGAGGCATTTATGCCCCTACAAAGTAAATAGAAGTTTCATCTATTGAAAATAGCATTAAGACTAAAGTTTTTACTACCTTCCTATTATTTATAATTTTTTTCTATTACATCTTTCTATTAGGATTTTTCGTAATAACATCCATATTTTCATTTCAATCATATAAACGTATTATCATAAGATAAAACCAAGAAGTTTTGCAATTAAGAGAAGAAAGTAGATCAAATTCATAATTAAATCTAAAAAGTCTTACTACTACAAGTATGAAAGATGTAAGGATAAATAGAGAAGTTTGATAGAACAAGTTTAAAGTTTTGAAGATTTTTATAGCATATAAAGCTATATCTAAAATTGGATCTTTCTCTATATCCTAATGGATTTATTTAAGTTAGATTTATAGGTATATTTTTCTCTGAGAGTTCTTTCTCTTACTTTGCACATTTCATAAAATAATTTTTACAACTACTCTATGATTTAAATTTATTCTTGAAAGTCTTTACGGTTATATTTGAAAAAAAATAATTGAGACCAAACTTGTTTCTTTATAATAAAGACCATATTCAAGCATCATATAGGCTACTAAATTTTAAAATTTTGTTTGTAATGCAAATTGGAATGATAAAGCCTTGTCAATCAATTTTGATATAGATTAAAAGATAATATCAAAGATTTATTATTGACAATATCAAGAGCAGACTCATTAGAGGAATTTATTGCTCAAGACATTACATGCAACAATCAACTCTTTAAAGAGGCCAAGTACAAAGATTCAATTTAAAAGATATAAATCAAGTCATATCAATAACTTCTAAGTTTATATAAGTTTATTTGTTAAGACCAAAACCTATACAAATTGACATGATATACTTCAAATTTCTTATTGAGTAAGAAAAGACTCAATGCCATTAAGAAGAATTGTACTAATATTATAGAGAATCTAAGCATAGTGCTCAACATTATCCAAAGAAGCAATACAACTACAAAATAATGAACATGGTTATCAAAGAGGATGATGTATTAAAAAATTAATTTTTCTAGCTATAATAAGGACCATACAATTGAAATCTTGTGCAATTCTTAGTAAAGATCCTATCTTCTTCTCACATCCTTTACTTTATTTTATAATAAATTTTTTTTATAACCAAAAAATTAAAAATTCTCAGCCTTAGTAGATTTAAGAGACTCAGCTTCTTTTATAGACAAAAACTTTGTCAAAAAAAAATATATCTTTAGTTAAAAAAAACCAAACATGTTCATACAAAAATAATTGATATTTGTTTATTATCTTTCAGAGATGTCATTTATAAAAATTTCTTTTAAATATAGAAATTAGTGGTCATAGTAGCTTAATAATATTTAATTTCATTAAATTTTTTTTTAATTTAATTATTTTAAAATTATTGTGGCTAAAATAATATAACTCTCAATATAGAAAATTGTAATTTGAATCAGATATAGATATTTTAAATATAATGTCATGTCTTTTGGACTTACAAATGTAACAACCTATTTTTCAACATCTCATAAATGATGTATTTTGTAAATTTCTTAATAAATTTATCATTTATTATCTAAAAAATATCTCAATTTACTTTAAAAATAAAAAAATATTAACTTCATATTCATTATATATTACAAAAACTAAGAGATGTATGATTATATGTCAAGCTAAAAAAGTTTATACTTCATACTACTCAACTTGACTTCTTAGGTTACATCATTTTAAATGATGGGCTTATGATAGATTTTAAGAAAGTTTATATTATCATAGATAGAAAAAATTTTAAAATAATTAATAATATGTAATATTTTTTAAAATTTTCTAATTATTATTAAATCTAAATTAAATCTAAATTATAAAATTAGCCAACAAGTTAGTTATATGTTGCATATGCTTGTAGCTTGGAATACAAGCTAACAATATAGTTCACATATAAAAAACCTATCTTATAAGTTAAAACATGTGTCTTGCAAATTAAACATATGTTGAAAATCCTATAGAACATCATAACCCAACTTTTAGTTAGATAGTATAAATGGAGGCAAGAATGAAATCTTCTTTACTCTTATCAATGCCTTTTTAATCTTTAGTCTTGTTTCAAGATTTTTTAATCTTGTATTTGGCAATAGCCATTCTAGTTCTATATAATACCATCTTTGAGTCATATTCTAATCTTTTTGAGTAATATAATAATATATTTATCTTTTAGTTTTTTGAGATTCATGTCATTGATATAGCTAATTATTCATAATTATATAATATATATGATTTTTATCTTATTAATATTTATAATTATTAATTTAGTTTCAAAATAAACTATATTTATTAAAAATTTAGTATTATTTAGTAACTTCTATTAAACTTTGTAGGATCCAAATCATTGGCTCTTAATTTTTTTGTTATATTCTTTATGCTCTTTAGGATATTATAAGATAATGACTCTAATCTAAAAATCCTTTTGTTTGTAGTCCTTGTGGCTCCAAAGTAATCTATTCTATTGTTTCATCTCTTCTACCTCCTGTGCTTTATTTTATATATTGTTTATCTACTCCAAATCAACTACTCTTATTGTTAGCATGTAAATAAGGGTATAATTGATCTCTCCTTCTATTTGTTGAGTAAATATTAAATATTTTGTTGGCATCAAGAAATATAGATCATATACTAATTAGAATGGTAGTAATTTTGTACAAAAATAATATTGTATAAAAATATTCTTCTTAATTCAATCATATTTCATTAATTAATTTATTGAATACCTGGCCAATTAAATTATTGATTGAATTTGCATATTTTTTATCTTATAAATAATAAATAATAGATTTCTCATATTGCAATAAGAAGAAATCAATCATATATTTAATTATATCAAATAAGAAATTAGATCTTTGATCATTAATCAATATGAATAGCTAACTATATTTGGTGAGTATTTCTTCATACAAAAATTTAGTTGTGACCATAGCAAAACTTGTCCTCAATGTCTTAGCCTCAACCTATTTGATTGTATAATTTGTTGCTATAAATATATAGTAATTATCTATTTTGAAGCCATTCATTTAATGGACTGAATAAACTCTAATTTTTACTTTATAAATATCACAAATATACATAGGTATTCTAGTAAATATCTATATGATTAAATAAAAATAGGTAAAAGAAGATAAAAATAGATGAATTTCATAAGACCTTCTAGAGAAGCTTCCTAAAAGCTTCATAGACAATGCTTTGATTTTATGTGTTTGTAGTTGATTGGTAGGTTAGAAACTTGATCAACAAGTTAACCATGTATTGATAACTTGTAGAACAAGCTAACTATAAGGCACACATATAGAAAACTTGCCTTGCAAGTTAAGATACATATTTTGCAATGTCAACATATTTTGAAGGTCTTGTAGGATATTACCACATTATCGTAATACGTGAAGTCTTGCTTGACAATACTCCAGGCACCTAGCTGTAGAAGGTAGAATAGAAATTATAACAACAAAATCCTAATTCTAATAGAACACTAATAATGCTAAATAAACTTTAATCAAATTTAGAGAAACCTCAAAAGAATTCCAAAGAAACAATAAGAAATCTTAAAAAAAAATTAGAATGATTACAAACATATCTCAAATACATCTCAATTCAACCTTAATTTAATCATAGTTGAAAACTTATTCGACTTCATTCAAACTTTAGGCCTAAAACTAACTAAATCTTAAATCCTAAATCAAATCTTCATCAAATCCTAATCAAATCTTAAATCCTAAACCAAACCTTAAATCCTAAATCAAATCCTAAATCCTAAATTAAATCCTAAACTAAATCCTAAATCCTAAATCAAATCTTAACTAAAATCTAATCAAACCCTAATCCTAAATCAAATCCTAACCAAATCCTAATCCTAATCCTAAATCCTAAACTAAATCCTAATTCTAAATCAAACCCTAACCAAATCCTAATCCTAAATCAAATCCTAACCAAATCATAGTAATTTCTACAACAGAATTAAACCTCAATAACTAATAAATTAACCATTGATATTAACTCAAATTCTTCACACTTATTAGAATCTAAGTTAAATACAAACACAAAAAATTTGAAAAGGATCGGAATTACCAAATAGACGATAACCTCAAAAATGTACTCAAATATTAGCCGGCCTCCTTCTCCAACCTTGATGCCAATTTTCTAGAGCCAATATATCTCTTTTTCACTGATCGATTGATTTCAAAATTCTCATACCTATAGAAAAACAAGTCTAATATCCTCTTACATAAATTTCACTCCAATCCAACTAGTAAATTGCAAGAAATCTTAAAAATCCTCACTAGATCTAAAATTCTACTTTCTGAGACCTTGACTAACTTAAACCTCAATAATCCTCAATTCAATCATTAGATTGAGCTCAAATTCACAACACATATTGAACACAACTATTTCCATTAACTTACAAAATTTCACCTATAGTTCTATTACAAAACTTTTGAAATCACCCAAAACGTAAACCTTATTTTATTTCACAAAATCCAAGTTATCTAAAACATCCATTGACTTTGCAAAGCTCTTACAAAGTCAATACAAATCCAAATCACCCAAAATCAATGCTTATTGAAACCCCATTAAGTCTATTCTCTAACTCTATTCTTTGATTTACAAAAGAGTCCCTAAATCATTATCAAAGCTTGGTTTTGTACCTCAAGGTCTGATTTTGATCTTAGTTCATAACCAGCCTTCTTTGGGTATCAATATTTAGTTTTTGTAAATAATTTTTACTAGAATTTATCCTTAACTTCCTTCTAAAGATGCTTACATTATTTATTTTTCCAATCTATTTTGTTTTGCCTCATTTATGGCTTTGCAAAGTAAGTAGAAGTCACTTTTCTAAAAATGTAGTATTACTACTAAAAGTATTACTACCTCGCTATCTTATATCTATATTTTTTTACTTTATCTTTTAATTTGGCTCTTTTGTAATAAGATCCATATTATCATCTTTCACCATATAGTTGTGTTACATCATGACAACATTGTTGGGGTAGAGAGAATTTACCTCAAGAAAATGCTGGGCTTCTGGCTGTCACTAATTATTCAATCAAGCTTGAAAATAAGGGAAGCCCTAAGTATATATATAATTTTTCTCTTTTTGAATAATTACACCAAATACACAATCCTCAAGTAACCCACAACTTCCAAAATATGATAAAATCTTCTAAATCCTTGTTTATTCTTATGTGGAGATTTTCCCGAACTTCAACACCTCATATCTCTTAATCCGACCGTCCAAACAATCTAAAATTTTAAATGAGGTACTGATGTATTCTTATTAACTTCTACAACAATTTTCAACTACAAATTCATTGCAGATCTTGAGATATCTTGAAATTCCTAACAGTCGCTTCAAACCCTTGTCTTTATACATCCGCGTGCAATTTTCTTCATATCTCACAAAATATAAGCTCAAATGCCACGAAATTTGTATGTATAGCTTCTTAACACAAAATTTCACATTCTCCAAAAAGTTTGAGCCAGAAATTTGTCCGAAAACTCAAGTTATGGCTCCAACCATTACTATAAACAAACCCGCTTACTTAATGCTTTTGATTTGGAATCGTTGCCTTCAACTCCTTACAACTCCTTCATATGAACTCTAAAAGCAATAATTCTTTCGTGAAAGATATAGGCCTTGAAATCGCCATTCCAATCGCACCTTTCGATCTTCAAAAGCTGCTGTAAAACTCCACGTATTCTCAAAAGAATAACAATATGTCTTAAATAAACACCTTAACTTCAAACGGTTATAACTTTTCATCCTAACTCCAAATCCTCTAATTTTTGTACAAAAATTATTCTCCAAATTCTAAACTTTACAACCCTAGCTTTTAATCTCCGAATGCCCCGAAAGAAGAACCCTAATCCCTAATAAGGCCTCGGGCAGCCTCCTCAAAGCCCATTGGGCATAGTATTCGACCAATAGGGATGAAGTTTCCCATTCCTTGCCTTCATCCGACCATGCCTTGCTTTCATCCCTCCCAATTAGCTTCATACTAGTTTAGATTTTCATCCTTAGGTTTCTACCTTTTCCCTAGGTTTCATACTAAACATTTAGGTCCTATATATATATATATATATATATATATATATATATTAATGTCAAAATCAAAAGAAATAAAGAAACAAAGTAAAGTTTCTTATTCCAACTCTATTTAATTTAATTTACTAGCCACTCTAACATACATCTAGATTTATCAACATATAATATGTTTTAACTAATTTTTACACACTGTAAGTATTTAAAGTATGACAATGTCTAGACAAGGCATTAAACAAACCTTGTTGTTTTCCTGGCCGATAAGTGATGATGAACTCGAATCTTAATAAAGACATGCTCCAACGAGCTTGACGACGATTTAATACGCATGTTGACATAAAATATTTGAGGTTCTTGGGATCCATATATACAATGACTAGATTGGAAGTGCCTTCTAGATAATGACGCCATTCTTAAAAAGAATCCACAATTGTAAGAAGTTCTTTGTCGTCAATCTCATAATTAATTTTTGCTGCTGAGAACTTTCTTGAATGAAAGGCTACTGGATGAAGTTTGTTATCTGTTCCCATTTGTGATAAAACAGCACCCAGAGCAAAGTCTAATGCATCTATTTCCATAAAGAATGCTTTAGAAAAATCAACCTGATACAAGATTGGTACAAAAACAAACACTATCTTCAAAGATTCAAAAGCAACTTGTGCTTCTTGATTCTATTAGAGTTTTTTTTTACAAGTCAAATGTATAAGTGGAGCTGCAACTCGAAAGAAGTCTTTGATGAAGATCCGATAGTAGTTGGCAAATCCCAAAAAACATTGGACATCTCTTATTGTTTTTGGAAACTTCTAATCTATAATAGTTTGAATTTTCTTAGGATCCATCATTAGTCCATCATTTGAAATGATGAAACCTAAGAAATCGACTTGAGTAGTGTGGAATATACACTTTTCTATCTTGGCATAGAGTCCTGCATCTCTTAATTTTTGTAACACACGACGAACATGAAGTTCATGTTCTTCTGGATTCTTAGAATAGATCAAGATGTCGTCTAGATAACAGACTACAAAATCGTCCAAGAACTCTCAAAAAACATCATTCATTAAATGTTGAAAAGCTGCTAGTGCATTTGTAAGTCCAAAAGGCATGACGTTGTATTCAAAATATCCATATCTAGTTCGAAATGCAGTCTTTCATTCATTTCCTTCTTTAATGCGTATTAGATTGTATGCTCCCCGAAGATCTATTTTTGTATAGATCTTAGCTTGATTCAACTGATCAAGAAGTCCAGATATTAAAGGTAGTGGATACCTATTCTTGATGGTAATCTTGTTGAGTCCTCGATAATCAACACACATCCACAATGATCCATCTTTTTTCTTCACAAATAGAATTGGAGCTCGTGTCGGAGATTTAGAATACCGTATGAAATTCTTGGCTAGATTTTCTTCAATATACTCCTTGAGTTTAGTCAACTCATTTTGTGATAAACTGTAGATTGGTCCAAATGGCAGTTGTGTTCCTTCTTGAAGATCAATTGAGCAATCATAGAGACGATGTTCTGAAAGTGTATCCGCATTTTTTTTTTCAAATACATCTTAAAATTCTTTATATTGGCTTGAAATGCCACATGAAGTCTTTGCACCGTGAGAAACGGATGTGGCATAAATAATATATGGTGATTCTTTCATAGCAGCATGCAAGAAAGCTTTTGCACCTATAAATACGGGTTTAATTGAACTGGACTTATGACTCTCTACTTGATTAACTACACTGTTAGTTATACTTTTAGAGAAAGTAAGAGTTCAAAAAATCCAATCTATTTGAGGGTTGTATTTTTCTAACCACGATAAACCTAAAATGACTAGATTAGAGGGAGATCTAATGATATTAAATACTACAAAACTATTATGACCATTGATTATTACTTCTATAGGAAGGGTTTCGTGAGTAATATCTCCAGAAGACAATGGACGACCATCTATAACTTCTACATGAACATGTTTAGTTTTCTTTACTAAAGATATGCTATGTCTTTTAGTAAATTCTTCATCTAAAAAATACGCTAAGGCTCCTGAATCTAACAAGGTAGAGACTTTGTAATGTTTAGGTCCTGAAATAATATTAAATGTAAAACAAGGAGAGGGCTCTGAGGAGAGAATAGGACCTTTACTAGATGTTGTGCAAGGTTCCAGCCGCACGGTCCCTATTGTAGCTGGACAAACTCGTTTTCCGACATATTGTCTTCTTTCACAGCCATACTCCTCATTTTGTGATTGCGTCATTTCTTTGGAGAATGTTGAGCAGTGTGCTTTGGTTCTCCATAATATAAACATAATCCTTCTTGATGACGACGAGTCTTTTCTTGCTTAGTAAGACGTTTGAAACGTACTGCATCAATTTGCATATCCTCTACTTCCGAATGTATGTGTTGAAGAAGTGTTGGTATTGCCATTGAATTATTGTAACATTGAGGTCTACTTGTACGGTTCTTAGAATCAAAATTCAAAAAGGCGATTGTTGCACTTCATAGCAAAGTCAATTGCTTGACTCAATGTTTGAGGATTAAGTAAGTTGAGCATTAATTATTTTACCTCATATTGTAATCCATAGAAAAATTGGCTAATAAGTGCAGCATCATCCTACTTGATATCAGTTATAAGTTGTCAAAATTATGAAGCATACAAAATTAATGATCGATTGCCTTGTCGTAAAATATAGATCTTATTGGTTGTAATACGAATTACATCATGTTTTCCATACATGGATCGAAACTCCACCAAAAAAGCCTCTAGATTATCCAATATTAGATCTCATCGTTCAAGAAAAGATGAAAACTACGATAGTGCTGAGCTTGAAAGAAGCGTACCAATGAATTTAACTTACGATCTTGGAGTTGGATAGCTTTGGGGTTGAAGGGCATTCCACCATAGCAGAAAGGACATGGTTTGGTATAGATGTTGAAGCAGCTCCAACCATTTCTATATCTTCACTTCCTGCCAATCTTGTTGCTCTTTGTGGTAGTAAATTGAGTTGATGCATTGCAAGCATTAACTCCCTCAATTGCTCTTGCATTTGTGCCATTGCATTCTTCATTTCAACAAGTTCCGCCATGATAACACTTAGAAAAGAGAAGATGTCTAATATTGCTTGAGACAAATAGAAGAGAGGACTTGAGAACAAAGAAAATACTAAGGACAATATCAGTTTAGAAGAGGGTAATCTGCAACTTCTAATATGCTTATATCTTATCAACAAAAAAAGATAATCCATTCTTAATCAAGATTAGACAAAGCTCTGATATTGTAGGTATACTCTTGTCAATCTGTCAAGGACAAGAACTCGATGAAAAAGCAATTCAGACAAGTAAGCCTTCAATCAAAGAGAGGTAACAAAATATATATAAAAATATATATATATTAAAAGAGAAATTGGAATGGCTATTGCCAAAAGACAAAGAAACTAGAGACCCTTGAAACTAGACTGGAAGCTAAAAAAGAGTTGACAAGAGTGAAGAAGGCTTCACTCTTGTCTCTATATATACTGTCTAACCAGGGGCTATGTGGCAACGTTCTATAGGACCTCTAATATGTGTTGACTTTGTAGGACACATGCCTTGACTTACAAGGCAAGTTTTTCTATGTGTGGGCCACATAGTTAGCTTGATCTTCAAGCTAACAACATGTGTGGCACATGGCCAACTTGTTGACCACGTTTCTAATCCAAAAAGTCAATTAAAGACACCTATGAAGTCAAAGCAGCATCTACGAAGCTTCTAGAAAGCTTCCATATTAAGTATTATAGAATTAACTTACTTTTACTTACTTTTACTTACTTCTACCTATTAGTATATGTAATTACTAGCTTACATGAGTATGTCTATGACACCATATTTCCAGTGTGTACTTAACTAACATCCCATTGAGTTGGTTGTATTAACGTTTGGTTATTGAACTGTTGTTGCCTTTGTAAATGCTAGCAATTTTGGATAGGGTGCTTTCCTCCACAAAATATACATTGAACACTCGTTTGTCTGGGTGATGGACATTTCCTATCAAAATGACCTTGTTTCTTACAATTATTACACCATACATTAGATCTCGTATTAGAAGGCTTATGTCATTTCTCCTTGTCTTTAGTCAAATTTACGGCTAATTCTTCCATCTTTTTTGTAAGATTTAATAACAAGGCTTTATTTATATCTTTAACAGTCACATTTGCAAACAATTCCGGTTGTTGATAGGTTGGCGATGTAAAATAAGGTGTCATTGTTATTGGTGCTATTGCTTGGAGTAGTGTAGCATTAATTGGTTGTTGTAACGTAACATTCTTCACATTTGAAGCAGCCATTTGTGGATAATTATCCATCGAAAAAAAATTCGGTTGTATTTGTTGGCTTCTTGAACTTCGAATCATGGTGGCCCCTACTGTTAACAATTGGTCATAATGACATTCTTCCCATACCTTTGCATGTACCAATGATGCCTCAACCGTAGCTGGTTGGGCCTTTTTTATAAACATTTTTAATTTTGGTGGATGCAAACCATTGATTAATATCAACAATATATACGCATCTGGCATTTGATTATTTGACCATTTACACAATATATACGCGATCCGGCCATAATAGGACTCTACTGATTCCCCCACAAACATCCTGCTATTCATAAAACTTTCTCGAAGCTGATCTTTAAATCCAATTGGTCTAAAATGGATTAGGAAGGCATTCCTCAAGGCCTCCCAATTGAAAAATCTATCCACTAGTTGCCGAATATACCATTCAAAAGCTGTATCTTTTAAAGTTGTTGGCAACCATCTCAATCAAATGTCTTCAGGTCTACCATTATTAGCCACACAGGCTATTAAGAATTGAGATATATTGTGATCGAGATCAGAGCTCGACCAACCATTAAAAGTAGATAATAGTGCCACACTTGTAATTCGGTCTCCTACTACTCCTATTTGTACTACAATTAGTACTTTTGGTACTCCTGTGGCCATTGGTATTATCAATGGTCTCTTTGCTATTTGAATTTGAATTTTTCTTCTTTTGGTTTTACTTGGGCCTATAAATCCTTTTTGTTGTTCTTATAGGAAATTTCTTATACGTAATCGCTCTTGTCTTTCTTTTGCTTGTCGATTAATTCTTTGATAATCCTCCCCTTCATGATTATCACTCATAATCTTTCATTTTTCTTTACAAAATCAATACTACCTTGAATTAAAACTCACAAATTTGTAATCCTAAAATTGGTTCTTCTCATGTTTTCATTCAACATATAATTCCACCTCCCATACAATTAATTTCTAACATTTCATATTGTTATCATTTCTCTGGCAGGGGTGCCAAAACGTTATTCTCGTTGTATTCAAGCTTCAATATATCAAAGCAATTGAACTAATAGAGGTGGGTTTGAACATGGAAAAAGACTGTTTATATGAATTGGGTCTATTAGTATCACAATTGATTGTATTCTAGCTACCTAAAATCAATTATCAAACTACAAAACACCAAGGCTTACTACTTCCATCTTAATTCAACATATAATCCATTCTATGACTATCAATTCAACAATACTTCTATATTCTTATCAATTCATCTCCCAATTACTATCTTTGCGGTTTTTATATATTCAATTACTGATCTCAAGCTTACTTATTATATTTAGTTTCTCAATTCATCACACAGAATTCAATATCTTCATTTAATACAACAGAATTTGATAATCTCAATTCTCAAGGTCACAAAATTTCTCCAAAATGGAGTCGTGTTGTAACACGACTATATGGTGAAAGATGATAATATGGATCTTATCATAGAAGTGCCAAGTTAAAAAAAAAGGTAGAAAAATATGGATAAAACATAAGAAGATAGTAAAACTTTTAGTAGTAATACTGCCTTTTTAGAAAAAATAGCTACTATTTACTTTGTAGGGCCAAAAATAAGGAAAAATAAGGTAGATTGGAAAAATAAATAATATAGACATCTTTAAGAGAAAGTTAAGAGTAAATTCTAATAAAAATTACTTAAAAAAACTAGATGTTGATACCCAAAGAGGGCCGGTTATGAACTAGGGTCGAAATCAGACCTTGAGGCACAAAACCAAGTTTCGACGATGACTTTACGACTCTTTGGTAGATTGAAGAGTGGATTTTGATAGCAGATTGGATAAGGTTTCTATAAGCATTGATTTTGGGTGATTTGGACATGTTATGACTTTGTAAGAGCTTTGCAAAGTCAAGGTTTGTTTCGGATGACTTGGATTTTATGAAATAAAATAGGATTTATGTTTTGGGTGATTTCAAGAATTTTGTACTAAATATATAGGTGAAATTTTTTGGATTTATGGTTATAGTTGTGTTCAATATGTATTGTGAATTTGAACTCGTTCTAACGGTTGAATTGAGGAATATTGAGATTTAAGTGTGTCAAGGTCTGAGAAAGTAGAATTTTAGGTCTAGTAGGGGTTTTTAAGATTTCTTGGAATCTACTTGTTGGATTCGAGTAAAACTTATATGAGAGGATATTAGACTTGATTTTCTATGTGTATGAGAATTTTGAGATCAATCGAATGATGCAAAGGAGAGATATTAGCTCTAGAAGATTGGCATCAAGATTGGAGAAGGAGGCCAGCCTATACCCAAGCACATTTTTGAGGTTATCATCAATTTTGTAACTCCTATTGTTTTTAATTTTTTTTTGTACTTATTTTTTACTTATTTTTTTAGAAATGTGCAAAATTTGAGTTAAGATCAATTGTTTATTCATTAATTATTGAGGTTTAAATTTGTTATAGGAATTATTAGGATTTGGTTAGGATTTGATTTAAGATTTAGGATTTAGTTACGGTTTGGTTTAGGATTTAGGATTTGGTTAGGATTTGATTTAGGATTTAGGATTTGGATTAGGATTTGATTTAGGGTTTAGGATTTGATTAGGATTTGATTTAGGATTTAGGATTTGGTTAAGGTTTGATTTAGGATTTAGGATTTGGATTAGGATTCGATTAAGGTTTGATTTAGGGTTTAGGATTTGGTTTAGGATTTGGTTTAGGATTTGGTTAGGATTTGGTTTAGGATTTGGTTGGTGGTTGGTTTAAGATTTATTTAGGATTTGATTCATGATTTAGGATTTTATTAGGATTTAAGATTCAATTAGTTTTGGCCTATATTTGAATGAAATTCAATAGGATTTTAACTAGAATTAAATTAAGATTGAATTGAGATGTATTTGAGTGATATTTGTCATCCTTTTAATATTTCTTTAAGAATTCTTATTGTTTGTTTGAAATTTCTTTGAGTTTTTTTTAAATTTGATTAAGCTTGCTTAGCATTATTATGGTCTAATTAGAGCATTTTTAGTATTCTATTAGAATACTAACAATTTTCTAATTAGACTATAATAATGGTAAACAAACGTAATCAAATTCAAAACAACTCAAAGAAATTTCAAACAAACAATAAAATTCTTAAAGAAATATTAGAATGATCACAAATTTTACTCAAATATATGTCAATTCAACCTTAATTTAATTCTAGTTAAAACCCTATTGAATTTTATTCAACTTTAGACCAAACCTAATTAAATCTTAAACCCTAATAATTTCTAAATCCTAAGTCAAATCCTAAACAAATCTTAAATTAAACCCTATTCCAAATCCTAAATCCTAATTCAAATCCTAAACAAATCTTAAATTAAACCCTATTCCAAATCCTAAACCCTAAATCAAACCCTAACCAAATCCTAAATCCTAATCCAAACCCTAATCCAAACCCTAATCCAACCCTAAATTCTAATCCAAATCCTAAACCCTAAACTAAACCTTAAATCAAACCCTAACCAAATCCTAGTCCAAACTCTAATCCAAACCCTAAATCAAACCCTAACTAAATCCTAAACCCTAATCCAAATCCTAATCCAAATCCTAATAATTCCTATGACAGATTTAAACCTCAATATCTAATGAATAAACCGTTGATCTCAATTCAAAATTTGCACACTTCTTAAAAATCAAGTTCAAAACAAGCAAAATTTTTTTGAAAAGGATCGGAGTTACCAAATTGACGAAAACCTCAAAAATGTGTTCGAGTGTTAGCCGGCCTCCTTCTCCATTCTTATTGCCAACCTTCCAGAGTCAATTTTCTTCTTTGCGCCATTCAATTGGTTTCAAATTTCTCATGGACATAGGAAAACAAGTTTTATATCCTCTCACACAAGATTTATTCCAATCCAACTAGTAGATTGCATGAAATCTTAAAAACCCTCACTGGACCTAAAATTCTACTTTTTGAGACCTTGACTCACTTAAACCTCAATATCTCTTAGTTCAACCGTTAGATCAAGCTCAAATTCATAACATGTATTTAACACAACTATAACCATGAATCCAAAAAAATTCACCCATAGATCTGCAACAAAACTCTCGAAATCACTCAAAATATAAATCCTATTTTATTTCATAAAACCCAAGTCATCCGAAAAAAAACTCAACTTTGCAAAGCTCTTACAAATTCATATCAACTCCAAATCAACCAAAATCAATGCCCATAGAAATCCTATCCAATCTTCTCTCAAACCCCACTCTCCGATCTGCCAAAGAGTCCTGGAGTCGTCGTCGAGACTCGGTTTTGTGCCTCAGGGTCTGATTTCGACCCTGGTTCATAACCGGCCTCTCCGGATATCAATATCTAGTTTTTCTAAGTAATTTTTTCCTAGAATTTATTCTTAACTTTCTTCTAAAGATTCCTATATCATTTATTTTCCCAATATACTTTGATTTGCCTTACTTATGGTACTACAAAGTAAGTAGAAGTCACCTTTCTAAAAGACAGCATTGATACCTTTTAATTTTTCTACTCCTTTGGCTATTAATTATATTTCTAAGATAATTTGTTCTAATACTTTGAACTAAGATATCTTAAATTGTAATAATCTCCACACTCTTTCACCTATTAATCGTGTTACATCACGACAACGGTCAGTCCAAAGTCATATTCCACAATATTCTAATCACAATTTCAACAATACTTCACTCAATCATAATTCTTCATAAACAAATGATAAAAGCAAAGAAAACAAAGAGGTAGCACCAAGCTTACCCCGGCTTACGACTCTCACAGTCTGGCCCCCTTGGCTTACGACTCTCATGGTTTGGTCCCCCGGCTTACGACTCTCACAGTCTGGTTCATTGGCTTACGACTCTCACAGTGTGGCTCCGATCTCTCTTTCCTCAACCTCTTTATCCTATCAAAAAGATGATTTGTCAGCCAACGGATTCCAAAGGTTATGACCCTTTGAATTCTTAACCATTTATTCCATTAACAATCTACTATTACCAACTAAACTGCCTAACTATAAGTCTAATTCTCAAGGTTGTCAATAACCAACCAATAACTTACCACAAAATTTATTTACCTATTTTATAAGCAAATATCAAAGAATAATGCCAAAGAAAAAGAAGGAGTTGAGTCTTATTCTATTATAGTTGAACAAAAAGCAGTTAAGGCTAGTTTCCTACCAACTACAGAAATCATGATTAGGGGAATTGAAGCTATCAAAAAAATGACTGGGTGGAATGATCCTATTGATGCTATTAGTATTAAAGCATTTTTATATGAAGACAAACATGATCATGATTTACATGATGCTATGGTTGAGGGAAAAAGAGGTAGAACTATTCATGAGGAGGATGTTGAACTTAGAAGCAAGAAGAGATCTCCAAGTAATAAAGAAGTTTATGAAGGAAAAAAGCTTGTTAAGGTGCCTTCTTCTACTCATCCTGGAGATATATCAATACCAAAGGAATGGTGGGAGAAAGAAAAAGAGAAGGAGAAGAATGACAAATTAAAATCCAAAGTCGAAGCTATTATGGTAGAGGCATTGGATACTCACACAATTAAAAAAAAAAAAAAAAAAAAAAAAAAAATGGCGAAGTACTTATTCTTAAATGTGACCATAAGATTAATTATGGCTACAAAAAGGAACAAGAAATTGGCTTTAATGAGATTCAAGAAAAAGAGATTGAAGAAATAGAAAAGTTTTTCAATGGAAAAATGGAAAATGAGATTTTAGAAATATTTGTTGGAATAAATATGAATAATGAAGGGGTTATTATGGATACAACATGTATCCAAAATCAAGGTGAATTTGAATATGGAGGAGCACAAGGCTTAATAAAAGAAGTCCAGACCATCCAAATTCAAGAATGCATAGTTGAAAAAATATTAAATAAAAAGATGGTTCACAAGGATACAAAGGTACTTATTTATACTATTAACTACAATTTTAAGTGTGGTAAAGAAAAGAAGGTGGATTATTATCATTTATTTTGGACAAAAATAAAGCTTGAAGAGCTTGAAGATATGATTTTAGCTTAAATTGTTTATGACTCTGAGAAAAAAATCATGTCTAGGAAACTTTTTGATAGGAAAAAATGGTCTATTGATATCAATCAAAAATAGATATTGAGCGTTTCAAATAATATGGAAGATATGTGAATAGAGGTTTTTAATGGTACTTTAGAATACCAATATAATACATAGAAGAAATTTTCTTAAAGACAATTTGAGTCATATATAGTTGTAACAATGTAACACAATGAAACACATATATTTTGAGAGTTAGATGGTACAATGTTGAAGATACCTATAGTTGGAAAGTAGATAAAGGCATTTAATAGAAGAGATGGCAAATTTATTTTAAGTGATCTTCCAAATTTTAACACATTGGGTTTACATCAAGTGAAACATACAAAAGAAATGGGAATAATGAAGTAAATAGAGATGGTCACATTGGCACATGCCGGAGGATGTGCAGGTTTAGAGGGGGTGGATGTCGTACTGTAAATGCTTACAATATGTAAAAATTAGTTAAAACATATATATGTTAATAAATCTAGATGTGTGTTGGATCCGCAATGATCTGCAATGAATTTGTGGTTGAAATTTTTTATAGAAGTTAATAAAAATATATCAGTACCTCATGTAAAATTTGAGTTTGTTTGGACAGTCGGATTAGGAGATATGAGCTGTTGAAATTTGGAAAAATTTCCACATAAGGATATACAAGGTTTTAGAGGATTTTATCATATTTTGAATGTTGTTGGTTACTTGAGGCTTGTATATTTGGTATAATTGCTCAAAAGGAAAAATTTATATATAAACTTAAGGCTTTCTTTATTTTGAAGCTTGATTGAACGATTAGTGACAGCTAGAAGTCCATCCTTTTCTTCAGGCAAATTCTCTCTACCCCGACAACGTGAACGGGTTTAGGTTTTCATACTAAAAGAATCTTGTGACGCTTAGCAAATTCTGTCTAAAAAGCAAAGAGATGCTCTTGAATCTAATAATGCTAAGGTTTTTAGTTTTTGAGAGCCAAAAGATAGAGGAATAGTAAAGCAATGGGCAGGCTAAGCAGAAAGAGAAGAACTTGATTGTTGTTGTGGTATTAAATTGTCCAGCCGCACGGTCCCTATTGTGGCTAGGCATCTTTGTTTTCTTGAACAAATATGCATCTTGTCTTGACAATGCATTGATTTTGCTTCTTGGGGCAGTTTTCAGCTCTATGGCCTTCACTGCAATACAAGCATAGTCCTTCTTCCATATGCTACTTTTTTTCTTCTAGAGTTAGGAATTTGACACATACCGCATCAATTTGCATGTCTTCCATCTTTGAATGTGAATTCAGGCTACTTGCTAACATAATTGGAGAGTGGTGAGCCGTATGTTGTCTTGAGTATTGATCTCGGTGACGTTAGAACATGCGATTATTGCACTTCACAGCTTGACTAATCATGGCTTCATTGAGTGTTTATAAAACGAAAAGAGATAATAACAAATCCTTCACGTCATCCCTTAAGTCCAAATAAAATTGATTCATCAATGCTTTCTCATCCTAGTTGATGTCGCACGCTAATTATCTGAAATTTGATGCATAGACTGACACGAAGCATATCCTTTGTCATAGCGACCAGATCTTTATTGTAGCCCATCGTGCCTTGTCATGTTTGCCAAATGCTTCCATAAACGCCTCCAAAAAAGTTTCGAAGTTGTTCAAAATTGATGATCTTTTCTCAAACAAAAGGAGGAAACCATGATAGAGCTTGTCCCATGAGCAAAGTTTCAACCAGTCCAACACGTGACTCCTCTATCGGATAGTGTTTAGGCTATAAAGCTATTATCAATCTAATTTCATTAATAAAACCTCAAAACTTAGAATGTGTACCATCAAACTTGTCTGGAAGGCTAATTCGAGGCTCTTTTTGTTGTAAAACCAATAGTCTTTATTGAACTAGAAGCAAAGCTACTTCTCTTGGTGTTGAAGCTTGAGGTTGGTGAATCCTCGATTGTGCCATCCCAGATGCTCCATCATTATGAAGTCTTATAATGACTCCTTCAATCTCTATAGTTCTCTGTAATAACATAGCAAGAATATTCATAATGGTGTCTAACTTGGACTCCAAACTTTCAGTCATACTAATATCTTCACCTCCGGCCATTCTAAGAGAATGAAAAAAATGACTCTACAAGAAAGCAGTATTGGTTTAGAGGAGGGTACTCCACAACCTCTAAAATGCCTTAAAACCTTCAAGAAGAGAGGTAATCTACTCTCTCCAAGAAAGATAAGACTCCAATATTATAATAGAAAAAATATCAATTTAAAAGAGGGTAATCCGCAATCTCTAAAATGCCAACACCTTCAAGCAGAGGGATAATCCACATTCTAACAAGAAGGAACTAGCTCTGATATGAAAGACATGTGTATTCTCGACAAATTATCATGAATTTAGAATACTGACTGAAAATCTAAACAAGAAATTCAAGAAGAATCAACAAGAACTAGATTAATCAGATGAGTAGAATAACAACACTATAGAGGTGAGCTAGAGCTCCAAGAAGTGTATTGTCAAGATTGAGGATCTCCTCAGTCACGGCTCCTATATATACTATAAGTTAGGAAGCTTCTCAAGTAGCTTCCACAAACTAGGAAGCTTCTCAAGCAGCTTCTACGAGCTTGAAAACTTCTCAAGTAGCTTCTACAAATTACAAAGCTTCTCTAGAATCTTCTAGAATCTTCTACAATTTCATATTGTATGTCTTTGACAAAGGGACATGACATCTCAATATTTAGACATTAGAGATGAGAAAAGATTTTAACATAAATCTCAATGACATAGTTTTGGACAAGTTTAGATTATGAAGTTTAAGCCTTTATATGCTCTTCTAAGTCATGTTAATGTAATAAAGCATGTAAAATAGCAACTCTTAGATTATTGTAGCCAATTCCAATATCTACGACATATTGGAAGTAAATGACTATGGATCTCATTACGTGTTTACTAGATACATGACTTGTCAAATCTACAACCTTCCATTGTCAAATAAATGAGCAAACAGAGCATGCAAATCAGACCTTGAAAGATATGCTATGAGCATTTATAGTGGTTCATCATATTGGGATGAATATTTAATGCCCTTCGAGTTTGCTTATAATGGTAGTATTTAAGCAAATACTGATCATTCTTCATTTTTTCTTAATATTAGTCAACATCCAATTATGCTAACAACTCTCCATCATTCCATTGATAGCAACAACCTGACAATAGAGGAATTTACATAACAGCTTACAATAACCTTATAAGAAACTCAGCATTGCATTCTTATTATACAGAATTAATAAAAGTAGTATCTTGATAACCATCGATAACATAAGACCTTCCAAAAGGATAATCAAGTGTTACTCTTCAATGCCAACTTCCCATTGGCTATATTAACTCAATTTCGTAAACTAACACCTTAATAGCTTGGACCTTTGTGTATTTTTGCAGTGATTTTTGATGTCACATATCGCCTCAAGCTCCCACTACATATTCGTGTCTATTGAGTCTTCCATATTTTACAATTGAAGGAATTTCATATCAAGCCAAAGCGCTTTTTGGATTGATACCAACCACCACCACTAGCAATTGTAATTGATGACCAACAAGAATATGAAGTGGACAGCATTTTGGAGCATTGCTACCTTTGTTGTGGCAGTGAACATCTATATGAGTGTAAAATTCACTCTTCAACTCAATTACAAGATGGCCTCAATTAAGAATTGCTTGTAATGGGTGATATGAAGTAGAAGTAGCAAAAACAAGAACAAAAAATACAAAATACAAAACAAGTGGAATAAAAGCAATCAAATAATTGTATACTACTAAACTAGTCACAATCTGTTCACTAAGTTTTCACCTAATAAAAAATAAAAATTTAAATTTAAAAATATATTTTTAAAAAATTAATTTTTTAAATCTTTTCAATGGTGTAAGAAACATGTAAATCCGAGTTACTATGAGTAAGTTATGAAGGTTTGAAAAATAACAAGTAAATAAATGAATGATTAAGTAAATAATTTTATTTCAAGGATAACTTGCTTAAGAGATCAGGAATTCAAGCCTCACCAAGGCTCACAAGTAGTGTATATAGATTTTTTAGAGAGTCCATGAGGCCTTAGTCTTATCTTCCTAACTACCTTCAAGGTACTACAATCCATATGGAACTTGTGCACATTCCTTCTTACAAGGACTAGACTAGTTACTGGTCCTCCTACTTTCTACTAGTAAAATCAATAATTTTATATTTTTGACTTCACCATGATATTTAAAAATACTTAATTAACCTATGAACTTCTTGTGGCCTTCAAATCTTACTCCATTTCTTCATAATAGCTTCCAAGGTGGTAAAACTCATTTTTACCAAAGTCTTGAAAATTGCTCTAAAAATTCCTAAAAAAATCTAAAGATTCCTATAATAGTTTTGTAATACTAATATCAGTTTAAGACTATTATTTCTTATCTTGGTGATATTTATTATAATAAAATAAATTTAAATCTACTATAAATCCTACTTTCTATATAACCAACTAAAATGATATGAGGTTCTTTTTCATATTTCTTTTAACTACTAACTAAAATTTATAGTTTTTCTTATAAATAATATGTATAGATAGAAGGTCAATATAAATATTGATCTTAGTAAATATTCCTTAATATTCAATAATAAATAAAAAATACTAAACCAACGAAGATAATTACCTCTAAGACTTACTAAGACTCCTTAAATTCATTATTAATATTATTCTCCTTCATTTAACATCCTTTTAGTACATCTTCACCTAAAAATTGTAATTTTGGCACTCTACATGCATTCTTTTGTCTTAAAACAACTAGTGAGTCAATTTGATGACTCACAGTTCATAACTTCAATACAAAGTTCTTTGGAAAGGTTATTCCATTCACGATGCAACATGAAAACCTACACAAAACCTCAGCCATTGCCAAGAGACAATTTGGAGATACCATTAGGAGCAAAACAAAGATGTTCCACATTAATAGAGGAAGATTAATTGTAATATGGTATAAATAAGATAATTGTAAGGATAGTTAGACCTATGGAAGTTTGTAGAATTTGGGATTAGATTAGTGGACCAAGTAGGAGCTACCATAAAACATTCTAGAAAGAATTTAGGGCAGTTATTTAAATAAGGTCTACCATAGAACCTTCCCAAAAAGGCTTAAAGAAATTATTTAGGTGGGGCCAATGATAGAACCTTCAAAAAAAGAAATTAAAGGAGAATTATCTATGTGGAGTCCACTACCTAGGAACATTCTAGAAGGTCCAAGGTAATAAGAGAAGGTATAAATAGGACTAGCCATAGCCTTTTGGGACATCTAATCAGATATGGCTTTTAATCTTTTTTTTTAGTAAAATTTGGTTTTTCATCTTTCTGTTCAAATCTATTCTAATTTTTTTTTTCGTTTGCTTAGTTTTGGCTTTCATGTCTTATTTTGTTTAATTCTATTTAGTTTTATTCTGATTCAGCCTGTCCTATCTTCTAATGAGGTTTTAAGTTACTAAGGATTAAAAGGATCTTAGACACTTGAGATAGATTGGTCATGTTTCATAAGATGTACTAAGAAGCACTTGACAAAGAGAAAGAAGTTCAAAAAATATAACTATTGCCTCAAAATTTTGTTTTTTTAAACTAAAAAGAACTAAAGAATATTTTTGTCAATTTTTTCTTTGTTTTGTTTCTACAAAAATTACCTCTCATCAAGTCTATCTTCTTTTTGCTTTCTTCCCTTTTTGTCACTCACTCCTTCTTTTCAAACATCAATCCATTTTCATCCACTATTAACATCATTTCTTCTTTCTCCTTTGTGGCTTTAGTCTTCTCAATAGTTATAATAGTGAAAGCATGTGAAAAGGAATTTTGCAATATTGTACTTATATTCTCAAGACTTCTGAGAGCCTATCATTTGTATTTGATTTCAAACTTATTTGGAAAAGCTTATAAAAACGTCGATAGAATCCATGCAAGCAAGATATGGTGGCACCAAAAAGGAGTGGATTTTTTTCCATTGAGTTGAAACTCTTTAGAAAAAAAGTCCACCATTGATCTTTTGTACATAATCAATTTTATGGTTAGTCTGATGTTAGAAGAGGAAAATGACACAACAAATGATGAAGAAGAAGATGACAACAACAAGTCAAACATCAAGGAGTTTGAAGTCATGGCTGAAATCACAGAGTTGCAGTAACTTGAGGATGTAATCAAAACAAGGGCTTGACAATCTCACAAACCTTTGTGAGGCTTTGTTGATAAACTTGACTTTGATAAATCCAACTCCCTTGTTAAATCTCCCTCAATCTTTGTTGCGGCTATAAAAGAAGTTGCCGCCAGTCCCACTCTGTTCAAAAAAAAAAAAAAAAAAAAAAAAAACATTGGGCTTAGCAATCCCTACTGACATTGCTAACATGTAATTTTTTTTGTCTCATTCATATATATATATATATATATACACATAGAGTTTAAATAGGTCCTCCTGTGCCTGCTCTCTGACAAGAGTATCAAGGCGTGGGAAAAGCTATTATCTCAAAAGAAAAGTTATTCCAATGCGACTGCTAAACCACATACGAGTAAATAAAACACAAAATAAAACTCAAGCACCTTGTCCAGTGGCACACCCGGCACCTCCATCAGCATCGTCAAACCCAGCGGGCTCCGATGACCGACCCGCGGGACCAGTACGATAAGATGACACGGCAATAGAGGGTGACGTGGCAGGGAGCCCCACCCAAGGAGGATTGCCACACGAGCCCCAGATAAACGTGAACGAAGATCAACCGTTCCGGTCACGACGAGTGGAGCGAGAGCCTGCGCAAGTGACACTGAAATGAACAAAAGGGCCACTTGGTTCAGCGAAGTAGCTTTGATGAAGAGTGCCCTGCTGCTGCGCAACCATGGCTAGGAATGGATGAGCGTTGTGAGCACAGCTTTGGGTGGTGGAACAAGACCCTGGATAGACGGAAGGTGGGCAGGAGAGTGAGAGGACGAGAGAAACGGCAGGAATAGAAAAAGGATCAGCCACCCCGGAACGCACGGACAGGGAAATGGAATTGCAAAATGCATGACAAAGAAACATATTGCAGGGCAGTGGAACGGTAATGGGTGCAAGCGCTGCACCTTAGTTACCACCACAGACGCTCCTCTTTGTTGGCGAGGCATTTCTAAGCTTAGACCAGCCCAAACTCTCTCCACCTTTGCTGCCTGCCTCTCGAGCTACAGTCCTTGCGGCGCGCTGTGTCCCCCTCACCCCACCTCCTACGCTCCTCCGTCGTCGTCGTCGTCGTCGTCGTCTACGTTCCTCGCCCTCACACCACTCGCTTCTGCCGATCTTGGTTTAGCCCCCTCTTCCACCCTCCCTGTCTCACTCTCTGTATCCATTCCGTACCTCCTGTTGCTTCATCTATCCAAGATTAAAACTTCGCTGGTATTAAACACTAGCATTCGATCGTTCATGCACCAGGCAGTCCCTACCTCCATTGGTTTTGAAAAGTGGTGGAGGTTTAGTTCCTGGTTTTAGGTCGTGCAGGCTCCACTCTGGGCCCCAGAACCTACAATGTGTCTAGAATTGTTAAGGCGTTGCAGGGGTATCTGTTCGTGCAGTCCTCTTTTGATCCGCACTGTAACGATATTAACACAGATTTGAATTCCGTTCTGTTGTCGGCCGCTGCATTCTCCAATCAGTGCCCCGCTGTGTGCGGATTGTTCCTGCTGTTGGGAAGTGCCGGACTTGAGGTACATGTGCCGCGGTTGCCTCTCGCAGCACGGAGTGCAGACCCGGACTTTACTCGTGAGTACCTCGCAGAAGATATCGTCTGTAGCTCATGTCTGTAAGCTACGTCAATCTAATCTGGACGAAGCTGGATTAGTATGGGTGCATCTAGTAAATTCTTCAAGTCCCTCATTAGCGGGAAACGCGGAGGAGGTGCTAGTGGAGCAGTTTCAGCTGCACCTGTTATCACGAAAGCACAACCAGAAACGAAAGCATTGTCCACTACAGCCTCCGAGAAAGGTGTTTCCGAGAGGGCCCCTTCAGAACGGTCTGTTCAGTCTGACAGAGAAGATATTGTCGTAAGTGAGCATTGCACTACTCTAAGTTTCCCTTCCGCTAGAAACTCTTGTTACTCCACGGCCCTGATCCACGCAAATTCCAAATTCTAATCGGTTCACTGGTTTACGTGTGGACTTAGATTAACAGTTTCTAGTGACTAGATTCTGACTTCAACTTCCAATCTGTGTTGTCCTCTATTACATTTAACACGTTCTGGATCTATGCTTAGTGTTTGAGGTCTGAGGGAAATGGGTTGAAGCGTTCTAAGATCGATGAATATGTTTTCTTTGTTCTGTCGAAGAGCTGCTAACAGAAAAGTGTTTGGTTGGGTAGAACTCACAGGTCCCTCCGAAGAAACTTCAAGGAGAGAAGTCTAATGAAAAGATTCACAAGAGATGGACGCTTTGGAGACATGCCTCAGAGAACGACCAAGAGCCGGACCAGGATGTCATGTCGACTGGGCCGGTCATGTCAAGCTACAGCCAGGAGTTCAAGATGGAGCAGGTGCAGGTGATGATTGATGAGACAGTGGGAACTGAAAGTCCATCTACCAATTCGCACTCGATTGTGGTGGCAGAATGGGCTGCAATTCGTATCCAAACCGCCTTCCGAGGATTTTTGGTTCGACCCTCAACCTCCCTTCGCCTGCATTTTTTCTTTTTCTTTTTTATTTTCTTTCCTTTCATCTTTCTTTTTGAAGGATGCAATCATCCTGCACAAAAAAGTATTCCATGAAGATAACTTTTCCAGGAAAGTGTACAAATCCGTGAACCATGGATGGTCATTCTGCATATGGATTGAATCGACGATTGAATTGGATTCAACGGTAGATCGTGTTTTTCAAAAAAAACAATCTGCTCTTTTTGCAGGCAAGGAGAGCTCTGCGAGCATTGAAAGGATTGGTACGCTTGCAAGCTCTGGTGCGGGGCCACACAGTGAGGAGGCAGGCAGCAATAACCCTGCGATGCATGCAAGCTTTAGTAAGGGTCCAAGCTCGCGTCCGTGCCCGTCGAGTCCGCATGTCTCAGCAAGGTCTCGCAGTGCAGCGCACCATAAGCCATCGAAGGCTCATCGAGGCCCAACTCCGTGAATCCGAGGTGCAATGACCATATTCCTGTTGAATCCAATTCAATCGTCGATTCTTATACCAACTAGCAAGTTAATCTCATGTGTTAGAACCTCTTCCACTGGTTATTTAGCATATGTAAACTCATAGAACAAGCGAATACGTGGAGTTCCAACTCCGCCCTAGGTCAGTTTGTTAGTAGTTACCCTCTCAGGTTGGCTTCTCACACATAAGTGTTCGTCCCTGCAGCTCGGGTGGTGCGCTAGCTCTCGAACTAAGCAAGACCTCCAAGCAAAGCTTCAACAAAAACAGGAGGGACTTATGAAGCGCGAAAGAGCCCGAGCATATGCCAATAGCCAACAGGTACTCAACACATACCAGTCCTGTCAATTTTGGGTCAGTTTAGTCCTCATTTCGAGAACCTTACAATTTTTCTCATCAGTCTCTGAAATCTCATGTTTCAGTGTAGCTGTTATTTAAGCTCTGGAGTGCTGGACATAGTAGATACTTCTTTTTCACGTACAAGGAACGAAATCAGTGTATACTTGTACAGGTTTTTCCTTGTTCAAGTTCTACGGCGAATTCCTTCTCATGGTCTCGTACTTCGGGCGCTTGTCAATGAGTTGAGGAAGGGACGCATATCTCAGATAATTTTGCCTGACGGCACCAGCTTTTTTCTTGCTTGTGTGATCAGTGGAGACCAGAAAGTCACGGAGGATCCTCACAGGTATACTTCAACAATGAAGATGATAAACCCCATTGGGGTTGGAGCTGGTTGGAGCGTTGGATGGCAGCTCGTCCTTGGGAGAACCGCCCTCTGAAAGATGCCCAGGGTCAGTTGCCCACCAAAGCTGCTGCCGAGAACCAAGATAACCGGACTTCGCAGAGTGGCATGGACGACTCACCAACACATTCACAAGCATTGCACCTCAGTTTTGATAACAACAGTAAGCACACATCCCCCATTACCTCCACCTTGATACAGCTCCAGCGGCAGCAACGGAAAATGTTGAGGGGATGCAATGGCCAAGCCGAATCAGATGCCTCTTCGCTCCCACGCTCTAATTCCAACACGCCCTCTCATAGCGAGAACTTGCATTTTCCTGCTGTCAGGAGAAGCGGTTACATGGCAGCAACTAAGTCGGCCCAAGCTAAGGTTCGAGCTCATAGCAATCCCAAGCAGCGGGCATCAGATGACGAGGTGCAATCAAAAGTCAAGAAGCGAACTTCGTTACCGAAGCGGGAATCTCGAGATTCCTCTCGGAGTGCAATGGTAAGCGTGAGTCCTAATGCTTCACAAGCAACTTCCCGAAAACCATCCAGTCGAGGCGATAGATCGCAGAATAGTGGCGAAAACGGCCCACAACCGTCTCACAAGCCAGCTTCCCGCAGAAGTGATGCCTCCTCTTCGTTTATGCCTACAAGAACGTCGACACGGCACTCGCCTGGAGTCTTCATGTCTGATTCTTACAATATGGATCGCGACTCGCGCAAAGCAAGTGACATTCTTTCATCAGCGTACAAGTCTGGCGGGGGCTCCCAGAAGGCCCCAGGGAATTTCATGCACCAGTCTTACAATCTGGGCAGACCATCGCGCAGACATGAAGACTTCACGATCTCTTCGTACCATCACGATAGACCCCGACGGAGTGCTGAGACTCGGCAGTCGAATCTCGAATCCTCCACTAAGGAAGATGACTTTCTCGCTCATTACATTACCCAGGAGAGGTCTACTTCTAGAAAGGATATTCTGTCGCAGTCACTGAATTTCGAGAGGACTGTGCCGAAGAATCCTTCATTGAATAGTGCAACTACAGATAGCATTCTTCAGCACAACCATCGCTCTATACAACAGCCCAGGCCATTGCGCAGGAGGGGGGAGTTTTCCAGGAACAACAGGCCTTCCACCAGAGCCGGCGATTTTGTGAACCAAGCTCACCAATTCAACAGACCTCCTATGGGTCAAAGCGCAGATTTCCCCTCTGCTAATGGAGATTTTCGGAAGTCTTAGATAATCATTTATTTGTTAGACCGTAGGTTAGGAATCTAGGATTCATTATCCTTTCACCCAAAATCATTTGGGTGAGTCTGTAAGCATATTGGCTTGACTTGGCTAGCGTGATTGATACCTCGCATTGTACATTTACTTCAACGGTCGTTATTGGTCACCTTGACACTAGTAATCAATCAGATATTCTTGGACTTAAACTACAATTCAAAGCATTGGTGCATGCTTGGCGGAGGAGCGTCGCTTACTGCGATTTGGAAGATAGCTCCCCAAAACCAGACTTAGGGTTGTGTAGAGCAGTACGTAGCTCATGAGTGAAGAAATTTAAGTACGATACATATCTAAGGCATACATATGCTAAGAATATCATGGGTGCTTATTTCAAAAGCACTCTAAAAATGAATGGTAAAAGACTCTGATGACGTCTGCTTGGAAAGGCGCTGGACTTGCGACTGGGGCATCTTCGTAGGCTACCTCCACGGCGGCGCCTTTGGAATCGATTGGCGCGGAATCTGCATCAAATAGAATAAGCATCCTACTGTGTTCATTGTTTAGCAAGAATGATTCGAACCCGGGTGATTCTTTGTCCAGCTTGCGGTATTAAACTGGCCAGTCTTTTTACGGCACTGATGGCGGTATAAGTGAAGATCGGATTCGACTTTAGAGATGTACGGAACTTGTGCGTAATTTGCGTATGTGCAGATCCGATTGAACAGTCATGTTGATGTAAACCATCTAGTCGCTACTCATGGACTGCAAATGCTTCAATGAAATAAAAAAAAATGAAACTATGGATGCTGCTTGCTTGCATGGTGAGAAAACACGTTGCAGCGACTGAGACTGATATTTTTGGAAGAATGTAATTAGCTCAAGATGAGCTGAAGAAACGACCTTTTTATCTGTAGAAAACCTGATCAAATCAATATCAAATATTGGTCTCTACTTTTCTCTTGGTCTCTACTTTTCTCGAACTATTTGATATTGAGGCAGCCAACTATTATATATATATATATATATATATAGGGTATTGCTACTGCTACTACAATCCGCCATATTTGTTTAGTCTTTTTAATATTTTTATTCCAGTCACAAAAATTGTCAATATTTCCTATTGAAAAAACACAATAAGCAAGACACAAGTAAGTAGAAAATAGCAAGGTTAGACACAAGAGAAGTGTGGAATGAGATGCCTCTTACTTCCAACATCCCTTACTTATAGGTAGAGGTTACATCTATTTTGGCTAGCATTCATCTTACTTTCATTCAACTAAATCTTAGATTCCTCTTAACCTAGCTACCACTTTAAATCCTAGCCCCCACCTATAACCTTAGCCGGCACCTATAACCCTAGCTGCTACATATAATCCTAGCTACTACTTTGGTAACTTTCTTTCATCTTTTTGCTGCCCTTTGACCATTAGCAACTTATCTAAGATAATATCTTTTACCTTCTAACTTATCTTCCATTTACTTTAACACTCCCACTTTGCTATTGGTCAAAGGCTAATAAATCTAAACCCTTTGTCAATTTATAATGTCTATCTTTCACCAATACTTTTGTGAGCAAATCAGTAAGCATGTCTTTCTTTGCACAATACTTTATATCAATTACTCCCATCTCAATCTTCTCCCGTATGAAGTGATGTTGAATATCAATAAACTTTGTCCTTAAATGATGTTTTGGATTCTTGGCAAAAGTAAGACAACTTTGATTGTCACACTTCATTGGAGTTGCTTCCAATTGCACAAGTCCAATGTCTTCTAAAACTTGTCTTAGCTATATTGCCTCCATTATACCATGACTTGCTGCCATGTATTCTGCCTCCATTGTAGACCTTGCAATTATTGGTTTTCTCTTGCAATTCCATGAAATTGCTTCGACTCCAACAAAGAATCCATATCCCGTTATTGATCTTCTATCATTTGCATCTCGAGCCCAATCTGCATCACAATATCCATGCAATGTAATACTATCACTTCCAAGGCCTTTTAAGTACCTCAAGATCCTCTTAATGGTTGCCCAATGAATTGGTCCAACCTTTGACATGTGTTGACTCACAACACTCACCGCATATGCAAGATCTATCCTTGTATCAACCATTGCATACATAAGTGAGTCTACAGCTGCCTTATATGGAACATCTTTCATTTCTTCTTCAACTTCAACAAATTCCTCATCCATGAGCTTCATTAACTTCAAATTTGCCTTTGAAGGTGTTCCAATGGACTTACACTCCTCCATGTTGAACCGTTTTAATACTTCTTCAATGTACTTCTTTTGGCTCAATGTAATGATCTTCTTAGCTCAATCTCTTACAAACTCCACTCCTAAGCAATAGTCGACTTCTTCCAAATCACTCATTTCAAATTCTTTTGCTAGCTTTGCCTTCAACCAATCCATCTTTTTCAAAATATTGGTCAAGATGAATAAATCATCAACATAAAGAATAACAATCAGCAAGAAGGCTTTTGATTGCATAACATATATAGAATAATCAACCTCACTCATCACAAATCCTTCATTCACAAAGAAAGTGTCAATACATTAGTACCATGCCCTTGATGATTGCTTGAGCCCATACAAGGATTTCTTCAACTTATACACAAGGTCTTGTTTGTCTTCTTCAACAAATCCTTGAGGTTGATCCATGTAGATGTCTTCTTCTAATTTTCTATTGAATAAAGCTGTCTTCACATCCATTTGGTGCATCTCCAAATTCATTGCTACCTCAATTTCCACAATGGTTCTAATGGTGGTGAATTTGGCCATGGGAGCAAATGTCTCATTGAAATCAACACCAGTAACTTGTGAGTAGCCTTTGGCAACTAATCTTATCTTATACCTCACAATATTGCCCATTGCATCCCTCTTTGTTCTAGACACCCTCTTACAACCACTTAAAGCTCAATTTGGTAGAAGTTAAGTCAATTCCCATGTTCCATTATCCATGAGTGATTTATACTCTTCTTCCATAGCATTCTCCCATTTCATAGCATCCGTGGACTTCATTGCATCACATAAACTCAACAGATCAGCAAGAAGTGCAACATTGGCATGTTCTTTATTTACTTGAGAAAAATGTGGTCCTTCCACCATTCACCTTATTGTTTTCTATCTTTCAAAGGATATCTCCTTTTATTTGAAGAAGACTCGACTTGTTGCACTCCATGGTCACCTCGAACCTTCTTTTCTTTTGAAGATAGTCTTTTCTCACTCAAAGGTTCATAATCCTCATTACCATCATCAACATCTTCATGCTCTTCATTGCTAGTCTTAGCAATTGTAGAGGCCTTCTTGTCCACCTTCTTTGCCTCTTCATCTTCATTTCCATCTTTACATCCATCATTGACTTTGTCTTTTCTTTCTTTGTTGAATTTGAAGATGTGTCCATAAACACACCATTACTCTCACTTGGATACATCTCTAAGTGCTCACAAGCACTCTTGTGCTCCAAAAACTCAACATCACGAATTTTGATGATCTTTTTAGTCTCCAAACACATGAGCCTATAAGCCTTTGTACCTTCATAATATCCAACAAATACACATTTTGTACCTTTTGCATCAAATTTTGATCTCATAAAATCTGGTATCTTTTGCATATGCTATGCATCCAAAGGTTCTCATATGAAAAATACAAGGTTTTTTCCCATTCCAAGCTTCTTCCAGCATTATTGATGTAAGTGCACTTGTAGGATACCTATTTCTTGTGTACACTGCATTCACCACTGCTTCTGCCCAAAACTCATGTCCAAGGTGTTGTGCATGAAGCATACTCCTTGCCATCTTCACAATGGTCCAATTTGATCTTTCAACAACTCCATTTTGTTGTGGAGTATAAGGAGTAGAGGTTTGTCTTGCAATACCATGCATCTTTAAGAAATCATTGAATTGCTTTGACATATACTCATCTCCATTGTCCATACGTAATACCTTGATTTAGCATTCACATTGCTTCTCCACAAGTGCCTTAAAATCCTTAAACCTTGTGAAACACTCACTCTTTGCTTTGAGGATGAAAATCCAAACTTTCTTTGAAAAATGATCAATGAATGTAACAAAGTACCTTGTACCTCCTATTGATGGCAATCTCATATGTCCACAAACATCAGAATAGAAAATCTCCAATAACTTGGTTGCACGTTGTCATGTTGTAACATGACTATATGGTGAAAGATGATAATATGGATCTTATTATAGAAGAGCCAAGTTAAAAGAAAAGATAGAAAAATATGGATAAAAGATAGGAAGGTAGTAAAACTTTTAGTAGTAATGTTGCCCTTTTAAAAAAAAAAAAAAAAAAACTTCTACTTACTTTAGATAAGGTTTCTATGGGCATTGATTTTGGGTGATTTGGAGTTGTTATGACTTTGTAAGAGCTTTGCAAAGTCAAGGTTTGTTTCGGATGATTTGGATTTTATGAAATAAAATAGGATTTATGTTTTGGATGATTTCAAGAGTTTTGTAATAGATCTACAAGTTAAATTTTGTAGATTTATGGTTATAGTTGTGTTTAATATGTGTCATGAATTTGAGCTTGATCTAACAGTTGAATTGAGGAATATTGAAGTTTAAGTGGGTCAAGGTCTCAGAAAGTAGAATTTTAGGTCCAATGGAGGTTTTTAAGATTTCTTGCAATCTACTAATTAGATTGGAGTGAAACTTACGTGAGAGGATATTAGACTTGTTTTTCTATGTGTTTGAGAATTTTAAAATCAATCGAATGATGCAAAAGAGAGATATTGGCTCTGGAAGATTGGTATTAAAATTGGAGAAAGAGGCCAGCCAATACTTGAGCACATTTTTGAGGTTATCATCAATTTGGTAACTCCGATCCTTTTCAATTTTTTTTTGCACTTATTTGGAACTTAGTTTTTAAGAAGTGTGTAAAATTTGAATTAAGATCAACTATTTATTCATTAGTTATTGAGGTTTAAATCTATTATAGGAATTACTAGGATTTGGTTTAGAGTTTGGTTAGGATTTGGTTAGGATTTGGTTTAGGATTTGGTTTAAGATTTGATTAAGATTTGGATTAGGATTTAATTTAGGATTTAGGGTTTAAGATTTAGATTGGGGTTTGATTTAGAATTATAATTTAAGGTTAGGATTAGTGTTTGATTTAGGGTTAGGATTTAGGATTTGGATTAGAGTTTAATTTAGGATTAGGATTTAAGGTTTAGGATTAGGATTTAAGGTTTGGTTAGGATTTTATTTAGGGTTTAAGGTTGGGATTAGAATTTGGTTTAGAATTTAGGATTTGATTGGAATTTGGTTTAAGGTTTGTTTAGGGTTCGATTTAGGATTTAGGATTTTATTAGGATTTAAGATTTAATTATTTTTGGCCTAAAGTTTGAATGAAGTTCAATAGGATTTTCACTAGAATTAAATTAAGATTGAATTGAGATGTATTTGAGTGATATTTGTGATCCTTTTAATATTTCTTTAAGAATTCTTATTGTTTGTTTGAAATTTCTTTGACATTTTTTTGAATTTGATTAAGCTTGCTTAGCATTATTATGGTCTAATTAGAGCATTGTTAGTATTCTATTAGAATTAGGATTTTGTTATTATAATTTCCATTCTTCCTTCTACAACTAGGTGCCCAGAGCATTCTCAAGCAAGACTTCACGTATTACAACAACGTGTTGCATCTCTACTTGAAAATAAGGTCTTTTGTTGTTTGCCTTGAATACAGCCTTTACAAGCAAGTATCATAGCATTGTGGCTTATATGACCAAGATCTAAGCCACTTACCATGGATTGGAGCTCTTTCATGCTCTTGGCATTTAAATGACCAAGGTGTCGATACCAAATGCCAAACTTGTCTTGATCTTGAGGAAATTCAACAAATGCCGCCACTTCAACTCCATTCACCTTCTTACACTTGATGAAGTAGAGGTTTCCATCTCTAAAGCCCTTTGCAATATGATCTCCTTTCAATGTCTTCACAAAACACCCATTCTTATCAAATTGTACTGTACAACCATGTGAAACAAGTTTACTCACCGAGAAGAGGTTTTTCTTCATCTTTGGCATATGTAAGACGTCCTTCAATCTGATCCTCTTGGTTTGGCCTTTCACAACAATCTCTATAACAATGGAGCCCATTCCAATAGCTTGTACTATGCCATTGTCTCCCATGAGGATATTTGCTATTGAAATCTCTTCATAAGTGTCAAATGAACACTTGTATGGAATCATGTGCTTGGTGGCACTAGAATCAATGATCCACTTGGACATGGCAGCCATGGAAGTGCCTTCACTTGCCATGAATGCATAATCATCACCTCCATATTCATCACAAGCATTGTTTGCACTTTCTTTATCTCCTTTCTTAGCCTTGTAGCAATTTCGAGCAAAGTGACATGGTTTTTCACAAATGAAGTAAGTTCTCACATTGCTACCTTGGTTAGAATGACTTCCCTTACCTTGTCTTGAAAAGAGAGCCGAATCCTCACTTTGGAGCTCTTTTTCTTTCTTCTTAGTCACTTCATGGACAAGTCTTACCGTTACATAATCTATTATGAGTTCTTTTAGCTTGATGGACTCCAATGCCACAATGAGATAGTTGTAGGACTCAGGAGGGCTCATAAGCAAGGTCATGATAATATCACTCTCTTCTAAAGGCTTGTCAACAATTGCAAGTTGATTAGCAAGGGCCTTTACCTTATTGACATGAGGTCTTCACCTTCTTCTATTTTGCAAGTGAATATTTCTTCCTTGTGAAGATGATATTGGATAAGTTCTTGCTTGCATATATATTGCAAAGAGTCTTCCATGCTTGTGCTGGTCCTTTATAAGAAATGATGTTAGAAAAGTTGGTTTCATCCAAATTGGTGGTAATCATACCAAAAGCCTTCTTTTCACGTCTTGTGAAGTCCTTCCTCTCTTTAGCATCGGCATGTATGCTTGGAGGCTCTTCACTTTCATCTACAATGTCCCAAAGGTCCAAAGATGCCAACAAAAGCTCTATTTTGACCTTCTAATGGTAGAAATTGTCACCTCTAAACTTCTCGATCACTCTCAAACCTTCACCTTCACTTGAAGCCATTTCTTAAAAGAGGTCTATCAAAAAATATCAAGAAAAGGAGTCTTTATGTGCTTAAAATCACCAAAATAATTTTATACTAGCAAAATCTCAAAATGCCTTCTTGTGAAAAAATGAATGTTTCTTTACTCCAAACACTTCAAAATCAACTTTTGAAGCTTCTAACAAGTATGTGAACTCCAATCAATCTCACTATCAAGTTCTTTCACTCATAAAACTCACTTTCTCATCGCAACACCAAAGACACTATCAAGGTCTTTGTATAAGATCTTAATCACTTAATTCTAGGAGTTAAGAACCTTCAAATTGATGTTAGAGATCTATAAGGCCCAAATCAGAACCTCCACAAGTCAAAACACAAGATTATATCATACAATCTCTAACATCAGCAAACACCATAAGATCTAATCTACAAAAGAATAACAACAAGTAAATGACTTCAACTTCCTTGAATAGCACAACAAAGTGTATGTGGGTCCATAACCTATTGAAGAAACACAATAAGCAAGACACAAGTAAATACAAAACAATAAGATTAGATACAAGAGAAGTGTAGAATGAGATGCCTTTCACTTCCAACACCCGTTACTTATAGGTAGAGATTACATCCATGTTGGCTAACATTCATCTTACTTTCATTCAACTAAACCCTAGATTCTTCTTAACCTAGCCGCGACTTTAAACCCTAGCCGACACCTATAATCTTACTCAACACCTATAACCCTAGTTGCTACCTATGACCCTAGCCGCCACTTTAGTAACTTTCTTTCATCTTTTTGTTGCCCTTTGACCATTAGCAACTTATTTAAGATAATACCTTTTACCTTCTAACTTATCTTCCATTTATTTTAATATTTCCAACATAATGAAATGGTAGTGGCAGAAGTGATAAAAAGGAAATATTAACAAAAAAATTCTGAGGTTGTAGCAAAAACTGTGATAGCATGAGTAGTGCCCTATCTATGTATTTATTTATTTACATAAACACATACATGTCAGATGGATTGTGTTGTTCACCATAGTGTGGTCAGATTCACCATGTACTCTATTCACCTCTTTACTTGAAATGTCACCCAAATCAACCATTGTACAATAGGACTTTGATCCCTTACTTAAGTCCATACCTTTCGTCCCTCATACTTCCTTTCTCTTTGTAAATTTTGCAATGGTATTTTGTAAGCTTATAAAATACGAAAGGAAAAGAACAATGGTATTTTTTAAATTATGCACTTTAAAAATAAAAAAGACAAAAGGAAAAGAACATATTATGCACATGTTGTCTTTTCCAAAACAGAAACAACCAGAACAAAGTTGGATTAAGCTTTTTCAAATGGATTTTCTTTGCATTCAACTGCAGGTACTTAAAGATTGGTAAACCTGTTTTAAGTATTTCCTTCATGGGTTTGAACAAATTGTTTTACAAATATACAAATACTTGGCTTTCGTATATTTGAACACATTATGTTAGTAGTATATTGAGAATGGTTGTTGTTTTAATTTTTTTTATTAGATTTGACTCAGCAGAACTGTTTCAGATATTTGACTCAAATGACGCGCAAGCCTGCCTGAGGGAAATATGCTGGAGGCCCGAACTTCACTCCCACTCTATTTACTGTCATCTCTGCACACTGGGCGCCAAAAAGCATGGGCCATGCTCAACTCCTGTGGATGCCCCTCCACTTCGGAGCAAACGAATCACTAGATCTTTCAGAGTGAGAGAGACCGCAACCACACTGAACTCGCACCTGAAAACAAAATGAGTTTTTCTCGACTTGTGTGTGCACGGAGATGTGGTTCAATCCGCCCTCCGCCTGTGTCAACCCTTTCCGGGCATCCGCACCACAGGTTGGTTTCCGACGGTTCAACGTCGCCGACAGCGGGAGCACCAAGCAAGGTCGGGTTTTGCCATTTGACAGCTGAGTCGCCGCTTCAACGCTGTTTGAACATGCCTAGTATCTACATCAGGCGTGCAGACTACTCCGACTGCATTCCGTATATAATGTCTGCGGGATTAAAGCTCTACCGACCACCGCAACGCGTTTGCTAAGTTGCTCCCTGCCCTTCCGACATCCAATAATTGTATGAGCGAAGTCACACTTCCGTCTGCTATGAAGAGGGTGCCGTTCTGGGAGCCTGGGCACGCGACCTTGAAACAGTTGCATGTACAGGAACGAGAAAGCCGCAACTCGCAATCTTTGTTTCGTGCAGACAACGTCTTCACTCTCCCTGGTTTGAAAGCAAATCATCTGCATGTCAAGCTCTTGGTCGAGCTAGTGTGGTGGTTAAATTGGATCGCGCGCACCAAAGTTTATCTTTCATTTCACATGAAGAGGGTGCCGTCCTGGGATCCATGCACTAGTTGCAGATTACACAATCGACACCCTTCCCCTTTTGAACTGCCTCCTGTCCCTGTGATAGTACCTAACCCAATCCTTACCGAGACCTCGATCGGTGCAGGATCCTTGGGCAACACGATGGACATGATCACTTCCATGATACGAAATGCAAGCAAGTGTATTTTGATACTTTCAGCTGGCAGCGGACACTATTTCGTCCCTGTAGCGAAAGTGGAAAAGGGCGGAGAGTATGCCATGCGGCTGGGCATGAACTGGGCGTACCGTGAGTTTCAGTTAGAGTATGAAGACGATGCAGGGAAGAAGGTGCTGGTCACTTCCGATGATTGCTGCGATTATGAACGAATAACTATCACCGAACGGGACGGACAGCTTGTTCTGGACACAGTGCCTCGGAATCACTATGGTCCTAGCAGCTCAGAGGCTGGCTGGCAGACTAAGACGATCAAGAGGAGTTTCCTCAGCTGGTTAACATCCTGAAGGCCACTTTTCAGGGTGTAAGGCTGCGGGCAATTCAGCACCTGTGATTGATCCACGGCTTCATGAGCGGTAATATCATAATTGTACAGTGGGGACTTGCAATACTCTACATCAGACCGATCCGAACACGAGAGCAATGTCCGGCGGTTGAATTGCCCACAACACCCCATGGAAGAAACAACCTAGATTCCCTGTTGTCCATACATCTGAGTGGTCCACGATTAGTCCAGGTATTGGGATCATTCTATAGTATAGCAAACTAGTCATACGTATAAGTACATAGACCAATAGTTGTGACACTAGGGTTAGAAATGAGAGGCTTGTGAAGACTCTTGAATTCACATTATAATGTGGAGATGATTGATCATTTCAATATAAGTTAATATATTTTCAACTTAGTATAATAGCTATTAATAGAAATATATTAACCTTAATAAAATGAGTGTGGATAGAAGATTTACCAAGACAAGAATTGCTTAAATTACAAATTAGATTGTAATAATAATAATAATAAAAAAAAATCTATTGTATTAGGAAAGGTTGATGAAAACTAAAAGTTCTTTAAACTATGAGATGCAATTTTGATCTTGTAAAAGTTAACATACAAATCACAAGTAAATATAAAATAGAATTGTTTAAAAATAAATTAATAAATAATTTCAAATCAACTTCAAATTGAAACTAGGTCTTTAATAATAACTAACAATTGCCTCAAAAACAATATTCTTTTACATATACAATCTTGTACATCAACACATGTAGCATGGCAAGAATTAAAAGAATATTTGAATTATAAGATACTGTAAAAAAAATATACTTAATAGAAAAATTATATACTTTAAAGATAAAAGAAGATATTAGGATTATTAAATACATAAATACATTTAGAGCACATGTAGTATAATTATTGGCAACAAGATTAGCCATTCCAAATGATGAGACAATTCTTATTCTAATGAGAAGTTTGCTTCTAAATTATTGTTCTATCATTAATTCCTTAAAAAGACAACCTAAAATTACTTTATAATATTTAATAATAGATTTGATCTGAAAATAAACTCTCATAAAAAAATGAATTTAATATTTGATAAATTGTGAGCACTATATGTTGGTAAGAAATTTCCAAATCACAATAAGACATCTTAATTCTATAAGAATTTTAAAAAATACTTTGAAAGAAAGTAGTAACTTTAAACCATATAAAAAGGAGAATCTTGCTATCAATAAGAAATATATTTTTTTATTAAGAAAGAAGATCACTCAATTAAAGATTACCAAATAAGAATAGCCATTAAAACTATAATAATAATAAAAAAAAATAAATATTATTACAAAACCAAACAAGTTAAATGTGGCAACACTTACAATCAATGAAAAATCAGATTTTATGTGATACGTGGACTTGAGAGGTAACAAAATATATATAAACAAGTATATATATTAAAAGAGAAACTGGAATGACTATTTGTCATGGACATACATTGGAAGATTCTTCGAATATTCTTCTAGAATATTCTCTAAAGATTCTCTAAAGATTCCTTTAGAAGGTTCTAGAATATTCTTAGAATATTCCCTAAAGATTCTCTTAGAAGGTTCTAGAATATTCTGATAGATTCTAGGAAGTTGCTCGAGAAGTTTCCTAATTAGTAGAAGTTGTTGGAGAAGCGTCCTAGTTAGCGGAAGTAGCTCGAGAAGCTTCCTATTCAGTAGTATATATAGGAGTCGAGGCTGAAGAGTTCTTCAGTCTCGACAACACATCTCTTGGAGTTCTAGCTCACCTTTCTGGTGTTGTTCTTGTACTCATCTGTTTAATCTAGTTCTGCCACTTCTTCTTGAACTTCTTGTTAGATTTCAAGTTTGTATTTTGTGTCCGTGATAGTTTGTCGAGACTACATTTTCACTGGTATCAGAGCTAGTTCCTTCTTGTTAGAGAGTGGATTATCCCTCTTCTTGAAGGTGTGCTAGTGTTTTAGAGGTTGCGGATTACCCTCCTCTAAACTGATATCTCTTCTTTCTCAATATTAGAGCCTTATTTTTCTTGGAGAGAGTGGATTACCCCTCATCTTGGAGTCTTAAGGCGTTTTAGAGGTTGCAGAGTACTCTCCTCTGAACCAATATTGTCCTCTTGTCAAAACTCTTTTTTCTTCTTTCTGAAGGTTAGCCGAAGGTTAAGACGTTAAAATGGCTGAAAGTTTGGAATCCAAACTAGACGCCATCATAAATGCTCTTGCCTCGTTGTCACATAGGACAACAGAGATCGAAGGAGTCATGGTAGGACTCCATAACAATGGAGCATCTGGGATAGCGCCATCTAAAGCATATCAGCCTCAAACTTCTGCGCCAGAAGAAGCAGTTCTACCTCCATTTCAACAAGATCGAGTAGTCCTACAACGAAAGGAGCCTCGAGTTAGTCTTCCGGATAAGTTTGATGGAACTCGTTCCAAGTTTTGAGGTTTTGTCAACCAAATCAGGTTGATAACAATTTTACAGCCCGAACGTTATCCGACGGAGGAAGCGCGTGTTGGGCTTGTTGGAACCTTGCTTACAGCACAAGCTCTGTCTTGGTTTACTCCCTTGTTTGAGAAGCGATCGCCAATCCTGAGCAACTTTGAAACGTTCTTGGAGGCGTTTGCAGAAGCATTTGGCGAGCATGATAAAGTTCGATGGGCTACAACAAAGATCCGATCGCTACGACAAGGAACACGCTCTGCATCAGTCTATGCCTCGAATTTCAGACAATTGGCAAGTGACATTAATTGGGGTGAAGAGGCGTTGGTGAGTCAGTTTTATTGGGGCTTGAAGGATGATGTGAAGGACTTGCTGTTATCTCTTCCTGATCCTCAAACGCTCAACGAAGCTATTAGCCAAGCTGTAAAGTGTGACAACCGCCTATTCCAGTGTCGCCAAGACCAACGTCCAAGACACCAAATGACTCGTTACGACGTGACTATGTCTGCAAATAGCTTAAACTCACATTCGGAGGCAACAGACATGCAAATGGACACGGCGCGTGTCCGATCTCTTACTCCAAGAGAGAAGAAACGGCGTATGGAGGAAGGGTTATGTTTGTACTGTGGAGAAGAAGGTCACAAGGTTGGAAATTGCCCAAAGAAGCAAAATTGGCACCCTGTCAAGACTAGAAGTGCGATGATTCCGGAAAACGACGACGCCCAGCCACAGTAGGAACCGTGCGGCTGGACAATCTAATATCACGACAACAATCAGGTTCCTCCTTCTCTGTCCAACCTGCCCGTTGTTTTACAATTCCTTTGTTTTTAGGCCCTCAAAAACAAAAAACTTTAGCTTTATTGGATTCGGGGGCATCTACTTGTTTTTTAGATGAAGAGTTTGCTAAACGCCACAAGATCCGTTTAGTACAGAAGTCCAAACCTGTTCACGTAGAGGTGATAGATGGACGACCCTTATTGTCAGGCAACGTTACCCACGAATCAGAACCTATAGAAGTGGTGTTTAAGGACCATAGTAGTCACGTTATTTTTAATATTATTAGAACCCCATCAAGCCCTGTTATCCTTGGTCTTTCTTGGTTAGAAGATCATAATCCGTCCATTGATTGGAGGCTACGAAGGATAACATTTCCTGAAAAAAATAATAATAAACCTGTTGGTAGAACCTACATGAAGAAATCCATGTTTATTGGAGCGAGAGCGTTCCTAAGATCGTCCAAGGAAGGCGCACCATTTGTCATTTATGCAGCTCCAACTAGCGGCGAGAATATCTCAACATCGAATATACCAGAGCAATATAGGGATTTTGAAGACGTGTTTCAGAAGAAGAATGCCGATATACTGCCGGAACATCGACCATATGATTGCGCCATAGACTTAGAGGAAGGAGCGCAACCACCTTTTGGTCCAATATACAACCTATCGCAGACGGAGTTGGCAGAATTGCGGAAGTACATCGATGAGAATCTAGCCAAGAATTTTATTCGACATTCAAAGTCGCCAGCTGGAGCACCAATCCTATTCGTGAAGAAAAAGGATGGCTCACTGCGGATGTGCGTGGACTACCGAGGACTCAACAAGGTGACCAAGAAAAATCGCTATCCCTTACCTTTGATCTCCGGCCTCTTAGATCAACTTGGACGTGCAAGAATTTTTACAAAGATTGATTTAAGAGGAGCCTACAACCTTGTGCGAATCAAAGAAGGAGATGAATGGAAGACAGCCTTTCGTACAAGGTATGGCCATTTTGAGTACAATGTCATGCCTTTTGGTCTTACCAATGCTCCAGCGGTCTTTCAGCATATGATGAACGACATCTTTCGGGAGTACCTCGATGACTTTGTTGTCATCTATCTGGATGATATTTTGATATTTTTCAAGAATGAAGAAGAACATGAGAAGCACGTTTGTTTGGTTCTTGAAAAACTACGCGAACGAGGACTCTACGCCAAGTTGGAGAAGTGTCAATTTCACCAGAATGAGATGGAATTTTTGGGCTTCATTGCGACTACAGAGGGCTTGAAGATGGATCCAAAAAAGGTAGAAGCAATTATATCTTGAGAAGTTCCGAAGACGGTTAGAGATGTTCAGTGTTTTCTTGGATTTGCTAACTTCTATCGGATCTTCATCAAGAATTATTCTCAAGTTGCTGCACCACTCACGCGTCTAACAAGCAAAGACAAGCTCGAATGGGGATCACAAGCAGCAAAAGCATTTCAAGATCTCAAGACGGCATTCACTACGGCTCCAATCTTGGTACACCCTGACTTTGCAAAGGCTTTCTATTTAGAGACCGATGCTTCAGATTTTGCTTTGGGAGCTGTGCTTTCACAGATGGGCATAGACAAGAAGCTTCACCCAGTTGCGTTCTATTCACGAAAGTTCTCTGCTGCTGAGATCAACTACGAGATCCACGACAAAGAGCTGCTTGCTATAGTGGATGCCTTCCAAGAGTGGCGTCACTTCCTCGAAGGAGCTGCACATCCAGTGACTGTTTATACGGACCACAAGAATTTGGAGTACTTCATGACAGCTCAAATTTTGAATCGTCGTCAAGCTCGATGGAATATGTCTCTATCACGATTTGACTTTATTATCACCTACCGCCCTGGAAAACAGCAAGGATTATCTGACGTATTATCGAGGAGATCGTATCTTGCGCCAAAGGCTGGAGAAGCAGCGTTTGATCAACAATGTACAACATTGTTGAAACCAGAAAAATTCAGGATTTTTGCTACTGTTGCAACTATCGATGACGGCTTCCTCAGCGAGGTACGTACTGCGACCATTGAGGATTCTATAGCTCTTGACATCAAACAACGTGTCGATAATGACAAGTTTAAGGTGGAGGGAGATCTTCTGTATTTTGAGGAGCGGTTGTATATCCCGAAAGGACCAACTCGACTCCGAGTACTTCAATCTCGCCACGACTTTCCAGCTGCGGGACATTTTGGATTCAACAAGACTTTGGAGCTCATTTCACGAGATTTTTGGTGGCCCCAAATGTGGAAGGATGTGAAGGAATTTGTCCTTTCTTATGATGTTTGTTCAAGATCCAAGATCCCTCGACATCGTCCATATGGACTTCTCCAGCCATTGCCTATTCCGCACCGACCATGGTCTTCAGTTTCTATGGACTTCATTACGGACCTACCGCCATCGAATTCATTTGACAGCATCTTTGTTGTGGTGGATCGATTTACAAAGATGGCGCATTTCGTGCCTTGCAAGAAAACATCGTCAAGTGAAGACACCGCAAGACTCTTTCTTGATAACATATATCGTTATCATGGCCTACCAGATGATATCGTGTCGGATCGAGGTAATCAGTTTGTATCCAAGTTTTGGAGGTCCCTCTTTGAGATATTGAAGGTGGATATTAAGCTCTCTTCGGCTTTTCATCCTCAAACTGACGGTCAAACGGAGCGGGTGAATCAAGTTTTGGAGCAATATTTACGATGCACCATCAACTATCAACAAGATGATTGGACTGCATATCTATCGCTTGCTGAGTTCGCATACAACAACACTCTTCATGCGTCAACTCAACAAACACCATTCTTCTCCAACTACGGATACCACCCCAAGCTCGATTTATTGAGTTCTTCAGCAAATAACAACCCAGCAGCTGAAGGATTTGTGAAGCAACTATCGGAGCTTCAAGCGACGTTGAAGCTTCAATTGCAATCTGCCCAAGAGAGTTACAAGGCATCTGCAGATAAATATCGAAATGAGGAGCCTACTTTTAAAGTTGGAAGTAAAGTATGGCTTCTTCGACGGAATATCAAGACCAAGCGACCATGTGACAAATTGGACTATCGGAGATTAGGGCCATTTGTTATCGGGAAGCAGATCAATCCGGTGGCATATCGTCTGGAGTTACCAGCTACTATGAAGGTACATCCAGTCTTTCACGTGTCTTTGTTGGAACCTTATCGAGAGTCAGCTTTTCCCCAAAGAGTACAAAGTCCGCCACCAAGTATCGAAATTGAAAACCATGAGGAATACGAGGTGGAAAAGGTACTAGATTCACGGCGTAATAGAAGAAAATTGGAGTATTTAGTGCATTGGAGTGGATACGACATCAATGAACGAACGTGGGAGCGTGCCAAAAATCTTGCCAATGCGCCAAAAAAGGTACAAGAATTTCATCAACGATATCCTCATAAACCTAAGCCGATTCAACGATAGCTTCTTGCTGAAGCTTGCTCATCAAGTAGCATAAAAAGGGAGGAGGGCACCTCCAAAACCCATAGTTCGATAGTGTAGAACTTTGTTAGCAACTATAGTTTGCTCTCATCATTTTAGTCTTTAGACATGGATAGTCAAGATACTACACTTGTTATGTCATCTCAAGCGACTAGCTCACGAAGACGACCACGAGATGAAGAACCGCCTACACCACGACGACGTCGGAGGATACCGAGCAACAGATCGCTAGTAATTGTATTTGAGGTCGAGCCTGCCTACGACGGTCAGCCAGAAGGTGTGTTTGGAGGACAGTTTCACAATGAAGACACAGAAGTCCACGCTTGGTCAGAGGTTGAAGGTGTTGGTCACTACCGTTGGCTCCAAGGGCCGATGAATCATTTGCCTCGCGAACAACAATTGGAATTCATAGCGGATGTGATGCGACAGATTTTCATTTTCTTGCGTTGGTATTGACTGATAACAACATTGCTTCTCGGAGACCTCGAAGCTAGAAGAGGAGGTGATGTCATGGACATACATTGGAAGATTCTTCGAATATTCTTCTAGAATATTCTCTAAAGATTCCTTTAGAAGGTTCTAGAAGATTCTTAGAATATTCCCTAAAGATTCTCTTAGAAGGTTCTAGAATATTCTTAGAAGGTTCTAGAATATTCTGATAGATTCTAGGAAGTTGCTCGAGAAGTTTCCTAATTAGTAGAAGTTGTTGGAGAAGCGTCCTAGTTAGCGGAAGTAGCTCGAGAAGCTTCCTATTCAGTAGTATATATAGGAGTCGAGGCTGAAGAGTTCTTCAGTCTCGACAACACATCTCTTGGAGTTCTAGCTCACCTTTCTGGTGTTGTTCTTGTACTCATCTGTTTAATCTAGTTCTGCCACTTCTTCTTGAACTTCTTGTTAGATTTCAAGTCTGTATTTTGTGTCCGTGACACTATTGCCAAAAGACAAAGAAACTAGAGACCCTTGAAACTAGAGTGGAAGCTAGAAAAGAGTTGACAAGAGTGAAGAAGGCTTCACTCTTGTCTCTATATATATTATCTAACTAGGGGCTACGTGGCGACGTTCTATAGGACCTCCAATATGTGTTGACTTTGTAGGACACATGCCTTGACTTACAAGGCAAGTTCTTCTACGTGTGGGCCACATAGTTAGCTTGATCTTCAAGCTAACAACATGTGTGGTACATGGCCAACTTGTTGACCACGTTTCTAATCCAAAAAGTCAATTAAAGACACCTATGAAGTCAAAGCAGCGTCTATAAAGCTTCTAAGAAGCTTCCTTATTAAATACTATAGAATTAACTTACTTTTTATTTACTTTTACTTACTTCTATCTATTTGTATATGTAATTACTAGCTTACATGATTATGTCCGTGACATTACTTCCTCTTCTAGGGACGAGTTCCATGAGGAGCGGTCATCATATGTTGAAGAAATCTATGATGCAACGAATTGTATTTGCCACATACTCTGATCTTTGTTCTCTTTGAAGATGATTGATAGGGCCTCTCAACCATCAGTAGTATCCCATACCAGGGTGGGAAGACCACCCAGTTATTTGATCATTGTTGAGGCCTTCGTAACTTCCTTCGAATAAAATATTTGGAACACCATCAGGAGTTGTTCCTACCTCTAGCACAATCACCAAACATCGGGAGTCCGTTCCCAAATCGTGATACCAAACACGTTGTATCTCGCCATCTATTTGAGGAAAAACATGTCGTTCTTGAAGATCTTCATCTCGATTGCATCGTCTTGAAGGTTGTGACAATCGTAATATCTCGTCCGACAGGTCAACAAATGAAGGCTCTTGAGTCGAATCTGCTGGTTGTTGGTTCTCCATCTCCTGAGTGTCACTACTACAAAGAAGCTACGAACAAGAATTGAAAGTAGAATGTTATCTTGTCTAGATGTTGTTTCTTTTATAAAGAAGGTTTTCATCTTGATTTTAATGGATGTCGTCGATGAAAAGCCTCCACCGCCTTTGCTGCATTTGCAAGATTATTTATTGGCTCCCATGTGCATTCACTAATACCATATCCGTGCCAATCGACAAGATATTCTAATTTATTTCAGCGCCGCCTTGAATCTAAGACTTCTTCTACTTCAAACTCTTCATTATTGTCCACTTCTATAGGAGGAGGTAGAGCTTGTCATCTTCTTGGTATGTCCATTGTCTTGTATGGTTCAAGAAGAGACACGTTGTCGTATGGCGTGATTTGCTATCTAGGAATATACTAGGTATCTAGCTATAGAGAGTGTACCTTAAACCTTTATATGATTCTTTTCTTAGCTTCTAAAAACTCCTTTATTTTTGTATAAAACTCCAAATATAACAAAATCCCTTCAAAACATATTTTTCCCACAAAGGGTTTTCTCGCCCCAAACTTTAGAAAATCATAACTATTGATCGAACCGTTCAGTTTGTTTCAAATTTACAAGATAGGTAGAATCTACCCATAACCTTTACCAAAAAAAAAATCCAACCGCAAATTCACTCCCGATCTTCTGGCATCTAAGAAATCCTAGCAGACACTCCAAACCCTAATTTACAAGCACCCGAAAACTATTTTCCTTATATCTCAAAAATCCGAACTCCAAATGTCATAAAACTTAAACACAAAGTTTACTAACATGAGATTTCACATTCCTTGAAATTTTGAGAGAAAACCTCATAAAATTGCTCAAGATATAGCTCAAGAGACAAACACTAGTAAATCAGTTTACTTACTACCCTTAGATTGCATGTGCTGACTTCAAAATCCAATACCTCCTTCATCCCAACTTAGAATCCAGTACACAGTATATGAAAAGTATAGCCTCAAAAGTGCTCTTTTCAGTCGCAGTCACCGATCCTCAATTGCCATCCGTACGCGTGCGTTATGCCCAAAAGAGTGACAGTAGGTCCAAAACTAACACCTTAACTTTAAGCGCCTATAACTTCTTCATAAAAATCCCAAATGACACAAAACTCGCACCAAAACCTTAACCAAAAACCTAAACCTTCTGATCCTAGCCTTCAAAGTTCGAATAGCTTCGAGAAACTAACCCTAATCCCTAATATGGCCTTGGGCAGCCTCCTCAAAGCCCATTGGTCATGATTTTTGACCAATAGGAATGGAGATTTTTATTTTTCATCTCCATTCATCTATATTGGTTTCCTAATTCCTCCCTTTACTACCAAAATCCTTCTTCAATCTTTTTTCTTGTGAGATTTACATAATGTATGCTCTAAACGCCAAATAAAAGAACCAAAATAAGTTTTTAAATGTCACCAATGTCTAATAAAGGTGACTCTATATATTTAGAAGTTACTATCAACCGAAACCAATCTTAAAAGCCACTATCAAAAAGAAATTAAAGTTATACAAATTCTATAGTAATCTTTTTAAACAACCTCTTCTCAAAGTAATAATCAAATTATATCCTACAACCAACTAAAATCTACTAACATGGCTCTCACCATGTTACTTAATAAATTATATACTAAATACATAATTACATTATTTTCATATAGTAGCCGAATCACAACACGACAACGTGAAATACTAGATGGATTTTCATTGACTCCGGTAGATGTAAACGATATGCAACTGGATTGATTTGTGCAAAAATAGAAAATGGTCCCAGCCTTCGATAGTCCAACTTATCACAAGGACAAGTGGTCTTGATATTGCGACGAAGTAGCCATACCTTATCACCCGAGACGAATGATGGATGTTCCTTTCGATAGACATCTACATTGACCTTTTGTTGTTCTTGAGCCTCTTTTAACTACGCCTTCATCATTGCATGTAGCTCTGATAAATAAATTATCAAATCTTTCGCAGCAGGATTATCAAATTTTGAAAAAAAAAAAGTATCAAGTCATGGATGATAACCATAATTACCAAAGAAAGGTGTTTGTTTTGTAGAAGAATGTACCGTGTTATTATAAGCAAACTATGCCAATGGCAAAAGAGTTGTCCAATCATCTTGTTGGTAATTAATGATACATCTTAAATATTGCTCCAAAACTTGATTAACACGCTCCGTTTGTCTATCAGTTTGAGGATGGAATGCCAAAGATAGTTTTATATCCACTTTAAGAATCTTGAAAAGAGTCCGCCAAAATCTTGATATAAATTGAGTTCCCCTATCTGATATAATATCCTTGGGTAATCCATGATAGCGATAGATATTGTCAAGAAAGAGCTTAACTGTTTCTTCACTTGTGATAGATTTTGTACATGGTACAAAATGTGCCATGTTGGTAAAACGATCTACTATCACGAATATAGAGTCATAAGAACTTGAGATTGGAAGATCCGTGATGAAGTCCATAGAAACAGAAGACCATGGTTGTTCTGGAATGGGTAATGGCTGAAGAAGTCCAAAAGGTCGATGACAAGGAATTTTCGATCTTGAGCAAATATCACATGATTGTACAAAATCTTTAACTGCCTTCCACATTTGAGGCCACCAAAAATCCGTAGATATCAGCTCCAAAGTCTTATTATATCCAAAATATCCTGGTGCTGGGAAGTCGTGATGAGCTTGAAGAATACGTAAATGTGCTTCTCCTTCTGGAACATATAGGCGTCCTTCGAAATAGAGTAGGTTATTCTTGAATTCAAATTTAGAGGGATCATGAGATTTAGAAGAATTATTCTTGATATCATGAACAAGAGGATCTGAAGACATACTTAATTGGACTTGCTTAAGAAAAGTTAAATCAATAGTCAATGTTGATTTTATTGCTCGAAGATGAAATTGCTCCAGCTTCAAGAAAACCGTTCTTTGTTGCTCAAAAGCTGCATCTCTTTTTTTTGGTACAAGATAAGAATGTCTAAACAAGGCATCGGACAAACCTTGTTGTTTTCAGGGCCGATAAGTGATGATGAACTCGAATCTTGATAAAGACATGCTCCAATGAGCTTCGCGACGATTTAATATGCGTGTTGACACAAAATATTCGAGGTTCTTGTGATCCGTATATACGGTGACTGGACTGGAAGCGCCTTCTAAATAATGATGCCATTCTTGAAAAGAATCCACAATTGCAAGAAGTTCTTTGTCGTGGATCTCATAATTGATTTCTGCTGCTGAGAATTTTCTTGAATGAAAGGCTACTGGATGAAGTTTGTCATCTATTTCTATTTGTGATAAAACCGCACCCAGAGCAAAGTCCGATGCATCTGTTTCCATAAAGAATACTTTGGAAAAATCAATACGATACAAGATTGGTGCAGAAACAAATGCTATCTTCAAAGATTCAAAAGCAACTTCCGCTTCTTGATTCTATTGGAATTTGTCTTTACAAGTCAAACGTGTAAGTGGAGCTGCAACTCGAGAGAAGTCTTTGATGAAGATCCGATAGTAGTTGGCAAATCCCAAAAAACATTGGACATTTCTTATTGTTTTTGGGATCTTCCAATCTATAATAGTTTGAACTTTCTTAGGATCCATCATAAGTCCATCATTTGAAATGATGTAACCTAAGAAATCGACTTGAGTAGTGTGGAATACACACTTTTCTATCTTGGCATAGAGTCCTGCATCTCTTAATTTTTGTAACACACGACGAACATGAAGTTCATGTTCTTCTGGATTCTTAGAATAGATCAAGATGTCGTCTAGATAACAGACTACAAAATCGTCCAAGAACTCTCAAAAAACATCATTCATTAAATGTTGAAAAGCTGCTAGTGCATTTGTAAGTCCAAAAGGCATGACGTTGTATTCAAAATATCCATATCTAGTTCGAAATGCAGTCTTCCATTCATCTCCTTCTTTGATGCGTATTAGATTGTATGTTCCCCGAAGATCTATTTTTTTATAGATCTTAGCTTGATTCAACTGATCAAGAAGTCCAGATATTAAAGGTAGTGGATACCTATTCTTGATGGTAATCTTGTTGAGTCCTCGATAATCAACACACATCCACAATGATCCATCTTTTTTCTTCACAAATAGAATTGGAGCTCGTGTCGGAGATTTAGAATACCGTATGAAATTCTTGGCTAGATTTTCTTCAATATACTCCTTGAGTTTAGTCAACTCATTTTGTGATAAACTGTAGATTGGTCCAAATGGCAGTTGTGCTCCTTCTTGAAGATCAATTGAGCAATCATAGGGACGATGTTTCGGGAGTGTATCCGCATTCTTTTTTTCTAATACATCTTAAAATTCTTTATATTGGCTTGAAATGCCACATGAAGTCTTTGCACCATTAGAAACGGGTGTGGCATAAATAATATATGGTGATTCTTTCATAGCAACATGCAAGAAAGCTTTTGCACCTATAAATACGAGTTTAATTGAACTCGACTTATGACTCTCTACTTGCTTAACTACACTGTTAGTTATACTTTTAGAGAAAGTAAGTGTTCGAAAAATCCAATCCATTTGAGGGTTGTATTTTTCTAACCACGATAAACCTAAAATGACTAGATTAGAGGGAGATCTAATGATATTAAATACTACAAATCTATTATGACTATTGATTATTACTTCTATAGGAAGGATTTTGTGAGTAATATCTCCAGAAGACATTGGACGACTATCTATGACTTCTACATGAACAGGTTTAGTTTTCTTTACCAAAGATATGTTATGTCTTTTAGTGAATTCTTCATCTAAAAAATACGCTAAGGCTCCCGAATCTAACAAGACAGAGACTTTGTAATGTTTAGGTCCTAAAATAATATTAAATGTAAAACAAGGAGAGGGCTCTGAGGAGAGAATAGGACCTTTACTAGATGTTGTGCAAGGTTCCAGTCGCACGGTCCCTATTGTAGCTGGACAAACTCGTTTTTCGACATATTGTCTTCTTTTACAGCCATACTCCTCATTTTGTGATTGCATCGTTTCTTTGGACAATGTTGAGCAGTGTGCTTTGATTTTCCACAATATAAACATAATTCTTCTTCATGACGACGAATCTTTTCTTGCTCAGTAAGAGGTTTGAAATGTACTGCATCAATTTACATATCCTCTACTTCCAAAGGTATGTGTTGAAGAGGTGTTGGTGTTGCCATTGATTTATAGTAACATTGAAGTCTACTTGTATGGTTCTTAGATCGAAATTCAAAAAGGCGATTGTCGTACTTCATAGCAAAGTCAATTGCTTGACTCAATGTTTGAGGATCAGGTAAGTTGAATATTAATTTTTTTACCTCATATTATAATCCGTAGAGAAATTGGCTAATAAGTGTAACATCATACCACTTGATATCAGTTGTAAGTTGTCAAAATTGTGAAGTATATAACGTTACTGATCGATTGCCTTGTCGTAAAATATGGATCTTATTGGTTGCAACACGAATTGCATCATGTTTTCCATACATGGATCGAAACTCCGCCAAAAAAGCCTCTAGATTATCTAATATTGGATCTCGTCGTTCAAGAAAAAATGAAAACCACGATAGCGCTGAACCTAAAAGAAGCGTACCAATGAATCTAACCTGTGATTCTGGAGTTGGATAGCTTTGGGGTTGAAGTTCAATCACAAGTTGCATTTGATTGATAAATCCTCAAAACTTGGATCTGGTACCATCAAACTTCTCGGATAGGGCAATTCTTGGTTCTTTAACATTTGAAGGAGGTTCCACTATAGGAAAAAGGACATGGTTTGGTGCAGAAGTTGAAGCAGCTCCAACCATTTCTATATCTTCACTTTCTGCCAATCTTGTTGCTCCTTGTAGTGGTAAATTGAGTTGATGCATCGCAAGCATTAACTCCCTCAATTGCTCTTGCATTTGTGCCATTGCACTCTTCATTTCAACAAGTTCTATCATGATAACACTTAGAAGAGAGAAGATGTCTAATATTGCTCAAGACAAATAAAAGAGAGGACTTGAGAACAAAGAAAATACTAAGGACAATATCAGTTTAGAAGAGGGTAATCCGTAACTTCTAATATGCTTATATCTTATCAAGTAAAAGGGATAATCCACTCTTAATCAAGATAAGACAAAGCTCTAATATTGTAGGTATACTCTTGTCAATCTGTCAAGGACAAGAACTCGATGAAAAAATAATTCAAACAAGTGAGCCTTCACTCAAAGAGAGGTAACAAAATATATATAAACAAGTATATATATTAAAAGAGAAATTGGAATGGCTATTGCCAAAAGACAAGAAAACTAGAGACCCTTGAAACTAGACTAGAAGCAAGAAAGGAGTTGACAAGAGTGAAGAAGGCTTCACTCTTGTCTCCATATATACTATCTAACTAGGGGCTACGTGGCGATGTTCTATAGGACCTCCAATATGTGTTGACTTTGTAGGATACATGCCTTGACTTACAAGGCAAGTTTTTCTATGTGTGGGCCACATAGTTAGCTTGATCTTCAAGCTAACAACATGTGTGGCACATGGCCAACTTGTTGACCACGTTTCTAATCCAAAAAGTCAATTAAAGACACCTATGAAGTCAAAGCAGTGTCTATGAAGCTTCTAAGAAGCTTCCATATTAAATACTATAGAATTAACTTACTTTTATCTATTTTTATTTACTTCTACCTATTTGTATATGTAATTACTAGCTTACATGATTACATCCGTGACAAGGAGTTAGGAGTTTGTTTTAGCAAAAATTACTTTAAAAAACTAAATATTGATACCCAGAGAGGGCCAGTTATGAACCTGCATTGAAAACAAACCTCGAGGCACAAAACCAAGTCTTGACGACAATTCAGGGATTCTTTTGTTGATTGGAGAGTGATATTGTAAGGAAGACTTGATAGGATTTCTTTAGACATAGTTCAATCAAGAGTAATTGGCTCAGGGAGATTGGCATCAAGGTTGGAGAAGGAGGCCGACTGACATTCAAGCACATTTTTGAAATTATTATCTATTTGGTAATTTTGATCATCTTTTATTTTTTTGTACTTATTATTAACTTAATTAATGAAGAATGTAAAAATTTTGAATTGAAATCAATAGTTCAAATCTTAGTTATTGAATTTCAAAATCTATTGTATGATTGTTAGAAATTTATTTGAGATTTAAAATTTGATTAAAATTTGATTAGAGTTTGGTTTAGGATTAGGATTAGGTCTTGGTTTGGTTTAGGATTTGGTTTGGATTAGAATTTTATTAAGATTAGGATTAGGATTCGGTCTAGGATTTGATTAAGGTTCTTGAATTTTTATTTTAGTTTAATTAGAGTTTATTTAAAATTCTATTAGAATTATTATGATCTTATTGTTGCAATTTCTTTTTACCTTTCACAACCAAGTGCTCAATACATTTTCAAGCAAGACTTCACGTAATATGACAAGGTGTGGATAGCTTATGGTAGAAGCTAACAATATGATGTACATATAAGAAACTTGCCTTATAAGTTAAGACACGTATTGGAGATCCTATAAAATATTGTTGCATAGCCCCTAGTTAGATAGTATATTTGGAGGCAAGAGTGAAGTCTTTTTTTATTTTTGTCAATACCTTTCTATTCTTTAATCTTATTTTAAGACTTTTTAGTCTTTTTGTCTTTGGCAATAGGCATTATAGTTTAATATTATATCAACTTTGAGTGGTTTTTTAGTCTTTTTAAGTGACATAAGAATTTATTGATCTTTTAGTTCTTTGAAATTCATGTCTTTGATACAATTGTAATATGTAAGTTAGACCCTGACCTATACAAATTAGATACAATAATTATATTAAATAAACATCAAATTACTATTCTTGTTATTATACTTTTAAATAAAGATAATTCGTGGCATTTAAGATTAAGACATATAAATTTAAAAAGATTAAAATAGATACAAATAATGATAAAGAAGATTGAATTTTTGATGAAAAAAAAGTAACTTTGCATTAGCCTTGTATAGAAGGTAAGCAATATTAAAAAAAATTCTTATACAAGGTCTACAAAGAGCTACACAACTCTTATGACTTATAAATTTTAATATTTGTAATCTTATGTAAATTAGAATATACTTTGGATGTAATTATTTTATTACATTTATTGATAATCTATGAAGATATTATCATGTCTATTTATTAAAATATAAATTAAAAATATTTGATAAAAAAAAAATTCAAAAACTTTGAAAAAAAATAAACAAATTATAAAATTAAGATATTAAGTATTCATTGTTTGAAAAAAAAATTAAAAAAATTAAAATAAACAAATTAATTATTTTATTATATTTATTGATGATCTATAAAGAAATAATTCTTACAATGCTATCTTATTTTAAGTTTCAATGAGATTTTACATGATATGGAAAAAAAAAAATTAATTATTCTTGTAAAAAGATAATGAAGAATTTTTTATTGATTTAGAATTCTTAAAGCATACTTTAACAACTATGAGGTAAAATCAAAAAATATGTCTTATGCTCAATTTACATCTTTATAACCAATACAACCACTAAAAAATTCACATGTATTTGATCAAGAAACAATACTACATATATCTGATTATCAACAAATACCTAATAATTTTCAAAATGTGGGAGGAAAACCTCCCTTCTTACATTGATGTAATTGAAGCATATTCTTAACTTTCATTATAAAATGATCATGAAACCTCAATTTTTAAAGACAATAAAGTCAATCTTACATTGAGAGAGGAAAGTCCTCTATCTAATTCACGATCTACAAGAATTATAAAACCAATCAAAAAAAATTTAGAATCCATATAAAGAAGAAAAAATATATATATCAATTTTAAAAAAATATCATTAATCTCATATAGTTTCTATTAAAATAAAAATTCTACAATCTATTCAAGTAGTATTAGAGAAGGCAAATATTAAAGGATAATAAGTAGTAGTTATTACTAAATTTAAATCATTAGATAAGAATAATATATGGAGAATGACAATTCTACCTCCAAATTGGATCAAAGTGGATATTTAAAATAAAAATTAAAGCTCATAGAACTATTGACAAATACAAAGCCAATTTAATTGTAAGAGGCTTTACTTAAATTTAAAATATTGATTATATAGAAACATTCTTTCTTGTAGTTTAATTCAACTTAATAAAAAAGTTACATTAGATGCTTAATATTACTTAAAGATATATTAATTAGATATTAAAATAATAATTTTTTTAATTATTTAATAAAAAAAGACATCTATACAAATATTCATGAAGATTTACCTATTAAATATAATTATATGGTATGTAAATTAAACAAAGAATTATATGGCCTTAAATAAACTTATAGAGCATAGTATCAATGTTTAGATCAATATTTAATTCTTCAAAATTGTCATTGCTTAGAATAAGATACAAATATCTATATATATATATATATATATATATAAATGATAAAGATTTCATGATTATTATAATACATGCTGATGACTATATTATTGCTAGCAATAAAATTATCCTAATTCAACAAATTAAATGCATCATACAATAGGAGTTTATATCAAAGACAAGAACTTAATGAAGGCAAATAAATAAATGATATTTTTTTCAAAGAAAGATGATAAAATATAAATAAAGAAATATGATATTAAAGAGAAACTAAAATAGCTACTGCCAAAAGAGAAGAAAACTAAAAGGCCTTTGAAACTAGACAAGAAGAAAGAAAAAAATTGATAAGAATGAAGAAGGCTTTATTATTAACTCTATATATATTTATCTAAAAGGCATGTAACAAAGTTTTTTAGGACCTCCAACAAGTGTTCAATTTATAAGGCACGTGTCTTAACTTATAAGATAAGTTTCTTATATATACACCACATTTTTAGCTTACACCATAAGCTATGAATACATGGAACATGTGGCTAATTTATTGGCTAAGTTTTTAATCTATCAATCACCTATAGACATGTATAAAGATAAAATTGTATCTATGAAATTTTCTTTTATAAAAGATATTATGAAATTAGTCTATTTTTATCTAATTTTATTTATTCATATTATATAAGTAATTATTAGAATAAATATGTATATTTGTAATAAGTTATGTGAGTCATCAAATTGATTCACTAGTTATTTTAGGATAAAAAGATGCATTTAGAGTACTTAAAACCACAATATATGGTGAATAGTATAGAAATATTTAAACGAATAGAAAATTAAAATTTTAGTTTTAGAATTGGAGTCTTAATAAGTCTTAGAAGTAATTATCTTAAGTAGTTTAATATTTTTTACTTATTATTATATATTGGAAGATATTTATTAAGATCAATATTTAGATTGGCCTTTTAGTTATACATATTATTTATAAAATATATATATATATATATATATATATATATCTTAGTTAATAATTAAAAGAAGCATGAGAAAGAACGTCATGTCTATTAGTAATTTATATAGAAAGTAGAATTTATAGTTGATTTAAATTGATTTTATTACTATAAAAAATAATAAAGATAAAAAATTATAGATTTAAAATTATATTAGCATTAAAAAAACATTATAATAATTTTAGAATTTATTTAGAATTTATTTGGAATTTTTAGGGTAATTTCTAAGATTTTGGTAAAAATGAGTTTTATCACTTCGGGAGCCATTATGAAGAAATGGAGAAAGATTTGAAGGCCACACTAGGCTCGTGGACTAATTGGGTATTTTTAAACACCATGGTAAAGTAAAAAATAAAAAATTGTTGATTTTACTAGTAGAAAATATGAGGACCAACAACTAGTGTAGTCTTTGTAAGAGGGGAGGTGTATAAGTTCCATATGGATTGTAGTACCTTGAAAGTAGTTAAGAAGATAAGACTAAGGCCTTGTGGCCTCTCTTAGGCATATATATACACTACTTGTGAACCTTAGTGAGGTTCAAACTCTTGATCTCTAAAACAAGTTATCCTTGAGGTAAATATTATTTATTTAATTTTTCATTCATTTACTTTTTAATTTTTAACCTTCATAACTTATTCATAATAACTCGGATTTATATATTTCTTATATCATTGAAAATATTAAAAATATATTTTTTTAAAATATATTTTTTTTAAATATATTTTTTTTAAATATATTTTTAAATTTTATTTTTTATTTTGGACTAGATAAAAACTCAGTGAATAGGTTGTGACTAGTTTTGTAGTGTACAATTCCTTAATTACACTTGTTTCACTTGTTTTTATGTTTTTCTTCTTCTATTTTTGTTCTTCCTACTTCTACTTCATATCACCAATTACAAGCAATTCTTAATTGACACCATCTTATAATTACATTGAGGAGTGCATTTTATACTAATACATGGACTATTGATTAACATGATGTAGAAGGAAAAAATTTGCTATTAAGTTTGGAGCAATAATTCTCACAGATAAACAAAGAGCATATCTACAAGTAAAGTAGGAGCTTTTCAGAGCACTTATAGCTATGAAAGCAGACAAAAATTACTTAATTGGAGCGAATGTGGTACTAGACACTGATTACTTATAATTATTAGGTATTATTATCAACTATTTTATTCTTGATATTGCAATTGTAAGGTGAATAGCCTATATTAGATCACTCAATTTTATATTAGTGTATATTTTTGGTAAGAAGAATTTTGTAGTAGATATATTATTTAGAGCCAGATATATTTGTGAAGAAGATATAAAGACATAAGAGATTGATGAATACAATGAAGATGGAGACTATGGTTATGTATTAGCCACTAATAGAACAAACACAAGTAGTAAAGATGTGGCTTTTAAAGAAGATCTTTATAGAAAAAAATTAAAAGACATTAGTATCTATTTGAGTATTATAAAGAGACAAAAGGGCTAGTCAAATAAGGCCTTCAAAGACATTAAATAATTTTTTTATGACTATATTTTGAAAGACAATTTTTTATGAAAGAGACCAAAGAAGAAAGATAGACTACCATTGGGAATAGTAGATAATACAAAATCCAAGAACCAAGTTCTTAAGGAATTTTATGATATACTTTAGATAAGTTGTAGAAAAATTTTAGCCACCTACTTGAGAGCCCAAAATTCACCACTCATTAAATTGATGCTGTCGTATTACGTGTTGTTTTGCTCAGGAATGCACCGGGCACCTAGTTGTGGAAGGTGACATTGTGTTTCACAGGTAGCCAAGAAACCCTAATAGGTTTTGTCCATACGAGAAGAATATAATCCGAATTCCAATTAAAAAGTGCTTAAAACACTCTTCTTAGTAGTCTTAATGATACATAATTCCCAATTTCCTTATTGCTTTTATATTTAAGCAATTTAGATTTTTCTTGTAAGCCCCAATCGTAATCAATGAGCTTTAACAAGCTATAACATCCAATCCGACCATCCACTTGATGTAAAATTTTTCATGCAATTGTCAATGTAATTCTTCTATATGTTCAAGAATTATCAGCCCAATCCAACATACACATTGTGAAAAAACCTCCAAAAATTGTACCAATGTCATTCAGCCATCACCTTGAAAAGTGAAGCAGAAATCCCAGCAATGATTTCTCCCTATCCAACAATTAAATTTGTTTTAAAATTAGTATGTAGCTTGATCTTCAAGTCTTTCAACACTCTGCTAATTTTTACCTTAATCCGACTGATAGATCTTTAGATATCATAGATACCCAACCCAATCTCAAATTGCCACCTTCCAAAATCCTCTTGTACTAAAAATTAGATTTCTGTGAACCACACCATTAGATGATTACAAAATTTTGTATACACTTAGCACACCCAATAATCCAAACAATATCAAATTTTCAACCATAGATGACACACCAATTGCACAAACTAGCTAAAATTTCTAGTCCTAATTATATTATATAAAATCCAAATCACTAATACAAACCCTGACTTTGAAAAATAATTTCTAAGTCTTAAAAAACCCTCTCTTAACAATTCTTATGTCTTTGGAAAGAACTTTAAGCTAACTCTCAAATTCAAACCTTCGATCTTTGAATGCTCCTAGGCCTTCGTTTTAGTAGCCAAAGATCTGATTTCGACCCTGTGTCACAAATGGTCGACCCCCAGGTATCAATCTTACCTATCCTAAGATATTTTTAGCCCAATCCTATTCTCAACTTAATCCTAGTACCAACTATACTAATTATTTACCTCTTCTAACCTGATTTTATTAATTTATGATCTTTCTAAGGTAGTAGAAGAGTCTCTACAACCTAGAAGGTAAAATTACTAATTAACCTTCAACCTACTAACTATTAAGATAAGAAAATAATCTAAGAGGCTTTTATAAAAGCCATATTTAGATACCTCAAATTATAATTGAACTAAGATAATTAGATATTAATTAGAAATTCAACTTTGATTACAATTTAACTATATAGTCATATTACATCACGACAACTCCACACAATAGGTTTAGGAGGTAGAATGGAGGGAATTCCAATTGTGAAATTTTTGAATTAATTTAAATGTAGATGTTTGTAGTTCAATTCAAATTAACACCTTCCAAGCAATGGTTATCAATATTAAATTAAAATGTTAAATAAAATTTATTATGCAAACATAGTAAAAAAATAATTAACTAAGTTGTTACTATGAATTGACAGTAAGAATAAAAACTTAAGTTTGAATTAAAAGTTAAAGTTAAAAGTTAAGTAAAAAATTAAAAATTAAAAATTAAATTTAAAAGTTAAAAGTTAAATTTAAAAAGTTAAGTTCAAATCCAACAAAACTTGAGCCCTTCAAAGCTTAACTTATAAAGCTTGATGCTCCCAAAATTTCAAATAAAGCCAATTATTAGGCACTGACAAATACCTTTCCAAACTCGATTGATTAAACTATAAAGGTAGTCGACTTCTTCACATTCAAAAATTCACCAAAAATTCTCTTATTCCAAATCAAACAAGTCTTATCTTGTTTAAAAGCTAACAACAAAAGCTACAATTATTTAAAATTTCATATCAAAACAAAAGAAACTGAGTGATTGATTGAAGAAAATTTAAGGCCTTTGAAACCCTTGGGATATTTAGAAAGGCCGAAGGAGCTATCTACCTCAATGAAGTATCTTTTAAAACTTAACAACCATCCTTCACAATTTAAAATCCATCACACACAATCACAAGGTTCATAATGAGATTTTAAATCTAAACAAAATTAAGATTAGAGTTTTGGCAAAATTTTAGCATGACTTTGTCCTTCATCCAAAAGAAGAGAGAGAGAGGGCTTGGAAAACCAAGCCTCTCTTATACAATTGAGTGGAGGCTCGTAGAAAGGTGGCTACATCTTCACCCTTGATTTTTAAGATCCCTAATCTAGATCTACAACCTTCATTTATCCAAAAGCCAATCTCGTTACTAAGATTGATGGCTCTTGTAAGTAGTCAAGAAAGCATTTTTTTTAAAAATCTAACTTCACCATTGTGTTTAAAATACCTTTATAAGCAAAGATTGACTATTCACATGCCTCAGTCCATGCTCAATTATAATTTTCATGGAAGTTTTTACTTACAAGGATCTTTACAATTTTTTTGTAAAATTCTTCAAAATGATAATTCCATTGATTCATTTGTATTTTGAAGGAGAGGGTGCTGATCTTGTTTTCTTCATCCCATTGACTAAATCCGGTACCACCATACTGCTTGAATTTGTCGAATTTGGAAAAATACTCAAAATTATCATTGCTAACTTCACTAAATCTTTTAGAGAATTATAATTCCAACTCCTAAATCATGTGAATTATTATAGATGCACTTATAGGCTTTTAATTAATCCTCATAGTAATGACTAACAACCTCTAAATTATTAAACTAAGTAAGTTGCTATTCTAATTTTCTAACTTTTATTATTTTAGTCCTAATTAATCTAATTCAAGGAATTAGGCTATAATTTATACCATCAAGGGTTTTAATTCTAAAAATTCTATAAAACTAAATTCTACTTATATAAATTTTAATCTAACATACTCAATTATCATAAAATAGGAAAGTAACAAAAAATTAAATTTTAGAGTATAATTGAGAGCTCACACTACCATAAGGTTAAAGAACGATATTATGAGAAGGGCTTCTACAAAGATGTAGAAGAATTAATGGCTTCTTATTTTGAATTCCAATTGCAATTCAAAATCAAATTTAGAATTGAGATACATCCCACATATTCACTTATTATAGATTTTTAGTAGGTGATTGATTTGATAGCTATGCCATTAGAATTAGGAAGCATGAAGTATCTTGTTTTGACAAGAGAAGAGCTCTCAAATTATATTGAAGGAAGAGCTTTGAAGACCAAAACTACAAAAGAAATATGAAAATTTATTTTGAAGGATATCATTAATAGATATAGCAATATTAAAAGGATGAAGGTTGATTTAAGAGAATTGAATATAACAAAGGGCAAAGATTTATTTTATAAATACGGTATGAAGTTGAAGCTGACAATTACTTATAATCTTGAAGTAAATTGTCAAGGACACAAATTGAAAGAAGATGCATAAAGTCATAGAATCTATATAAAAAAGAAAGTAAAAAAATAGAAGAAAGTATGTATATTCAAAGAAGAATTGGAATGACTATTGCCAAAGACTAAAAAACATAAGAATCTTAAAACTAAACAAAAAACCAAGAAAGGAGTTGACAAGAGTGAGGAAGGCCTCATTCTTGTCTCTATATATACTACTTAACTAAGGAATACATGGCAACATGCTATAGGACCTCTAATATGCATCCAACTTATAGGACACATGTCTAATTCGTAACTCAAGTTTTCTAGGTGTGTGCAATATGTCCAACTTGTATGACAAGTGGTCAACATGTTGACATGTGGCTTCGTTGTTGGCCAAGTTTTCAACCTACCAATCACCTATAGACATGTATAAAGGCAAAGCAGCATCTATAAAGCTTCTAAAAAGCTTTCCACAAGATATTATCATATTTATCTACTTTAATTTACTTCTATCTATTCTTACTATCTATATAATTATCAGGGTAAATATGTATGTCCATGACATTATCCCCCCTTTTAGAGACGAGTTCTACAAGGAGTAGTGATTACATGTAGATAAAGTCTAAAATGCGCTAAACTATATTTGCCATGTATTTTGATCTTTGTTCCCTTCGAAGGTAGTTGATAGGGCTCTTCAACCATCAATAATGTCCCATACTAGGACAAGAAGACCACCTTGATATTAGATCATTATTGAGGCCTTTATAACTTCTTTCAAACAAAATATTAGTAATACCATCAGGAGTGGTTCCTATCTCCAAAAGTATCACTAAACATCGAGAGACCCTTCCAAATATGTTGTATCTCGCCATCTATTTGAGGAAAAACATGTTATTCTTGAGGGTCTTCATCTTGATTTTACCATCTTAAAGGTTGTGATAATCACAATATCTCATCTAATAGCTCAATAAATGATAGCTCTTGAATTGAATCTGCTGATTGTTGATTCTCCATCTTTTAAGGACTAAAAAATCCAAAGAAATAATGATACAAGATAAAATAAAATCTCTATTGGGCTTGTTTTGTTTTATAGCAAAGATTTTTTTGACTCTTCATCTTAGTTTTGATGGATGTCGTTGATAAAAAGCTTTAACTTTGACTGATGTATTTGCTAGATTCTTGGATGGCTCCCATAAGCATTCATTAATGTCATATCTATGCCAATGTATTAGATATTCTAATCTATTTTGGCATGACCTTGAATCTAAGACTTCTTTCACCTCAAATTCTTTATTATTGTCCACTTCTATAAGAGGTGGTGGCATTTGTCTCCTTCTTTGTATATCCATTGTCTTGTATGACTCAAATAAAGACACATGGAATATAGGATGGATTTTCATAGACTCCAATAGGTATAATCGATAAGCAATTCAATTGATCTGTTCACAAATGAGAAATGGTCCAAACCTATGATAATCCAGCTTGTCACAAGGATGAATGGTTTTAACATTATGACAAAGTAATCATACCTTATCTCTTACATGGAATTGAGGTTGTTTCTTGTGATAAACATTTATGTTGGTTTTTTGTCGTTCTTGAGCTTCTTTTAATTGTGCCTTTATTATTGCATGTAACTCTGACAATTGATTTGCTACATCTTCCACCATAGGATTATCAACTTTTAAAAAGTCAAAAGTGTCAAATTATAGATGATAACTGTAATTAGTAAAGAAAGGTGTTTTTTGAATAGAAGAATGTACCGAATTATTGCAAGCAAACTCTGCCAATGGCAAAAGAATTGTTCAATCATCTTGTTGATAATTGATAGTGCACCTTAAATATTGCTCTAAAACTTGATTTATCCATTTTATTTGTCTATCATTTTGAAGGTGGAAAGCTGAAGATAGTTTTCTATCCACTTTCAATATCTTGAAAAGAGTTCTCCAAAATCTTGATAAAAATTGCATTTCTCTGTTTGATATAATATCCTTTGATAATCCATGATAGTGATAGATATTATCAACGAAGAGTTTAGTTGTTCTTTCACCTATGATAGATTTTGTATATGGTATAAAATATGCCATCTTAGTGAAATGATCTACAATCATGAATATGGAATCATATGAACTTGAAATTAGAAGATCTATGATAAAATCCATAGAGACAAAAGACCATGATTGTTCTGGTATAGATAATGATTGGAAGAATCTATAAAGTCGATGACGAGGAGTTTTAGATCTTGAACAAATATCTTATGTCTATAAAAATTCTTTAATAGCCTTTCACATTTGAGGCTACTAAAAATCTCTAGATATAAGCTCAAAAGTCTTATTATATCCAAAATATCCTATTACAGGGAAGTTGTGATGAGCTTTGAAATCACATAATCATGCTTTTCCTTCTACAATATATAAGCATCTTTCAAAATAGAGTAAGTTCTCCTTAAACTCAAATTTGGAAGTATCTTGAAACTTAAAAGAATCATTTTTAATATCATGAATAAGAAGTTCTGAGGACATACTTGCTTGGATTTGCTTAAAAAAAAGTCAAATCAATAGTTAATGTTGATTTCATTGCTCGAAGATAAAATTATTTTAGTTTTAGTAAAATTATCTTTTGTTGGTCAAAAGTTACTTTTTTTTTTGGTATAAAATAATAATTTCTAAAAAGAGCATTAGACAAACCTTGTTATTTTCCTCGTCAATAAGTGATATTAAATTTGAATCTTGACAAAGACATACTCCAACAAACCTCATGGAGATTCAAAACAAGTATTGCCATGAAATACTTGAGATTCTTATGATCTATATATACAGTGACTGAACTTAAAGTGCCTTCTAAATAATGATGCCATTTTTGAAAAGAATCCATGATTGCAAGAAGTTCCTTGTCGTGGATCTCATAATTAATCTCGACTATTGAAAATTTTCTTGAATGCAATGCTACTGGATGAAGTTTGTCATTTTCTCTTATTTGCAATAAGACTCCATCCAAAGCAAAGTCAGATATATCTATCTCCATGAAAAATGCTTTGAAGAAGTCGACGTGATGCAGAATTGGTACAAAAGTAAAAGCTTTCTTCAAAACTTTAAATAATGCTTCTATTTCTTTACTCCACTTAAGCTTATCTTTATAAGTTAATCATATAAGTAGCACTATAACTTGAAAAAAGTTCTTAATGAAGATCCAATAGTAATTGACAAATCTCAAAAAGCATTATACATCTCTTATTATTTTTTATCTTTTACTCTATGATTGTTTGAACTTTTTTAGGATCCATCATTAGACCATTGTTTAAGATGATGTATTCTAAGAAATCAACGTAGATAGTATGGAATACACACTTTTCCATATTGGCATACAATCTCGCATCTCTAAGTTTTTGTAACATATGATGAATATGAACTTCATATTCTTCTACATCCTTAGAGTAGATTAAAATGTTGTCTAAGTAATAGACAACAAAATCATCTAGAAACTCAAAAAAAACATCATTCATAAGATGTTGGAAAGCAATTGGTGCATTCGTGAATCCAAAAGGTATGACATTATATTCAAAGTATCCATACCTTGTTCGAAATGCAGTCTTTCATTCATCTCCTTCTTTAATGCGGACCAAATTGTACGCTCCTCGTAGATCTATTTTTTTATAGATCTTAGTTTGATTTAATTCATTAAGAAGTCCACATATTAAAAAAGATATTTATTCTTGATGGTAATCTTCTTGAATTTTTGATAATCCATGCACATTTGCAATGATCTATCATTTTTCTTCATAAATGAGATAGGAGCTCCTGTAGGAAATTTTGAATGGTATATGAAATTCTTTGCCAAGTTCTCATCAATATACTTCTTGAGTTCAGCCAACTCATTTTGATATAAACTATAGATTGGACCAAATGGAGGTTGAGTTCTTTCTTTAAGATCGATTGAGCAATCATATGGACAATGCTCTGTAAAAACATTTGTATTTTTTTTTCTCAAAAATATCTTTAAAATCTTGAAATTGACTTAGAATTTCACTTAAAATCTTTCCATCATTTAAAATGGATGTGGCATAAATAACAAAAGATGATCTTTTTTTTGCAGCATACAAATAAGCTTTTACACCTACAAGTACAGGTTTGGCTATATTAGATTCATGGCTTTCTACTACATTAGAAAAACTCTTAATAATATTTGAAAAAAAGTCAAGTTTACAAGAAATCTAATCTATCACAGGATTATACTTTTCTAGCCATGATAAACCTAAAATGACTGGATTAGAAGGAATTCTAATTATATTAAAAATTATGCAACTATTATGACTATTTATTACTACATCTATAGGAAGTGTTTCATGAGTAATATTTTTAGAAGATAACAGACGATTGTGTGTAACTTCTACATGTACAGGTTCAATTTTTTGTACTAATTATATATTATGACTTTTAATAAATTCTTTACCTAAAAAATAAGCAGAGGCTCCTAAATCTATTAAGACAGAGGCTTTGTGGTTATTAGAATCTAAATGTATATCTATTGTAAAACAAGGAGATTGTTCTGAAGAGAGAATAGGACCTTCATTAGGAGTTGTACAAGATTCCAGCCTCACAATCCCTATTGTAATTGGATAAATTCGTTTTTTGACATGTTTTCATCTTTGAAAATAGTACTCTTCATTTTGTAGTTACATCATTTCTTTAGACAATATTAAGTAGTGTGCTTAACTTTTCTACAATATAAATATAGTCTTCCTTGACAACAAGTCTTTTCTTGTTTGATAAAAGTTTAAAATATATTGCATCAATTTACATATCTTCTACTTTCAAATGCTTACATTGAGAAGTCATTGGTGTCATCATTGAATTGTAACAACATTGAAGTTTTTTTGTGCAATTTTTAGATCGAATTTCAAAAAATCGATTGTCACATTTCATAGCAAAGTCAATTGCTTGACTCAATGTCTAAGAATCAAGTAAATTCAGTATCAATTTTTTTACTTCATATTATAATCTATAGAAAAAAAATTTGATGAATGTTACATCATCCCACTTGATATCTGTAGCTAATTGTCAAAATTGTGAAGTATATAATGTCACTGATCGATTGCCTTGTCGCAAGATATAAATCTTATTAGTTGCAACACGGATTGTATTATGTTTTTCATACATAGATCAAAACTTCACTAAGAATACTTCCAAATTATTCAATATCAAACTACGTCATTGAAGAAATGATGAAAACCATAATAAAACAAAACTTAAAAGTAATGTTCCAATAAACCTAACTTATGATCCTTGACTTGGATAACTTTGAGGTTGTAGTTCAATTACCAATTGTATCTAATTTATAAATCTATGAAACTTAGATCTTAAGCCATCAAACTTCTTATACAATCTAATTTTTGGTTCTTTGAAACTTGAACGATGTTCCATTGTAGGAGTAATAGTATAGCTTGGTGTAGATGTTGAAGAAACTCCAATCATCTCTATATCTTCATTGCTTGATAATCTTGTTGCTCTTTGTGGTGATAGAGTGAGTTGATGCATTGCAAGCATTAATTCTCTCATTTTCTCTTACATTTGAACCATTTCACTCTTCATTTTAGCAAGATCTACCATGCTAGCACAATAAAAAGAAATGTGTCTATTTTCATAAAATATAATACTCAAGAATCAAAAAAAAGAATTCTAAAAACAATATCAGTTTAGAAGAGGGTAATTCCCAACTTCTAATATACTTATGTCTCATCAAGAAAAAAAAATAATCCATTCTTAATCAAAAAAAGACAAAACCTTGATATTGTATGTACACTCTTGTCAATCTGTCAAAGATACAAATTGGAAGAAGAACCTTTTGTCGACTAAGTTTTCAACCTACCAATTACTTATAGACATGTATAAAGGCAAAGTAGCATCTATGAAGCTTTTAGGAAGCTTTCTACAAGATATTATTATATTTATCTAATTTGATTTACTTCTATCTATTCTTATTATCTAGATAATTATCATGATAAATATGTGTGTCCATGGCATAAATGGCAAGAATAAAAGAAGACATCTTTCTATCATTAATGCTATTGTTAAGGCTTGAAGAGATAAGCCAAGGCAATAGCCAAGACTTCTATCATTTGCCTTATAGATAGATAGAATTACTTATAGAATTTTTATTGATTATATGACTATTGAATTGATGTTGGACCAAAAATCAATCATGCTTGTGGAGGATTTGTACCTACTTGGATATTGGTACATTAAAAAGATAGTATCACAAGACAGAGATTATTGAAGCTCCAAATTTAATAGCTTGAAAGATTATATAAAGATCAAGAGATTCCATTGGAAAAACTAAATACTGCCATTAAAATAACAAAGAGAGGTTAGAAAAAATCCATTGTTTAAAGTCCAAATTAATTTAAGTTGAAAATTAGATATTAATATTTAATAGTAGTTTGGAATATCAACATAGCACTCTTAGAAAATTTGCTCAAAGATGATTTGGACCATATAAGGTAGTAGCAAAGTTTGACAATGCTACTTATTTGCTTTGTGTGTTGGATGGTACGATGTTAAAGATACATGTGATTGAAAAGTGGATCAATATTTAAGAGAAGAAATGGCGAATTTATTCTAATTAATCTTTAAAATTTTAAAACATTAGATCTTGAATAAATGAAAGATGAAAAAATAGATGGATATAATGAAGAAGATAAGGATGGTTAAATTAGCACATGCCATAGGATGCGCAAGTTTGAAGGAGGTGGATATTATGGTAGAAAGTAATATGATATATAAAAATAATATAAAATATAAAAAAAATGGATTGTAATTAAAAATAAAATAAAATAAAAAATAAAAAATAAATATAATAAAATATTTATCTAATTTATTTAATTTTATAGTTTTAATTTTTGTAATTAATGATAGAAATTGTAGGATTTATTAATAAGAAGTTTTGAGGGGCTTTGGAGTCAAAAGTATAATATTTTGACTCTTAGGCCATTTTATATGGGTAGATAAAATGATTGATAGAAGATTTCATTTTTATTAGTTGAAAGTCATTCTTTATGGATAGATTGCTAAAGATCTTAAAAATACTCATTAATCCTCAAACTCTAATTTTTGAGACTTCAATTCACAAAAATCTTTACATTCTTCAATCTAACTATTCAATGGACTTCAAAATTTATACACATTTATAACTAGTATACCAAAAATTTAATCAAAATTAATCTATATACATATTATAAAATTCAAGAGATTTTTGATTTTGTAAACATAAATTTATTTTTTAAAATCTAATGTAATCAAAAATATAATTAACTTTGAAAATCCTTCAAAAACTAAATATTAACTTGATTGACATAAAATAAATGCTCAAAAATTTCTTTGCAAGATTGCTCTCAAATTTCACTCTCTAATCTACCAAAGAATCCCAAAGTCGCCATTGGTGCATGGTTTTATCCCTTGCGGTTTGATTTCAACCTAAGTTGACAACTGGTCTTCTCTGGGTATCAATATTTGATAATTTGAGGTAATTTTTACTTGAACCTATTGATAATTCCTTTCTAAACATGATTATATCAATTACTTATTTTATTTACTTGGATTTGAGGCATTTATATCCCTACAAAATAAATAGAAGCCTCTTTTCTAAAAGGCAATATTAAGACTAAACCTTTTATTACCTTCCTACTATTTATCTTTGTTTTTTTATTACATCTTTCTATGAAGTTCTTCTATAATAACACTCATATTTTTATTTTTCACTATATAGTTATATTACTATATGACAACATCTATATAAAAAGCTTACCTTTCAAGTTCAGATATATGATATACAAAGTCAAAATGTTTTTGGAGGTCCTATTGAACTTCGCTACATAGATCTTAGGTAGATAATATATATAGAGGCAAGAATGAAGCCTTCTTCATTCTTATCAATTCCTTTCTTACTTTTAGTTTAGTTTCAAGAATCTTTAGTTTTCTTGTCTTTTGGCAATAGTCATTTCAATTTCTCTTTTAATATATATAATTTTTTTTTTTTTTTTTGTCATATTTCTTTGAAAGAGTCTTGCTTATTTATTTGTTTTCATCCAATTCTTATCCTTGATAGATTGAGAAGAGTGCACTTACAATATCAAAGCATTATCTTTTTTTAAGTAAAAATAGATTATCTCTTTTTCTTGATAAGACTTAAGCATATTAGGAGTTGAAGAATATCTTCTTCTAAATTAATATTGTCTTTAGTATTTTAACTTTTTTTTCAAGTTTTTTCTTCTATTTGACTTGAGCAATATTAAACATCTTCCTTTCTTTGATTATTATCATAGTAGAGCTTTTTGAAATGAAGAATGCAATGGTACAAATGTAAGAGCAATTGAAAGAGTTAATGCTTGCCATGAATGAATTCAATATACTACAATAAAAAGAAACAAGAATGATAAGAAGCAACGATATAAAGATGATTGAAGCTGCTTCAACATTCGCACCATATCAAGTCCTTTTTCTTATAGTAAAACATTCTTCCAGTATTGGAGAATCAAGAATTACATTACTTGAAAAGTTTGATGGCTCAAGATCCAAATTACAAGGATTTATCAATCAAATACAACTTATAATTGAACTTTAATTCCAAAGCTATCCAATTCCAAGATTGCAAGTTAAATTTATTAATACATTTTTTTCTAAGTTCAACATTATTATAATTTTTATCCCTTTTTGAATGATGAGATCTAATATTAGATAATTTGGAAGTTTTTTTGGTAGAGTTTCAATCCATATATGGAAAACATGATACAATTTGTATTGCAACTGATACAATCCATATTTTGTGACAAGATAGTTGATTAATAATGTTATATCTTTCATAGTTTTAACAACTTACAATTGATATCAAAGAGGATGATGTTGTACTTGTTAGCCAATTTTTCTATTGATTATAATATGAGATAAAAAAATTAATGTTCAAATTACTTGATGCTCAAACATTGAGTCAAGCAATTGATTTTGCTATGAGGTGTGACGATCAACTTTTTAAATTTTGATCTAAGAATCACATAAGTGCATCTCAACATTACTATAATTTAATAACAACGCCAATATCTTTTCAACATTTATATTTGGAAGTAAAAGATATAAAAATTGATGCAGTATGTTTCAAATTTCTTATTGAGAAAGAAAAGACTCGTCATTGTTAAGAAGGATTGTATTTTTATTGTGGAAAACTGAAGCACACTGCTCAACATTGTCTAAAGAAGCAACATAACTACAAAATGGGGTGTATGGCTGTCAAAGAAGATAGTATGTAGAAAAACGAGTTTATCCAACTACAATAGGGATTATGCAAGTAAAACCTTATACAATACCTACTGAGGGTCATATTCTCTCTTGAGAATCTTCTCTTTGTTTTATAATAAATATTATTTTAGGACCAAAATATTATAAAGCCTCTACCTTATTAGATTTAAGAACCTTAGTGTATTTCTTAGATGAAGAATTTTCTAAAAATCATAGCATATCTTTAGTGAAAAAAACTAAATTTGTTCATGTAGAAGTCATAGATAGTTGTCTATTGTCTTTAAAAAATATTACTCATGAAACTTTTCTTATAAAAGTAACAATTAATGGTTATAGTAGCTTTGTAATATTTAATATCATTAGATCTCCCTCTAATTCAATCATTTTAGGTTTATCATGGCTAAAAAAAATAGTTCAAAAATAGATTGGATTTCTCGCATTGAACTAAAAAGTCATAAGTTTTGAACTAAAAAGTCATAAGTTAAGTGCAATTAAACTTGTATTTATAGACGCAAGAATTTTCTTGCATAATGCAAAAGAATGATTATCTTGTATCATTCATGCTGCACATGTTTTTAATGGTGGAAAGACTTCAAGTAGAATTCCAAGTCAATATCAAGATTTTCAAGATGTATTTGAGAAGAAGAATGTGGATATTCTTCCAAAACATTGTTCTTATGACTATTCAATTGACAGTTTCATCTAATGTTGAAAAGCTATTGATGCATTTATAAGTCCAAACAATTTCATCTAATGAATGATGTTTTTTGAGAGTTTTTAGATGACTTTGTTATTTGTTATCTAGACAATATTTTAATCTATTCTAAAAATACAAAAAAACATGAACTTCATATTTGTCATGTGTTACAAAAACTAAGAGATGTGGGATTCTATGCCAAGATAGAAAAATATGTATTCCACACTACTTAAGTTGACTTCTTAGGATACATCATTTTAAATGATAGATTTATGATAAATCCTAAGAAAGTTCAAATTATTATGAATTGGAAGATCTCAAAAATGGTAAGAGATGTTCAATATTTTTTGAGATTTGCTAACTACTACCGGATCTTCATCAAAAACTTCTCTCAAGTTGCAGCTCCACTTACAAGTTTGATTTATAAAACCAAACTTCAATGGAAACAAGAAGTAGAAGCAACATTTGAAACTTTGAAGACAACCTTTATTTCTGCACCAATCTTATATCAAGTCGATTTTAAACGAGTTAAATTGGATGAAGTTATAATGAAGGATGAATTTTTAAATATAGATGAGATATGTAGATGAAATATTATTCAACAATGAAATCTTGTCAATGGATGAATTTTAATTAAATAGAAGTTAAAATATTATATATATATATATATATATATATATAATCATCTTATTAAGAATTTTTTTATTACATGGAATTTACTAAATAAATTATTAACATGCTTGATAACATTGATTTTCTTTTAAAAAGGGAATGAATAATTTAACTAAGATTTAAATAAGAACTAAATAATATAAGGTTTTTATAATTAATTTGCTTGTTGTGAACTAGAATAAACTTCTAACTAATAGAGGTATATTTTAGCTCACACCATGCATAAATAATGCCATTTACAATAGCCAAAAAAAATCTTTCTAATATTTTTTTATAATAGCTTGTAATTTTTGTAGTTGTAATATACTATTGTTGGGAGCAAGCTTCTAATAAAATCAGAATTATGCAAAAATAAATTGTTGCCTTAAAAATAAAAATAAAAATAAAACATACACACAATTGTTACAATAAGATGGTTAAGTTTTATTGTAAAACAGCAGTTAAACTAAATTGAACACATGACCATGGAAGAAAAAGACTGACAAAATGTTCTTTTAACGAGATATTAATGGTAATATGTTTCAAAAGAAAAGTTCTGCACATATTCAAGCAGATAGCATGTTGAACACCTTGGGCTCGAATGGATAAAAGCACCATCTTTTGCACCTCCAATTAGTGTGTTAGTTTTCAGTACCTACCCACTGGGAATTGTTTGTTCTCCCACATTCATGTGCAAATAATATAGTTAACATAAATATAAAGACAACAAAATAAAATACGTACATAAATATAGAAAAATTAAGCAAAACTACATGTACATAAAAGGCAAGAATGGATGGTTTCAAGATCTCAGTATGGACTCGCCGCTGATGAAATCAATTAAGCTTACCACATCCATCCAACTTCGTTATCAGCCAAGGTACCAAGAGTCCAAATGAAAGCTTCAGAAATTTGAGTTCTTCAAAATCAAGACACGTTGAGAAGGCATGTTGATCTCGGTTACAGATGATCTATTAAGCTGCAAAGCAGAGACCTACGAAATACATGATGCCATATGACATAGGTAGCTATTCAAAACTGCTAAATCAATGAAATTGGAAGCTTGCCTAGGTTACATTGAGGCATGAGTGAACCAACATGCCACAGAATGAGAATGTTCGGGCACTCATACGGCCAACTGCAGGTCAAAAAATAGTGGTGTGTTCACGAGGATCGTCACAAGTGCAAAACCCTTGTTTTCAGACATCCTGCTGGAAGGGAGCTTCGAAACTCAACTACAGGCCGCAGAAACTAAGCCAATTTTCCTGCTCTCCTGGCCATGGCCGTGCGCTGGTCAGAGTCCTGCGAAACACAAATCATTCCGTCATAAGATGGTATCCATAGATCTTACAATGTGCATGTGGATACAGTGCTGCCAAATTACGACTGCTAAATGTTAATCGAATAATTCTACACGAAGCGATATTAAGAGGATATAATTAATATACAAATCCCGAGGCAAATGTGGAAAGTTTACTGCAATGCTCAACGACCAGTGCACATGTTCCTTTTCCCATAAGTTCTTGAACTCTAGCTTCGATTCTCAATACAAATCGAAAGCGACATTCCAGATAATTTTCAATTTTTTGGAAAAACAAAACTCTGTCAACTCGGAGCAAGTAGGTAGTAAATCTAACGTGTAGATAGTATTTATGTGAGAGTGGCCGTAGGCCAGTTTTGTCAGCAACCGACATAGCATTCATAAGAAATTTTCACTAATCTGGTAATCAATTTGTCTCCGTTGCTATACCCGCCCCCTTGAAAGTAAATTCTGACATCACCATCAGAAATCTATCATAAAGCTGTGGTCAAGCACTTGCCTTAATACACTGAGTTTGACACCGACGCAGGCAGATGTCATTCCAGTTAGGAACATGGTGTGCATTCGCACAGACAGAGCGGACACAAGCTTCGGAGCAAGCATCCACCTCGCTGACCCCGCAGACTGTGACACAAGTATCTGGTGTGGGATCTTTGGAGAAAGCTCCAACCCTACTAAGCATTCTCTTCGACGTGCAAACGCGTTCACACACAAACTGATCCGTGGACCCTTTGTTGTCTCTTCCCTGAAGCTGCGCTTCTTCACGGTTACGGGACGTCTTGATCGCCTGACGAACCACTAATGCAGGGACTACCGTCCCTACAACTCCCCACCACCACTCCACCATCCTTCTCCTTGATCTAGACAGAGGGGCCAGACAAAGCCACTCTTATCTGAGTTTTTCAATTTGAAAGTCAAAGTAAAATTGGAAAGCAATCTACGAAAATGTTCACAGAGTAGATGTTTATTAAATCACTTTAAAATCCCAGGGTAAATTCTCTATCCTGTGCATGAGGCATTACAGGCCATACGCCGCACCTGCGTTACATGTGCTTGATTCTCCCTCCAACAATAAGCCATAGCAATACTAAGCATAATTCAGTTCATTAGAACCTAAAAGGTTTACAGAGAATGCCGTATCAAACTGAGAAAAGTCACCGTACACCGTCCACAGGACTTCGAGGAGACTAAGAACAGACTGGTGTGGCCAAGAACTAGTTAATGCAAAACGTAACAAGTCTTTTCCAATTGCATTCCAATGTCTTGCTCACAATTCCGAAAGCAAACCAGGAAAGAGCACGCAAGTGTAAAATTTCTAACAAGTCGCAATTTGATCCAACACCCCTTCGACAAAGTCACACAAACCCTAACACCACAAGGTACTCAAACTAACCTCTATTCGACAATAACCCATAAACCAAAGCTACATTCGACCTCATATACAGCACAAAAACACCGAATTAAATGCCTACACTGACCCTACCCATAACTTCCTCCTAGGACCAAGAACTCAGAGCTCAAAATGTGTCGCACATCACAAAAAAAACCGTACTCGGCCAAAAACAAAAACAAAATAAAACACCTGCATTTTAAACGAAAACAAATGTAGCAAGAGATATTGTGGAATGCAAAGAGATTAAGAATCGAATTCACTATACCTGAAACGAACACACGTACTCGTGAAATAACTAACAAGCTTTTAACGCTTTAAAATTCATTCCCTCGCTTCACAACCTGGTCTTTCAAAAACGGTAGTAAGATACTCCACACCTACCCTAGTTCCAAGTGACGTTCATCAATCCTCACGGTGATAGGATTCAGCAGCAAGATTCTTGCAACCGACTCCTACTACCGCAACGCGAGCTTAGCCGCAATTAGGGATTTTCCATGCACGGAATTCAGTGGATTGAATTCTCCATCCACACTGATTGGTGTTGTTAATTGGGTGTTTTCCAAAAATCTAGGGAAGTTATTCAATGCTCGAAAATGGAGCGGTTCTATTCCAATTTAGCCAATAGGTAGTTGTTGAACAGTCGCACCCCAACATCAATTTCGTGATTCAATGCGCAGAAACTGAGTGCTGGGTCATTTGTTGGAGCTCCTCAAATTTTTGAATTGAGAATGTCTGACAAAGCGTCGTCGTCCGATTTTGATGCTGAAAACCCAAAACCCGTCAGGAGACCATCCAAGTATCCGACAAAAGGGAGCAAGAGGTCTTTCGTGGACTCCGCAATGAAAGACGTCATTACTTCAAATCTGAAAATGGTGTTGGGAAAACTGGGTAACGTCACAGACATGATCGTGAAGCGGAACAAGGAGCTTGGAGGCGAGAATGCCACACAGCCTCCAATTGTTGAAGCACTCAAGGAAGCCAACATAGCTTTCAAGAAGTTAGCAAGTAAGAAATTTCCTGAGCAAAAGAAGTAGCCGCTGGGGGTTGGGTTGCTGTTCAATTGAAACGGGGTCGCACTTCATCAAAAATCCTCGCCAACCGAAGACCTACTATAACATCCAAAATTAGAGAAGACAATTACAGCTAAAAGCTATTCAATTAGAACGACAATTCGAGGATTTTCCTACATCTCATCCGTGAATTTCTGATTCATTTTCGACTACCGTCTGTGTCGACCTGAGGCAGAATGTAGACTGACTTTCATGACAGAGATAAGATTGATATTTTGCCATGTACACTTCACCAAGTCTTCAAACTGCCACGTTTACTGCGAGTATGATCAACGACAAGGTTCACATCATACAATTCACTGAAAAATCGTTCGATGCATGTACCAATAAAGAATTACGTGCCATAGATCTTGAGTGATCCAATGACAGATTACATTATCATGATGAAATTAGAAGGAATCAGGAATCAGGAATCAAATATGGTTAAGAGTCACTGACAGTGATTCGAAAAGTCAACGTCCAACTTGTTGAGTTTTTGTTCATATTTGCTACCAGGGCGACGGCATGTACATTGTGCACTTGGCGCCAGTGAAAAGGTTCAACTCTGGGTGTTAAAGTAGCACAAAGAATCTCTCTCAGGTTCCTGACGAAGTAGAGCATTGACCACTACCATTGGCAGTAGCGAGAAAAGTCGAGCCTAAATCCACTTTAGTGATAAGGAGGCATATTCACCTTCCAAATCCCTGTTCTCGATGGTACGGTGTCTCCTGAATGGTTCCCAGCTAGAGCAGTTTACTCTGGACGCTATCACATGATACTACCAATTTTTTTTTTTATCAAAATTAGTATCAAGAAGGATGGGGGAAGCTCGTCTTCTACGTCACAAATCAAGAGATGTTTCCAGTTTATGTAAGATTAACTGTCACATTACGTACCCGTGCTTTTTACGTTTCAATTACAGGCTGCAGTATGAAGCACTGTTGATGAGATTTAGTGTATGATTTTCTAAATTAATTGACTGCAGAAATCGCTGACCAACGCAACGATTGCATATATTTCAGAGAAATATATTTTGAGATGTGCAGCCAAACTGAGAAAATATCGCATTAGTAGATCAAGCTACACCGTCACTATTTAGGCACAGAATTCATGGTGCACCAAAAACCGAAGTCGGCACCACATTGAAATATCAAATGCAAACACAGCTGTTTTCCAGCAGCAAATACAATGCATGGATAAAACTCTTCAAAAGGTTTTCCGGATCATTCTCGGGGTGATCATCCGATATGTAGAGCAATCTTTCATAGTTTTTCTGTGCAAGCTATCTAGATGAGAGATGTTATTACAAAGAATGGAAGTACAGTCTGTAAACTAAGAGTAATATTGCTCCAAAGTCGATCTTACGAAACAATGCTAAAACCCAAATACGTATCTCACCCAAATAGTGCTGAACTTGAGTAACGATGATGCTGGGGCTGAGGGTCCTCAGGCAACGACATCTCCACGTCTTCGAGAATTTGTACAATTTGGTAGAAGTTCGGACGTCGCTCAGGATTATCCTTCCAGCACTGCTCCATCAAATCCGCTAACTCTGTGGGACAATCATCAGGAATAGTTGGTCTTAAATTCTTGTTCACCACAGCATACGCAACCTGCACAGGGGTCATATCCTGATAAGGCACCAGCCTAGTGACGAGCTCCCACAATACTATCCCAAAGCTGTACACGTCCACCTTCTTCGAGTAGTGCTTGTGACTAATCATTTCAGGAGCCATCCAGCGGTACGTCCCTGTATCAGAACTTCGAAGATCACACTCGGTTTCCAAGCACCCCACTCCAAAATCTGTTAATTTGAGGTGAAGTTCCTCGGTAAGTACGAGGTTCTCTGATTTGAGGTCTCGATGGACTACGCCTTGGGAATGCAAATACTCCATCCCTAAAGCAACGTCCAATGCCATTGATAGTATCGTTTTCAATGGCAATGATTCGGACTCGTACTTATGAAGAAATGCTCTCAGGGAGCCGCCTGGGACATACTCCATGATAACACAGCACACTGGGGGTTTCCAAGACGCGGCTACGAATTCTACGATGTTGGGATGATGGAACTGGGAGAGACAATGAACCTCTTGCATGAATTGGCGCTCCAACCTGGCGGCAGTTGCAGCATCCTCGCAGCTATCGAGTCTAAGAAGCTTTACGGCTACGTCTTGGTCCTTATAAACGCCTTGGTAGAGTCGACTGTGATTGCCTGAGGCGAATCGCTGCCCCAAGAAGAGCGACGACATGTCGCAGACGTATTGATCTGGTACCTCCATTTCAAGATGCCGTGCTTCCGCTTGCGAAAGCTCAACGAAGTGCGCCCATGATGCGGATCTTTTCATGTCAGGGAACTTGATCTTCTTAGGTTTGACTATTGGTTGATGCTCCATGCTGTTAGCCCTCGGCGTAGTCGAACCAGCAATTTTCTGTTTCCTCAACCAATGGTAGCTGGCACTCCCCGCACTGCCTGCGTCAATCTTGGTCCTAGACGGAGGAGTGTCCTTTTCAGGACTGCTCTCCAACGACCTGGATTTCACCTTCTGCTCAGCTTTCTTCGTCTCTGCCGCATCTTGATTCTCAGGCCCAGTGAAATTGACTCCCAGTGGAATCGTTTTGGTCTTGTGCCCAGTGAAAAATGGCAATCTTTGATGGAATGATTTGCTGCCAAAGTTCAATTTCCCCAAAGCTACCGTCGCATGAACCGGTTCCGTAATCGTCACTTTCTCACGATGTTTAGCCATCGCCTCAATCAAGCGATAAATTATCAATTGCAACGCCTCATTACACGCTAAACTCTGACTGGCATCGCCCTTCGCAAATCCAGTGTAAATCTGGTTCCTCAGAATCCTCACGTTCACACAAAAACTAGAAGCAAATACAGAAACCCTCAAATGATGCCCCACGAGCATTATCACAAGAGTGCTACACAAACACTCTTCTCACTCTCCTCCCCAACCCCCGCTCCATCATCACCATCTTCCATAACCCTAGACTCCTCTCCCTCCCTAATCCCAAAACCCTGACCTGCCAACTAAAGGCTTCCCCACATCTCCTCAGTCAATCACACCATAGAAGCTCATAATGCAACATCATCACCATCTCCACCCACAATCGCTTCGGCCATCGTCATTGACTACACTTACGAATCGTAACACGAGGACAGCCGATTGTACGCGAACTCATCCAACAAGCCGACGGCTACACGTTGCTCGAACGAGGACAAAGAAGCTCCTCACTGACAACCTCCGTTCCCGTCATTCGAGTGAGCTGACGACATGGGCACCCACCATAGCCAAGAGCCTTCTTCGTCGTGGCAAACCTCCTCCGGAAGCCATGCTAGCCTTGCCAAGTCAAAGCGTCAAATCCTCGCTTCACAGAGGGCTCGTTTCAGTGCAGTTCTAGAATATGAATTTCCTCTGCAACTCCCTCCCTCTTCTTACATCCCGCCCCACCAGCCATCCCGTTTCAAATCGACAAACGGACAAACCCGAGGCCAGTTCCATGTTCCACAGAAAGATGCTCACTGCTGGAATTGACCAAGTGCAAGCCACTGAATGCTATCTCTTACCAAGCGGCATCATTCTGACATTTGGGGATGGAATGCAGAAAATCCCTTCGATGCAATCCCCAGCCGAATATTCTCCTAATTTCTCGAGGCTGCTACCACGTGGATGTCTCCACCAGTTCTATACCACAAATAGCACACCATGCGACTCATGAGCAACAGGACGAATCCTTTGAACTTACCCTAACCCTCCTGTGCGCTCACAAAAGAATTCTGTCATGTTGTGGTAAACCAGACGAATGTTTGGTCGCTGGTCTTGGGTTAAATCACGGCTAATTCATGTAACATCGTCACGAGTGGGTCTTGGCGCCACTGTTGTCTCGATAGCCTTCCCGCTTGCGATAGTGTGAGACGAACCGGAATCAGAACCAAAGCATCAGGATGTCGTGACATTCAGCCTTTCAAGGGCAATCCAAAGGAGTACAAGTATCCGCCCTCGAGTGATTCAACTAGATCATTGATGTCTGGGAAAAAATTATCTGCGCAGTGCGATACTTACCTCGAGAGAAATGCACCTGCTTGCGGATGTGGCGCAATTTGGAATTGTGGGAAGCCGCGAAAGTCTCCGCTGACTGTGGGGTCCATTGCCTCCCATCTGACCATGGCCATTTCTTTTCTGTGGTAGCTATCAGCCTAGTCTCATCCCCCCTGCCCTTCATTTTGCAACTCCGTGTCGTGCCATGGCTGAGCTTAGCGAAGGCTTGGTCTAAAACTTCTTAGAGTCGAAGAAAGGCGGAGAGATTAAACGTAGTCTGCTAGTCGCATGAAATGAAATAAAGCCTTTCACACCCCTCACTACTGCTCGCTGACATAATCTGGCATTTCACGTTGTGATTTGATGTCAACTTATTTCTTCGAAAACTGCTACAGCGTTGAGAGACTTGACATTTGTGAACTCGATTACAAAATAAAAACAATGCCGTATAATTCAAGCCAGTGATGGTTCTACAGCGAGTTTGTCTAGATGTATGATTTTAGGGAGAAAGATTCTGGGGAGACGGCCAAAATGAGTCAATGTCGTTTAATCGTACTTTTGAACGCAGAATTTTGCTACTCCTAACACGTTAAATTGATTGCAACCCTACTACCATACAGCACTATGCTCGGAAGATCACAAACCAGAGGACACTCTCATCTTAAAACTTTGCGACGGAACTTTGGTGCCTATAATGTTTTTGATAAGACATCAGAAGAAGCAAGCAAAACAAGCAATTTCCTCACTCATTTCGTTTTACTGGGGTTTATGCTCCCGCACCATCCGGCTCCTGCAGATTGAAACGTCCTCCGATCCCTACATAGGCTTCCATTAATCTCCTACTACCTTGTTGCTATACTCAAAATTTTAAATCGGTATATGCAGAGACGCAATTAACAAGACATCAATTTTAACAAACCCAAGCGTAAACGTTCTTATCCTTCCTGCCGGCACTTGCATTGCTTCCAGAGCAAGCTCCAATATTCTCCATGATAATACACCCACCTATTCGCTTTGCATTTTGCTACTCTCGCACATATTGCAGAACGATTCTGCGGAGCTCTGTTCCAAAATATGTGTAAATATGCCTGCAAATTTCCCCTGTTCATTGAGCGCAGAAGGACTTGCACCACCCTGGTGATAGCAGAAAGCATGTAGATCCCTGTGCATCATTCTCGACAATGAGCTTCTGAGGCGTATCTCATGATATCCGTTTGACAGATGGAGCGATCGACTCATTTTGTTAGATAAACTCCTCCCCGCATGTGCAACGGAGATTCCATCCGATCGCATCACTGCTCCATTTGATCTTACCATGATGCATCGACAGGCCAGGCGCTAAGAGCAGGGATCATTGCGAAATCAATAGGATACCCACACTTACCTATCATTGTAATAATGCCCTGAATAGCCATCTCGCCTAATCTGTGACACCTCCAGTGTTGCAGTTGGCGTTCAAGCGGCAGCACTTGAAAGCTCCGCGGAGCAGTTATGACGAATTTCCTTCTTAGCTTCTTCTACTTGTCTAGCAGCTGAGCACCAAAATGCTGTTTCTAGTCACGTACAACATTCGACCCCCTCACCACGACGTCTCATACTAACCCTTTTGCACATTTCAGTGATCCTCCCTGAAAACTGAGACCGCGCTAAAAATCTCGGAGACAGCTAAAACAGATTCAGCTGCAACATTAATATTCTGGACTGAGTCGACAGCACTTTTTCAAGTGCTGTGCATGGTTGTGGATACTTGGTCAACATCAATGCAATGACTTGAGTATTAGGTTTGATGAGTCATGTTCCGGGAATGTTTTTGCAGCGGTGTCAGAAACACGATGGAATTATATGAAGTGTTAGTGTACACCTGCAGTTAATGCAACTGAATGATGCCACCCAGCACCTTTGCAAGCAACCCTACCGGAGCAGAGCGGAGAGCAGCTGCCTGCTGCCTGGGCCAGCTCAACACTCTGCTCCCAAATGATTTAATCCAATTTTCGTAAGTATTCTCAGAGCTTGACGCTTATACTTCTGCATAATATTGAAACCGTTTTTCTCCTGGGAACATGTCGTCACTCTGAAAGGAAAAAACATCCGAGGAAAAATACTACTTAATTTGTAAATAATTCTGTTGCCATGGAATTGGCAGAGATACTGCATTGGTACACAAGGCTCCATGTGAACATCAAAATTCGAGAAATTTTGTCCTCGAAAATAGAATCAGTAAAATTTCTGGACAGTACTCTTTGTGGTAATATACCGCCTGGATTCAGTGGATAGTTATCATGTCAGCGTTGCACTGCAGAAGAATGCAAGTAATCTACATGTGGAGGTAGATAATTGGAAATTGATTTGTAATCGAGCAATGAAACCCACTGTAAGGGAACAAAATAAATCCATACACACACAAACAGAAGCGCATCCTCGTTTAATTAGGATCAAGAAAAAGCTTTCAGACGTAACTCGCTCTGGGCTGATTCACAAGGGAATTTCTGAGAGATCTATTCAATTTTTGTTGTATCTATTTGGAGTGAAGTGGCTATAAATAGAGAATTGAGCTTTTTCTGAAGGTGATTGGAGGAGATGACCTGGCCAATAATTCTAACAAATTCCGGTAAGACATGCCCATAGAATTGAATGAGCACGTGGAAGTATTGAGAATGATCACCTCTTCATTAGAAACAATAAGATGAGTTCTGGGAAGTGTCCCTTCCGTTCCACAGCATTACTGCCGCCTTGTAGATTGCCAATCTATTGCACATGTTGATGAATCAGCAACGTATAGGTAAGGAAGAAGAGGAAAAATAAAACAGAACAAAAATATGTATATCATGAGTTGACTTTGTGTACCATCTTCGCCCATGACAACATGACGTTTTCGCTCGGTCAGAAGTGATATCACCTCACGGAGAATCTTGTTAAAGTTGTAGATCAAATTGGGTCACTGAACGACAGAACTCTACATGAACCCCCTGTGATGCACAAATATGCCGTGGAAACTAAGTGCAGCTTAGAACCCGGTGGCCCAGTTTTAGTTACTGTACAAACATTTGGTAGAGTTACGAGTAGGTGTATGAGTAGCAGAGCATTGAGGTCTACTTCGTACTTCATTCATGTGAGAATTGATATCACAATGCTGAACGTTCTAGCACAGGGAGGCCACCACCTCAAGGGTCTCATTTGAATTTCTCTGCGGACACAGTGCACTACTCCATGAGGTGGTGGCTCTGTACGTCCAAGCTACCAGGGTTTACACCTGTAGACGACAAGCAACACTCACACAGCCCTTGCAGTGCAGCAACGCACTTCCACAGCCGGCAAGTTACCCCGTGTACGAGGTTGGAGGCCAGTACTCTACAACACAACACCCTCCCTCAATCACACACAGCGGAATTGAACCATAACGACAGCCCTGAACTCCGCACCACCAACCACTAATGGTTTTTAAGCACAAGATCAAGCATATTCATGTGTTGCAGCAGCTGGTTTCTGTTTTTGGTTTGAAAAGATTAAACAAAAAGGGGGAAAAAATGATTGTTTGGAACTATACCAAACAATGTGCTTTCTTTTGTAGGTAAACTCAAAGTGGGTCATGAATGTTAGATGAATGTATACTTATTTATTTATTGATATGGGTGTGTTTGTGAGTGAGAAAGGTTAAATATCACACCAAGTGCCTGGAGTGAGTCAGGGGTGATGAGGGCCAATGCACACACCTTGCCAATACAATGTTGCAGCTTCAAGACAAAGCCCATGATGGCTGCCACCACATCCAGTGCCCCAACCCCCAAAGAAAAAAACTTTAAAAAACAATAACAATCCCTCCCTAAAAAAACACACACTTTGTTTATTTTATTTTTTTGTGACATTGATTATAATAGAAAACTCAGCTGTTAAAATATTTCCCTCCTGTTCAGTCTAGAAGAGTAAATGTTCCCTTTCTACATGTAATATTGTAGCTCAAAACAATGTCCTAGAAATCCCTTCTGTGGGCAAAGAAAAGTGCCCCTTCTCATGGCATTTTTTAGGGCTGGTTCCTGGTTGATTTTGTCCAAGTTTATGTTTATTTTTTATACTCATGTTCTTTGATACTCTGATTCTTTGATATGCTCATTCTTTTGATACCATGTTCTTTATTTCTTATCACTCTTTGATACCCTTGGGTGTTTGATAGGAACATGGGCACTGTCCCTTTCAACAGAAGCTGCATCATACCTCACATGAGTGAACAATGTGGATCATTGACACAAGGCAAAGGCAACTTGTTTACTTAGTGTTGACTTGTCCAGATTTGGCAAAAAGTACTTTCTTCTTTTCAATTCATGCAGGAGCAGGCCCAATATTGTTACAATTTTTCAAAATAAAAATAAATCAAATCAAATCAAAATCCAACAAAATTACTGCTCCATGTGCTATTCTTGTGAACTCTGTCATTTAGCTCAGGAGATGTCACTCTCTTAAAACATTGAGCTGGATGATACATTAGATTAATTTTGATGATCTCTAGCAATCTGTGCACAGGTTTACACAATAACTCACAGGAGAAATTCTGTTTATTTATCATTCATATTTTTTTAAATCATAATAAATTGAATCCTGTCCTTCCAAAAGAAAGAAAAAAGGTTCATAAAAAAGGATACCTAATTACTATTCTTATGACTTATTTTCGTTTATTAAAAAAGGCAAGTTAAACACCGGAAGTCTGGTTGAAGCTCTACAGTACAAGACCTGCAGAGCATTACAGGGAAATGCTTACACCATTGATTGAGCTCCACAACAAAGCCTTGCACAACTCATGTGATACCCAGAGAACTGGAATAGATATGACTGACTGACTAACTGACTGACTGCCACATGTGACCAAGGCTGACCTAAAAACATTTGAAGAAATAAATAAATAAATAAACCACACACACACACACCCAACTGATGGTTGTACCACCCCCCAAGCTTAATTATGCCTGGATAATAGAAACAACCATGTGAGTTCAAAGGCCAACAAGCCCTAAGGCAGTGCACAGTTAACCCACAACTGGTGAGTAGTTTTTATTTTAATTTTTAATTTTTAATTTTTTTTAAGGATTAACTTTGAGAAAGGAAATCAAGGCATGTTACAAGGTCTGCTGTGGTTTCTGGTGTTGGAGGGGAATCTGGAGGATGTTCCAACCCCTCCTTCTTCATACTGACCGTTCTACTGCCCTTGTCCTGCCCTTCTCTGGCCTGGGCAGGGGGTCAAATTGACTGGCTCTCATCCACATTGACATTGAAATATGCCCAATCACAATTCCCGTGGGTGGATTCCTTCCCTATTTGCATGTTTTTACATCTTCTCTACATAACTTTGTCTTATTAAGAAGACAACACAATTTCTCCTACTTAAGTGAGTTTTACCTTTTAAGTTTGAATATTTTTTCCAAGTATTCTTCTATAGAACTTATACTAACTAAAAAAGTCTATAAGTCTAAATTTTTGTGTAAAAAATAACAAATAATGTACATACTCCATTCCGATGAAAATTAAAGATGATATGTACCTCTATGGATGTAGAAATAAAAATACAAGTCATATACATTAGGGTATTATAAAAAAATGTGAGTAGATTACCTAATTTCAAGCTTCATGAATATTATTATTTACATTGAATCAAAGAATCGATATTGATTAACTTTTAAAGAATAGGTAAATGCATATTTGGCAACATAGTCAAGTAAATAATAAACAAGAATGCTCTTTTGATCCAAAAAACTTGTAAGTGGTGTAAATTTTTATCTTAGCACATTTAAAAGTTTTTAATTTAAGATTTTTTTAGGTGATTGGAGCATTTAGCTTTTTCAAAATAGGGCCTGTATATTTCTTTATTTCTTCACATGCACACACTAACTATATGTAGATACAAAACATTTATACTATTTTAAAAAAATTACAATGCAGATTTAAATTATTTGAAAAATAATTTTAAAATAGCATATATTTCAAAAAAGATTTTTCTTTTTATTGAAATTGATACTGAAAAAATTAAATATTTTATTTTACCATTTTTTCAATTCATTTTAATAAATATTATTTTTGAATTAAAAGAACACTAATAGGATGATGATTTAATACAAACGATTTAACCAAACATCAAATGATCTTTTTAACAAAGTTTAAGAAATTATTCTGCTACATTATATGCATGAAATATAAAGTTCAAAAGGTGCTACTATTAAAAGATATATGATCTTACTAAACTCTAAATATTTGATAGTAATTTTGTAATTATGAATAATTTTTATAAAATTCCTTTATATTTTTAGATAAAATAGAAAAAAAAATTAGATACAATTTTTTTATACTATGGATTCAAAGTTTTTGTTTAATTAGATTCAATTTTACTTTCTTGTTCTTAAAAAAATAAATAAATAAATAAATCACACATATTGTTTTTTGAAAAAAAATGGTAAAAAGTACATTGTTTGGAAAGTTGTGGATCAAAAAGGCTGATTCAAGCCAAGATTTTGATGCAAGAAATAAGTTTTTCAACCAGTTCTTCAGTGGTTTATTTATTTATTTTATTTAATCAAACAATTTAAGCTATTAAAGTGCTAATAAATTTTTGATTTCACTGTAAAACTTATAATTCTATTCTGAACCTCCTTTCTTTCTTTTATTTCTTTGCTTAAATGTTTGGATATGTTTATAATGCCATGTTTCATACATCTCAACAATTTGCTAACAAACCATGACCATTGTCTCGTATTTATTCTTCTAACTCTAAATATTTCCTTTAAACCCATTAACAACTTCTCTAATAAGCAAATTCAGATTTTTGGTTTTCATTAATAGCTGGAAACAATCTTGGAAATTTCATTTTCTCTCTAAAATGTTCAAAAATACACAATCAAAAGCAACTAATACTATCTTGATACTGTTATTTTATTTTATTTTAATGAGTTATTGGATAGGAATAAAAACACAGATTTTTAAATCATCTTATTTGTTGTTGATTTTAGGGTACTATTAAATTTTACGATTTTTAAAACCGTTAAAAGATCTAAATTTTAAACAATGCTTAATTTTAACATATTCATTTGCTCTAAAACCAAATTTTATAAATATATTAGATGAATCAATAGGATAAACAAATCTAGGCATTCAGTAGCAAGTCGTCATCACATTATAGACTTTAGACTAACAAACTATATTATAGATCAAATTTCTAAATTAAACCTATTTGGAAGAAAATTTAAAATTTTTATTTGCTTATGTTTGAATAAAATAAAATAACAAAGAAGGTACAAGAAGAAAGTATAATTGAATTTAAGCAATCTAATTTTTTTTGCATAAGTGTTATTTTACAAATTTATTGAAGCCTAAATTTGATATTTATATTTTAAATAATTTGGCTATTATAGATATATTATACATTCTAAAATTTTAATATTTTATATAATAAATTAAAATCAAATAATATAATTATAATTCCTATTTAAAATGTTATATTTGATTGATTGTTAATTTCATCTAAATACAATAAATTAGATATATATGTATTATTGTAATATTATATTAATCTAATTTATCAATAAAAAAATTAAAAAATAAATTAACAAACGAAAAAATTAAAAGATTACATAAATGAATCTAAATGTAGTATTACTAGCCTATACAAAAGATAAGACATTAACTTATCAAAGACATGAATCTTAAACTAAAAAAAACCTTAGTACATTCATAAGGCATTTGAAAAAAAATAGATATTTATTTAAAATTAATATAATATTGAAATTAAAATAGCTATTGCTAGAAACAAGAAGCCTAGAGTATCTCATAACTAGATTAAGGACTAGAAAAACATTGACATAACTAAAGTAGGCTTCACTCTTGCCTCCATATATACTATCTAGTTAAAAGCTATATTGTGACATTCTATAAGACCTCTAACATGTGTGCAACTTGCAAGACATGTGTCTAATTTATAAGACAAATTTTACATGTACGCCATGTAGCAAACTCCTATTATAAGTAGCTATCATGTACAATACATGGCCAACTTGTTGGCCAAGTTTTCAACCTATCAATCATCTAAATACATATATAAAGTCAAAACACATTTATGAAGCATCTAAGAATTTTTTTTAATAAGATATTATCAAATCTATTTACTTCTACTTCTTTCTATCTAATTCCTTTAATATAGGTAAATGTGTATATTTGTTATATTATCTTCATTTCTAAGCACAAGTTCCAAAAGGAATTATAATCACATATTGAAAAAATTTAAGATAAGACAAATTACATTCGCTGCATACTCTGATCTTTCTTTTTTTTGAAGATAGTTTATAGATCCTCTCAACCATTAATAGTATCTCATATTCAGGCAAGAAGACCATCTTGATATTTAATCATTGTTGAGGTCTTCAATTTTTTTTTAAAATAAAATATTTCAGTCATAGTCAAAAGTGGTTCCTACTTTCAATAATATCTTCAAATATCAATTTTTTTAAAGGTTTATTATCAAAAATATTATATTTCACCATCTATTCAAAGAAAAACATACTATTTTTAAAGATCTTTATTTCTATTATGTAATCTTAAAGATTGTTATAATTGCAATACTTTATCTAATAACTCAACAAATAATAGTTTTTAATTAATTAATAATTTTTTATCTCTTTAATACTAAAAATATACAAAATCATAAATAAAGATAGAAGAATGAATGAAAAAAAAATTTAACTTTATTTCTTTATTAATTAAGAATTGCTACTCTTCATCTTGATTTTGATGGATGTTGTTGATGAAAAGTATCAACCTTCTTTGATGTATTTGTAAGATTCTTTATTGACTTCTATAAACATTCACCAATATCATATCCTAGCCAATGAATAAGATATTCCAACTTATTTTAGTGCTACTTTCAGTCTAAAACTTCTTTGATCCTAAATTCTTTATTATTATTTACTTCTGCAAAGATATGTGATATTTTTCTTCTTCATGATATATCTATTGTCTTATATGGCTCAAAAAGAGATACATCGTACATAAGATAGATATTATGACAAGATAATCAATTAAATTATAATAATAGATATATATTAATAATTTATTTATATATTCATTGATATTACAAAAATTCTTTATTATTCTCTTCATTATTCTTGATAATAAAGAATTAAGGTTATTCTTTGTCATAGATATCTACATTGATTTTTTTTCATTCTTAGGCTAAATTTAAATATGCCTTTATTAATGCATGTAGCTCTGATAAATACTTTGTTAAATTTTATGCCAAAAGATTAATAATTTTTGAGAAGTCAAAAGTATCAAATCATTGATGATAATTATAATTAGTAAAAAAAAGTTTTATAGAATAGAAGAATATATTATAGTATTATAAAAAAAATTATTAATAACAAAAGAATTGTCTAATTATTTTGATGGTAGTTGATGATATATCTTAAATAATGCTCCAAAATTTGATTGATCTATTTAATTTGTCTACTACTTTGAAGATTAAAAGTTGAAGATAGTTTCATATCTACCTTCAATATCTTAAAAAGGATTCTCCAAAATCATGATACAAATTGAATCTCTTCATTTCACTTAATATTCTTTCGTAATCTATAATAACAATAAATATTGTAAAAAAAAATTTAGTTGTTACTTCAAATATGATAGATTTTGTACATGGTACAAAATAAACCAAATTGGTGAAACAATCTACAATTACAAATATAGAGTCATATAAACTTGGAATTAGAATACTTGTGATAAAATTAATAGAAATTAAAAAAAATAAAAATAAAAATAAAAATAAATAATATAGATAATAGTTGAAGAAGTCCATAAGATTGATGATAAGAAGTTTTTGATTTTAAACAAATGTTACGTGCTTATACAAAGTCTTTGACTGCCTTCAACATTTAAAGCTACCAAAATCACTAGATATTACCTCCAAAGTATTATTGTATCCAAAATATCTTACAATTGGAATATCATCATGAGCTTGAAGAAAACATAATTATACTTCACTTTCTGAAAAAACTAAGCAATCCTTCAAATAAAATAGATTATATTTAAATTCAAATTTAGAAATATCACAAAACTTAGAGAAATTGTTCTTAATATCATAAATAAGAAGATTAAAATATGTACTCAATTAAACTTACTATCATAGACATACTATCAAATATATATATATATATATATATATATATTCTGATAATTAACTATATGATTAGATAGAAGTAAATAAAAATAGATTGATTTTACAATATCTTCTAGAAAAGCTTTTTAGAAGTTCATAGACACAATTTTGACTTTACACCTACTTATAGTTGACTTTTAGATAAGAAACTTGGTCAAAAAATTAGCCATGTATCACACGTATGGATTGCTTGTGGAATAAATTAATTATGTGATGCATACATAGAAAACTTGCCTTGCAAGTTAAGACATGTAGCTTGCAAAGTCAACACATATTGGAGGTCTTATAGAACATTGTCATATAGCTTTGAGGTGGATAGTATATATAGAAGCAAAAGTGAAGACTTCTTTAGTCTTATCAAATCCTTTCTTGTTCTAATCTAGATTCAAGAATCTTTAATTTTCTTGTCATTTGGTAATAGTTATTTCAATTTTTTTTAATATACATGTTTTTTTTCTTTTATTTTTTCATATTTTTTTGAAAAAAGACTTACTTGATTATTTATTTTCATTTAATTCTTGTCCTTTATACTTACTTAAAAAAAAATTGAATCAACAATCAATGTTGATTTTATAGTTCAAAAATGAAATTGCTCTAACTTCAAAAGAATAATTTTTTATTGATAAAAAATTGTGTTTTTTTGTTTTGATGCAAGATAATAATGTTTGACAAACCTTATTTTTTTCTTAGCCAATAAATGATCTTAAATTAAAATTTGTCAAAGACAAGCTCCAATGAGCTTAACAAAGATTCAAAACACATATTGACATAAAATACTAAAGATTCTTGTGATTTGCAAATATAGTGACTAGACTAGAAGTGCCTTCTAGATAACAAGGCCATTCTTGAAACAAATCCATAATTGCAAAGAATTTTTTGTTATAGATCTTGTAGTTAATCTTAGTTGTTGAAACTTTTTTCAAACAAAAAACTACTAAATGAAGTTTTTTATTTGATTCTATTTATGATAATACCACTCTTCAAGTAAAGTTTAATATATATATATATATATATATTTATAAAAAAATAATTTTAATAAATTAATATTATATAAAAATAATATAAAAGTAAAAACTATCTTTTAAGCTTTAAATACTACTTTTACTTCTTTATTCTACTAAAATTTGTCTTTACAAGTCAAATGTATAAGTGGAGGTGTAACTTGAGAATTTTTTAAAAAAAGATATAAAAATAATTCATAAGTTTTAAAAAATATGAAACATCTCTTAATATTTTTAGAATCTTCTAATTTATGGTGATTTAAATCTTCTTAGTATGTATCATAAGACCATCATTTGAAATAATTTAGCTTAAGAAATCAATTTGAATATTATAAAATATATATTTTTTCATTTTGGCATATAATCTTATATCTCTAAGTTTTTATAACATACTATAAACATATTGTTTAATGTCTTCTATGTTCTTAGATTAAATTAAGTTGTTGACCAAATAAAATATAATTAAAACATATGAAAACACTTAAAAGATACCATTCATAACCTATTGAATAATAGTTGATACATTTGTGAATCTAAAAATCTTGACATTATATATGAAATATCCATACCTGGTTTAAATTTTTTCTTCTATTCATCTCTTTTTTTCATGAATATCAAATTGTATGCTCTTTGTAGATTCATTTTTGTACAAACCATGGATTAATCAAACTAATTAAGAAGTTTTAATATCAAAAATAGAGGATACTTATTATTGATGGTGATCTAATTAAATAAATAATAATCCACATATTTAAAATATTTTATTTTCTTCACAAATAAAATAAAAACTTCTTGTAGAGATTTAAAATGCCATATAAAATTCTGAGTCAAATTTTTATCAATGCATTTCTTCTATGCAGCTATCTTATTGTGTAATAAATTATAAATTGATCCAAATGGCAGTTGAGTTTATTTTAAAGATCAATTGAATAACTATAAGAATAATGCTTTGATTATATATATATATATATATATATATATATATATTTCAAAAATATCTTAATAATCTTGATATTGGCTTGTAATATCACTTGTAGTCTTTTGACTATTAAAAATGGATATAATGTATATATATAAAAAATAAAAAATAAAAAAATAGTATGCATAAAAGCTCTTGCAATACTACTAATAAGGATTTGGTTGTATCAAACTTCTTTCTAGTTAAAAAATAGAATTTTGAATTAAACTACAAAAAATTTAAAGTTACAAAAATAAAATCTATTTGACAGTTATACTTTTTTAGCCACAATAATCCTAATACAATTAAATTGGAGAAAGATTTAATTACATTCAATATTACTAAGTTATTATGTCTATTAGTTTTTATATCTAAAAGAAATTTTTTATAAAGAACATCTTTAGAAGACAAAAACCAACCATCCATGATTACTACATACATAAGTTATGAAGGACATAAATCTCGAAGAAAGAAAATCCTCAATACACTCTTGTGTTATTGAAAGGGACTAGAAAGTCACTCAAAGATGATATAATATTGAATTGGAATGGCTATTGGCAAAAAACTAGAAATCTAGAAAGTCATGAAACAAGAGTAAGGACTAGAAAGGCATTGAGAAGAGTGAAGAAGGCTTCACTCTTATCTCCATATATAGTCTTAACTAGGAGCTACATGGCAATATCATATAGGACTTCGAAAACATGTTGACTTTGCTAGCCACATGTCTTAACTTGCAAGACAAGTTATCTATATATGTACTACATTATTAGCTTGTTCTATAAGCTATTATATGGAGTTAACTTGTTCCACAAGCTATCAACACGTGGTTAACTTGTTGGCCAAGTTTTTATCCTATAAATATATCTAAAATCAAAACCACATCTATGAAGCTTTTAGGAAGCTTCTCTATAAGACTTTATTAAATTAATCTATATTTTCCTACTTCTACCTAATCATATAAGTAAGTATTGAAAGAAATATATATATCCGTAATATAAGCTTAGTTTTCTTGACTAAATATGTTTCTTATTTTTTTAACAAAGTCTTTGTTTAAAAAACAAGTTGACGTTTTAAAATCTAACAAAGTAAAGACTTTGTGGTTTTTTGCTCCTAAATTAACATCTATGATGAAATATGATGAAAAAACTTTAAAAAGAATAGAATCTTTAATAGGTATTGTATAAGATTTTAGTTTCATAATTTCTATTATAACTAAAGAAATTTATTTTTCAATACATTGTCTTCTTTGGCAACCTTGCTTTTTATTTTGTGATTACATTATTTTTTGTAGAATGTTGAATAGTATGTTTAGATTCTCTATAATACAAGTACAAATCTTTTTGATGACATTGAGACTTTTTTTATTCAATAAAATGTTTGAAACACATTGTAACAATTTACATAGGTTTTGACTTGAATGAATAAGTTTCAAAAAAATTAGGAATTTTTCTCAAACCTTAGTTTGTTTCTTTCCATCTAAATCTTTATTCTTGACATCTTTCAAAAAGTCAATTATTGTATGCAATAGCTTAAGCAATAAATTATTTTAATGAATCTATTCATAGCATGGTCAATTATAAATCTTTGATATTATCTTTTAATTTATATCAAAATTGATTGATGAGGGCTTTGTCATTCTAATTTACATTATAAGTAAGATTTTAGAATTCAACAACACATATGGTAGCTGATTGTGATTTTTATCATAAAAATATGAATTTTATTTTTGCTACCTTTTTTTAATCATTTTTTCTTAATGTGATTGTAAACACTTCTAAGAATGTATTCAAATCATAAAAGAGTAGTAAATTATTTTTTTCTATTAAAAGTACAAATGAAAGAAGAATAATTCTAGATAAAAGTGTGTCTATGAATCCAACTTAAGTAAAACCATCAAAATATTAGAAAGAATGCAACCTTAGATAGAGCTTCACTTATTGTAGAAATCCTCAAAATTTTGATCTTGTTATATCAAACTTTTTTGGCATGCTAATTCTTACTTCTTTTATACTTATAATAGTAATCATTTTTGGATTTAGTTGTAGGATGGACATACTTGCTATTATCAATTGCACAACTTCTTGGTTTAGATTTTAAATTTCATTGTTGACTTCTTCCATAGATATAAGAATAATACCTTTATAGTTGATGTTAGAAATACGTGAAATTTCTACCTTATAAAAGTTGACAAGATTATGAAGATCTTTGATGATTGTAAATTTATTTTCACTTCTATCAAATATAAAATCCATAATTTTTTTTCTTCTATAGATAATGGATAAATCAAATTAGAAGAAAATAATCTACAATCTCTAATATCAAATAAAATATTTTACAAAGAAAGATAATTCATTATTTTTAAGAAAAAATCAATATTATTAAATTAAAACATTAGTTTGAATGTCAATAGTCTACAACCTTTAAAATACAACAAAAGAAGTAGGATAATCAACTCACTTCTAAGAAAATAAAAACAATGAGTTAGGATTCTTATCAAACTAATATGAATATAAATCACAAATAAATAAAACCTCAATAGGATCTTGAGTCACTCAAAAAGAATTGATATTTATTCAAAATTAATATAATATTAAAACTAGAATGGTTATTGTCAAAGACAAGAAGATTAGATACTCTTAAAACAAGTTTAAGGATTAAAAAGACCTTGATAAGAGTAAAGAAGGCTTCATTCTTATTCCCATATATACTATTTAATTAGGTGCTTTGTAGCAATGTTCTACAACATCTTCAATATGTATCCAAATTATAAGGCATGTGTCTAACTTACAAGATAAGTTTCACATATGCACCATATGCCATACTTCTCCCACAAGTTGCTAACATGTACAACATATGTTCAACTTCTTGGCCATATTTTCAACCTACCAATCACCTATGAATATGTATAAAGTCAAATTGCATCTATGAAGCTTCTTTACAAGATACTATTAAATCTATTTATTTCTATTTAATTCCTTTAATCTAAATAAATATAAATATCCATGTTATAAAGTTAATATTTGATATTATATATATAATAAGGTAAAAATTTTAATATTTGTAATTATTATATAAAATATCTCAATTAAATGTTAATTCTTTTTCATAATATACTATCTTAGTTAAAAACAATTATGATGTTGCACAAAGAAATTAGCTTTAATTTAAATTCAAATATATAAAAGTTATATATATAAATATATATATATATGTGTGTGTATGTATATATGTATGTATGTATATATATATATATATATATATATATATATAAACACAAAATCAAATTATATTTCATTAATTTCCTATAAAAAAAATTAATTGGATTGAAACTTATCATGTATATTATTATTAATATCATATTTATTTTTTTAAAATAATAATTTATTTTTATTTTTATTTTATAAAATTTTAATTATAATATAAAATTTATAGAACCAAATAATTAGTTATATATGTATATATAAGAAAAATTATCAAGACAAATTAAATAAAAATAAAGAAAATAATTCATACATTAAATAAATAAATTTAGTATGTATAATAACAAAGAATTAGAGATATAATGACTAATGATTTAGGCTAATTAAATAAAAAACACTATTACCTCTAGTAGTATAAATTTTATTTTTATAAGATGAATTTGTATTTAGATATCATGTTAGTTTAATATTTTAAATTTAATTTTAATTTGACTTAAATTTCTATTAAATTTTTTTCTATCAATTTAGAAAATTTATCTGACAATAAGAATTTTCATATCTATCTTTGATTTTCTTAGCTTAAACCAATATTAAAACATGATATTTCTAATTTAAACTAGGTTTGAAAAGGTAAACAACTTGTAAAAAATAGGGTTTAAAACTCATAAAAATGAGTTCTAATATTTTTATGAATATGGTTTTTTTTTAATTAATCTTATTATTCTTCTTGTCTTCTTATTCATTTTGAAATATATTCAGATAGACAGATGTTGTTGTGTAATTCAGAAAACTTTTAATTCTAAAATCTTCAAGAACTCCTTAGATGTTTGTGCATTTTTTGAAGAGGCATCTTAATCCTATTAACTAAATAATAGTATTGATAACTTAAAATTTATATTTAAAGTATAAAGTACACCTAATGTAAAATTTTAGGTAATACCTAAATTATGAAAAAATTATATATTCTATACATATATGGAGAGTAAGATAAGTTGAAATAAAAAATCATAAATATAATGACTAATAACAAATACTTGCTATGATCAAATAATATTATTTTTATAGATTTTTTTTGAATATATATATATATATATATATATATATATATATATAATTTGAATAATTTCTTTTGATGAATTATAGTAATAAAGTATTAGCTTGAAAGAATTTGTAATATTTATATATTCATATATATATATATATATATATATACTCCTATGCTTTACACTAATCTGCAAAAGAAGGTTAACGGCTACAAGGCAATATAATGGCTATGCTAAATCACTTAAATCTTCAAATATGCAAAACTAACATAGTAAAAAAGTTGTGTAATAAGATTCATGGATGAATTTGTTTATATTTTTATGAATCGAATTCCCAGAAAATAAAAAAAATTATTAAAACATTAAAAAATTAAATCTTAAATAGTTGTGAAAATAACTGGATATATGTAAATGCTAATTTAGGATTTTAAAATCAAATTTTTATTTTTCATTATTATAAAATATTTAATGTTTTTTTTTAAATATTCAAAATTACCTTCAAAAGTTCATGTTTGTTCTAAAACAAAATTAATTTGTAAAAATCATAGCTTATAAAGACCACCCTCAGAATAAGCACCACAAACACCACATGTAAAACAAGAATATTCTCTAGATTTTTCGCAATTATACTCTAATATCTCTCTCTCTCTCTCTCTCTCTATATATATATATATATATATATATATATATTAACACATTTTCTACAAATTCTTAACAATAAAAACATGTTTTATTTAAGGGGGTCTTCCCACTAATATATGAAGGTTTTTTTTTTAAGAATATTGTGAAATTGGGTAGAATGACTTGCACCCATTTTGAGAAACCAAGTGTGGGTATCTTGAGGTCAGGTTTTGGTATGACTCCAAATCCACCTTGATGCTCAAACCTCATTGCATGGGGTGTTTCAGGGAATGAGGCTCAGAATTTGGAGGGTCCACAATCCAAAGCTAAAATGCAAAGACATGGAATTTTGTGAATTTTTCCACTTTTGAGGTGCCTTGGAATGGAGTGACATGGGAAGGGACTGTGGAAGCCACAGCTGCCTTGGGCATTGCTCCTAATCTTTGCTCTTTGAAAAAAAAAGGAAACATATAAGTTTGATGAAAAAGAGGAATAGTTGCATAAGAAAAATAGTTAGATTAAATGAAGAAGAAAAAAACAAGAATGTGCACATGTTATTAGGGTCTAGAATTCATGGGACAAACATGAACTGATACCATTGTAGACAAATTGGATTACTTGTCAAATCAACTTCCATCAACAAAACTCTCATCAAAATCATTTATTGCACATGTGGAGAAGGAAAGTTGGCTAATTGCATTGTTGATTGATTGATAACTTAAAAAGAATGAAGAAATGCCCCACCTTTTTCACTGTGTGACAACATCTTGACTTTCATATACTAATCACAATAGAAACTCTTCCAATGCCTTTTTTCTTCAGAAACAGTCAAATAAAGAACTAGATGCTGTTATTTATTTCCAAAAACTAATAATCTGGCTTGCCTTTCCCTTTCCCCTTAAAATTAATACACAGATAGATCCCCAACAATAAACATTATCCTCACAGATGTGTGTTAGTGTACACATGCAAATACCAGAATACATACACACAAACACTTATTACATAAAAAAACAGAAAAAAAAAACAGAATTCAAAATTGATTTCCTTCACTGCCACATGGGTTGTGTGCCCTTGTTTTTAAAAGATTTGGACCAGCTAGTTGAGTCAGTAAGCGATTCAGACACACAGCCAGACAGCCAGACAAAGTAGCTATATATCTATGTATCTATCAACAATGCCCAACCCAGCCCAGGTTTTATCTATCTATTTATCTATCAATCTATATTGCCCAGCCCTAAAACCACACTACTTCTTTGTCTCTTTGTGCCCTCCTTGTTATCTCTCTTCATACATATATATATATATATATATATATAAGCGTGGATGGATGGATGGGTGCTTGTGCTGAGTATGACATGGAAAAAGAGGGGGAGGGGGGATAGAAAAAAGAAAAATAAGTAGAAAGAAATGAAAGAAGAGTGTAAATATTTGTGACATCAACTTTGCACAGTTGGATGAAGACAACTTGTCAATAGCCATTTGAGTTGTTTGTTGTCCTTTTAGAACTCATTCCCACATTTCCATTCTCTGCTTCCTACTTCTTCTTCACTTCACCACTGTTCAGGTCCAGCTTGGCCTGAGAGATGCAGCAAGCCAATGAAAAGACAAAGAGAAAAAAGAAAAATCATGACATTGGAAGAACATACTATAATTCTTTGAGAATATAAAGAAGAAAGAATGATATATATATATATATATATATATAACCTACAATTGTGTTTTTTTGTTTTAATTTTTTCTTTTCTCCCTTTTCCTTTTTCTCTGTCAGGGAGAACTGGTGAGACCTGAAGTGGGCTGTATTAAAAGTGGGCTGCATTGCTGTTGTTTATATTACTTAATTTTTACAGTGTATGGGTGATGAACCTTGAGCAAGCTTCTGTCCAGTGTGGCTGAAATTTTAGAGTCAAATGGGATTTAGATAACTTCTTTGAAATAAATTCAGAACTCTTGGGTCCAACCTGCCAATATCTAGAAGAAAATTAGTCATTGTGGGTCACTGTACGTGAAACATTAAATTGTGATACATTAAGCAGCACAAAGCCCTAAATTCCATAAATTGTAGTAGTCAAAGGCTGTGTTTGAGTATGTGTGGGAGCTATTGAGGTGCCCTGTGTGAGAGCTTCTCTGGGCAGTGTGCAGTGAAGTAGTAAAAAATGAATAAAAAAATAAACATAGAAAAAAGTAACCTCGTGTCTTGTGGAGCAGAGTAAATGGAATCACACATGCCAGGGATTTTATTTCATGTTTCTGCCTCTGACTCTCTTGGTTCAGGCTCTTCATTAAGGGCAAATTGAATGTTGACTTTTAACTTGGCCCTAGTGTTGACATTTGATTTTGGAAAAACCCTATGGTGTGTCTAATAATTTTGTATGTATGTGTGTGTATGTAAATATATGTATATATATTCAAATACATGAACATTGTAGAGTTTTGGAGGTGAGGCCTTTATGTGCAATTGGTTGTTTGATGTGTAAGAAAGGTGTCACATTGCTTTCTTTGTTATCAGATAATTGATAAAACTGATTTTTGTGGTATTTAATTTCTTTCTCATTTTTTTAATTTTTAAAAGAAAGACACCATTGTCAATCAAAGAATAAAATTCACAAAAATCTCCATGATATATTATGTCATGAGCCATGGTTATAAGCACCAAATTTAGAAAATTTGAAGTATTTAGTCTACTATAGTTTACTAACACGTTTTCAAACCCTCATGCAATTTTTCGACCTAAAAGGGAAAAAAAAAAGAAAAAAAAAAAGAAAGAGATTATTTATTTTAAAAACAGAAATGATTTGACTTGTAAAAATCGCATAGATTTTCAATTTTTCAATTTTAAATATTAATAAATTAAACCTCTCATATAAAAATCAAAACCATCATAGTTCAGTACTATTTTTTGTGATAGATTGTAATAGTTTCAATAATAATGACTTGACTGGAAACGTTTTGTCTATATCAATGAAATTGATTACATGATTTGTAATTGGATATATTTTTTAGTTTTTTTAGTTTTTTATTATCTCATTGTTAAAGAGCATTTTTTCTTGCCTTTTAAGATTAGATTTCATAGCCATTAATCTCATATGTATATGTGTGTGTGTGTGTGTATATATATATAAATATATATATATATATATATATGTTAACAATTTTAATTTGGATTTTTTGAATTTTCCGTTATTCTTATCTTATTTTATCTCAATCTTTCTAATTACAAGCATCCATATAAGATACTGTTGCTGATATTATATTACCTTTTTACAATATGAGTATAACTTTTGTAAAATTGTGTTGATTATAAATATTAATTCTGATTTTACTCTAGATACGAAAAAAATGTTGAATTTTTCGACAAACTTTAAGATATGAAAAAAAATATATCTCACAAGTTATGGATTTAAATACTATCTCTACAAGATAGTGTTTTTCCATCAATTGTTTTTCAGACGATACAATTTATTCAGCATGACCCATTTTTACAGAATTTTATGAAATCCAGAAAAATGGAACAAGATAATTTCAAAGACATTTACTAAACACAAATTTTGAAAATAGATTCTTTATATTTTAATCACAAAATAAATTTATTTGGTATAAACTAATTGGTACTTGAATGTTTTTTTCGAATATTGAAATAAATTTATTTAAAAAAATTAGCACAATTTGTGTAGTGTGTTTCAAATCTTTAATTTACTAGAATGAAACTTATTAAATAAATAAATAAATAAATGCTTTACCTTGTGAAATCAATGAGTTGCAGGATGAATTTGGAATTTTCAACCATTGAAAATGATGAGAAATAATAAAATCCATCTCATTTACTTCCTTGTGGTTAGATTTTTAAAAATGTTTAAAAAAAATAAGAGAAATTACATTGGTTTTGGTATTGAATCATGTACCCATGATTGCAAAGGCCCTGCTTCAAAGCCTGCTGCATTCTTTTTGTCTTGGGGAGACACTATGGGTGTGAGGGGAAAGTTTATATATAAAAAAAAATTAGGAATTAAAATACTAATAAAGCTTTGGACTTATGTTCCCAGATCTAATTGCATGGTATGGAGCCTTGCAACCCAAAAACATGTCTCAGAGATTATATCATACTTGCTTTTATGTGCTATAAACCTTGTTCTTGTTACTTGGCATTCCATTTTAAGAATGCTTATTCATCCATTTGAAAAGTCAAATATTTATTTTATTTTATTTTAATGGGACCATTAATGTCATATACATATGCACATTTATGTGTCTCAGATACCACCATAATAATTCAGTGACCTTCAATTGGGTTCTCACTTGTGAGGTATATATGAATTCTTCTCATTTCACCATTTGTACGTCTACAAATGAAAAGCTGACAGTTGTCTATTTCTAACTTATTGATGCTCCGACAACCAATTAAAAAATAAAATAATAATAGTAATGAACAATCTTCATCAAAAAGTATACAAATTTAAAAGGGCTCAATGGACAGAGCAAGAATTAGAACCTGTGACATTTGTCTACATTGTAATACATGTACATGTATGTGTGTGTCCTTTTTCTTTCATTATTTTTTTTCTTTATTAAGTGATAAGATTTATGGTAATGACTGAGGAATAGGGCAGTGATTGATTTGAGGAAGTAAAAACAATCTTGGTTGGAGAATGCCTCTCAAAAAATAAAAGGCATATGTATCAAAAGGAGATTGAGACTGAAAAGCCTCATGTCCTTGCAACCAATTCTATTTTAATCAGTTGTTTAGATGCAGAATTTGAGATATGTTCATCAGAGATTGCTCTGTTTCAAAAGCAGGCTTAATACACAAAACCAAATGGTTCACTAGATAATTTTCTCCTTCACAAAATTCAGTGCAAAGAAAAAGAAACTGCACAAGTACATACAAATTTACAAGAATAACAATCAATTATGATTGCAAAAAATTAAGATTTAGGAGTGATTGAGAGCTTGTTCTTGTGTGTGTGTGTGTGTATATATATATATATATATTTATATAATGAGGACTTTGATGAAGATTTAATGTGGCAGTTTCTAATTCCTTGTTGTTTAGCCATGATTGAGAACATCTTTTCCTGATTTACTGACCCTAATTATAAATCAAAATAATCCTAATGATGCTATTGAGGAGTCTCCATGGGAGTGTGTGAGTAGAGGGTTTAGGACAGATGCTCTCATCATGTTGCAACTCACCACCCCTTCCTTGTACATGTACCAACTTCAGTATCACTTCAAAGCTAAAATCACTAGTTGATATTTATAAAAAAAATAAATAGATGACATTCTTTTCATACTATCTGCTACAAGGGAAGACACATCACCACAGAGTCTAAACTGCTTTGTTATAGTTTTACAAAACTCACAGCAATGCAAAAAGAAAAGAAAAGAAAAAGAATGTTCATGTGGATGAAACCTTAAGAAATGAAGTCACAAGAGACACATTTTCTGACACCCCCAATTGATGTGATTAATCCCATGACAAGCACGAGTAAACATATTGTGATTTTAACCCATTAAAATCCCTACTTAAAACTGTCAACTCTGCTTGACTTTGCAATCTTGACTTGTCAAGTACATGCCCCCCTAAAAAATGCTAACCCCAAATTGATGCCTCTCATTCACCCCACCTGAGAGCAACAGTAAATAACCTCTCATGCCAAATGAACAGCTAAAAACACAGAGCAGCATTCAAGAGGCATCTTCATGAGCATCACTTTCTGCAACATGCCTTTTGTGAGAAGAACCCCACCCCCATCCCTTTGTAATAACACTACACAACAAGTTCAGAGAAGAAAAAGACAGTGAAACAATAAAAATAAATATAAAAATAAAAACCCCAGGAGAAAAAGAAATGTAAAAACAGAGACAGAAGGGGAATTCATGTTCTTGCAGGAAAGGAAAATATAAGAAAACAAACAGGGAATTAGGGGGGAAGGGGAAGGGGAAGGAAGGGTAAGCGAGAGATAGAGAGTATGGGGATAGATAGGAAATGCTGAGGAGCTGTTTCATTCATTCATTCATTCGTTTTCATTCATTCCTTCATTCAAGAGACTGACTGACTGACTGACTGGGTACCACCGTAGCACTCTCTTGTGGCGTTTTCGATAGCATGAACCAGCATGCATCAGCACCAACTGGGGAAAATGGGGAAGAAAATGAGGTGTGGGGGAGAGGGGAGTTAAGTAAGGGTGCGTTTCTACAATGCGTGTTGGATCATCCAGGCAACATGACAGCATGATTAGCAAGCAAGCAAGCGAGTGAGTGAGGGTGAGTGAGTGAGCGAGAGAAGGCGAGAGAGAGAGAGAGAGAGAGAGAGAGAGTGTGAAACGGTGTGTGTTACGAACGAAGAGGGTTCAACGCGGGGGAGGGTGATTTAGGAAGAGGGTGAGGAGGTCGCGGTCGGTCAAATGGGTCGTAGCGAGTCTTAAAGGCTGAACTGGCACCGCGAGCCAGCTGCCTCGTGTGAGGCTCTGCAGAGTGCAGCAGCGTCCCTGAGCAGCGCCTGGAGCGTCGTCTGAGGGCAGGCTTGGGTTCACGATCGATCCCCTCAATCCCCGTCTTTCCTATCCCCCACCCCTCAAACGTCGTCAATCTACAGGTGCTGTCGCTGCCACAGTGACCGATCGCTTGTTCATTCATCCCCTGGAAATCGCACTCATCGACCAGCTAGTGCTGCTACCTTAACCTACAGGATCATGCATTTGCCCTGGTCGTCGTGGTCATCAGCTTATTTGAAAGCACAGTCGCACGAATACTCCCATTCTCACATCATTGCCTCGCTGCGCGTCACTTACTAGCCTGCTTTCGAGTGCGGGTGGGCGTTTTTATCCCTGCGGCTTGTTTGGGTTGTGCTCATGACGGATTGGCGTTCCTTTTGACCAGCTGATTGTGTCTTCTTCTTCCTCTTCCTCTTCCTCTTGAAGCTTCTTTCAACTTCTTCCAACTTCTTACTCACTTGCTTGGTAGAGTCGACGAGTCGGTGTAGTTCTCATTATTAAGCGCTCGTGAGTATGATTGCGTTCACGTAGTGCGGGTTCCGGCAAATGGTTTCGCCCCAATGTGCGAAGTGGAGAATTTCAAGGGAGTTTGGCACTGTTCACTGAATGTATGAATCAGCAGATTGGTTTTTACAAACTTGCTTAAATTGGTTGCTTCACTGATCGCTCCTGATCGATCTTAGGGTGGACGAGGAGAGTCGCTGGAGAAACTGCATTGATGACAACCATGACCACGTCTTGACAGCTTTGATTTAGCTTTCTAGCAGAAATATTCTGAAGCAAGCGTCGTACGAGGATTGATTCTGTAGTTGAAACGGGACCATCATTGTCCACTACCGTCGCCAATCTTGGTCCCTCAAAACTCCAGTGTCTGAGCATCCCCCAATTCCATTGTATGGGTCGGAATTTGAAGCTAGGAACAAACGAATTGATCGACCGTGTCGGAGACGGCAGTCACAGTTCTTCGGAAGCTCTTGTTGGGCAGCTCACCTTTTAGAGCCAGTGCCCGTCACGTCTACACCAACTTCGCCGTCCGATCATCTGAGAAATTTCATGCCATCGAAACAGAAGCCGACGACTGCTGTGCAAAAGGATTCCTTGCAGGTACTGCACAGCTTCTTATTGTTATTCTACCTTCACATACAATCCTCTATCTCGAAACAGGATGTGCCCGTTCTATTGTCAACTCGCCACAGCAGATGTAGTAGCGAAGCATGAGCAGCGGGCTTCCATGGCAATGCCGAAATGTACAATGACCATGGACCTAGTAGTTTTTCTAAGTACGCACTGAAGCAGTCATCGCCTGTTGTGTTAACAGTCTGTCGTTTTTGTTCAAGTTGTATGAAACATCACGCCATGACCTTCGAGTGTCACCGTTCGCTTGCAGGAGCCGTTTCGTGTCTTAGGACGTTAGTTACGAATCTATGCCGGCAATGGTTTGATGGACGAAAGATAGTGGCCAATCGTTAGCCACAAGGAATCGCTATTTGAAGGAAAACGGAGGAGGAAATATGAATATCTCCAATGTAGTACAGCTTGGGCTGCTGCTTTTGGCAATGCTAGTGCGCGAGCTTCCTCCGACGATGGCCACCAATGACGAAGGAGGTGCACTGTTGGCCTTCAAAAACGGGCTGACTTGGGACGGGACCGTCGACCCACTAGCCACGTGGGTGGGAAACGACGCCAATCCCTGCAAATGGGAGGGCGTCATCTGCAACACCCTCGGCCAAGTCACAGAGCTTTCTCTCCCTCGGCTTGGGCTCACAGGCACTATCCCTCCAGTTCTTTGCACCCTGACCAATTTGCAGCACCTCGATCTCAACACCAACAGTTTCTCCGGTACATTGCCGTCACAGATTGGCGCTTTCGTCAGCCTGCAGTACCTCGACCTGAACTCGAACCATATCTCCGGTGCGCTGCCTCCGTCTATCTTCACCATGCTCGCGCTGCAATACATAGACTTGAGCTTCAACTCGTTTTCAGGAGTGCTCCCCGCTGAAATTGAAGCGCTACGAGGGTTGCACACGCTCATTTTGCGAGAGAACTCTTTTTCCGGATCAATACCTCCGCAAATCGGAAGCCTCATTCGCCTGAAACGGCTCGACCTTAGCTTCAACTCCTTCTCCGGCACTGTGCCCCCACAGCTGGAGGGTCTAGTGAACATGGAGGATTTGAGTTTGAGTGCCAACTCGCTCTCAGGAGAAGTACCCCCCTTCCACATGATGACCAACCTCTACAGCGTGGATGTCAGCGGCAATCTCTTCTCCGGGAGCATCTCTCCCCGCTTAGCACAGTTGAAGAACCTCCAGGCGTTGGATTTGAGCAACAACTCACTAACGGGAACCATCCCGAGCGAGATCTGGAGCATAAGGTCGCTCGTGGAGCTTTCTCTCGGGTCGAACAGTGCCCTTACCGGTAGCATACCGAAGGAGATCGGCAATCTCGTCAATCTGACGAGTTTGTTCCTTGGAGAGTCCAAGCTAGGCGGGCCCATACCTGAGGAGATCACCCTCTGCACCAAGCTCGTGAAGCTCGATCTTGGTGGCAACAAATTCAGCGGCTCTATGCCGACCTATATCGGCGAGTTGAAGCGGTTAGTGACGCTGAATCTTCCAAGCACGGGACTCACGGGCCCAATCCCTCCCTCCATCGGCCAGTGCACTAACCTCCAGGTTGGTATTCTCCGAATCATTCAATGTTACAGTATATCAAGTGCTGCATGAACTTGCAATGCTTCGTGAGATCAATGTTTTAATTCTCTCTCTTAGTTACCCAGCCCTCCATGTGCAGGTGCTTGACCTCGCTTTCAATGAGCTCACTGGCTCTCCTCCCGAAGAGCTTGCAGCACTTCAAAGCCTGAGATCTTTATCCTTCGAAGGCAACAAGCTGTCAGGACCGTTGGGCTCTTGGATTTCAAAACTGCAAAATATGTCTACATTGCTGCTTTCTACAAATCAATTCAACGGCACCATTCCTGCCGCCATCGGCAACTGCTCGAAGCTTAGGAGCCTGGGCCTCGACGACAATCAACTCTCGGGACCTATTCCGCCGGAGCTTTGCAACGCCCCTGTGTTGGATGTAGTTACCCTTAGCAAGAATTTTCTCACCGGCAACATCACCGACACCTTCCGAAGATGTCTGACCATGACTCAGCTCGACCTTACATCGAATCGTCTCACTGGCGCGATTCCCGCTTACCTTGCTGAGCTCCCAAGCCTTGTCATGCTGTCATTAGGAGCGAACCAATTTTCCGGATCGGTGCCCGACTCTTTGTGGAGCTCCAAGACGATCCTCGAATTACAATTGGAGAATAACAATCTGGTCGGTAGATTGTCGCCCTTGATAGGTAATAGCGCGTCACTGATGTTTTTGGTGTTGGACAACAACAATCTCGAGGGGCCGATACCGCCGGAGATTGGGAAGGTGAGCACGCTGATGAAATTCTCCGCACAGGGGAATTCTCTTAACGGTTCAATTCCCGTGGAGCTTTGCTATTGCTCCCAGCTCACCACGCTGAACCTCGGGAACAATTCTCTCACAGGCACCATCCCACATCAGATTGGAAACCTCGTCAATCTCGACTACTTGGTGCTTTCGCACAACAACCTCACTGGGGAGATTCCAAGTGAGATTTGCAGAGATTTCCAGGTGACTACTATTCCAGTATCGACTTTTCTCCAGCATCGCGGCACGTTAGATTTGTCATGGAACTATCTCACTGGGTCGATTCCTCCCCAGCTCGGAGACTGCAAAGTGTTAGTAGAGCTCATCCTGGCGGGGAACCTTTTCTCCGGAGGACTGCCTCCTGAGCTCGGCAGGCTTGCAAATCTAACCTCGTTGGACGTGTCGGGGAACGACCTAATCGGGACCATACCTCCGCAGCTCGGCGAGTTGAGAACATTGCAAGGGATTAACCTTGCAAACAACCAATTTTCGGGGCCGATCCCCTCTGAGCTCGGCAACATTAACAGCCTCGTGAAGCTGAACCTGACTGGTAATCGATTGACAGGAGACTTGCCTGAGGCGCTGGGGAATTTGACCAGCCTCTCGCATCTGGATGTTAGTGGGAATCGTCTTAATGGGGAGATTCCGAAGGCCATGGCTAACATGGTGTCTATTGTGGGCCTGAACTTGGCGGGAAACGAGCTCAGTGGAGGCATTGCAGGGCTACTCTCGGAGAGCACCGTGTGGCGCCAGATGCAGTCACTGAACCTCAGCGGAAACAAGCTATCGGGCGAAATTCCAGCTGTTGTCGGGAACCTCTCCGGGCTGGCGGTGCTCGACTTAAGCAGTAACCATTTCTCTGGCGTCATTCCAGACGAAGTTAGTGAATTCTACCAGCTCGCTTTCTTGGATCTTTCTAGCAATGATCTCGTCGGCTCATTCCCCAGCAAAATCTGCGACCTGCGCTCCATGGAGTACCTGAACGTCTCAAACAATAAGTTGGTTGGTCGGATCCCTGACATTGGAAGCTGCCACTCGCTCACGCCATCCTCCTTCCTAGGCAATGCAGGCCTATGCGGGGAAGTTTTGAACATCCATTGCGCTGCCATTGCGAGACCTAGTGGAGCTGGTGATAACATCAGCCGTGCCGCTCTTCTGGGCATCGTGTTGGGATGCACCTCATTCGCGTTCGCGTTGATGGTTTGCATCTTACGCTACTGGCTGCTTCGGCGATCGAATGCGCCCAAAGACATAGAGAAAATCAAGCTCAACATGGTGCTGGACGCGGACTCCAGTGTCACCTCCACGGAGAAGTCGAAGGAGCCACTGAGCATCAACATTGCCATGTTCGAGAGGCCACTGATGCGCCTCACATTGGCCGATATCCTGCAAGCCACCAATAACTTCTGCAAGACGAATATAATCGGCGACGGGGGGTTCGGGACGGTGTACAAGGCAGTCCTATCAGATGGCAGGATTGTAGCCATCAAGAAGCTCGGCGCGTCGACAACGCAAGGAACTCGAGAATTTCTTGCAGAAATGGAAACCCTTGGCAAGGTGAAGCATCCCAACCTGGTGCCTTTGCTGGGGTACTGTTCCTTCGGCGATGAAAAGCTTCTCGTTTATGAATACATGGTCAATGGAAGCCTAGATCTCTGCCTTCGGAATCGCGCGGACGCGCTTGAGAAACTAGATTGGAGCAAGCGCTTCCATATTGCAATGGGATCCGCTCGCGGTCTCGCTTTCCTGCACCACGGGTTCATCCCCCACATCATCCACCGTGACATTAAAGCCAGCAATATTCTGCTGGACGAAAACTTCGAAGCGAGAGTTGCAGACTTTGGTCTGGCGCGGCTGATCAGCGCATATGAAACTCATGTGAGCACCGACATCGCCGGTACGTTTGGATACATTCCCCCTGAGTATGGGCAATGCGGGAGATCCACAACGCGTGGGGATGTGTATAGCTACGGGATAATACTCCTGGAGCTCTTGACAGGGAAGGAACCTACGGGAAAAGAGTACGAGACCATGCAGGGAGGGAATTTGGTGGGATGCGTCCGGCAGATGATCAAGCTCGGCGACGCACCGAATGTGCTGGATCCTGTCATTGCCAATGGGCCGTGGAAGAGCAAGATGTTGAAGGTGCTCCATATTGCGAATTTGTGCACCACGGAGGACCCTGCTCGTAGGCCCACCATGCAGCAGGTCGTTAAGATGCTCAAGGATGTGGAAGCTGCCCCCCAGTTCACGGCACTTGCCCCTGTATAATTGATCTTACAAGGTAAATTGATTATTTTGCTAATCTTCACAGATCTGAATCCATAGGAAAATATTGACCGTGTGTTTGCTCTCACCTTCGGTACCACCTTCAGTTTCCGAAAGCTTCGTCGTAGCTGAAGTCTGTTTTCGTTCTGCTCAGAGCTGTAAGTTCGAGATTGCCTGCAGCATGTGAAGAATTGCACAACGCTACCACCCGCGTGTTGATTTCTGCTGGGAGATAGCGAGAAGCTATGAATCTGGGTTGTGATTTGGTAAGATTTCACTCTTTGGATATGAATCAGCTCGAATTTCAGAACAGAATTAAAATCGATTTGCTGTCTGATTTGTTTGTAGTAGGCATCTAACGCACTGATCGCCTCAGGTTTCATGTCAAGACCGTGGGCTCGACTTGGAAGGAGAGAACCCACTTGCTCCATCCGGACCGAGAGCTGACATTAACCAACTATCGGATTGCATTGCACACACCTGATTGTATCCATTCAAAATGTAATATTCCAGGTTTGATCATAGGTATACAGAAACGATGAACACCCTTGAGAGCATGTGCCATTTGTATATAAGTGAATTTAAAAGCGTACTCCTCGCAAGAATCATTATGACCTTCAGTCCGCGACCATCAGTGAATGCATCAATCCAGTATTTAACCTGCGAAGGTCTTTGTGGGTTATAGTGGTTGACATTCGTTTCCTCCATGTCTTTCTTGTGCACACCCAGAGAATTTCAACAAATCAGAATGAGTTGTGGCGGCGCCGCGATAATAAGAATGTTACGGTAGTTAGGGTCCCGATTTCTCCAGGTGATTCACAGAAAGTCCTACGATATGTGACAAGAGCAGGAAGCTGTCTGTTGCCGCGTACAGTCGGCCTAAGAGCTCGATCTTCTTAATGAATCTAGAAGCGTCAAGTGCTTGATAGATACTCCCGCTAGTAAAGAGGCGACCTGGCCTTCAGCCATAGATGGCCAGAAGAATGCTTCACCGAGGACTTAACGCTTTCACTTCTCCTCGCGCTTCTTGAAGAAAATGAAGAATATATTGCTGACGCTGAATACACTGTGTCCGTCCTGAGTTCGAGTACTTCGAAATGGAGTATGAACCCGTACCTATCAGCTCGGATGCAGGGGAATTGGTTTTGACAAGAAATGTGCATCTTGTGCGTGTTCGTGGTTAGGGCTCGTCAGCGAATTGATGATGCCAGTTTTGCGTGAGTTCAATGTTGTATAGATTTACCCTGATGGGTTCACGAAGTGTTGATATCGTCTGCTATGTGTTTCACTGCTGTAATTTACCTATCCGAATTCGTCATCACCATCGCTAAACAGATCAACGAGTATACCGTGTTTAGTTCATGAACTTCTGGAATGAAGTTTAGTTGATTCAGAACTTGGTAAACATCCGCATTGAACAGCTCTTTGGAAAGTTTAGTTGAACATATAATAATTATCAAAGTTTTCTTCATTCTTTTTTATTTTTCCTGCTTTGAGAAAAGTCCATGCCTTGAGAGGTAGGCTTGCCCATTACATGCACTATTGCTCAAAGATTTGATGGCGCGCAGCAAAATCGCCCTCCTTAGCAACTGGTAATGAGCACAAGAACTTGTGGTGAGCCTTGCAGATCGTTGATGGAGATTTCAACGAAACAGCGAGAAGTGGTCCATCAGTCAACATGTCACCCAATATTAATCTGACAACTCTGACATACGATCGTCGTAATGAGATGTAGAGGGTGTTGATACTCTACCATTAAGTTTCTTTGAGTGGACCGAAATTTTGCTTTCTGTTTGGCAAACAACGTGAACGGAAAACTGAAGTGGCTCGAATTGTGGAAGTAGGAAACTTATTCATTACAACCAGTGCTCAATGGAAGATTACCAGTACAATTGCTAACTTTAAAATAATGAGAATAATAAATAATAAATTAAAAAAACCAGGTGGTCTTCGAGGAGGATATATGTTCCGGCGCATACGGTGCCTGTCGCGGCCATGCAATTCTGGCCCTTCCGTGATAGGTTGGTATACGGATGATTGCTGCACCTTAACTGTCAAATTGAACAATGGTGCTGATGATCCTACAAAGCATTGCATTGGGAATTTTTAATTGAGACTGGTAGCACTCAAGTTCGAATGTGGTCACTCCGAGGTAGCTTTGGTTGAGGACAAAATAGAGACAGTCACAATAGTGGGAAAAATCACTGGCGACGGTCTGCATCATTGGTAACGGACAAGGTCGAAACGAACCAAACGCCCAGTTCTCGTCTCTGTAACGTCACTGCACCTTTCAGATATAGATCACTTCAACAAGATACTCTGCATATCTCACTGTTTCTCAATATTTCCCACACCTGACGCCAGGTTTGTAACACCCCAGTCCTAATCCCCTAATCTGATCTTCCAAATGTTTGAACATGGAGTACTATGCTCAGAAAGGATTGAACTGTTGATCCAACCACGACATTTACACTACTAACAAAACCCTGTTTGCCAGATCACGTTTTCAGAGATCGATAATCTATACCATCCTTCTTCGCCACAGATTAACATGGCAGCTGAAGATCATGAAGGAAGCTGAAGCGTGATCTTTTGACACATGGTCTCATTGCACCCTGTAAAATTACACATAAGACAGAAACCCTAAACCTAACCCTAAATGTTATATCTCCTGGCCAAAACTGGGTAAGTTCTCACGATCGCTTGTGTACCAGATCTCAAGCCTGCTCGAACTAAGCCAATGGCCAACACTGTGAGCTGATGACGCTGATGTAAACGCTCCGTATCATCAAACCCACTGGCCAACACTCCTGCCATCGCGATGTCCTTGAACACGTCTCACCAATCTCGGAGAGGACGACATGCTCCAAAGCAATGTTCAGAAATCCCCTCCCTTCCTCATACCCTTAACTGCTCGTATGGGCAACATTCTCCAGACCTCAGAATTCCTGTCGCCTCATTTCTCTTAAAACATCATTCTCTGGTCAATATGGGTTAGAACGGAGGATCAGTGACAGCAATGAACATGACAGAAGTGCAAGATATCTTAATAAATACCTTCCCCCTCTGCTTTGCGTTCTGCTTCCACCATTACTAAACTGAATGAACTTGAATTCTAATCCTATTTGGGTGGTATTAAGTTAGTGCTGCATGAGAATTAGAAGAAGAAGCCTATCCTGCCAGTGGGTCAGTCACTGTAATTGAAAAAGCCTCTGGTAGTACTTCCTGTAATGGCACCATTAGATAAAATCCTGGCCCATTTTGTCAGGAGTTGTGAAAGTTACTAAAGCAGATATTACACTGACTCCTGCTATCAGCCTGAACATCAGTCGATTTTTCTGCACTATTTGTGCAGTCATCTGGAATTGTTTAGTTGCTGTCTAAAAGTGTGCATCAAATAAAGTGAGAAATAAACATTAACCATTTGCTGCCAGGTTTCTTAAACATTGGGTCCTGTCTGCTTGCTTTAAGAATTTTTTTGACTTCATTTGTTTTGTGTGCAATCTCATTTTTAGAGGCTCAATGTATGTGACACAACAATTCAACCTTTGATTGCCTCATTCCATGTATGAAGTGATTTTACTTGATGTGCAAAGTTCACTTTCAGCTCATTCAAAAGACAGGTATGGATTTTGCTGCATCCATAGTACTCCTTTTTTCAGGTCTTTTGCTTTGTCTTCCAGTAATCAAAATCCAACTTAATATTTATCAAAGGAAACAAAATGTAAAGTAAAATAAAATAAAATAAAAGATTGTATAAACATCGTTACTTTTACTACAAACAACCATTGCAGAAATTGCATGTTTGCTTCTATTCAAAATAGGATTCTACATGCTTTTTATTTAAAAGCCTTGTGATGTAATTTCTTGCATCAAGAGAATTTATTTTGTTTAGTGCTCCTCAAGGAAACAAGACCACAATAAAGTTTTAGGGTTCACACGACAGCATGATCAGGTTCATGGGATTAGGATTTACATCACAGCACAATTTCGCTCTATGTCTCTCAACAATGTTGTGTAGCAACACACACACATAAAGTCCCACTCACTAGAATTCTTGCACATAAGTACTGTGAACTATGTATGTGCATCAGCAGTGTTGCACTCTTTTGGTGAGATTCCCTAACTATTAATATATTTGATTGTCTTGAGCCATCATGTTCACCATCATGGGGTCTCCACCAACTCTTGCTAATCAGCAGAGATAAAAATAAATAAATAAATAAATAAATAAATAATACCCTTGTTTTGTTTGCTGTAAAATTTCTCTGTTTGTGACCCATCACACAAAAGCCAAAGAAAACCCTAAAAACCAACACAAATTTATGAACAAATTCTCTCTCTCTCTCTCTCTCTCTCTCTGTATATATATATATATATATATACATATATACACACATTGTTATTGTTATTGTTATTTTCCCACCACAATCAAGTGTTTTTATAAAACCTTTTGATGAAAGACACTGTTGTGCTTTGAAGTGCTTAAGAAGTTGGGACACATGGGTACTACATGTGGGGGCCACTCTGTTGACAGCACAAAGCTGCCAACTCCACCTCCTCACCCTCCACACTGTCTTCATCAATTCTTCCAAGCCCATTATTTTCCCATTTTGAGGGTGGTGTTTACCACATTTCTAGTATTTAGAATGCTGATTTCAAAACTTGGGTCTGCGATTCAAGTTCAAGTTTGTGAAGGCATGTTTGGTGCTGTTACCCTACACCACAACAACAAAAAGGGATTTTTATTGGGCAGATCTATTTCGAAACCTGCCTGAGGATTGATGCAGACACAAACCCTAACTCTAAATCCGAAATGCTGCAACTGAGATCCAAAATTAGGTTCCACATAGTTGGAGGATTCTTCTCGGATACTTGATTCTATTTTGTAGCACCATTCAAGGTTGAGAAAAATCAAAGATTTTGTAACCGTGACAGTATATATTGATTTTAATTTTAATTCATTTGAAATATTATATATTGTATATTATTATTTTCTTTTTATGGTAAGTGTTGAGGGGGAAATTCCTTAGCAGTTTTGATCCCAAAGCATCCCATTCCTGTACTGCTGGGGCAACAGAAGCATGATCTCTTTTGGACTTGCCTGTACTGGCAAGCCCAATGAAAGCATTCCTTGTTTCCAGGTTCCACTTATTTAGTTAGTTCTCCTTTTATTTATATTTTCTCCACATTTTCCACCTCTTTCACTTACTTCTTTACTTTTCCCAAAAGGACAAAAGAATGTTGTCTTGTACCCGCAAAAGGATGTTGTGACTTTTGATATTCATGTCTTTCGCATGTGCTCAAAATATATCCTAAATAGCTAATGTTGAGATTTTGGAAGTTTTAAATTTGTGAAAAAAAAAATATTCAAAATATATATAAATAAAAAAACTGATGTAATATGATCCATTGCACTTTTAGGGGCTCTTTGAGGGAGTTCCATACTACTTACCATGCATTGCAGAAACACCATTCAGTATATTACAGGATGCATAGCACTAGTTAATAATTTCATTGATTATATATTTTTAATTTTTTCTTCAATATTTGAAATAAAAATGAAAACCAAAAAAAAATTAGATTGTTTTGATCTCTGCCTTCAATTTGATCTGTGTGTTTTCAGTTCATGCATCTGTTCCAATTTTGTAAATAACAGAAATGAAGCCTATGCCTGATTGGACAATTTTTCTTTTTAGTTTCAACTTTGTGAAAATATTTCCTATGTACATACATACATATATGTGTTTATGTCTTTACCATTGATAATGAAAAAGAAAGTAGGAAAGTCTAAAAGTCCAACTATGTTGTGTTATATAGATTTTTATTCATTTGTAAATTCAATCTTTTTGTGAAAGTTGATTTAGATAAACATAATTCTCACAACTTTTAAATAATTCTGACCACCATATATATATATATATATATATATATATCAGCAAGTTTTTACTTCATTTCTGTATGGATTTTTTATAGGTAAAAATTATTTATAGTCTTTCAAAAAGAATTAAATTAATTAATTTAAAAAACTTCTGATGATATTATAGTGATTTTTTATTTGTTATTTGTGATTCTATATCTTTCTAAAAGAAACTTGTGTATTATTCAGTTATACAAAAAAATTAAATAAGATAATTTTGAATGTTACATTGAATTATAAAAAAAAATTATAGCTTTTTCTTCAGTACTTATAAATATTTAAATATATATGTCAATTTCTGAGTTTGAGTATAATTGTTAAAAGTTTCAATATAAACTAACAAGTTGATTGAAGCTAATAACAGTGTTGGTTAACTGATATCATGTGTTGAAATGAAGCTATAAAGTTATGTTTTTGAAAATTAATCAGAAAAAAGAGATTAAAAAAATAGAAATATCTGAAAATTTCAAATTCTATTTGTGTTAATTATCTTGTTTAAATTTCAGGACTTAATCAGATTCTTTTAATAACATGTTCAGCATGGTGCTCTTAGCATTTGCTTTTCATATTTGTCTTTGGTTTTTAAAAGAATTATAGTTTTAGAGCTTACTTTAATATATGTTTTTTATTTAATATCAAATAACTATAAAATATGTATTATCTTGGTTATACTATATATAATTTTTAATTTTAAAAATAATTAATTTTTTATAAAAATATAATCCCAAAAGTAATCATTTTTTATTTATACGTAAATTAATATAAAGTTTTATTTTTCTGATTTGATTAAATTCTTAATATGAAAAGATAGAACTTGTATACAACATTGGAAAAATTGTTTTATTTTAATTTCCAACAACTTATTTTTATAATGATTAAAATACCTATTTTTTAAAAACAAATCTTTTCTGTTCAATCCCTAATAAAACAAGATGTTGCTAATGCCAAATCAATTTTTGCAGTTGCCACTACAATTTGCCAAATAACAACATGTCATCAAGAATTTTGCTAATACCACCACAACTTGCCCCAGATTTGTGTTGCACACTACAATGCACTTTATTAAACACTAACATACACATCTACAAGAATGTACACTTTTCACTAAATGCATTATACTGTACAATGTTAGAATAGGGCAACTTGTGGTAGCATTAGCAAAAATTGTGAAGGCATATAGTAGATGGCAAGTTACGGTGGCAACAACATCTAATATATATAAATTAATTCTTTGATTAAAAAATTATTTTCTAGTCATAAGTGTGTATATTATTATTAATTTTATATTTGGTTTTATGAAATTTCTTAACTTTTTTTATTAATTAAAATTTAAATATTCTATGAACAACATATATTCTTTTTATTTAAAAATAAAAATTATAAAATTTCAAATAAGTTTATTAAAAAAATATTATTGAACATCAAATAATCTGGTTAATTTAAAATCCATGAAAACGATGTTTGAGTAAAATTGTTGTAGATGTAAAAACATATAAAAAAAATCTAAAGAAAGTTTCTTTTTTTTTAAAAAAAAAAAAATTGTATCAAGAAAATAAATATTAAAGGTTATTTGAACTTTTCTTATTGAATATTAATAAACAGGAAAATCAAAAATATTGCAAGGAAAAATTTTAAAAATTAACATTATATAATTATATTCAAATTTTTCTACTAATAAAAAGAATATAGAAATAAATAAATAACATGCAACAAAGATATAGCAGAAAAAATAAATGAAAATGAAGAACTAATAAATCAAATTTATTTAATATTTTAAAGTCAAAATTTTAAAAATAAAAATAATTATAATGAGTTTATTTATTTAAATTTAATATAATAATAGCATAAAATTAATATATTAAATATTTTGAATTAAATCCAATATTAAATTTTTATTCAAAGAAGAAATATTATTTATATATATATATATACATATATCTTTGTACATTCTACAAAGAAACAAGAAATTAATATATTTACAAAATAAAGTTAGTACCTTATTACACAATATTTTTAGAACTTTTTTTATATCATTGTATCCATATATAGTTTTTTCAAATTGACCAAATTTAAGACTTAATTTTTACTTTATTCTGCACATATTTAAATTAATATTATAAATTACGAAAAAAAATCTAAGTATTTATAAAAGACAATAGTGATTGTATTTTAAATGATATTTAAACATTAGTAAAACTAAAATGTAGAGTATTTTAGTTAGATTAGACATACTATAAAAATAAAAATCTTATATATATAGATATATATAGATATATATATATATGTGTGTGTGTGTGTGTGTGTGTGCATTGTGTTGAAGGCATGAAGGAAATCCTCATTGAGGCAATAGATCATATCTTGCTTGCGTTTGCTCTGTTATGCACATATCCTAGTCTTCTTAATAAATATATATTTTTTTTTAAAAAAAATAATAATAATTTAAGAGTTATATTTTTTAAGGTTTACTTCACAATCTTAAATCTCATGACTTGTTTTAATACAACAAAATAAAACATCTATTTTTAAGTAAAACAATCTTCTTTTGTATCAAGTATTTATTTTTATAATATATTATTGTTTTTATAAGCATGTAATTTAAATTAAAACGTTATGAAAGTTAGAAAAGCATCAGGATGTGCTTGTATTTACTCTAATTGAAATTTTAAACATCTAAAACAAACTCATGTTTGAAGTACAAGTCAATTCTAAGTTTGAACGAATATTGAAGCACTTATGAAATAAGAATAATAAATGGAAGCTTAAAGGTGTAAAACTAATAAACCTAATTTTCAGTTCCATAAGAAATTTGAACAACATAAATTTAAATCTATTAAATCAAAAAGACATAAAATAGAATGACAATCAAAAAGTAGGATTTGGTAATTCTAGACTAGTATGAATAAAAGTGTTCCAAATTTATAAAATAAAAGATCTCAATGAATGATGCAACCACGATTAGAAAGAATTTCAAAGAAGATTAAATAATAAAAATATATTTCTTTTTTATACGACCATTAATAATAATAATCTTTACTCTATATTTAAGAAGTAAAATACTATTATAATTAGATTTATTTTAGTAGGAACATTATTTATTTATTGAAATATAATAAAGTAATTGTGAGTTTTATTTTTTGTAGTATATATAAGTGAGTGTGTGTATATATATATATATATATATATATATATTATTAATAAATTTAAAGATATTTAAATTTTGAAATAAAGCATAGTATATTAAAGATGAAGTAGTAATATTTTAAAGTTTACAAATAACATATACTAAAACTCTAATAATATATTTTAAAGATTTTATAAAATTATTTTTTATAAAAATAAGTGTATTATACCTTATATTAGATAATATTTTAATTTAATTAAATATAAATATTATAACATTTTATATTTTTTTTGTGTAAAAATTTATGGAAATGCATAATAATTTAAGAAATAAAATCTCATTTTTCTGGATATTTTGATATATGTATATAGATATATATATATATATATATATATATGTGTGTGTGTGTGTGTGTGTATGTGTGTTTTTGAAGCAACTTAATAATTTAGAAGATTCTTTAGATCTTATTACAATTAAAATCAATCACAAGAATTTTAGATATCTTTTTTTCAACATATGTTTTGAATTTTTTAAAGATTTTTTTTGTCATGATTTATGCTCAATGTTAAATATTATCTTTCAAAATAAAAATAAATAAGTGCATACAAAATGTCATGTCTAAATACATATAATTTGCAAGAAAAGAAACTTATATTTTTAGTTAGTAATACCAAATCATACTTTTGAAATTAAAGCAATTTTATCTCTTAGCTACAAATTTATTTATTTTTAGATTGTTCCAAACATTTGATACAAATTTTCCAAGTTTGAAAATAGATGTTTTATTCCTATAACTAAAATGATCTTAGTTATGATTCAAAATCTTTGATTTGTAAGATACAAGCTATATTTTAGATTTTATTTATCTTTATTACAAGTGCAACTATAGTTGTTTATTTTTCAAACACAACTCGATTTACAAATAACATAAAACTTTAGTAACAATGATTCATTCTAAATTATTTAAATTATCTCAAATATTTTCAGATGTGTTAAATAAATTATTAAATTTTAATTCAATATTAAAGACATGGAGAATAACCCTTAAGAACATAAATGGTTCCTACTTTTTTTTTGTTCAATTTTCTAATTTTTTAAAGTAATTAATTGCATTTAAATTTTATAATAATTTATGGTTTCTTTCTCATAATATATGACCATTTGAAATTTTGTGAAGTCACATCACTAAGTGTTCGGATCTTGTATTCTTCAGACACAAGTATATCTATTAGACTTAAGAAAAAAAATCGTATTTTTTTTTTACATTTTATAAAAAATTAAAAATTCTAAAAAAACATTTAATTAACACTATGTCTTATTCAATTTGAATAAGTGGAACAATCTTGAGATGGAAGAAATTTTAATTTTATACTGATATCATTATCAATTTAAAACTCTTGTACATTGGTTTAAATACGATTTTAGTGGAATACATGGAAGATATTTTTAAAATTTTCAACATTTTCAACTTATTACTTTCTCTTTTTGTTTGGAATAGTACTTTAAAATTAACCATAAAAATATAAAAACGTAAAGTAAAAACGAAATCATTTCTTCTATATATATGTATAAGTTCTATATAAAGTTATAAGTATAGGGATGGAGAACAAGAAAACCATAGATTATCCCCAATATTGTTAATATTGTTTCTGTGCTTTAATCTTGACTAATAATTCTAAAGTTTGTTTTACTTAGAAGTAGCCATTCTGTTACTTTATTCTCTTATCAATACATTCTCTTTAAGTTATTTTTGAAATTATTTTTAATTGTTTACAGAAATAAATGAATATATGTACTTATAATTAGATTCATGTTTGTAACAAGCAAATTCTTTGCACAACCCATTTAAATGATAAAAAAACCTTAAATTAAAAATAGAAACATTCTATTGATGGTAAAATCAAAACTATACATGAATTCTACTTTAATAACAGCATCAAGGTAATAAATAAGGTACGTGGACAAAAAATATGTATGATTGCTTGTATCTAATCACTTCAATTGAGTTTAATTCCATTAAATTCATAAAGAATGTTGTAACGTTTTTTTGGATTTTACAGAAAAACATCTAAAATTTTGAATTATGTTTTAGCATAAGTAACTGTTGTTTATAAATGTTTTAAGCTTGTCAAAATCATATTTAATATGATTTAATTGTACAAAAATTATTTTTAAGAATAATAAAAATTTATTATTATTATTATCAATATTTAAATTTATATTTGTATAAAATAATACTTATTGATCTTAAAATTTCAGAGAAATGCTTCGTTTTTTTTATGTATATAGTCTTTATTTTTTATATATACATGTATAATTTTGTACTAAATATATTTCAATAAAAAATTATTGGTATTCTTCAAAGAAGAAAATTTACCCTCATGCAGACAACCATTCTAAACAGTTCTAGTGTCAAAATTAAAGTAATTTAAAGCTTCTTCGACACTATCTTGCTTTCCAATAAAATAATGTTAAATTTACGTTTGCAAAATCTCTTTGTGCTAATAAATTAACTGCAATTATATGTAGCAGTTAAAGAATTTAGGTTTTGACATCAAATTTTTATAAATATATAACTGAATACAAAAATATTACAATCAACTTGAATTTATAAGAAAATATGAATTTACTAATTGTTCTACATATTACTTTTATAAGACTAAAATAAACTCAAATTTTTACTAAATCAATCCATGTATTTAAACTATCATTGTACCCTTTCAACCCCATTCCCATTCCCTATTCCCAACTGTTGCCCTTGTTCCCTTGTTTCTTTGTAGTTTGATCTAAAATCCCAAACCTTGTCATTTAAAAATTTTATCAAAATAAACAAAATTCTAAAAGAAAAAAATATAAAAATATAAAAAATATAAAACATAATGTTATAAAATAAAATAAAAGACAAAAGAAAGTTGTAGAATTTCAAGTGTTAGTGAGCTAAAAATTATTGTAAATTTTTAAATAGGAATTTTAGCTTAGAATATATATATATATATATATATATATATATATAAAGCAGAAAATATATTATTTATTTATTTATTTATTTATTTATATTATAATATATATAATTTAATTTTTAGATCAAGATATATGGAAGAAATCCATTAATAATAATAATAACAATAATAATACAAGTGTTTATAAATGTATCAATATTGTTTTACCTAAAAATAATAAATTCGATGATATAACGATATCATGAAATGTATTATTTGATCTAGAATAATGTAGAATGTTAAAAAGATCTTTATTGAAAGTAGTAAAATCTGTTTTTAAATTGGTTAAATTTGATTATCTTAAATAATATTTTATTATGTATTATAATAATAACATAATATAAATCAAAAAATTAAGTGTGTAAACTTAAGATAGTAATTCTTTTATACTTGTCTTTCTAATGTTATAATGGAATTTTCAAAAAAAATCAGCACAAGTGCATTGTAGAAGATGCACAAAAAGAAAACCAATGCAACACCACTTGAGATTTGACTTTTCTTTTTATAGGAGTGGATGTAAAATGTAAATAAACAAAATAAATATACTAAATTATTGTAATAAATGTCAAATTTATTCTTTTATAAATAACTGTTGCAAAACTTCTATTTAATAACGACCTTAGACTAAAGTCATGGAATAAAGATTGACAAGTAATAAATATCATTTTATTAGGTTGAACAATGAGATGTGAAAAATTGAACAGTGTTTGATTATTTGACTTCAACACTTTCATTAAGAAGATGGTTGTGTGAAAAGAAGATAGAGAACGTTTACAAAATTTTATTTAGAATACTGAACATAATTACTTTTGTTATTAGACTGTTATTTGAATTTTTAACGAAATTCTTAAATACTTATGTACAATATGATATCACCAAAGAGTCATGAAAGTGTATTAGAATTGTAATATAGAGTGGTAGCACCGTACCTTCCATGATTTCCTTTCAAATCTACTTTGTTTTGGATCGTGTAGCTTCAATTAAGGAAATGCTAAGGCAAGAAGGGCTTTACTGTATAATTTAGGGAATGCGATTGTACAAGTCAAGGAGATTTATATTAATAAAATTTAAAGATTATTAAAGGTACATTACAGTATTTAAACGATCATTTTACAAATCCAAAATTTTAAATTTATAAACACATTTCAAAAAAAGTCTATCTCACTTGGAATGGTAAATGTGATTTTCAAGAAAGTCGTACAAGAGTGGTATTAATGTTGGTAAAGCTTGTTTCAATGGAGGTAGAGGTAACTTTTAATATCGGTTTGGTTGTATACTTGTACAATTGTTATTCAGAATAGAATAATTGATATGAAACGAGTTTAATATGGACAGATTATGTGTATACATTTGTAATATATATATATATATATATATGTATTTATAAGGAAAGTTATCAAAAAATAACTATTATACAACAAATATTACACATAAATAATTTTTTTCTGTCAGAAACACTATTAAGACCTTAGAATTTATTTGTGGTAAAATTTAAATTGGTAAATAACAACACATTTTCATTCAATCAATATTCATGCATAATGATAAATTAATGTTTAATATGCTTAATATGAAAACATATTAAATAAATAAATAAATAGATAAATAAAACGTATAAACATATTAAACAAATTTACATACTAAATTTAGTATTTAGTGTATTTAATATGTTTACATTAATTTTTAATATGTTTAATTTATAAACATATCAAACAAAGTGATAAATTAAGTTGAATTATTTTTGACACGTATTTTTTAGGTTTCAGAAGTTAAAAAAATGCAGAACTATATTTTTATTTAATACATATGTATTTTGATACTTGTCCAACATATTCAGCTAAAAGAAAAAACCTAAATTGATCTATGATTTGCTTGAATGTAATTGTATAATGCACATTTAGTTTTAATGTGAGGGTGGTACTTTATAAACCAGGTTACACATCAAACAAGGCTTTTATTTCATGTATGGATACATGTATGTATATATACGTATAAATACAATGACAATCTAACCTATTTTGATTACGAAACAGAAAAAAACAAAAAGAAAATGCTGTAATTGCAAGAAATTATACTTGTCGCATTTCTAAAACCTATAAAGGGTGACAAAGTTTCATCCAAAGCATGTGTGGGCCATGTAATGAAATAAGCACACAATCTGGCCACACATACACATGGGCACATCTCTAGACCATATAAAAAATTAAAAAATAATATAAAAAGTAAATTAAGGGTTCAGAGCACTAGTGCTGTCATTTGTAGATATTATGCTTAATGCTCCACTCTCTTATTGCCTCCATAATTCCCAGCCCCAAAAGCCTATTTATTTATTATCAACCTGGATTGGCCCTCCACTGCCTTCCCCATTAATTCATTGAGCATTTCAAACCAGCGTTAATTATTTCTCCTTTTTTAAAATTTTAAAATTATTTATTTCCCCAGCATTGTGATAGCCCTAATTGTGAGCATGTTCTAATGGCATGTACAATGAATAGTAAAGTCCTACCCACTTTGGTTCCTTTTAAAAAGCTGGACGGAGATGTGTGGATGAATGTGTATGTGGATGAATGAGGGGATCAAAAGTGGTGACTTTGTTCAATAGCTTTTTCTACTTAAATTTTGAGAGAAAAACCCATAAATTTTAATTTAAAAATGTATTGCTTCGTTGGGGTTTCTTTTTTCTTTTTTCTTTTTCTTTTTTGTAATGTTTTGGTTTCACTCACTAAAAATATTGGCCTTTTTTAATTAGGCAATCATGCCTATTCATAAGGCCTTGATGCATATTTTGAGGAAGAAACATCAAATAGAAAGAATTTGAGTGTACATGAGAGTTTTATAACATGGATATGATGAGTGTCACAAAAATTGGTACCATTTGAGAATTCAAGGTCAAAACTTGAGTTGAACCAAAGTATTGTTTTAAAAACCTCCACAATCTTTTTCTGTTAATATTTGAGCATGTTGTGGGAAAATTAATAATTATACAAAATTATTCAAAATAGTATAAAAAACAATTGTATGAATATGGTTTTAATGTGCAATCGTTTTTAAACATACTTATGAATCTATAATTGATATGCATCATATAATTACTGATAATAAATGTACTGAGAAGATGAGAAAAATTATGAAAAGTAATTTGGGATACACAGAAATAAAATAATATTTTGTGAATCATCAATACAAACATGGAATATGTCTAATAATTATATCCTTTAGACAATAATAATAATAAAATAATATATTGTTATCCTGTTCTTATTCCAATACTTGCATTGCACAACATTTTCACAAGAGGGGTAATTCCTCAACCTTAAAAAATGATCTCTAAAAGTATCTCCGTCCAGAAATTTCATGTTAATAGAATTCATATATTTATGTTTTTTTTTGTCCCAACTTGTGGCAACGAAACAAATGTTTGCATTGTACTTTTTGTGGAGACTGTGTCATTTACACATGAAAAAAAGCCAGTTGGACAAGGAATATCTTACGCTGATTTGCTTTTACAAAACAATGCTATGAAAGCACAAAATCTTTACGAGGAGAAAATCCACTTCAAAAATAGAGTCAAACAGAACTTTAAGAGCGACAAATAATTGCATCAAATCAGTTGGTTTCCAATTTGATTTTTCCAATTGTCAAATCTGGACCTTTCTTGACGAAGAAACACACAACAGTACATGGAAACATCCATGTCGGTTCTTCATGTTTTTGTCTGTTTCTTAAATTAGAAAATTCAAATTAAATTCGAGGTACAATTCCATTCAAAATTCGGCTGCATCGGTAATCATCGTTTATTATTATTAATATTATTATTTTTCTCCCTTCGATTTCCTTCTTAATCTTCACTTTTCTTCATTAATTTCTCTTTTTAAAAAAAATCTAACTCCGACCTCCACCTCCACTTCCACGAGAAGTAAAAATGAATGGCATGCAGACGGAGAAGAAGATGATGACACCCAATCGAGAAAAAAAGGCAAATAAATTATCCCTTGTGGAGTGAGTGCAATGTGAATCGAGCCTGGAATCACGCCCATTTGATGCGACTAATTAAGAGCCCACTAATCTTAGAGCCCGTCATTTGGCCTACGACGCCGGTGACTGCACACCACCAACGTCGAAACCGGGTCAAACCCTCTCATCACAAACCCCCACAAAAGCCACTCCAGTGGAGGCACAGAGGTTGCCATTCTGGGATTGCAAAGAGATGAACAGAAATCAATCAAATGAATGTACAAACGGGCCTCATTCCAGGAACACCATTCCATTAATTAATCCATTCATTCATTTATTAATTCATCCAATGCGCAGTCAGTTAGTCAGTAGAGTCAGAAGATCAGAGCCCTGTCGACTGAACTGGCTCCCGCCGGCGCCTGCTTAGCGAGGGAGGGGGGAAGGAGTGTTGTGTGTCGCGGCAGGACTGACCTACAATTTTGAAGGCTACAATTACAATACAATATTTATAGTAGTAGTAGTTGTAAGTTAGCAGCAGTAGCAGAGGAGCAGACAGTGACCCTGTCTGCCTGGGTGATCCTGAGAGTTATTTTAGGCTGCGGGTGGTGGGTGTTTGTGGGTTGTTTGTTTCTGAGATCAGCCGGGAGGGAGGGATGTACCCACCTGCCCCTGTGGAAGAATTGAATTGAAAGGAAACAGCGGAGAGTGTAGGATTCGTGAGAATCGAGTGTGTTACATGCCCTCAATCTAGTGCAGCATTGTGGGTACCATTAGCTTTTACGAGCGAGCGAGGAAGAGGAGGAGGATCTAGAGGAGTTGTGGAGATGGAGATGGTGGAGATGGAGATAGAGATGGTGGGGATGGAGGTTGAGACTATGGGCCATTGGGTCGGATCGGTGCCAAGTTGTTATCGCTCCTGAGAGCCTTGGAATCCCTGTCTCGTTGAGGTCACGTTTGGCTTGTTGGATGTTCAGCGCTGTTCAGCTCGGTTGGGTGTTTGTTTCTTTGTGTCATTGTGCAATCACTCCATGTTGGGTTGATCTTTTCGTCGGTTTTGTGGTGATTGGAGTGAGGTGTATATCTCCGAGTAGTGGTGTCTGGAGAGGAGATTTATGTGGGTTTGTGTGAGGGAGTTAAGGCGAGGGTTGAAGGAGATTGTTGGACAGGGTCATGTCAATTGAGAAGGCGGGCTTTGGATGCTGAGATGGAAAGAAGCCTTGAGTTGCCTTTTTCGTGGTGCGGATGGAACTGCATTCGTGGGCGGCGTGGTTTGCTATTGTCCTAGTGACCGTGAGATTTATGGGAAGCATTAATGTGGAAAGTAACTGAGTGCTCGCGATGTGCATTTGGGCTAGTTTGGTGCACGCGGTAATGGACCTGTGGGTGGATTAAAGAGATTGTCACATCGTGTGATGGCTCAACTTTCAGCTGTGACCTTTTCCGGAGAAGTGCCTCTTTCGGGCCTTGAGGGTGTGAGGGTTGGTAATTGCAACAGTGCGATGTTGTGCTCTGGTGGCTCGTGCAAGTAGGTCAGCGCATTGCGGGAGAGTGGAGGTACTTTCTTTCAGGCAGTCTGCATTCTTGATTCACTGTTGTATTAGACGCTTCCTCCTTCGATGCATTGTTGCGGGGGGCCTCATTTATACCTTCTAAACGGTCCCCTCTTCAATCGTCCTATAAACTCTTTCGCAGCTTCCGTGGTGACTAGTTCTACTTAATTGGTCAATTTTCAGTTATGAAAATGAGTAGTTAGTTGTGTACTTGGAAGCTGTGGATTCTTTCGACAAGCAACACTCACCATCGATTCTTATCTTCTTTTCAACACCTTGGCGCTGGCCTTCGTAGCCATTTGCTTGAAGGTCAACTCAGACGGGTGGAAGAGGCAATGTATTGACGTCTTCCTCCATTTTCCGACCATTCTCTAGGCACCACAGAGGCATCAATGCTCTGCCTGTTTCTGCCGTGTGGGTTGGTCCTCAAGCAACGGGCTACGAGGACCAATGTCAATAAGCATCAACACTCTCAATAAAAATCTAGCTCTGTCCGGGGTTTCTGCAGAAAGTTATTTTATCCCCTACACTTGTAAACCAGTTTTTTCAAGTCAATACCGTGAGGCAGCATGATTTAGTTTTTCCAATTGCTTCGTAGGGTCGTAAATCCCTCGAAAAGTGGTCTCCGAAATCGTGTTTCCATATTCCTGTGCATAATTGATTGTTCCTCCATTAATCAGGGTTTAGCATCCATTATTAAGATTGCGATGCCAATGTCTCAAGGCGGCTAAGGAAGAACATCGCAGCTGAGAATGCCTAGTCCGAGGACCGGGAGACGTTCGGGCAGCATGGAGACCTCACGACAATCTCCAACTTGTACAGCGGAAGTCCTTTATCTGCTTAGTCGTGGCGCGCACTTAGAGCATCCCCATATGATCAATGTACAGTATGCGTCTCATCAACCAGGTCCCACCTTAAAAGGTACTTCTGCTAGGGCCCATTGATGTCGCAATCCATTACGTATCTTGTTACAGCGATTCTTTCAGCATTTGGTTATAGTTTATTTTTTTCACAATTCACGTATTTATGTTTGGAAGGGTGCTCCAACATTAAGACTCTGTGGCATTTCAGATGTGAAGGCTCGATTAATCGCACTACGAGGTAAAGGAATGCCAGATTCATTTTCTTGGTCGTACAAAAGGTACTCATCGTCTTCGATTTCGTCTTTCAGTTACTGATGCCGCAGCGCCTTGACAATGGCTGTTGCACTTCCTGTTCGTGAATGGGATTTTGAATTATCAAAATATTGCTTGCTTGAGCTAATGTATTTTTTTGTAATCCCCTAAAACTAAGAGTTCATTCTTGGTAAAACAGGAGTTATAAGGATACCTTCATCTGGTGCGACTTGTTCGACGATGATTTCATTCTTCCTCTTAGTGGAACCGGAGAGTATGTCCTGAAAGCAATGGAACTCTTCGATGCATTGCAAGGTGCGTCAAGGATACAGTTTTGCTGGTTTATTGCAGCCAACCTGAGCGTAAAATTATTTCGTACCGGCATGTCTTCCCAGTCCTAGTTAGTTTATATCGTAAAACAAATTTGGTGCAACTTATTCCTTGTGTCTCTCCTCTGCAATGTCTTAGACGATGATAATATCGAGTGCGAAGAACCTCAATTGGCTAAAGAATCCATGCCTATTCGAAGCTCTAGAGACATTAGCCCAATGAAGCCATCGAAGCCTTCTACGAAAGAGGAGTATCTACACGTGGAAAGCAATTTTCCCGTGGCAATGAAGAAAAGCTTAATGCCCATCAGTGATGCTGATGACGCGACTTCTGACAACAGTAAGAACTTGAACAACCAGACTAAGAAGAATCTTGCCCACAGCAAAAGAGCGACTGAAGTTTGTAGCTTAGATTACAGCGACGCCTCCAGCAATAGGATGCACCCTTCATGTGAAGACGGCGTTGAGAACGAGAAGTATGTTGAGAGGCAAAGACAGCAGAATGATGTAGCCAGAACAGAAAGGGGTGCAGCTGCAAAGGAATGCAATTTAAGCTCACGAACTGTGCGAAGAGAGTTGTTGCTTCAGGGTGATGTCTATGACAAAGATACATCTTCTATATCTGGCAATGTTGGCGAAGATAAAGATCATCTTCCAAGGAATGGAACTAAAAGCGTAGCATCTATGATAGAAAAGTCTTCGGTGGCCAAGCAGTGCAACGCGGGCTCACAGACTCCTTTTAGGGAGTCCTCGCTGCACAAGGATGCTGCAACGGATCGTAAGGAGTTGATAGATAGTTCGACAGCTACACCCATCATGAAAGATAACATGTCAGTATTCTCTCCTTCACCTGCCGTGAGTTCAGTTCCCAAGAGAAGGATGTGGGAGAAGGAGATTGACAAAAGCACTATCTATACAGAACTTATTCATAGCAAAAGTTCTGACGACGAGCAGCGCATCCCTCGAATGGAAGTGCATGATATTATAACAGAAACTAGTTCGCCGTGCTTATCTGCTCCTGAGGATCCATTTTTATACGGCGTATTGCGAAAGGCAACCCGGTTGGGAAGTTTTAGGCCGCGGATGTGCAGAGGCATCGATGTCGTTGATTCAACTCGAGCGAGAACGAAGATGCCCTTCAGAAGCAAAGCAAGAGATGAAAGCAATAAAGTCTCCAAGAGTCCAGGGAAGAATACAGGATTTTTGGTTGACGAGTCTCCAAAGAGCATCAATTCTTGTCCAGAAGCTTCAGAGAAACAGAACACCCACACCTCTTCAGATCAGCCTACAATGGAGTACATGACACTCTTGCAGTACTTTGAGTCTGGAGAGAGACCTTCACCCGTTCCCAAGCTCATGAGTGAAGCACCTTCTGCAGAAGACTCATCTAAGCAGCAGTTGAGCTTCGTTCAAGCAGCACCTCAACCGCTTGGAACTGCTGCTCTTGTCACAGACCTACCAGAAATTGATCCTCTCCTACCAGAGCTCCGATCATTTGGTAACAACGCTCTTGATCTCTCGTATAGAGAAACTATGGAAGCTCTCGCGAAACTTCCGGCTCGAGGAGTTTGCAGAATGCGCACTATTCCTCAAGTTTCAGAAGTTCCAGAGCCAGTGACACGGCCGGTACCCCGCAGAGACGAACACAAGGTCATGTCCGGATCGAAAGGAGACAAGCAGGAGGCTAAATTGGACTCAAAAAGCCCTACGGCGAGTACGCCTCCATCCCGGCAGGCTCCCAAATCAAGGGTTGAACCTGACACTCCCAGTCCAGGATCTATGCACAACACGCACGGCCGAACTACTGGTAAAACCCAAGAAGAGCCCCCCAACAGCGTGACCTCGAAGCAGAGAAGACCTAATGCTAAAAAGTGTTCAGAAACGTCGATTTCCAGGTATGGGCTACGTAGCTCTTTGATCACCAATAACATCTCCGTATATGACTGAGAAAATTTCTAAACCAAAATTTTAGCAGCTTTTCTAACATTTTAATGAAGACTTAGGCATGACCTTGAGTATGCATGTTTTACAGTTAATGTGCAGTTCATGCCTTTGTTCAATTTCACTCTACAAGTTCTGCTGGATCTTGTTTCTCTTCAAGCAAGTTTGGTACAGTAAAATACTTGCGTCTTCTTTATTTTCCGGAAATGTTCAATCGTACGCCTGACGCTACCTTGAAGACCTCTGATGAGAAGATAATTGAAATTTCCAGAAATTTGAGCAAGGAGTCTTCTCCCAAGCGTCATGACGAACAATTTCATACAGTAGAAGAATCTACCATATCTCGAGTTTCAGACAGCTCTACTTTCGATTCCCGTACCTCACATGCCGGTAGTGGTAACAATCAAGGCTTGAAGAGGACGACTCAGAGAGCAACTGAAGCTGCTGATAAAGCTTCTTTAAAATCGAGTTTAAACGAAGGATCAAAGGGTTGGCCCTTCGAGCATCCCTCCAGGCCAAAGGACTTCAAAAGTAGAGAAGACAGGTTTGTCGAGACGATTCAATTACGTATTTGTACTGAACATAGTATTATAGCAGTTCTTCTTTCGATCCCAACTCCTGTAGCTCTCCCTCCTTGTCATAAGAGTTTGTATTTAAAAAGGTGTAATCTAACGATGTGGGGTGGCCCTTCGTGGCAGACTACTGACTCCAGGCCTAACGCAAATGGATTGGGAGAAGTCGCTCCAGGAGGCAGTGATGAAAAGCGAACCTCCTGTGGACATGGTCTTGCATGAATGCTTGTAAGTAAGCGCGATTCCTGATGAATTGAAACCCATATTCAGTATTTGGAAGGTCCTACTTGTGCCCTGTAAGTCATCTAACGTCGATATGTTCAATTATGAAAAGCTAGAAGCATCCATGTTCAACATTCTATCTGAAGCGCCCTGACAAGAAGTGCAATTGCTGCTGTGTATTTCGTTTTAATAGCAGAACTATTGACTCTTCATCCTTCTTGCAGCCAAGTTTTGAGGCATAAATGATAACTTTTTCTACACTGAGTTCGTGTCTAGGGTGAATTCTGGATTGGACATCAGTATCAATAAATAAACGGATCGATTACGTAGACCAAGAGTTGCATTACTAAGCACTGCGCATACTCCACAGGCTTTAAGATGACAATTGTCATCCTGGAGCCAAGCTCTGACGAATTCATGTATGACACAAGAAAAGCGTACTTAATTTAAAGTCCAATTCTAGGTGGATTCTTTCCAAAATTTTACCGGAGTTTAAGACGTTAGGGGGGGTTGCTTTCTGTTGATTAATGCAGGCAATGTGGGAGGACCTTTAAGCTGGAGTCATTGCAGGTACACATGCGGGGTTGCCATGCAATCAATAAGCCAAAGTCATTGTCAACGCAGAGGAGAAGAGTATCTCAATAAAAACTTAGTGGATAGCTTAGTTTCGAGCCAGTCCTGTGCAAGTCTTTCTTCATCAACGAAGAACCAGCTCCGAACCACCGCAAGAGATATGTCACTTAGCCAACTGAAGGATGTAACAGAATTTTAATTGTACAGGAGAGAAACAGGAAATTTTCGCTTTTTTCCCAGCCTGAGGTTTACTTCCAATTATCTTTCATCTTAGGGCATACGCTCATGAGAACTTCCAGCGAGAGTACATGATTGTAAGCGGCTGGAAAAATTGCTACGTTTCTTGAGCTGCTCTTAGATGCAGCTCCTTGAACCAGTTTAGTTAAAAAGTGGACTTGCAAAGTACAGCGAGCTAAACAGATTGTAAGAGTCAAATATTCCCATTGAAGAGAAAATTTCGAAAGGATCTACTGTTGCCAAAAGTTCGTCGTTATGGAAACTCACTCATTCTGTGTTCATCATAACGTCCTGGTCTGCACAGTGGAGGAATCTGTAGCTTTCTTTTTCGAATTTCTCCGTCAGATCACATTATGATTATGCTGTCAGGGGGGTATTGTTGGAAAGTTGTGCATGTACCATACATCTTCTTCAGGGTACCACAGATGTATAGTTGGACGGGTGCCAGCCCACAATCACTACATAGCTTTTGAAACTAGGTTCATAGTGGAGGGACAGTTCCCGTGCATTGAGTTCTGTTGAGATCCAGACAAGAGCAAGTAATGTTAAAGATTACTGCAAAGCTGGCACATCGAGCTTCGACCTGGCTTTACTAGGTTTTATTACTTAACTTCTGTATTTCGAACCGCTGGTTGTTCATCTCTGCTTGTGATGATGTTGGCTAGAACAAACATGTTCAGCTTAAGAAGCTTCTGACGTATCCCTTTGCTTAAAAGTCTCATTATATGCCTCTCATTCAGCCGAAAAACTTGAAAGAACAATCGGTCAAAGAATCGCTTCGGAGCAACTTTGTCGTACTCAGTTCCCTAATTTGGCTCCCAGTCATCTTGCACAGTACAGTTTTTTATACCACAGACGTACCCCGACTATGACCGCTTTATACTCAGAATGTTGGTAGTAGCTTCCACTCCTGATCCCGTATCGGCAGGAATATAAGGAGAGCATTTGTTCCATTCACAGAGTCTTGGGGCTAAGTAGCGCAGCTGAAACATTCTGAGCTCCTTGGAGTGGCCGCGTATACTTTTCGCGGCCCAGTATACGTAACAGTGCGAAAACCGACTTTCAAGGCACCTTAGTTCAGATGACGATTAACCCGGGCATGGTTCATCAGAAGCAAGTTGCACCCCGACAAAGCCACCACAGTGTGGCAGTTCATACCAATCACAAATCCCACGTTGAAAGCTCCAACTTCCGAATCCTATTTAAACGGAATTAGAGGAAGCATTGAGGACGTTCTTGGGTTGAAGAGCACCGTTTCAGCGGTCGTCTACTCGCACCTGCACCACTTATACGGACGTAAACCTGCGCACCTCTTCGTACCAGACGATGATATCAAAGCATCCCCCCACCAGCTAGAAACACTGGTCCAAACCCTGTGATTCCTTGGGTGATGTGCAGGTGAACAGAACGATTCTTCCAACTTCCAAGACACAAAGATGAGAGCTTCAGCCAGATCAGAGATATTTTGTGGCAGAGTGACATTGTGCAAGGCCTCATCGAGGTTTGCGTGAGGAAACACATCAAAACCTTTGTAAGCTCCTACTTAATGGGTTCTGATACCTTCTCCTGTCAACTCACATTGAAGACCCAATGCTCCTCCTCCAAGACGAATTACTGCCCGCAGTTGTGCGGCAAACTCCAACTGGACTCAAGGTCGGATCTAGAACAATGAATGCTGATGATCATGGCATAAATGAAATTCAATTTAACATAAGCTCTAAGTTAGTAAGCATCGAAACGGGGATACATTATCCTTCATAAGCTTCGTAAAAATCACCACGCACAACTTCAAAGATTACTCAGGTTAGCATCTAACCTCGTTGGATACAAAACATCAACAATTAAACGGAGTAATTACGGCTGGATCAACTGTCGCAAGCTCAAAACTGTTCCTAAACTCTGAGAACATTGAGGCCGTACCTCTGATCTAGCATTGCCTATGTTGAGAATGTTTAGAAAGACACAAGAGTAATAGTAAGTCATACACACACAAGAGTAGTAGTAAGTCATACACACAAGAGAGTTTCTAAGGAGAGAGAGCTTCACACTCAAAAATCTATTGATTTGGTTGTGTCTTGTATACCAGAAGAGAAAAGAGGAGAAGATAAACAATACTTCTCCACTAGACTCTAAATACTATAGCTATGGTAATTACTGTAGTCTACAGTAAATATCATGGAGAGCGCCGGCTACATTTAATGATCTCAACACTCCTCCTCGCTCATCATAATATTTACATAATATAAAATTTGTATAGAATTATGATCTATACTTTTTTGTGATCTTGCAAGATCAACAATTGTTGCCTCATTAAAACCTTATCTAGGAAAACCTTTTTTTATTTAAGGACAAAACCATAGATGAAGAAAAAAGAGTACATCATTTTCTTTAATTATTTAAAGAGCTCATTAACTTTCATATTCAAGAAAAGCAAGTCGCCGCATACCAATACCATAAGTAAGTCGACGATGGTTGCTTAATGGAAGAGCTTTGGTGAAGAGATCAACAAGGTTATTTGTAGATTCAATTTTCTTAATTATAAGTGCTTGATCAGTAATCAAGTCATGAGTATAATTAAAATACTTTGGATCAATATGCTTTGTCTTGTCGCCTTTAATGAAACCAACTTGCATCTATGCAATACAAGCACTATTATCTTCATGCAAGATAGTTGGAGAATCATCATATGAAAATCCACAGGTTGTTTGAATGAATTTATCAATTGATCGCAACCAAATACATTCTCGAGATGCTTCATGTAAGGCAATAATTTCTACATGGTTGGATGAAGTTGCAGTTATTGTTTGTTTCACTGATTTCTATGATATTGCAGCTCTATGTCTTAAAAATACATATCCTATTTGAGATTTAGCTGTTGCAATATCAGATTTATATCATGCATCACAATATCCAATCAATTTTGGATCCATCGATTTTGTGTAGTATAATCCCAAGTCTTCAATACCTTTTAAATAACGTAATAAATATTTGATGCCATTCCAATGTCGTAGTGTTGGATGTGCATTATGTCTTGCAAGAACACTAACTGCAAATGTAATATCTGGTCTTGTAGATGTAGCTAAATACAAAAGTGCTCCAACCGCTGCGAGGTATAGATATTGGTCTCCCAATATTTCCTCCTCCTCCTCACATGGACGGTATGGATCACGACCATCACGACCACATCCAACCATTGGTGTAGACAATGGATAAGCATCAATCATATTAAATCTTCGTAAGATTTGTCTAATATACGTTAGTTGATAGAAAAAAATACTACCATCTGTTAGATGCATAATTTAAAGACCAATACAGAAAGTTATTTTTCCTAGCATTTTCATCTCAAATTCACGTATAAGTAGGTTTGTAGCTGTAACACATGCAGATGTAGTGTCCACTAGGTTAAGATCATCAACATATACAGCGATGATCACAAAACTAGTTTTATCTCGTTTGATAAACAAACAAGGAATTAGTGGATCACTGATAAAATTATTTGTAATTAAATAATCTCAAAGACATTGATACCACATTTGTTTGGATTGTTTTAAATCATACAAGGCCTTACATAATTTAATACCACGATATTTTTCTGAAGCGAGTTGATTTGGAGTTCCTATTTCTAAGCCAGGTAGAACTTTCATATAAATATTTGCATCAAGAGAACCATATAGATATGCAATTACTACATCCATCAGATGCATCTCAAGGGTGGCATGAACTATCATTCCAATAATATATCCAAATGTAATTGAATCCATGATTGGAGAATATGTGTATTCATAATCAATGCCAAATCATTGAATAAATCCTTGAGCAGCAAGACGAGCTTTATAGTGGGTTATTTGGCCTTGAGCATCTCGCTTGCATATTAATACCATTTTATATCCCACAGGGCGAGATGTAAGAGTGTCTACAATTAAACCAAAGACTTTCTTCTTACGCAAAGAGGCATACTCCTCCTCAATAGCAGTTTTTTATTTTGACCAATTTGAGCGACGCATCGCCTCTTCGATGGTTTGAGGTTTAAGATCGTCTTCCTCATAAGAAAGGGCTTCTATAATCATATATGCAAATGATTCATCTACCGTAATAGATGGTGTGTCCCAAATATCATCTGTAGCACAATACAAAATAGATAATTCTTTACTCAACTTGTTCTTATTCCTTCCAATTCCAAGATTGTTTTTCATAGGAATTGAAGGTACATTATGCATGGATATATCATCATGAATTGGTAGTCCTGCAAGATGAGTGGCAATTTCTTGAGAAATAATACCAAGATTAGTTAATTTTATAGCTTTCTTCTTATATGGTTGCTTATCTGATCTACGAGTTCTTTTAGTTGTTCTTGTTATAACTTGAGGTATTGTAGTCAATGGCATTGCAATCTGAGCAGGTGCATTTTGAGCCTCATTAATAGGAATTCTTATAATTTTAGATGCATCATTGAAGCCATCAGGTATTTTATCCGTGATCCATTTTAAATGTAAAATCTTAGTAACTTCAGTTTCTGTCAAAGATGTCTTAGGATCGGGATTCATTGTAAACATTTCTGGTGCTTCAAATATGAGTACTTTATTGCTTTATTGATTGGATACTCCTCTTTGAAGAGATGGAAATACATTTTCTTCAAAATGACAATTTTGCAGATGTGCACATAATAATGTGCCAGTTGATGGATCAACAATACGAATAATGCTTGGTGAATCAAAACCAATATATATATGTCTTATTGTCGATGAGCTCCAATGGTATGCCGTTGAAATTTTGGTACTGGAATCCAAGCATGGCAATCAAATACTCGTAAGTAAGATACATTTGGAACACGATCCAAAATGAGCTCATGTGGTGAAACAATTTCAAGAGAAGAAGGGCGGAGGCATATTAATGCTGCAGCATATAAAACTGCGTGACCCCACATAGATACAGGTAGATTTGCGTGAAGGAGGAGTGGCCGGGTAATGAATTGTATATGCTTTATAAATGACTCTGCAAGTCCATTTTGAGCATGTTCATATGGAACACAATATGTCAACTCGATTCTTGTTGCAGTACAATAGTCTTCAAAAGACTTTGATGCAAATTCTTTTGCATTATCCATATGTAATGTTTTTATAGGATAATTAGGAAAATGTACCCGAAAGTGAATAAGCATAGATATAAGATTGGCAAATACCATGTTTCGAGTTAATAATAATGAAACATGTGATTGTTTACCTGATGAATCAACAAGGATCAAAAAATAACAAAATGATCCTGATATTGGATTAATAGGACCAAAAATATTACCATGCAATCTTTCAAGCATTGTGATAATTCTTCTGGAAGTTTCTAAATTGAAGGCCGAGTAATCATTTTATTTTACACGCATGCACGACATAATTCCATAGAGTCTACATCTGTAGGCTTTAAATTGTATCCAATTATACATGGAATGATCTTTCTAAATAATGTGGATCCTGGATGTCCCAATCATCCATGCCAGAGAGAAACATGACTCTCTGAGATAGATGATGCAAAATCAAATATAATGGGAGGTCGAATCACAATTCGGTGTAAACCATTTTCTATAGCAAAAGCTTTTTCAACAACTTTATGGTTCTTCGCAAGAACCAAAACTTCTTTTCTATTTAAAGTGGCGGTCGAGAGGTGATAATCATTAATACACACATTATAGTAGCTGATCAGACTCCGAGGTGCTAAAGGTACAAACATTACATGTTTATATTTTATGATGGAACCCATAGGTAATTTTACCATCGCTATGCCCTCTTGGAAATAAAACGCATTTGCTCCAACCATGGTCATCATATTTTTAGTTTGCCAAATTGAAAATTTTTCAAAAAAAAATTGTCTATATCGCAAGATAGTATGTATTGTTGCAGAATCAATGAGCACATCATTTGATTCATCATTAGAGGTTCTATCATTCATATAAGCCTCTAAATCATCAACACCAATTGAATCCATGGACACATCCATAGTATGAACTTCACGAGCCTCAGCTCGTAATTTTTTATTTTCTTGGAACATTTTAATAAAATATTTTGAAGTATGGCATGCTGTCGTGATGTAACATGATTAATAGGTGAAAGAGTGTGGAGATTATTATAATTTAAGAGATCTTAATTCAAAGTATTAGAACAAATTATCTTAGAAATATAGTTAATAGCCAAAGGGGTAGAAAAATTAAAAAGTACCAATACTGCCTTTTAGAAAGGTGACTTCTACTTACTTTGTAGTACCATAAGTGAGGCAAATCAAAGTAGATTGGAAAAATAAATGATATAAAAATCTTTAGAAGAAAGTTAAGAGTAAATTCTAGAAAGAAATTACTTAGAAAAACTAGATATTGATATCCGGAGAGGGCCGGTTATGAACCAGGGTCGAAATCAGACCCTGAGGCACAAAACTGAGTCTCGACGATGACTCCGGGACTCTTTGGAAGATCGGAGAGTGGAGTTTGAGAGAATAGGGTTTCTATAGGCATTGATTTTGGGTGATTTGGAGTTGATATGAATTTGTAAGAGCTTTGCAAAGTTGAGGTTTTTTTCGGATGACTTGGGTTTTATGAAATAAAATAGGGTTTATGTTTTGAGTAATTTCGAAAGTTTTGTTGCAGATCTATGGATGAATGTTTTTGGGTTCATGGTTATAGTTGTGTTGAATACATGTTGTGAATTTTAGCTTGATCTAACGGTTGAACTAAGAGATATTGAGGTTTGAGTGAGTCAAGGTCTCAGAAAGTAGAATTTTAGGTCCAATGAGGGTTTTTAAGATTTCATGCAATCTACTAGTTGGATTGGAGTAAACCTTATGTGAGAGGATATTAGACTTGTTTTCCTTTGTCCATGAGAAATTTGAAACCAATCGAACAGCGCAAAGAAGAGAAATTGGCTCTTGAAAGTTGGCAACAAGATTGGAGAAGGAGGCTGGCTAACACTCGAACACATTTTTGAGGTTTTCGTCAATTTGATAACTCCGATCCTTTTCAAATTTTTTTTGCTTGTTTTGAACTTGATTTTTAAGAATTATGAAAATTTTGAATTGAGATCAATGGTTTATTCATTAGATATTGAGGTTTAAATCTGTCATAGGAATTACTAGGATTTGGATTAGGGTTTGGATTAAGGTTTAGGGTTTGGTTAGGATTTGATTTAGGATTTGGATTAGGGTTTGGTTAGGTTTTGATTTAAGGTTTGGTTTAGGGTTTAGGATTTGGATTAGAATTTAGGATTGGATTAGGATTTGGATTATGATTTGGTTAGGATTTGATTTAGGGTTTGGATTAGGGTTTAGGATTTGATTAGGGTTTGATTTAGGATTTGGATTAGGGTTTGGTTAGGATTTGATTTAAGGTTTGGTTTAGGATTTAGGATTGGATTAGGGTTTGGTTTAGGGTTTGATTTAGAGTTTGATTTAGGGTTTAGGGTTTGGAATAGGATTTAATTTAAGATTTGTTTAGGATTTGACTTAGGGTTTAGGAATTATTAGGGTTTAAGATTTAATTAGGTTTGATCTAAAGTTGAATGAAATTTAATAGGGTTTTAGCTAGAATTAAATTAAAGTTTAATTGACATATATTTGAAGAAAATTTGTGATTATTCTAATATTTCTTTAAGAATTTTATTGTTTGTTTGAAATTTCTTTGAGTTGTTTTGAATTGGATTACGTTTGTTTACCATTATTATAGTCTAATTAGAGCATTGTTAGTATTCTATTTAGGATTTTGTTATCGCAATTTCTATTCTTCCTTCTATAGCCAGGTGCCCGGAGCATTCTTAAGCAAGACTTCACACATTATGACAATGCATGTGCTAAATGTCCAATCATTCCACACTTATGGCAAGAACGCATCTCTGATTTTTGTTTTTTACTATAATTAATAGTAGAATGTTTATTCTTTCCATATGGGTAGAAATGGTCTTGACTATGTTTACCCTGATACTTATGAGCATGTTTCCCATGTTTATATAATTTTTTTTTAGACTTTGAAATATTAATTGCATGAGATTCTAGAATTATAGTTCCAATAGGACGAGCTTCCGCATTGTGCAAGAGTAGCTCATTTTGCTTCTCTATAAGAAGTAGATAGGACATGAGATCAGAATGACTCTGAAATTTCATGTTCTTGTATTGTTGTATAAGCACAACAAATACAGGAGGAAATGTAGAGAGAGTTTTCTCAATCATTTCTTCTTCAGAAATGCTTTGTCCACATAATCGTAATTGTAAGACAATACTATACATTTCACTATTGAAAGCATTTAAATTTGGAAAATCCAAGATACATAAATGTGTCCAATTATGATGTGTATGTGGAAGAAAAATGGTTTTTTGATGATCAAACCTAGATTTAAGATTCTTCCAAAGTTCTGCAGGATCTTCCATTTCTAAATATTGATGTTGTAATGCAGGTACAAGATGACGACGAAGGAGAAGAAGTGCTTTTCAACGAATAGCAGGAGATATAGAAATACTTGTTGTAGGAGATTCTTCAAACATAATGGCATCCGAGAGTTGCTCTGCAAATAAATTTACTTTTGCCATTTTAATCCATAATAGATAATTGTTTCCATTCATAGTCAATGGTAGAAATAAAAGAGCTTGAAAATGTTGGGATGCATTGGTAATAATTGGAACCATAGTAGAAGCAGTTGAAGATGTTGAAGTATTCATTATAAATAAATCTGTAAAGAAAATATAAGATTAAGAAGAAAAGTTGAGTAAAACATACCTTAAAATTTAAAGTCAAATAAAATGATAAACTTGAACATGAAAATATATATATATATATATATATATATATATATATATTTTTCTAAGGAGATTGTAGATTATGGCAGCAGAATAGCAATAAGATGGCACAGCAAACAGCAATAAGGTGGCAGGATGGCAGCGGCGTGCAGTGACGGGCAGCGGCGGGCAACGGCGGGTGGTAGCGGTGGATAGCAGCGGCAGATGGCGGCAACGAGCGACAACGTCAACGGTGATAGGGTGGCAGTAGTAGGTTCGACAGTTGTTCGGCGGCAAAAGGGGTGGGGCGCAGCAAGGAGCAGGGAGCAAGCTGGGGTGGAGTTGGGTTGGATCAAGTATTCTAAGCAAACAGGGCAAAGAGTGGAACAAGTGCTCTAAGCAAACAGGGCAGATAATGGAACAAGTGCTCTAAGCAAGCTAATGTGTGAGGGGCCGGTAAGAAGAACAAGATCATGAAGCAGACATTGAGAAAAGGTAGCAACAGCTTTGAAGAGTCAAAGACTAGAGCAAAAAATTGTGATAGTGTATAGAAGAGAGTCGTGCTGATAACGTGTTGAGAATGTTTAGAAAGACACAAGAGTAATAGTAAGTCACACACACAAGAGTAGTAGTAAGTCATACACACACAAGAATAGTAGTAAGTCATACACACAAGAAGGTTTCTAAGGAGAGAGAGCTTCACACTCAAAAAACTTTTGATCTGGTTGTGTCTTGTATACCAGAAGAGAAAAGAGGAGAGGATAAACATTACTTCTCCACTAGACTCTAAATACTGTAGCTACAGTAATTACTGTAGTCTACAATAAATATTATGGAGAGCGTAGGCTACATTTAATGATCTCAACAACCTGAACCTGACAATGATTGGAACTAAATTGTAACTATTGGAACTAAATTGTAACTATTAAAGCGTAAACAGTGCCAGCAAACAGGACCTCCATTACTCACTGCCAAAGACTTTCGCTGTGTCTCACTCAAAGACACTGCCAACCTGAAGTCAACCTCTGTGGTGCAAACAACCTGAAGAACGTGCCCAGCCATTAGCCGCCTAGTTCGTCAAATTCCTCCAAAAGCTCTCCACAATCAAACTCCCGTTAGCAAATTTCCTTGCATCGCTCATTTGCCAAAACAAATTGCTTAACAAAATCACCCTCATTGCCTTAACTTGGACCTACACGTCAACTAAATAGTTTCTATTAACAGGTCTAATACCCACAAACAGCTAACTGGAAGCAATCACATTCCGCCGACATCTGCCTCCAAAACATGCAGGATGACAATGATCGACATGAGAAACTCTGGCCAACAGTTGTGATCGCACACTCTGTCACACAAGAACAAACCTGCGTAGGTAGCGCCAAGATTGTTCCAGTGCAAGTGAGGCAGGCATTTTATGGTATTCGATCGATGCAGGTCTGTTGGCATCGAGGGGATGTTGATGAGCTCAGATTGCTTCCCCTTCCATCTTTGTGTACAAGAGCTTTTGCGTTCATTTCTAGATTCCATGATTACTGCGATTGACTCGGCAAATGGCAGCTGAAGGCCTTCCCGCCGAAAGGTGGGCATTTTTCATTTTGTCGAACACACCACCAAGGCAACTGCTGTTTTCACCGTTGGAATGAGTTGAATCCTCAGCTGAAAACTCAACGAAAAACAGGTATTGTCTTCTGAATCATTGCTGGGAGATCAAACGTTCCCTCATGTGGGTTTACACTCTGGACAAAGAATCACAACATTAAATCGGATTCTTATCATCACTTCTCTTCAATCACTCAGCCTAGAAAGCAGAGTGATCATTCGAGCCTACTGGCAAGCATGGTGAGAATCCAACTGCTCCAATAGTCTCTGCTGGATTGCTCAGGTCGAAGGCCTCGCCCTTTGATCGAAGGTGGATTGCCAGTGGCGTCTTAAATGGAGACTGATACGCACAGAGAATTAAAACCTCCCGGAGGGCTCATATTGAATGAGAGGGGCTTGTGCCCATGTTTTGTTCAGAAAAGGTCACTGCTTCATCGCAGTAGGATCAGTAAGAAGTATGCAAGAAGTAGCTTTGGCTGGAAGACTGCCCCGATAACAGCATGCCGATATTGCATCACCCACTTGTGCTGACTGCCAAAAGTGCCGGAGTGGGTTCGAATTAGCACTGAGTTACTATGTGGAATCACGTGTCTACAAAAATCTCAAAACATTCGTTCTAAACATATGGTAATACAAGTGTGAAAACTTGCAAACTTATTCCTATTTTGAACTTCAAAAAACCAGGAAAGAAAAACCACAAGTGGCTTGTAAGATACAATAACAACAGAAGACATACTTCCATTTAGTATGATTGCATATATAATACTGTCCTTGAATAACATAGATCCGTAGGAAAATAACCATCTATTCCCTTGACTAAAATAAGCATCCAAACAAGGAAGTTGACAACGTGACACCCATTTCAAACTGAAAAGAAATTCTGTTACATAGGTAAAACTGAGCACCAAACCACCGGAAAAAATTAGACGTAAAGAGAAACTAGGTAAGTAGGATTGAGCGGCAGAACGCTGGAAGGGTGGAAGGGTAGAAGGGAGGTGGGCGAGTTACGAAGGGTTGCAATCGACTGATGCAAGCAGCGGAGGAAGTAGGGTAGTCTGGATCCAATTGGAAACTAGTGAGGAAGAGGTTTGGAGTTGAAGGTGTGGGGGGCAAGGAGTGAAGATTGGCACGCGGCGGGTACCGTGTCTCAAAATTCCAACAACGACAACAACGATGATGCGTGTGCAGACATTGTTGAGGCTGAGGTTGAGGTTGAGCCTGTTGAGCCTGAGCCTGCCAGGTAGGCTAGAAGAGGAGGTGTGAATGGCGACGCGGGGCAAGCCCATCAGCGGTGGGGGTAGAGGTAGCGGTAGCGTGGTGGCATTGTGGGATGGACTGGCCGAAACGAAACGCAGAAGGTTGCGCGCCCTCCTCCTGGAAGTGGGGGTGGTGTCGTCAGGAGTGGGCTTCCAGCAAGGAGAGGCTGATGGAGGGCAATAGGTGGGGGGGGGGGTTGGTTGCTTGGTTGCTTGGTCAGGACCGACCAGTGAGTGAGTGAGTGACCCACGAAGTAAAGAATGCAATGCGGTAGCGCTAGAGTTGTTGTTGTTTCAACAGGTCTGTCTAGCTTCGAGACAAGAGGTAGTGAGTGAGTTTAGATGTGGAAGAAGGAGAATATCGAGAGAGAGAGAGAGAGAGGGAGAGATGTGTTGAGGGAGGAGGGTTGCAGGATGGATGTGGCAGGATGTTCCAGCCAGCATGGCAGCGAGCCTGAGCCTGCTTGTGTGAGTGAGTGAGTGGGGGTGGAGTGGTGTGGTGCGGATGGATGGAGCGTTCCTGTTTCCACCGTCGGCATGCTCCGTTGGGGGACCCCGACATGAGATGTGGTGGGTGCTTGCAGGGAGGGCATCGGAGAAAATGCGTGTTAGAGAGATCTGATTATAGTAAGAATTTGGTGCAGTTGGTATCATCTTGTGGCTCGACAGCCGCCAGGTTTGGAGACCCTGAGCAGTCGTTAGTATAGTGGTAAGTATTCCCGCCTGTCACGCGGGTGACCCGGGTTCGATCCCCGGCAGCGGCGGTCTCCGGAATTGCTTCGGGCACTTGGTCTAGTGGTATGATTCTCGCTTTGGGTGCGAGAGGTCGCGAGTTCGATTCTCGCAGTACCCCCTCCCGCTTAAATTTTGTTTGCTTTTGCGTCCCCTCACCTCCCCCCCACCTCTTTCCCGGGCTCTCACTGGAACGCGTTACCCTTCATGTCCTGAAATGTGCTCCCCTTCTTGCATCAGGATCCCAGGGGACCCTACACTCGGACTTTGTCCAGACCTCCATCATAGTGTCACTGGCCTTCCCTTCTCTACCATGTATTTTGGTATCTTTCCATCATCCACTCCTATCACCAAACTCACTCCCCACAAACCCTCATGAAACAAACCCAAACCCCTTCATTGAAGATACTCTTCTTTGCCTTTACTCACTTGGGTTTGAAACCTTCAAACTGCCTCATCTGCCACATGGAAACCAAACCACATACATCAACACATGTGCATTTTGTTATTCAAACTCCTACATCCAAATTCTAAGCACACTACAAAATAAAGCTACTTCATGTGCATTGATCATTGCTCAACTCCAAAAAAAACAATTGTTATTTTTCTACTCTAACAACAAAAAGATAGGGTTGTAACATGCTCAAATTCTAAAGCTCGAATATCAATTACAAACTAGTTCACAATTTGAATTCATGAAGAACTAGAGCAAGATGCTACCATACATATGCATGCATGTATGAGTTCTATAAACAATTCTTACTAGATTAACAACTATTACAATCTCCAAGTCCTTAGATAGTATTATCCATGTCATTTGATTTCTTGATTTGTATAAAAACTTGCACAAAAAATAAAGACAACTTATAATAGTTTAGTAGCAACATGGATCCAATATAGTACCCAACATGATTTGTTGTATTTAATATCCACAATATACTATTTTTTCATCTCATTCTAGTTCTTATAATATTCTTGAATTCAATGTCATTTTTGGATTTTAGAATGGAATTTTTTTTTTTTTTTTTCTTTATATATATATATATTTATTCCATCCATTAAAAATATGCCATTAGTTTCGTGTATTAATATAATATATTCATCTACTAAATAGACTCCAATTTGTGGTAATTATTCTTTTTTGTTTATAATGTATTACTTTCAAAGTTATAAAAGTTAATAATACTTTAATAAATAATTTGCCATATTGATTATTACAACTATACATAATAATAATAATAATAATAATATTATTATTATTAAAAATCAATAGTAAATTATTAATTTTATGAATGTCAAGGACAAGAATTCAATGAAAAAGTAATTTAGACAAGTGAGCCTTCACTCTAAAAAAGGTAAAAAAATATAAATAAATAAGTATGTATATTGAAAAAGAAACTGGAATGGCTATTGCCAAAAGACAAGAAAACTAGAGACCCTTGAAACTAGACTAGAAGCAAGAAAGGAATTGACAAGAGTGAAGAAGGCTTCACTCTTGTCTCTATATATACTATCTAACAAGATGCTACATGGTGATGTTCTATAGGACCTCCAATAAGTGTTGACTTTGTAGGACACATGCCTTGACTTATAAGGCTAGTTTTTTTTACTTGTGGGCCTAATTGTTAGCTTGGTCTTCAAACTAACAACATGTGTGGCACATGGCCAACTTGTTGACCACGTTTTTAATCCAAAAAGTCAATTAAAGACACCTATAAAGTCACAGCAGCGTGTATTAAGCTTCTAGAAAGCTTCCATATCACATACTATAGAATTAAATTATTTTTAGCTACTTTTACTTATTTCTATCTATTTATATATGTAATTATTATAATACATGAGTATGTTTGTGACATTATCTTCCCTTCTAGGAATGAGTTCCACGAGGAGCTGTCATCATATGTTAAGAAAATTTATGATGCGACAAATTGTATTCGCCACATACTCTGATCTTTGTTTTTCTTTGAAGATGATTGTTAGGGCCTCTCAACCATCGGTAGTGTCCTATATTAGGACAGGAAGACCACCCAATTATTTGATCATTATTGAGGCCTTCATAACTTCCTTCGAATACAACATTTGGAACACCATCAGGAGTTGTTCCTACCTCTAGTAAAATCACTAAATGTCGGGAGTCCCTTCCCAAGTCGTGATACTAAACGCGTTGTATCTGGCCATCTATTCATAGAAGAACATGTCGTTCTTGAAGATCTTCATCTCGATTGCATCATCTTGAAGGTTGTGACAATCGTAATGTCTCGTCCGACAGGTCAACAAATGAAGGCTCTTGAGTCAAATCCGCTGGTTGTTGATTCTCCATCTAATGAGCGTAACAACTACAAAGAAGCTATAAACAAGGATTGAAAGTAGAATGTTATCTTGCCTAGATGTTGTTTCTTTTATAAAAAAGGTTTTCATCTTGATTTTGATGGATGTCATCGATGAAAAGCCTCCACCACCTTTGCTGCATTTGCAAGATTCTTTATTGGCTCCCACGTGCATTCACTAATATCATATCCATGCCAATGGATAAGATATTCTAATTTATTTTGGCGCCACCTTAAATCTAAGACTTCTTTTACTTCAAACTCTTCATTATTGTCTACTTCTATAGAAAGAGGTGGAGCTTGTCATCTTCTTGGTATGTCCAGTATCTTGTATGGTTTAAGAAGAGACACATAGAATACTGGATGGATTTTCATTGACTCCGATAGATATAAACGATATGCAATTAGATTGATTTGTGAAGAAATAGCAAATGGTTCCAGCCTTCGATAGTCCAACTTGTCACAAGGACGAGTGGTCTTGATATTACAATGAAGTAGCCATACCTTATCACCCAAGTGGAATGGTGGTTGTTCCTTTCGATAGACATCTGCATTGACCTTTTGTTGTTCTTGAGCTTCTTTTGACTGCACCTTTATCGTTGCATGTAGCTCTGACAAATGAATCACCAAATCTTTCGCAGTAAGATTATCAACTTTTGAAAAGTCAAAAGTATTAAGTCGTAGGTGATAACCATAATTAGTAAAAAAAAGTGTTTGTTTTGTAGAAGAATGTATCGTATTATTCTAAGTAAATTCTACCAATGGCAAAAGAATTGTCCAATCATCTTGTTGGTAGTTGATGGTACATCTTAAATATTGCTCCAAAACTTAAATAATACGCTCCGTTTGTCCATCAGTTTGAGGATGGAATATTGAAGATAGTTTTATATCCACTTTTAGAATCTTGAAAAGAATCCGCCAAAATCTTGATACAAATTGAATTCCCCTATCTGATATAATATCCTTGGATAATCCATGATAGCGATAGATATTGTCAAGAAAGAGCTTAGCTATTTCTTCACTTGTGATAGATTTTGTACATGGTACAAAATGTGCCATCTTGGTAAAATGATCTACTATCACGAATATAGAGTCACAAGAACCTGCGATTGGAAGATTCGTGATGAAGTCCATAGAAACAGAAGACCATGGTTGTTCTGGAATGGATAATGGCTGAAGAAGTCCAACCGGTCGATGACGAGGAGCTTTTGATTTTGAGCAAACATCACATGATTGTACAAAATCTTTGACTGCCTTCTACATTTGAGGCCACCAAAAATCCATAGATATCAGCTCAAAAGTCTTATTGTATCCAAAATGTCTTGTTGTTGGAAAGTCGTGATGAACTTGAAGAATACGTAAACGTGCTTCACCTTTTAGAACATATAGATATCCTTCAAAATAGAGTAGGTTGTTCTTGAACTCGAATTTAGAGGGATCATGAGATTTAGAAGAATTATTCTTGATATCATGAACATGAGGGTCTGAAAACATACTTAACTAGACTTTCTTGAGAAAAGTTAAATCAACAGTCAATGTTGATTTTATTACTTAAAGATGAAATTGCTCCGGCTTGAAGAGAACTATTCTTTGTTGCTCAAAAGCTGCATCTCTTTCTTTTGGTACAAGATAAGAACGTCTAGGCAAAGCATCGAATAAACCTTGTTATTTTTCTAGCCGATAAGTAATGATGAACTCAAATCTTGACAAAGACATGCTCCAATGAGCTTGACGATGATTTAATACGTGTGTTGATATGAAATACTTGAGGTTCTTGTGATCCATATACACTGTGACTGGATTGGAAGTGCCTTCTAGATAATGACGCCATTCTTGAAAAGAATCCACGATTGCAAGAAGTTTTTTGTCATGGATCTCATAATTGATTTCTGTTGTTAAGAATTTTCTTGAATGAAAGGCTACTAGATGAAGTTTGTCATCTATTCCAATTTGTGACAAAATCGTACCAAGAGCAAAGTTTGATGCATCTGTTTCCACAAAGAACACTTTAGAAAAATCAACATGATATAAGATTGGTGCAAAGACAAACGTTGTCTTCAAAGATTCAAAAACAACTTCCACTTCTTGATTTCATTGGAGATTGTCTTTACAAGTCAAACGTGTAAGTGGACTTGCAACTCGATAGAAATCTTTGATGAAGATCCGATAGTAGTTGGCAAATTTCAAAAAGCATTGAACATCTCTTACCGTTTTTGGGATCCACCAATCTATAATAGTTTGAACTTTCTTAGGATCCATCATAAGTCCATCATTTGAAATGATGTAACCTAAGAAATCTACTTGAGTAGTGTGGAATACACACTTTTCTATCTTGGCATAGAGTCCCGCATCTCTTAATTTTTGTAACACATGACGAACATGAAGTTCATATTCTTCTGAATTCTTAGAATAGATCAAGATGTCGTCTTGATAACAGACCACAAAATCATCCAAAAACTCTCGAAAAATATCATTCATTAGATGTTGAAAAGCTGCTGGTGTATTTGTAAGTCCAAAAGACATGACGTTGTATTCAAAATATCTATACCTAGTTTGAAACGTTGTCGTGTTGTAACACGAGTATGCCATAAAAATATAAAGAAAGGAGACTTTTATTAAGGTTCAGTCACCCTGTTACAGTCAGTCGAGGCATACTGAAATGCTCCATTCGATTCCAATAACGGGAGTCAGCAGGAAGGGAATGGATGAATTCAACGACGGGTGAGCCTGGTTCGAAGAGCCAATTGGATCCAATTTCAAGACATCCAATCCAGGTCTTACCAAATATGAGACCTAACTTGGTCGGGCCACCCAATGCGGTCCAATTACAAGAACATATAGGTCTTACTACGGGCCTCTTAGCCAATCTGACGCGAAGACCAATTTGATCCAATTACGAGAACATCCAGGTCTTACTACGAGCCTTTTAGACACTTAGCCAATATAAGACCTGAATTGGTTGGGCGACACAATGTGGTCCCGATTACGGGGTTCCGATTCCGTTTCAGGCTGTTCCATCCTTTGTGGCGTTCCGAGAATGTCCTTTCGATAAAAGGATCTCTTAAAGGTAAAAATGGAGGAGAATGCTCTAACGACGAGAGCCAATTTCGGATCCAAGACAGAAGATTGAAGAAATTCAGAGGCTAGGGTTTCAGAGAGGAAAGAATTAGGGTTAAAGGGGAGGATAAGTTAAGAAATGAAGGGAAGAGAATAAGTTTTGTGGGATTTTGAAGGGTCGGAGAGCTAGCTTCATGCTTCGGGGCGAGGAAAAAAGACAGAGATTGGGGTTTTTTTTCTTTATAGGGTTTTGGGAAGACTGAGGCAATCGTTGCTGAAGTCAGTGTTGTAATGGTGAATCGGGATTTTTAATGAAGTAGGTTTGATTACTCTTGATTGTTTTGTGAAATCGAAGTTACGTCTGTGATTGAAGAATTAAAAGGATTTCTATAGGATTGAGTATGCGGAGTGAATGAAATTTATTGGATTAATCTAACGAGACAGTCAGTGGATACAAGATCGTGAGTATAAAGCGGTATCGAAGATTAGCAGTTTGGGTTGTTCGGGGTTCTCTGTAACGTCTAGAGACCTACGAGTTGGGGCAAAAAGGACTTCGACAAGTTGTCGAAGGGCATCCGTATAGATTTACGGTGTATTCTTGTAGTCGTTTATATTCCAACAGTCAATAACCGATAGACTGCTTGAATATTGGCGAATCTCTATACTACCTTCTATAGCCAGACACCCGGCACGTTTTCGAGAAGGAAAGCACGTAATATGACATAAAGTAGTGAACCCGACGTGAAAGCTTGAGGTGGAAGGTATTGGATTTGGTTTGATTTTATTTTTATTTTTATTTTTATTTTATGGAAAACAAAAATAAAAAAATTTAAGGATTTATGGGAGGAGTTTCTGGTGGGGGTTCTTCTAAAGGACAAGGTATGCACATGGATCCATCTATTGCTAGTATGTTTCAAGCCTTCTCATTATCAATGCAGCAACAGCAAAGCAATGATCGAAAGGAAGCTTTGGCAACCAAAGCATTGCAAGCTGTGATCAATAAAATTGATCAATTTGATGGAAGGAATATTTCAAGGTATTTAAGATGTTATGTTCGTGAAATGGAATTAAATCGGATTTCTAAGAAGAAAATGGTTGAATTATTTGGACTTGCCACGATACCGGAGATAAGAGACCATATTACATCGATTATGGATCGTTATGGGAATTCATGGGAGGTTTTTTTACATGCATTGAAAGACAAATATTTCTTGGAAGATGTTGATCGCATTACTAAGAAGCTGTTTCTGGAATGGATTGAACGGCCTAATAAGAATTTACAAGCAACAAAGCTACTAAGAGAATTTGAGAGGCAGTACTCTCAATTATCGAAGGTAGAAAAATTGACATTGGAGCCAAACAAAGTTGATCTATTTCTTCAAGCTGCTGATGGAGAATTGCAAGGAAAATTGGAACTCCTTCTTGAAGACAAAGAAGAAGATGAAGGATTGACAACAAAGTGGAAGAACGTTGAAGATGCGGTAGGGTTGCTTACAAAAAGAGAAAGGAGGAAAGATAGGAGCAATATTTTGAAAACAGTACAAGCACCCAAAGCTCTAGTACGTACAACACCACCAACAATGCCTACAATTCAACCTTCGACATCATTATCAAAGAAAGGAGATATGAGGATGGAAGAAATTATACGAGGAATGCGAGAGCTTCAAATCAAATTGGCAAGACTTGAAGAGAATACTTCTACAAACAATTCGAAGAATGTTTCAAAACAAGGATATGTACAAAGATGCATTTGGTGTGATGACGCTTCACACACTAGAAAAGATTGCAATGAATTTAATAATATGATACGGCAAGGAATTATTTGCTGGAAAGATGGGAAGATAGCATTAAAAGATAGGGAGGATCTTCTTCAAACCAATTTTGGCAAGGGAGGAATGAGAGCATTGGTTCAAGATTACTTAAAAGTGCATGAAACAGCAGCACGAGAAAGTGCAAGTTATGGTGCTAGAGTAGATGATGACCTTGGTAGAAGAACAAAAACTAGTGAGTTTTGGGCTTCTACCATTTCTACAATGCAAGGAGGGAATTTACCTCGAGAAGCATTATTGAGGACTGCAGCTACAATACGAGGTGCAACAGGTTGAGAAGATCCTATTGAGTCTCATTCAGTTCATGCATATATTGCTAAGAGCCAACATGAAGCTTTGATGGAAGAAAAGAAACGAGGAAATTTTTTTAAGAGGCAAACTCGAGGAGACAAGGCTCGGGAGGCAGCTTCACAAGAATTGCCTGTAAAAGATACCTCAACATCATTGGAAGAAAAAATAAGGGAGACAAAAGATAAGGGCAAATCAATTACTTATAAGCTACTTTCTGACATTGAAGTGGCAACAAATTTGAAAGGGGTGTTGAAAGAACGTATATTAAATGCTAACGTGGAATTCACATTAAAAAAAGTCTTAGGAATTGTAAAGAAGGAGTTTCATGATGTTATCATTGACAGCATTAAGCGAAAGAGGCAATTACCTAAATTGGTGGAACTATTAAAAGAAAAGATAAAGATAAAAATATTGGAACCTTCATTTGTGCCGTATTCTAGTCGATGGTTTACGGTACCTAAGAAAAATGGGTTACTACGGTTTATTCAAGATATGCAACCGGTGAATGCAGTAATTGTCAGGAATGCAAGAATTGGACCTATTGTGGATGAATTTGCTGAGGCGTTTGCTGGAAGGGCGATCTATTCAATGGGTGACTTGTATTCAGGTTATGATCAATTTCAACTTGCCGAAGGAAGTAGAGATATGACAACGATGAGGACACCACTTGGATTGGTTAGAATGTGCACTCTTCCTCAAGGCGCGACCAACTCAGTTGCGCATATGATGAATGGGATGAATAAGGTATTAAGAGATTTTATTCCGGAAAAGACTATGCCTTTTCTGGATGATGTTCCTATAAAAGGGTGCAGAGAAGGAGACAAGGATGAAACTTTAGATAAGAGGGGATGTCGCAAATATGTTGTTGATCATATACAAGATTGTGAAAAGATTTTAACTCGGCTTGGAGAAGTTCATCTTACATTATCGGATACGAAGTCCGTATTTGGAGTACGAGAGGTTGTGATTGTTGGACATTTATGTGGATCTTATGGAAGAAAACTAGATCCGACTAAAGTTGATGCAATTGGAAGGATGAAAGAGGATTGTGATTCTTTAACAGAGGTTCGTAGGTTTTTGGGTGCATGTGTATTTTATCGAATCTGGATCCCTCATTATGCTGACAAAGCGGATCCAATATATGAACTGTTAGGCAAGGGCTACCGATTTAAATGAGAAGAAAGGCATATTCACGCAATGCAAAGATAAAAGAAATTATTGATGTCACCTCCAATATTGAAGAAGGTTGATTATAAGTACAATAGACCAGTGATTCTTATTGTGGACGCTAGTCCAATTGCCATTGGATGGACTGTGGATCAAGATGATTCAAATGGGAATAGATTTGCAGTTCGATTTGGAGCTAAAGTTTTAAGTATTCGTTAGCGTGCATATTCACAAGTCAAAAGAGAACTTTGGGGAGTTGTTTTGGCTATGAAAGCTAAAAAGGACTATTTGATTGGGGCAGTAGTAGTAATTGAAACAGATTGCTTGCCATTGCTTAGAATGATTACTAACTGTTCAATGCCAGATATTGCAATGTTGAGATGGATTGCTTATATTAAGTCACTAAATCCTGAATTTAAGCATGTTACTGGGAACGACAATTTAGTAGCAGACATGCTATCTCGAGCAAGATACGAGAAGGAGGACAAAATGGTTGAAGACATTGATGACGTCGGATTGAAATTCTATTCAATATCAAATCTCCACAGAGAAGACAAGCTATTTCTTGAAGAATCTTATGAAGGAGAATTATTGGATATTGGTCATTACTTGAATACCTTGACTAAGCAGGGAATTGATCTACAGAAAAATTCAAACAAATAAGAAAAAAAGCGTATGGATTTTTGCTTCGAGATGGATTCTTATGGAAGAGACCGAAGAAAGGAATTGGGATGCCACAACGAGTGATAGGCAAAAAAGAAGAAAAACTAAAATTATTAAAGGAGTTCCATGATAGTTTATGGGCAGAGCATAGAGGAATCTGGGCTACTTTTGCTAAACTCAAAGAACGATATTGGTGGAAAAATATGTATCGAGATGTGCTGTCATTTGTAGAGTCATGTGAAATCTATCAATCGTATTCTAATATCCGACATCGAGATGGTCTTCATCCTACGTATTCTCTGGCTATTCATTTTAAATGGGTTGTTGATTTGGTTATTATGCCAGTTGGGTTATGGCAGATGAGATATTTGGTTTTAGCTCGTGAAAATTTATCAAATCAAGTAGAAGGAAGAGCATTGAGGACAAAATCTACAAAGGAGATTTGTAGGTTTTTGCTTGAAGATGTCATTTGCCGCTATGGATGCGTAGGAAAAATCACTGCAGATCGTGGAGAATTAAATGCACAAGAAGCTCATAAGTTCTTTGAAAGATGTGGAGTTAAACTATCACTGACTACTGCTTATAATCCGGAAGGGAATGCAAAAAGCGAACGTGGTCATCCACCGATTGTGAAAGCATTAGTTAAAGCTTGTAATGGGAAAGTTAAAGAGTGGCCACGGCTTTTATCATTTGCATTATGGGCTGATCGAACAACACATAGTTCGGTGACAGGATATATGCCAGTAGAACTTATGATAGGTCGAAAACCAATTATGCCGATTGAAGAAAAGGTACTTACTTGGAGTATGCTACCATGGGAAGATGGATTGACAAGAGAAGAACTTCTGGCTATTAGGATTCGACAATTGGAGCAAAGATCGAAAGATGTGCAGATAGCATTGGAAAGGTTAAAAAGCGCAAGATTACAAAACAAGGCGCAATTCAATAAGCAACATCGATTGAAACCTAAAGCAATTAAGGAAGGTGACTGGGTACTTGTTTATGACAATAGTCTGGATAATCAACATAGTACCTTGCGGAAATTTTCAAAACGTTGGTTTGGACCATATGTAGTAACAACTGTTCATGATAATGCGACTTACTCATTACGGGAGTTAGATGGTACAAAATTGAAAATACCAATTGCAGGGAAGCGAGTAAAAATATATAAACGAAGACACGCGGAGATGAATATGGAAGACTTTAATGAAGGTATAGAGATTCCGCAGCAAGAAGATGAAAGTGATTTGGATAATGAAGGTGACGAAGACGAACAAGACAAAGACGTAGAGAATATATTCTAAATCAAACAACAATTGGATAAATTGGTGCATACCGGAGGATGCACAGGTTCAGAGGAGATGAATGTCATGTTATAACACGAGTATGCCGTGAAAATATAAAGAAAGGAGACTTTTATTAAGGTTCAGTCACCCCGTTACAGTCAGTCGGGACATACTGAAATGCTCCATTCGATTCCAATAACGGGAGTCAGCAGGAAGGGAATGGATGAATTCAACGACGGGTGAGCCTAGTTCGAAGAGCCAATTAGATCCAATTTCAAGACATCCAATCTAGGTCTTACTAAATATGAGACCTAACTTGGTCGGGCCACCCAATGTGGTCCAATTACAGGAACATCTAGGTCTTACTACGGACCTCTTAGTCAATCTGACGCGAAGACCAATTTGATCCAATTACGAGAACATCCAGGTCTTACTACGGGCCTTTTAGCCACTTAGCCAATATGAGACCTGAATTGGTCGGGCGATACAATGTGGTCTCGATTACGGGGTTCCGATTCTGTTTCAGGCTGTTCCATCCTTTGTGGCGTTCCGAGAATGTCCTTTCGATAAAAAGATCTCTTAAAGATAAAAATAGAAGAGAAAGCTCTAACGACGAGAGCCAATTTCAGATCCAAGACAGAAGATTGAAGAAATTCACAGGCTAGGGTTTCAGAGATGAAAGAATTAGGATTAAAGGGGAGGATAGGTTAAGAAATGAAGGGAAGAGAATAAGTTTTGTGGGGTTTTGAAGGGTCGGAGAGCTAGCTTCATGCTTCGGGGCGAGGAAAAAAGATAGAGATTCGGGTTTTTTTCTTTAAAGGGTTTTGGAAAGACTGAGGCAATCGTTGCTGAAGTCAGTGTTGTAATGGTGAATCGGGATTTTTAATGAAGTAGGTTTGATTACTCTTGATTGTTTTGTGAAATCGAAGTTACGTCTGTGATTGAAGAATTAAAAGGATTTCTATAGGATTGAGTATGCGAAGTGAATGAAATTTATTGGATTAATCTAAGGAGACAGTCAATGGATACAAGATCATGAGTATAAAGCGGTATCGAAGATTGGCAATTTAGGTTGTTCGAGGTTCTCTGTAACGTCTAGAGACCTACGAGTTGGGGCAAAAAGGACTTCGGTAAGCAGTCGAAGGGCATCCATATAGATTTACGGTGTATTCTTGTAGTCGTTTATATTCCAACAGTCAATAACCGATAGACTGCTTGAATATTGGTGAATCTCTATACTACCTTCTACAGCCAGACACCCGGCGCGTTCTCGAGCAGGAAAGCACATAATACGACAACGTAGTCTTCTATTCATCTCCTTCTTTAATGCATACTATATTGTATGCTCTCCGGAGATCTATTTTTGTATAGATCTTAATTTGATTCAGCTAATCAAGAAGTCTAGATATTAAACATAGTAGATACCAATTCTTGATGGTAATCTTATTAAGTCTTTGATAATCAGCACACATCCACAATGATCCATCTTTTTTCTTCACAAATAGAATTGGAGCTCCTGCTGGAGATTTAGAATGGTGTATGAAATTCTTGGCTAGATTTTCTTCAATATACTCCTTGAGTTCAATCAACTCATTTTGTGATAAACTGTAGATTGGTCCGAATGGTGGTTGTGCTCTTTCTTGAAGGTCAATTGAGCAATCATAGAGACGATGTTTCGGGAACGTATCCGCATTCTTTTTTTCAAATACATCTTAAAATTCTTTATATTGGCTTGAAATGCCCCGTGAAGTCTTTGCACCGTTAAAAATGGGTGTGGCATAAATAATATATGGTGATTCTTTCATAGCAGCATGTAAGAGAGCTTTTACACCTATAAAAACGGATTTCATTGAACTGGACTTATGACTCTCTACTTGATTAACTATACTATTAGTTATACTTTTAGAAAAAGTAAGAGTTTGGAAAATCCAATCTATTTGAGGGTTGTATTTTTTTAACCACGATAAACCTAAAATGATTGGATTAGAAGGAGATCTAATGATATTTAATACTACAAAGTTATTATGACCATTGATTATTACTTCAGTAGGAAGGGTTTTGTGAGTAATATCTCCAAAAGACAATGGACGACCATCTATGACTTCTATATGAATAGGTTTAGTTTTCTTTACTAAAGATATGCTGTATCTTTTAGTAAATTCTTCATCTAAGAAACATGCTAAGGCTCCTAAATCTAACAAGATAGAGGCTTTGTAATATTTAGGTCCTAAAATAACATTTAATATAAAACAAGGAGAGGGCTCTGAGGAGAGAATAGGACCTTTACTAGATTTTGTGCAAGGTTCCAACCGCACGTTCCCTATTGTAGTTGGACAAACTCATTTTCCAACATATTGTCTTCTTTGACAGCCATACTCCTCATTTTGTGGTTGCGTCGTTTCTTTGGACAATATTGAGCAGTGTGTTTTGGTTCTCCACAATATAAACATAATCCTTCTTAACAATGAGGAGTCTTTATTTGCTCAGTAAGAGGTTTGAAACATATTGCATCAATTTGCATATCCTCTACTTCCGAATGTATGTGTTGAAGAGGTGTTGGTATTGCCATTGAATTATAGTAACGTTGAGGTCTACTTGTATGATTCTCAGATCGAAATTCAAAAAGGCAATTATCACACTTCATAGCAAAGTCAATTGCTTGACTCAATGTTTAAGGATTAGGTAAGTTGAATATTAATTTTTTTACATCATATTATAATCCGTAGAGAAATTGGCTAATAAGTGCAGCATCATTCCACTTGATATCAGTTGTAAGTTGTCAAAATTGTGAAGCATACATCATTACTGATCGATTGTCTTATCGTAAAATATGGATCTTATTGGTTGCAACACGAATTGCATCATGTTTTCTATACATGGATTGAAACTCTACCTGAAAAGCCTCTAGATTATCCAATATTAGATCTCGTCATTCAAGAAAAGATAAAAACCACGATAGTGCTGAATTTGAAAGAAGCATACTAATAAATCTAACTTGTGATCCTGGAGTTGGATAGCTTTGGGATTGAAGTTCAATCAGAAGTTGTACTTGATTGATAAATCTTCAAAAATTGGATCTGGTGCCATCAAACTTTTCGGATAAGACAATTCTTGGTTCTCTAATACTAGGAGGGCGTTCTACCATAGGAAAAAGGATATGATTTGGTACAAATGTTGAAGCAGCTCCAACTATTTCTATATCTTCACTTCCTGCCAATCTCGTTGCTCCTTGTGGTCGTAAATTGAGTTGATGCATCGCAAATATTAACTCCATGAAGTGCTCTTGCATTTGTACCATTGCACTCTTCATTTCAACAAGTTCTGCCATGATAACACTTAGAAAAGAGAAGATGTCTAATATCGCTCAAGACAAATAGATAAGAGGACTTGAGAACAAAGAAAATACTAAGGACAATATCAGTTTAAAAGAGGGTAATCAGAAACTTCTAATATGCCTATATCTTATTAAGACAAAGGGGTAATCCACTCTTAATCAAGATAAGACAAAGCTCAGATATTGTAGGTGTACTCTTGTCAATCTATCAAAGACAAGAACTCGATGAAAAAGTAATTAAGACAAGTGAGCCTTCACTCAAAGAAAGGTAACAAAATATAAATAAATAAGTATGTATATTAAAAAAGAAATTAGAATGGCTATTACCAAAAGACAAGAAAACTAGAGACCCTTGAAACTAGACTAGAAGCAAGAAAGGAGTTGACAAGAGTGAAGAAGGCTTCACTCTTGTCTCTATATATACTATCTTACAAGGGGCTACGTGGCGATGTTCTATAGGACCTCCAATAAGTGTTGTCTTTGTAGGGTACATGCCTTGACTTACAAGGTAAGTTTTTCTACGTGTCGGCCTAATTGTTAGCTTGGTCTTCAAACTAACAACATGTGTATAACATGGCCAACTTGTTGACCACGTTTCTAATCCAAAAAGCCAATTAAAGACACCTATAAAGTTAAAGCAACTTCTATAAAACTTTTAAGAAGCTTCCATATCAAATACTATAGAATTAACTTACTTTTATCTACTTTTATTTACTTCTACCTATTTATATATATATATATATATATATATATATATATAATTATTGGTTTACATAACTATGTCTGTAACAATGAATCATAAAAAATTAAAACTTCAATACACTCTTGTGTTATTAAAAAGAGTAGAACTACATTTTAAAGTAATATGGTATTAAAATTAGAATGGCTATTGCTAATGACAAGAAGACTCAAGACTCATAAAATTAGACTAAAAATAAGTAAGGCATTGATAAGCGCGAAGAAGACTTCATTCTTATCTTAAATATTTTATCTTATGAAAATTTATGCGGCAACGTTTATAGGACTTCTAACATGTGTCCAACTTAAAAGATAAGTGTCCAACTCCTACATCCAAATTTAATTTTATTTATATAGATAAAATCTACAAATATCTTTATATATGAGAAGTAGTTGTATAAAAAGTTTTTTGGTCATTTTCTAAAATTAAGAAGCTACTATAAAATCATGCAATGCCTTTGAGAAGTTTTGTATTTCTTAAGCATGCTCTTACATAATATTTTAGGAAAACAACACAACTTTGTGAATGCCTTCTCAAGACATTCTTATCTTGCACCATAAGAAAGAGGTGCAACTTTTGATCAATAACAAACAATTCTTTTGAAGATAAGAATACTTATTTTTTAGAAATGAAATCAATATTTTCTTTTGAATCCTCATTTCTTTATCAAATTAAATTTAGTATGTCCTTAGTTTCTCTTATGCATAGTATTAAGAATAATTCTTCAAAATCTTATGAAATTTCTAAAATTGAATTTGAAGACAATCTTTTTTACTTTAAAGGATGCTTACATCTTTCGAATGGTGAAGCTTAATTACATGCTTTTTAAGCTTATCACAACTCTCTAGTTCCATGATATTTTTGTTGCAATAAGATATTGAAGTTAATCTCAAGAGATTTTTATTTGTTTCAAATCTCAAAAGCAATTAAAGATAATTTAAAATTATACAATATTTTATTAAGATAAAAAATCCCTTGTTACTTACCTTATAAATTTCTACATTCATTACCTATATCTAAATAACTATAGCAAGTAATTTCTATCAAATGTATCACAAATTTTTCACTTTCAAATTTTTATGATTCAATAATTGTGATAGTAGATTATTTCACTAAAATGATCCATTTTGTACTATGTACAAAATCTAATGCAAGTAAATAAATAAATTAATTCTTACTTGATAATATTTTGTTGCTATTATGGATTGCCAAGGAAGTTTATATTAGATAAAAAGACTTAAATTGTATATAAGTTTTGGAGAATTTTTTTTAAGATATTGAATGTAGATATAAAACTATCTTTGATTCTTTTTTTTTTCTTAAAATTCATAGAGAAATAGAATGGATGAATAAAGTTTTGGAGCAATATTTAAGATATACCATCAAATACTATTAAGATGAATTGAAAATTCTTTTTCCATTAGAAAAATTTGTATGTAATAATATGCTAAATTTTTCTACTTAATAATCACTTTTTTATGCTAATTATGGTTATCATCCACAATTTGATACTTTTAACTTATCAAAAGTTAATAATCTTACAACAAAAGATTTGACAAATTGTTTATCAAAGCTACATGTAATAATGAAGGTACAATTAAAGAAAGCTCAAGAATAAAAAAAAATCAATGTAGATGTCTATTATAAAAATAAAAATAAATAAAAAACTTCCATTCCACATTGACAACAAGTTATGATTACTTTGTTGTAATATCAAGACTATTTGCCCTTGTAACAAATTGGATTACATTAATCTTAGATCATTTCTTATTTTAAACTAATAAATCTATTTGAATAGTGATTATATCTATAGGAATCTATAAAAATCCATCTTATATTCTATATTTCTCTTCTTGATCCAAACAAGATTCTAGATACATGAGGAAGAAGAAATATGCCACCTCTTCTTATAAAAGTAGACAACAATCAAGAATTTGAAGTCAAAGTAGTCTTAGATTCAAAGCAATGCTAAAATAGGTTGGAATATCTTGTACATTGACACAAATATGACATTGATAAATGCATATGGAAGACATTTAGGAATCTTGCAATTGCAATGAAAAAAAATTGATGTTTTTTTTATTGATAACATCTATCAAAATTAAGTTAAAGATTCAAAAAATTCTTTACTACAAAGAAAAAAAAGTTCAATAAAGATTGTATTTAAAGATCAAGGTGGTCTTCTTGCCTTAGTATGGACCAATGTTGATGGTTCAAAAGACTTTCAACTATCTTCAACAATAACAAAGATCAAAGTTGGTGGCAATTACAATTTGTTGCATCTTGGACTTCTTCAATATGTGACCAATTCTTCTTGTGAAACTTGCCTTTAAGAAAGAGAGTAATACTATAGACATACATATTGATACTAATATTTACTTAAATAAGAGGAGTTAGATAGAATTATATAAATATAATAATATCTTATAGAAAAGCTTCTAAAAAAATTTATAGATGTAGATTTGACTTCTTAAGTATTTGTAGGTGATTGATAAGTTAAAAAATTAGGCTAATAAGTTGGCCACGTGTTGAACATATTGATCCCTTATTGTACAAGTTGGCCATATAGCGTACATATTGGATACTTCTCTTGCAAGTTAGACACATGTTGAATGATCTATAGAATGTTGCTACATAATTCCTTAATT